>NC_083775.1:40242996-40872996 GCF_963514075.1 Conger conger
GGAAAAAGCTTGGGCATCCCAGGAGGGGTGCCGGGGGAGGAGGTCAGCAAGGCATGAGGGGTTGTTAAGGGCTTTGTATGTGGTGAGCAGTATTGTAACTGGGAGCCAGTGGAGGTTCTGAAGAAGCTGTTATATCATCTCTGGTCAGGTGTGTGAGCAGACAGGCAGTTCTGGAATCTGAAAATGACGTAATTTTTTAATCTAAATGATCTCTTAATTGAGTAGCAACGACATTCAAAGTATTATTCAGAGGGTCTGAATATTTAATGTATGTGAATGAGAGATTTTTGAATAAATTAGTAACGTTTTCTAAAAACTTGTTTTCACTTTGTCGTTATGGGTTATTGAGTGTAGATTGATGAAAACAAATGGCAATATTATCAGTTTAGAATTAAATCTACGACACAATAAAGTTAGCAAAAAGTGAACAGACATGAATACTTTCTGAAGCCACAGTTTACAGAAAACAGTTACTGTTTAAGGATTTGAAATGAACATTCCATTTAGTTTGCCGGCAGCTAAATTTTTAAATACACATTTATACGACTTGGGTCTAACAATGCTAACTAGCTGATTCGTTGCTTACCTGTTCAATGTAAGAACTGATATTGCATTGATTAAAGTGTATTACACCAGCCAAATAATCATGAACTTTTTGTTCTCTTGGCATTTACTTGTAGACAATGCAGGAGGACATACGTAAGTGCATCCACCGTCTGATTTCTGGGCAGCAGTGTCTCACACGGCTACAACGCCACCAGACCCCTGAGTGAGTGCTCAACACCACTAAGACATTAAAATGTGTTCAATTAAACGTGTTGCTTTTCAGTGGATGCCTTTTTCATGTGCATCAGGGGTTGCGATAAAAGACAAATTTCCATTTCTGAATATTGGGAATAGGCCACAGACTCTGTGTAAGAGTTTTTAAAGAGGTTTTCAGCTGAAAACATCATTCAGCACAAGGGCAGTACTTTTCACCTCAAAGCAGGGGGGAAGCATAGCATAGCGAAAGAACGATTCCGGTGTACATCAGCATTTTTCACAGGTTAGCAGCCTTGGTGATAAAATACAGATACAGAGCCGGGAGTTTCATTCATGCAGTGCTGCAGAAGCCCCAGCACTGAAATGTAAGTAGAGAATCTTCCAGAAGGGGCCGTGTACAAGCTATACCTCGAGGCTGGCTCAAATGGGATATTACATTCCGTGGCCTGCTTCCTGCATCGACACTTCTGCTCAGGAGTTAACCCTCCTGATGGTCACACGCATAAAGACCAGCCTCGCCTGGTTTGTGCATCGACACTTCTGCTCAGGAGTTAACCCTCCTGATGGTCACACGCATAAAGACCAGCCTCGCCTGGTTTGTGCATCGACACTTCTGCACAGGAGAGTTGCAGGTGGTGACTCATTGTGATGTGATTCACTCCATTCTGGGACAAAACCCTTATTCATAAATCAGCCAATCACACTCGGCGCTGTGCCCCCCAGCAGCACTGCGTTCCCAGAACCCCCCGGGAGAGCAGTGGCGTCCCAGCTGCACCAGGGCAATGAAGTATTACAAGGAGCACAAGGAATACTTTGCGCCATGAACAGAGAGCTCATAACGGCGCCGCTAACACCTGATCCAGAACCAAACTGAAGAGGAGACAGACGCTCCCAGCTGAAATGATGTTTGCAGGCTACTGCTGAAATATGTTAAAAGTCTAAATACGAAACCCAGCATCCAGGATTCATTTGACTGCAAGTCTTGTAGGTCAAAAAAATAATTTATAGTCGCTGGCTCAGTAGCAGACTAATTTATTGTACGGTGCTTATATTACCACAGAAATTAGTCCAAAGACCAATTCAATCAGGGCAATTTGTGTATTTAGGTTAAATATATGAATGAATATGCAACATAATTACAGTATTTTGGCTTCCCCCCAGTACCTAGAAGTGTGAATGTGATTGGTTAAGTATGAGACATGTTGTGATGTGTATGTGATTTGTTAAGTATGAAACATGTAGTGATGTGTGTGTATGTGATTGGTTAAGTATGCGACATTGTAGTGATGTGTGTGAATGTGATTGGTTGAGCATATGAACATGTGGTTTCTGAGGCCGACCAATGGTCAACTGCAGCAAGAGTTTCCTGACTGGATGTATTTGTTGTGTTTCATGCATGAACTGGGAATAATTTTACAGTTAAAGGTATAGACAGGTAAAAATAGCTGAATTTGACAGATAAAGACAGGTACCTTGGCTCTAATCACAGTGCAGTGCAGGGTGCTTGTTGCTCTTCCATATAGAAGACTGAACTCCAGGGTTCCTAAAGATGCTGAAACAGATTCATATTAACATTAAAAGTGATAACATTAGAAAGCAGAAGTTTGCATAAGGCATAAACCATGTCATGCCCTGCATATGCAATAATTTATACCATGGCTTGGATAAATACTCAATTCTGATTGGTTGAAAGTCATACTTTATATTCCTGTATAGTCATGGTATTTCTGTAAATAGGCAGGGTCATCCAGGTAAATTTGTGGACTAGGACGCTGGCAGCTCTGACCTGCTCTGAGCTTTCCCGTGGCTCCCGCGATGCTGCCTCTAGCGTGGACACTTTCAGAGCGTTATAAAGTTCAGCACTGCTTTTTAACATACGCTGAGGACAGCTGTGCAGATCAGGGGATCAGGAAGTTTCCCCAAGCATGTCGTAACAGTAAGACTGCCTTGAAGCATCTCTACGAGACATTTGCTCATTTTATGTAGCGCATGAAATTAAAAAAATCATCCTGGGACTAGTCGTGAGATTCCAAGTATTGTGTGTGTTAAATGCCTTTCAGCCTGACAGAGGACAAAATGTTAAATGTACCTAAAACTTTGTCCCATACCCTACCACAAATCAGGGTTTTTTTCAGACATGAGCAGTTTTTGAAAAGTGATATTATGTTCTCCTGCTTCTGCAAATTAATTTGTGTTGATTGAGACACTGCCTCAGTAAATTGGGTAGCCTATTGCTTAATTTCAATTACTGTTGAAGATGAAAGTGGCATTTTTTCAACACAAACTTATTAATGTCTTTTTGATTCCATATTGGAAACACACCTGAAACATTAACTGAAGTGAAGGCTTTAGAAGTAACTCTATAGAAAAATTCTCCTCAAGTTGCTATCAGGAAACTCACCCTAGTTTGTTTGAATAAGTACAACACAATGCATTGCTTTAATGCACAGGAAAGGTAGACAAAAATACCAAAATTTTCTTCTCCATTAGGCAGAATGTGCTTTGGATCAAGGGGTGTCCCAGACAAATGTCACAACACACTCTAAGATAATTCTCTGGCTTTATCTTTGACAGCGTGTGAAAATGTCACTGTTGGAAGGTTTCTTCCGGGGGTTATCATTTCTCCGGAGCATCCACTTTTTTTTCCAATAAATAGACTTACTGTTGTCGTCACTGTCACAGCTGTCAATCTCCACCGATGTGTCGACGCCGCCGCCCGCGGCTCCCGGCAGCATGGGGGACGGCAGGCCGCCGCCCCCTATGGCCGAGGCCCCGCCCCCCGGACTGAGGGCTGATGGGAAACCCACTGGGTTCGGGGAGAGAGACTCGCTGGCCGCGGCGGGGGGGGACAACCGGGGGAAGTAGGCGGAGATCTGCCTGATCGGCCGGATCGGTCCGGGGCAGACGTCGATGGCCATGTGTTCCTGGATAGAGATGGCGAGTTTTTTCCCTTTGCGTACCGTCATAGAGCTGAGGTACAGAGAGAAATTGGGGCGACATTAGCACTTAGCATTATGCATTTATTGACATTGGGCGACATTAGCTTAGGCGCGGTTGTCTGGTAGTAGGAGGGTTGACGGTTCGATCTCCTGCTCTGGGTGTGTCGAAGCAAGACACCCAGAAACCACCCCTAATTGCTCCGAACGAGCTGATTGGTACCTTGCATGGCAGCCAGATGCTGTTGGCATGTGTGTGTGTGTACGTGTGTGTGTGTGTGTGTGTGTGTGTGTATGTGTGTATGTGTGTGTGTGTGAATGTGTGTGTGTGTGGGTGTGTGTGTGTGTGTGTGTGTGTGAAGGGGCAAATGAGAGGTATCAATTGTAAAGCACTTTGGATGAAAGCCCTATAAATGCAGTCCATTTACCAGAAAGAGCGTTTAAATGGTAAATGGTTTAAAGAGTAATTGCCCTCACTGGGCCTCACTGGGCCTCATTCATCAATATTTTCGGAAATCCGTGGGATCAGAAATGTGGGATCGGAAACGCGCTAACAACGTTCGCAGTATTCATGAAAGACGCGAAGACACAGCTTTTTTTCATATCCATGTGTGTATGTTGATAAATACTAAGTAATTGTAAATCAAAGCCGCGTGCACAAAATTTGGTGAAAAAAAGAAAAAACCGTCTCTGAAGCGTTCTGTTAATGGAAGCATAACAAGCCAAAACATACACCGATCAGCCAAAACATTAAAACCACCTGCTGAAACCAGTTCACGATTAAAAATGCTTTAAACTGTATGAACTTGTCTATAAACACTTATCAGTGCATGTTTTTATTATTTAAATGTATTGGTACGTACATGATTAAGATCACGTCTATCTTAACAAATGCGTCAGGACCAATAAAATAAATAAAAAATAAAAATAAAAAAAAGACCCGCCATATTTAAAAATGCACGTGTTCCTTTCCGACATAAGTTTCACCACATGCAGCACCATGTAATTCCAACGGAGGGAAGAAGGGTGAAACTGATGTAGAATTAGATGCCATGCATTTTAAAATATAGTGGGTGGTCATTATTTCTTGTTAAATATGAAACATTCTACAGGTCCTGGAGCATACACGTCATCATGAACACCAGTACATAGGAAGATATTTAAATAACAAAACAGTGCACACATAACCCCCCTCCCAATACGCTTACAAGACTTCCATTTTCATTTAAAAATTAAACTTTTGAATGCAATTCACTTATGATTATCTGCTTATATAAGTACGCATATCATGTAATGAAATATTAAGTGTTTATAGACAAGTGTAGACCGTTTAAAGCATTTTTAACAATGAAAAACTGGTTTGGTTGGCTGATCGGTGTATTTTATTTCCGTAGTGTAAGCAGTGAATTGTCAGAGCAGTGGAAGACTAAAGCCTGGCAAAATAGCCTGGCTGTTGTAAACTCAAGTAACAGGCACTATGCCACAGGTAAAAAGAAAATGGTTTCACATTTGGCACTTTCTCCTTCCGACAGGGAAACACAGTTCACATCAACCGTGTAACTTGGAACTTGAAGTCGCCGTTATAGTTCGTCGTTTCGTAGGCGTAGTAGGCTACGCCATGTCCCATACATGTTTTTTGGAATTTATATTCAACTCCACTCAAGCATGAATTAATCAGGATTACCGGAATGAAACATCACCCATTTTAATGCTGAATCCTGTTGCGTTTTTATATGATAGGGCGGCCTGTAGCGTAGTAGTTAAGGTAAATGACTGGAACGCGCAAGGTCGGTGGTTCTAATCCCGGTATAGCCACAATAAGATACGCACAGCCGTTGGGCCCTTGAGGAAGGCCCTTGCTCCTGGGGAGGAATGTCTCCTGCTTAGTCTAATCAACTGTACGTCGCTCTTTATAAGAGCGTCTGCCAATGCCAATAATGTAATGATATGAATAATTATACTATCCAATCGTCATATTAAAAGAATTTAGCCACTCTAGATAAAATAAATATTATATCAATATATACTAATAAATTATTAATGAATGGAATAATTAAATAACAAAACACGCTTTATAACCGTGCTCTTTAATTTCCGCGCACAATACGAACAGTTGAGACCACTCGTGAAGTTTGTTCGGCTCCTACGAAAAAACTGACATCCGAAAACTTTGATAAATCCCACATTATTTGTGGAAATGCATTTCTGCTGGATTTACGCCGAAATTCGCCTCACGCTTGATAAATGAGGCCCACTGTTTCTGCCTGGTTTTGCCTGCTATGCAATAACATTTGCATATCTTATTCTCTAACCAATCAGGTGCTGTTTCGTATTGATCCAAAACAGCTGGCTTGCTGACTTTGAGAACAAGCCCTTAAATTAAACGGACAAATTTGTGGCCATCAACAAAACTGTATATCTGATTATCTATATATGACACGTGAAATAATGTTGAAATAATGGCATGGATTAAAAGGTTTCACTATAAAGTAGCATACAAAAACAGTTTGATCTGGGGTGCAATTACCCTTTAAGGTGTGAAACTGACGTCAAGGGGATAAATGAGAAGAACCTAGTGCTACTAGAGGGAGAGACAGGTCCCCAGGGCCAACTGGCCATAAAATGTCTACAAAAAGGAAGTACAACCCAATGCATTTTATGGTATATTATATCAAACAATGAAATTTAAACTTACTGGTGTCTATACCTTCTTGGTGATCCCACAGATTTATATTACTGTGAGTAATGCTTATGTTCTGCACTTCTGTACGCCAGTCTGGATAAGAGGTTCTGCTCAGGGACTGTGGTCTGCTTCTGTGTCTGTGATATAATCTAAGAGAGGTGGGGCTAGTTTGTCTGTGACTGCTATAATCTAAGAGAGGTGGGATTAGTGTGTCTGTGAGTGATATAATCTAAGAGAGGTGGGGTTACTGTGTCTGTGGGTGCTATAATCTAAGAGAGGTGGGGTTAGTGTGTCTGTGAGTGCTATAATCTAAGAGAGGTGGGGTTAGTGTGTCTGTGACTGCTATAATCTAAGAGAGGTGGGGTTAGTGTGTCTGTGACTGCTATAATGTAAGAGAGGTGGGGTTAGTGTGTCTGTGACTGCTATAATCTATGAGAGGTGGGGTTAGTGTGGCTGTGACTGCTATAATCTAAGAGAGGTGGGGTTAGTGTGTCTGTGAGTGCTATAATCTATGAGAGATGGGGTTAGTGTGTCTGTGACTACTATAATCTAAGAGAGGTGGAGTTAGTCTGGCTGTGACTGCTATAATCTAAGAAAGGGGGGGTTAGTGTGTCTGTAACTGCTATAATCTAAGAGAGGTGGGAGTAGTGTGGCTGTGACTGCTATAATCTAAGAGAGGTGTGGTTAGTGTGTCTGTGACTGCTATAATCTAAGAGAGGTGGGGTTAGTGTGTCTGTGAGTGCTATAATCTAAGAGAGGTGGGATTAGTGTGTCTGTGACTGCTATAATCTAAGAGAGGTGGGGATAGAGGTGGGGATAGGGTGTCTGTTAGTGATGTAACATAAGAGAGGTGGGGGCTAGTGTATCTTTGACTTCCCTAATCTAAGAGAGGTAGAGGTTAGTGTGTCTGCGACTGCTATAATCTAAGAGAGGGTAGAGGCTAAACCGTGTCTTGTATTTGTAATAAATTTGATAAACAAATAACAATCATGCAGCTGCCAGCAACAGTTATCTTGCAAACGAAATGCCTTTAGACACCAAAACAGAATTAACTCTACCAGAACACTGGCTAAAGGTGTCAACCAGCAAGATCACTTTGTCACTAATAACATAATCATTTAAAAGCACTAAGAAATGGTTGCATTTTTATATAAACCCAACACAAAATAACGCTACTTTGTATGCACTGTAAAAAAATATATTTTATAGGAATGAACCGATAGTGCAGCAATATTCCTCAATATGCTGTATTTTTGCCATATTTTTTTGCATATGAAGTAGTATTCTGGCTCCAAAATGCCAACACAAAATGGAAACACAAATTATACAAGATGAAATTGCAATTGCAATACCATATGAGGAAAAAACACACACATGTATGTATAGAATATGTACTTAGTGATAAATATGTAGCTCAATGCTAGTCAACCTAGTCCTCTGGATTGGGCCACAAGTTCTCATTTATATTACACCTTATATTCTCTCTTGCCTTACACATGGAACCTGATCCATCTCTGGCAGTCTCCCGCAGACATATCCTGGAATGCATGCATTGCATTCAGGAGACTTATCTGATCATGGTAAATGGTAAATGGTAAATGGTAGCCATTTATATAGCGCCTTTATCCAAAGCACTGTACAATTGATGCTTCTCATTCACCCATTCATACACACACACACACCAATGGCGATTGGCTGCCATGCAAGGCCCCAACCAGCTCTTCTGGAGCATTTTCAGGTTTGGTGTCTTGCTCAGGGACACTTCGACACACCCAGGGCGGGATCGAACCGGCAACCCTCCGACTGCCAGACGACTGCTCTTACCACCTGAGCCAATGTCACCCCGTGGATCATGTGGACAGTGGTCATATACCTTCCACCCCCATGAGGAAAATAACGCCTCTGTAGGGTAAGGAGGGAGGAAAAGTGACATCATCCTTGGACGGGCGTCAAACCGCTCTGTGAGGGCACGGGTGTGGTGAAATGCCACAGTGTCCCACATGATTACCAATGTTTGCACTTTTCACCGCACATGCCCCTTTCCTGGGACAAGCCTTCCATTGAGGTCATCCAGCAATGAAATGGGGTGCTCGGCTCCCCTCTGACCAGGACCATCCACTACTGCTCTTTGTCCAATGATAATGTAAGATGTACAGACATCCTACATGCACATATATCTCCTTTACACACTTCCTCTCGAAGGGACGCTATGCAGCAGCTTCATTGTGACCTGGACTCTAGTAATGACTGTCAAACTTACATTGTCTCAAGACCATTACATTTTATTATTATTAGAATTTCAATATGTTTCAACATGCTATTATGATGTAAATGTCAAATTACTGTTTAACTCTGTGTTGTTTTGTGTTGTTAAACGCAGGTTTAAGACTTTTGAAAACAGTATGTTAACAAGTGCTGTAGACTTTTACTGGCAGTTGTGTTTGAGTAAAAAAATAATTCATGCATTTTGGTGTTGTTATAGAATGCATTTTGTGCAAAAGCAGCAATTAAAAATGATCCACAGTTTATTCCACATAGACTGCTGTTGTGCTCCCTGTGTTTTTTAAAAAGCATACTCAGCATCAGGACATGGGTATAACCAATTGTAAAAAAAACTGTAACATGGTGTGTGTGTGAGTCTTATCAAGGGGGGTTGTTTGTGTGTGTGTGTGTGTGTGTGTGTGTGTGTGTGTGTGTGTGTGTGTTGAGGTGGTTGATTATGTGTGCATATTGGAGGTGGAGGGGTTATGTGCAAGGGGGAGGGATGATTATGTGTTTGAGGCGGGTGGGACTGTTCATTTCATTTGTGTACTTTAATGCAAGTTCACTTGTGCAAACAAAGTATATTGTATATATATATATGTGTGTATGAAAGAGAGGGCAATAGAGAGAGGGGGGGAGATAGAGAAAGATAAAGAGTGATAGGGAGGGAGACAGAAGGAGGGAGAGTGAGAAGGTGGGAGATAGAGAAAGAGAGAGGGAGGGTGATAAGGAAGAGAAGGGAAATGGAGAAGGAAAGGGAGGGAGAGAGAGAGAGGGTGGGAGGGCAAGATAGAGGGGATTAACATTATGTAAATCCTACAGGCAGAAAAGTACTCTCACTTATGACAGCCTTGTGTGAAAGGTATATTAACGATGTCAGCATGGTGCATTTTATAGCAGTTGGATAGTGCTTTGTGGTGTGGCTTCATATTAATATGTAAAGATGATGATGGAAAAGGGCCATTTCAGCTCTCTCCCACAGTTCAGGCAGGCATGGCTTGTGCCCTGATCTCAGGGCTGCTACGGCAGGCTGTCTCAGTGGAGAGGGCTGCTGTAGAGCAAAACTGTCCTGCAGATTAACACGCCACAATTTTCCACATGCAAAATGTTTCAGCTGTTTTCTTGGTGAAAAGACCAGTCTGTGTAGTGATACCACACACACACACACGCACACACACATACAGACACACACACACGTGCACAAGCACACGCACACACACACACACACACACACACAGAAACAGACATGCACACAGACACACACATACACACGCACACACAGACACACATGCACACACACATACGGACACACACACACAGACGAGCATCTGCACAGACACACACACATACAAACACATGCACACATGCGTACAGACACACATGCACATATAGACAGACACATAGACACACATACACATATATACATATATAACATATAACATATAAGCGTAGTGGTTAAGGTACGTGACTGGGAACCGCAAGGTCGGTGGTTCGATCCCCGGTGTAGCCACAATAAGATCCACACAGCCATTGGGCCCTTGAGCAAGGCCCTTAACCCTGCATTGCTTCAGGGGAGGATTGTCTCCTGCTTAATCTAATCAACTATACTTCGCTCTAGATAGACACACTTGCACATAGACAAGCATCCCCACAGACACACACACGCACACACACACACACAGACATGCACACACATACGCAGACACACACACGCACACACGCAGACAAGCATCCGCACACACACATACACAGACATGCACACACGCAGACACGCACACACACAGACAGACACACACACGCACTGCCTGCACCCTCTTGCACTCTCAGGCTTGCCTGATGTGAATTCTGAAAAGGAAGTATTGAAGCACGGCTCCAATGTCACCTCAGACTAATCCTGGGAATAAATTGTGAGGTTTGGCCTTCCACTCCATAACAAAGAGAAGAGAACAGACTGTGAGGCCTTGTAATTTGAGTTTTATTCACCAATGGCAAAGTGTTGCAATGCCAAGCAGTACAGTATCGACGTGCCGCATAATTAAGACTCATTTTTTGTTTCTGACTTGTGAGCTCTCAGCAGGGCCTGAGGCATATCAGCCTGATGCTTTGCTGGGCTTCCAGAGCTTGAGCCTACTTACAGGAAATGGTGACTGACATGGGGTCTTCACTCTTGGTATACAGTATTTAAACTGTGAATTCTTCACTGTACATGCATTACATTACATTAATGGCATTTGGCAGACGCTCTTATCCAGATGATTGATTACAGTTGATTAGACTAAGCAGGAGACAATCCTCCCCTGGAGCAATGCAGGGTTAAAGGCCTTGCTCAAGGGCCCAACGGCTGTGCGGATCTTATTGTGGCTACACTGGGATTCGAACCCCCAACCTTGCCTGTCCCAGTCATTTACCTTAACCACTATGCTACAGGCCGCCCTTGCAGATATGCACGGGCCAACCAGGCACGTACGTGGGAGTCTTTATAAAGGAATGCCTATTCCAGTACATGAGAAAGCAGAAAACACTTTCCTATGCCATATAGTGGGCTGAGAAGAGGTTGATTGATCGATTATTTTGTTGAGAGGACATAACATGAAGAAGAAGAAAATAATAATCAAATTAAGAAATATGAACAGAGATAGTGCAGGCTGGGGCTAGAAACCCAGAAGGGGTTAAAGTATATGGCACCTCACCCTCATCAATAATAATAAAGAAAAAAATCCATCAACAAATTTCCATTTCAGTTTTTATTTATCTTTTTATTGATTTATCCATCTGTCCACCTGTTATCTAACCAGCTTATTCTGGTCAGGGCCACGGGTGTGCTGGACCATATCCCAGCATGCATTGTGGCAAGAGGCAAGAAAACAGCCCGGACAGACCACCAATCCATCACAGGGCACACACATTCACTCATTTCTATGGTTAATTTAGACTCTCCAATTAACCCCTTAAGTATCACCCCTTTTCTGACATACCCAAAATAAAATACTTACTAATCTTGAACCCTTTTGACTATAGGCATATTCCTGGTCTCTTCTGAAAGGTAACCCTTTAGAGCAGAGTCAGAATTATTCCAAATATTAATGAAACAAAGTTAAAGAAGCTCACAGTGAAATTGGGAGAAAAAAAATCTCACTGAAAAGATTTTCTGTTTTTGACTGGATATAGATTATTGTAGCTGTGGCTTGTATGCTTAGAAACACAATGGAGCCAAGACACAACACTGGACAATATCACCAAAAATTAGAATTCTGCATTTTTGTCTAGGAAATTTCCCAAAAGGACATTTGGAGACTCCAAAAGGACACATGGAAACTAAATGATATTATGGGTCTTATGCAGTGTAAAATGCCGCATTTTGCTTTCTAAACTTTACAACACTTTTTATTCTGAAAAAAAGTGTTTGCACTTCCCCCCTGCCTGTCACCCTCCCCTACCTCTCTGTCCCAAACGCCCTCTCCTTGCAGCTATCTTCAGACAATCAAGAAGATCATAAAAAATAAGTACAATGCAATAATACCATCTTGTATACTAATATATTCATTGAAGTACATTGAATTAAGTTTTTGTCAAATACCCAACCCCCATGAACAAACACCATTCCATAATTTCACTACACCATTTATTATTCAAAAGCTGCCTGGCTCCTTATTTATAACCATACTGAATAATAAAATATTTAGAGAATGTATTTAGATGCTCACCGATATGAAATTGGGTCACATCACTAAAAATGCCCTCTATTGTGTTGTCTTGAGTCTTCCTCAGAAAATCACTAATAACAAAGTCCTTTATTTAGACGTAGGCAAAACATTTTTTTTGTTGTAAAATGTCAACCATTTTTGGCATAAAATCTCAAGAACTGTTGCAAATGTAACAGTGTGTATTGAAAATGCTAGTTTCGTTACGCAGGCAAAATAAATGCAGTATTTTATGCAAGCCTAACAACTTATACACCATTGGAAACGTGATGTCATTAGCTAAAATGCTTTTTAGCTGCCAGTTCAATATCATGCCTGTAGTCGGCTCTTTCACGAGCTGAATTACACTGAATTTTCTTACAGACAGATCAGGGTAATGTATCTTCTCTGTGACTAAATTGCAAAATACTGATCAGAGATGGTTCTCCTTGGGAGTGTACAAGATGGCCTATACAAAATAGCATTTCTAAGTGTTTTTGTAGAAGAATACAACAGTGAAACGGACAGGAATGATAATTCCTCCAAATAAATTAAACAATGGACATTCTATCAACGTTTCTCTAAGTTAGCACATTTTTACAATGAGAAACTATTATGCATTTGGTGAACTTAATTCTTACTTTAGCATTACTTATTTTTTAAATAAAATTACAATAATATTGTTGATAATAGTAACAACTATTACAACATGTTGGTTTTAAATATCCATCTTGGGACCTGACATGTGGCATCCCGTTTAAAAATCTTTGTGAAAAATTGGATGTTTATTTTCCATGAAACCGATCCATCTACTGGCTACAGCTTAAAATGTTTTTTAATTGAATAGAGAAATGATGTCCAGAAATATTTTTTCTATTTTTCCAGTAGCCTACCTCAGAACACATGACACATTGTGGACATTCTTCATCTTGAACTGTGATACACGCGAAAGCATATTTTATGTATATTTCTTCATATTTCTGTTGTTTTGTTGTTTTGCCCTTAGTTTTCCCATGCCATGTCGGTTTTTGTTGAGGTTAGCCATTCGTTTTGCCATGTTACGGTAAATTACCAAAATACGGAAATGAAAGTCTCACTGCAATGTTGTGTGTTTTGATTGACACAAGCCTTCTTGGGCAATCACTTTTACCTGGTTAAATAAAGATTAAATTAAAAAAAATTTAAAAATATAAATTCACATTTTCTTTGATTTCTCAGATTGCAAGCTCATCTATTGCATATGATTTTGAAGTCCCTTTTGTTATATTTATGGCTGTGTAAAGACAGGGTATCTGGCTAGTAGCATTTTTCGATAGTAATGCAATTTTTGCCAATTGCTTACACACTAAAAGTGAATAGATACTTTGTTCATGAATGAAATCTCTTGCAATCATTCGGAAAACACACCTGAAATTAGCTACACCCACACACACACATGAAAATGTTTAAAGATTTTTCCGATTGCTTACACACTAAAATTGAATGCTTAGACATACCTTAAAACCTTAACTTTTGTAACCATGCATTAAACAAAGGCACCAAAAGTACAAACACACCTTCTGCTTTGCACTTTGTTTGCAATTCTGCAACATACTTCTTGTAAAACACTACACACTGTTTCTTACATTAGACACTTTGTTCAAGAATGAAATCTCTTGCAATAATTGGGAAATCACACCTGAACTTGGCAACCCCCACACACACACACGAAAACACGTATGCACTAATTGAACACCAATCAGTCTGAGCCTTAGCACTACAAATAGACCTCAGGTAAGGTAACCTCTTTTGTGAGAACTTGGAGGCAATGAGATATGGAGGCAGTGAGAGCAAGCGGCAGAGGAAGAGGTAGAGGAAGAGAGAGGATTTGGAGGAGTACAAAGATAAGAACAGAGAAGGGGACCAGGCAATGTATGATGTATGGAGATGTATTTCTGACAATAGTAGGGCCTCTTTGGTGGACCGTGTCATAAATCATGATGAGGGAGGCCGGGCAGAGAGTCCAGCCACAGTAACATCCATAATACAGACATTTAGACTGGAGAACTGGTATGTCTTCAACTTTCTACACTAGACTGTACCTATGTAATTGTTGCACATCATTCTGCATCACAGTACAATACAAGGTAGTCCTACAGTGATCAAAAAATAGGTATAGTGCTGTGAAGAACATTCCATGATATGAACCGTGTCAGTATATCGACACTCTGCCACATATTGCGTCAACACCAACTTACACAGAAACGGCTTTACAGGGCTCCATTTGAGAGAAACTGCGTTAGAGTCAAAGAGCTTCGCTATGCGCAAGTAAGTGTCACTACTATACTCTAATACAGGAATGGCAGTAGATTGTGTCCTTCTGGCTCTGCATAGATACATTCAGACAGAGCAGTATGTGGCCGAGGCAGGTGCCATTTTGGGCGGCCATATTTGTTGCCTTGGCCAGGGATGACATTGCTTCCTAACAGAAGGCACCCCATCCCTTACAATCCCTTAAAATACTATGTCATTATTTTCGGTTCCGTGAGTTCACAGTAACATATTGTATTGATTACTGTACTGTAATTATACTTTTCTTTTTTTGTTGTTGTAAAAACCTGCAATGGCAAAAAAAATAATAATAAGCTGTATATATTTTTCTCTGAAGCCTTTCTATTTTTGTGTTCATTGAAATGTGAGTAGAAGTACTGTCCTGGAACGATCTTTCACAGAAGCTTGTATGAGAAAATGTAAAAGGTATACAAAGTACTAAAGACAGCAGTGTTTTGTATAAAGTACATCAATGTGTTGTTGCTAATTAGACAATTTTTAAAATAACCATCAGTGTAGCCGTTTCCTAGATATGGGGCCATCGCCATCATTGATCAATCTGACAGCCTAGTGTTGTCTTTTGCTAGCTCACTTTACATTGGATGTCGACAGTTTTCACTCATAGATTAAGCAACGATCCTCTGGTTTAGTTGTAATCAGCTCATTTTTAGCTAGCTAGCTAAATTACAGACTGTGATGATGTAGGTACCCTAATAGCCGGCCACTTTATATTTGTATGGAGTTAAATAAGAAAAACAAGCAGAACTACATTTTCATTAAATTCAATTCACTACATGGGAATGAATGCGTGCGTCAACCATCGAGAAATTAACCTTGGCGATTATCTAACTTTGACGCTGCCATCAAATGTGACACGATGGCTACTGTGGAGCCGCTGTCATTAATTACAATGGATTTGTTCCCTCAGCGTCCGGTAGCTGAGGCCGATTGTTGGCGTTGATGGCTGTGGTGGAGCCATGCCCTTAGAAGACGAGCTTTTCGATTTTGAAAGAGAAATACCTTACAGTTTTGAACCGGAATTTACAGAGGAAGAATTGCGTGAGCGAGAGAGACAAGGGGTCCAGGAAGGCATCTTACCAATGAGTAAATAAATATTGAGCTATTAAGTTTTATCAAAATCTTGGTTGTGGTTACTTCTTCCAATTAATCCTTCTACTGCTGCAGAATAAGTTGGTAAGTACTGCAGGGTGTAGCAAGGGTTCGATCAAAGTTATTATTGGCAGTGATGTAAACTCTGTTATTATTGGCAGTGATGTGAACTCTGTTATTATTGGCAGTGATGTAAACTCTGTTATTATGGGCAGTGATGTAAACTCTGTTATTAGGGGCAGTGATGTAAACTCTGTTATTATGGGCAGTGATGTAAACTCTGTTATTATGGGCAGTGATGTAAACTCTGTTATTATGGGCAGGGATGTAAACTCCGTTATTATTGGCAGTGATGTGAACTCTGTTATTATGGGCAGTGATGTAAACTCTGTTATTATGGGCAGTGATGTAAACTCCGTTATTATTGGCAGTGATGTGAACTCTGTTATTATTGGCAGCGATGTAAACTCTGTTATTATGGGCAGTGATGTAAACTCTGTTATTATGGGCAGTGATGTAAACTCTGTTATTATGGGCAGGGATGTAAACTCCGTTATTATTGGCAGTGACGTAAACTCTGTTATTATGGGCAGTGATGTAAACTCTGTTATTATGGGCAGTGATGTAAACTCTGTTATTATGGGCAGGGATGTAAACTCCGTTATTATTGGCAGTGACGTAAACTCTGTTATTATGGGCAGTGATGTAAACTCTGTTATTAGGGGCAGTGATGTAAACTCTGTTATTATGGGCAGTGATGTAAACTCTGTTATTATTGGCAGTGATGTAAACTCTGTTATTATGGGCAGTGATGTAAACTCTGTTATTATTGCCAGCGATGTAAACTCTGTTATTATGGGCAGTGATGTAAACTCTGTTATTATGGGCAGTGATGTAAACTCTGTTATTATTGGCAGTGATGTAAACTCTGTTATTAGGGGCAGTGATGTAAACTCTGTTATTAGGGGCAGTGATGTAAACTCTGTTATTATGGGCAGTGATGTAAACTCTGTTATTAGGGGCAGTGATGTAAACTCTGTTATTAGGGGCAGTGATGTAAACTCTGTTATTATGGGCAGTGATGTAAACTCTGTTATTATTGGCAGTGATGTAAACTCTGTTATTATGGGCAGTGATGTAAACTCTGTTATTATTGCCAGCGATGTAAACTCTGTTATTATGGGCAGTGATGTAAACTCTGTTATTATTGCCAGCGATGTAAACTCTGTTATTATGGGCAGTGATGTAAACTCTGTGTTCAGTTGCCCATGTTCCTCTGCTGTCTGTCTCTCTCACTCACGCAATTCTTCCTCTGTAAAAAAACTTCCTCAGTTCAAAATTGTAAGGTTGTATTTCTTCGTCAAAATGGAAAAGCTTGTCCTCTAACTCGGTGAAGTCAGAACTGTCCGTCATATCGCTCAGGCTAGCCGAGGTAAATTCCCTGATATTTGTATGCCAACGTTAAGGTATTTAGCGTGTCATGTGATCTTCTGGATGGGTGGATCCAAAAAACAGTCTCTGCTTTCAAGGGTGGAGTTACTATCTGGGAAACACAGGCTGTCACTGGACGTGTTTGGTTTGGGAAGTTCTGCGCCCATTTTTGGGAAATGGCTATATTAATGGTGATAAAAAAAAAAAAAGCTGAAATAAAAGCGTGTCAGTGCTCCTTTAAGTCTTCTGCTGTAGACTATCTATTTAGAGGTTTGATGCATTGTGTGTTCAGAGATGTTCTTCTGCATTGAAGAATGCCTGGTTATTTTCATTACTGTCACCATTCTCTCATTAACAAGGCCTTTCTCCCCAAAGAACTGCTGCTCACTGGATGTTTTTTAGTTTTTCTGCAAACTCTAGAGACTGTTGTGTGTGAAAAACCCAGGAGATCAGCAAGTTCTCATTCATTCATTCATTCATTCATTCATTATCCTAACCCACTTATCCTGACCAGGGTCACAGGGGGGCTGGAGCCTATCCCAGCATACATTGAGCGAAAGGCAGGAATACACCCTGGACAGGTCGCCAGTCCATCGCAGGGCACACACACCATTCACTCACACACTCATACCTATGGGCAATTTAGACTCTCCAATCAGCCTAACCTGCATGTCTTTGGACTGTGGGAGGAAACCGGAGTACCCGGAGGAAACCCACGCAAACACCGGGAGAACATCCAAACTCCGCACAGAGAGGCCCCGGCCGATGGGGATTCAAACCCAGGACCTCCTTGCTGTGAGGCGGCAGTGCTACCCACTGCACCATCCGTGCCGCCTCAGCAAGTTCTGAGATATTCAATTCAACCTGTCTGCCACCAACAATCATTCCACAGTCAAAGTCACTTAGATAAAAAAATGTTCCCCATTCGGATGGTTGATGTGAACATTACCTGAAGCTCCTGACTGTATCTACATGATTTTATGTATTGCACTGCTGCCACACGATTGGCTGATTAGATAATTGCATGAATAAGTGTGTGTACAGGTGTTCCTGATAAAGTGCTCAGTGAGTGTAATGTTGTTGAGTGTAATGCAGTATGGTGTAGTGTATGTAATTAAGTGTAAGGTATGACAAGGTGATGTAATGTAGTGTAATGTAGCATTGTGTAGTGTAATTTGATTTAATGTAGCATAGTGTAATGTAGTGTAATGTACTGTAGTATAATGTAGTGTAGTGTAGTGTAGTGTAATGTTGTGTAGTGTAGTAGTTCTAATCCCGGTGTAGCCACAATAAGATCCACACAGCCATTGGGCCCTTGAGCAAGGCCCTTAACCCTGCATTGCTTCAAGGGAGGATTGTGTCCTGCTTCGCATAATAAACTGTACGTCGCTCTGGATAAGAGTGTCTGCCAAATGCCAATAATGTAATGTAATGTAATGTAATGTAATGTAGTGTAGTGTAGTGTAGTGTCATTCAGTGTAGTGCAATGTAGTGTGGTGTAGTGTAATTTAGTGTAATATAGTGTAGTGTAATGTAGTGCAGTGTAGTGCAGTGTAGTGTAGTGTAATTTAGTGTAGTGTAGTGTAATGTAGTGTAATGTAGTGTACTGTAGTTTAGTGTAATATAGTGTAGTGTGATGTAGTGCAGTGTAGTTTAATGTAGTGCAGTGCAGTGTAGTGTAATGTAGTGTAATGTAGTGTAGTGTAATGCAGCATTGTGTAATGTAGTGTAATGCAGCATTATGTAATGTAGTGTGGTGTAGTGTAATGTAATGTAGTGCGATGTAGTGTACTGTAGTGCAGTGTAATGTAGTGTAATGTAGTGTAGTGTAGTGAAGTGTAATGTAGTGTAGTGTGGTTATATGTAATGTAGTGTAGTGTCATGTATTGTAATGTAGCATTGTGTAATGTAGTGTAATGTAGCATTGTCTAATGTAGTGCAATGTAGTGTAGTGTAGTGTAATGTATTGTAGTGTATTGTAGTGTAGTGTGTATTGTGTAATGTAGTGTAATGTAGTGTAGTGTAGTGTAATGTAGCATTGTATAGTGTAATGTGATTTAATGTAGCATAGTGTAATGTAATGTAGTGTAGTTCAAGGTAGTCTGGTATAATCTAATATAATGTTGTATAATGTAATGTAGTGAAATATTGCTTAATGGAATGTATTGTCATCTGTGGTATAATATAGTGTAGTCCACTGTAGTGTAATGCAATGTTGTGTAATGTGTTTTAGTGTAATGTTGTCTGGTATTATGTAATGTAGTGTAGTCTACTGTAGTGTAATGTGGTGTCATGTAGTGTAATGGTTCTATTGATTGCTGGGATATGCAGGCTGTTTCCACTAACAGGAGTTAGCATGCGTGAACGGCGGGTTTGCACTGTACTGGTGCACTTTAGCTCAAGGTGCTAACCTCCGCTCCTTCAACAAACATCCCACTGCAGACGTGAGCAACACTTAAAAAACCAAATACTCTGCAAGTCTCTCGAGGCGAAAGGCGACCTCGGGAAAGGACTAGGGGACAGAAACAAACAATTGCTCCATTATTTCAGCCCAGGAGACTCTGCCACTTTGTTCTGTGGGAGAGAGGATGTGATGCTTATCTCAAAGCATTATTGTACCGTGGAGCTAAAATTATTTTTCAAACAAAACCTTTAGAATTGGGGGTGTCCTGTGACGGCTCTCCCCACGATTAAGAGAGGGGGGAGAAGAGCCTTGGTGAAAGGAGAGAGAGACGGAGGAAGACAATCTCTCTAACTTGTCTGTGGCTGGATTCTGCCGCTCCTGCTGAGGCTGGAGATCTCTAGCCTCGGGGACTGCAACTCCCACACACTTCTGTGGGATAATGCTGTCAGACCGCAGACCTTCAGCGCGCTGAAGCCGCAGCATTAATGAAACGGGGGAGGAAGCAGGAGCAGGAGCGCGGCAGCCCTGCCCAAAGACAAACGGCAAGGACAACAAATGTGATGAGACTTGTCAGTTAGTGTGCGGCACGGCTGAAACCAGCACGCTGCTTTACACCAGCAGTGTGGGCACGACTGAAACCAGCACGCTGCGTTACACCAGCAGTGTGGGTACGGCTGAAACCAGCACGCTGCGTTACACCAGCAGTGTGGGTACGGCTGAAACCAGCACGCTGCGTTACACCAGCAGTGTGGGTACGGCTGAAACCAGCACGCTGCGTTACACCAGCACTGTGGGCACGGCTGAAACCAGCACGCTGCGTTACACCAGCACTGTGGGCACGGCTGAAACCAGCACGCTGCGTTACACCAGCAGTGGCACACACGGTGGGGATGGGTGAAAAGTGGGAGAGCAGACCACGAGCTTGCATTTGAATTTGCATTTGCATTTGACTCCGTTTACCTCCCAAGCACATCCTCACACAGTAGAGCATCAAACATAATGTGAGAAAACAACGCTGTTAACTGCAGAACATGTATCCCCTTGGTTGACTCTCTATCCTGCTCTTTCTCTCTATCCCCCCTCTCTCTCCCTCTCCTCTCCCTCTCTCTCTCCCTCCCCTCTCTCCCTCTCTCTCTCCCTTTCTCTCTCTCTCCCTCTCTTTCTCCCACCTCCCACTCTCTCTCTCCCACCTCGCTTACTCTCTCTCTCTCCCTCTGTCCTGCTCTCTCCCTCTCTCTCCCTTTCTCCTGCTCTCTCCCTTTCCCTTTCTTTCTCTTGGATTACTGTCAATTAATGAAATGCATAATGTCAGTCACCTTGTCAGTTAATCAAATTGTCAGTCAGTCAGAAATTGATGGACGGGTCAGTCAGTTGGCTAGGATTGTTTGACAGACAGCGAGCTGTGACAGAAACAACACCGTGACAACCCTGAATCAGCACATGCATCCACATCTTTCTCTACTTTTCCGAACGTGTTGCTCCACTCCACTCTGGCTGTAAACAAAGCCAAAAGCCCCAGTGGTTAGAACAGGAGAGAGAGAGGGAGAGAGAGAGAGAGAGAGAGAGAGAGAGAGGCTACAGGCTACATTCCCGGAGCTTCACTGTAACAGCTGTTAGATATGCTACACAAACAGCAGGATGAGCTGAAGAGAGCGATACAGAGGGGGGGGGGGGGGAGGGAAACATAGAGCCAGGCTGTGAGCTGAAGGGAAATGTGGGAGAAACATACATGTACAAACATACATGTACAAACATCTGCACAGATAGTAAAGCAGCAAGCGTGCACATGAGAGGCACCAGACAGGAGGAAATGTCATTTAGAGACTAAACCATAAAGTACTATTTAAACCATAAAGAGTCATTGCTTACCTTGGTGATAGCGTGAGTGCGAAAACTCCTTCATAAACGCGCAAATCCCAGAGCAAGGGGTCTGGACTAACAGGTGGTGAAAAAAGACAGAGATAGAGAGTGGAAGGCAGGGGGAGGGAGGGAGAGAGGGAGCAAGGGAGGGAGGGAGAGAGGGGGGTGACAGAGGGAGAAGGTATTAAGTATTCATTAAAAAATCTAAGGCACTAATATTGCAAAGTTGAAATGAAAGAAAGAGGGAGGGAGGGGATAGGATGTGGATAGAAAAGAGGATGGAAGAATGGATCGTTTGACTACTAAAGAAAAAGAAATTGAAGGAGTAAGCGAGAGTGATTTCTCCTGGAGAATCCCTTACATGTGCATGTGTGTGTGTGTGTGTGTGTGTGTGTTTCCAGTCTCTCTCTCTCTCCCTCTCTCTCTCTGTTTGTCTCTTTTCTCTCCCTCTCTCTATCTCTCTCTTTGTCTCTTTTCTCTCTCTCCCTTTCTCACTCTTTCTCTTCCCTCTCTCTCACGCACACATACAGACTTCTATGCAGTTTAATTTTTTTTTCATATCCTTGTGGTCTATGAGCATTAACGGCCACTATGAGCATTAACGGCCACTGTGCTGGTGTTAATGAACTGTACTGTCCAATCAGGGTGCAAGTAGTTAATCCCTCTGAACTGCCCCTTCCCCATCTCTGTCTCTCAGCACACTCTGGCTCTATCCAGCCCCCTCCTCATCTCTCTTTCTCTGTATAATTAGAGTCTAATGACACCTCTGTCAGTGATAGACAGAGCCTTCTCTCTCTCTCTCTCTCTCTCTCTCTCTCTCTCTCTCTCTCTCTCTCACTATTGTCTTTCTGCCTCCCTCGGTATGGTCCTCTCTGTATCCGTGTCCCTGTCAGTCGGAGCTGACTGTCAGCTGAAACTGACAGGCGCAGTAATGTGGGGAATGCTGTTGCGAGAGGGATCTTGCGGTTTCCCTTGTTAAAATTTCTCCCGCTCCTCTTTCATCTTCCCTCTCTCTCACACACCCCCCCTTATACCTCCTGTTATTTCCTCCATCCCTCCCCACTGCACTCGGAGTTCAGCCTTTTTTTCCTGTGGCAATGGTTTGTTGTACAACAACAGATGTTAAGCAGTAATTTCCTGTGATAACAATACCTTCTATTATCCGAGAGAAGCGCATTGACAGCCTGTCGGTAGTGTGGTGGAATGAGACGATCTTAACCAGACTCTGGACAGTATGTGTGCAGTGCAGACTCTGGACAGTGTGCATGTGAGTCTGTTAGTCTGTGTGAGTGTGTGAGTGTGTGACTCTGTGTGAGTGTGTGAGTCTGTGTGAGTGTGTGTATACTCCTGTGTCAGTGTGTGACTCTGAGGGAGTGTGTGTATATTCCTGTGTGAGTGTGTGACTCTGTGTGAGTGTGTGTATACCCCTGTGTGAGTGTGTGACTCTGTGTGAGTGTGTGTATACCCCTGTGTGAGGAGACATGGCTCCATCATGTAACTGTGTCGGCAGTGATATTCCGGCATGTCGGGGCCATCCCCGTGAGAGGGGCCAGGGGCCAGAGAAGGGGCAGGGGGCAGAGAGGGGTCAGGGGCCAGAGAGGGGGCAGGGGGCAGAGAGGGGTGTGAGCTGAATGATAAGTCCGGCCACTGTGTGAGTCCAACCTGCACCCAGCAGGAGAGGGCCCCATGCCCTCTCATGGCTGAATGTGTGTGTGTGTGTGTGTGTGTGTGTGTAAGGCTGTGTTCAAACAGCTGAGTGTGTGTGTGTGTGTGTGTGTGTGTGTGTTTGTAAGGCTGTGTTCAAACAGCTGACTGTGTGTGTGTAAGGCTGTGTTCAAACAGCTGAGTGTGTGTGTGTGTGTGTGTGTGTGTGTGTGTGTGATATTAATGATTCTGAAAAGTTCTGCATGGAGAAATGGTCAGAAATGCCTCAAATGTGTTCTCTAACCTTATCACAAAATATAGGAAAAGGGTCATGGTGGTCATCTTTGCCTTGGGTGTCTGCACAAAGTATTACACCAGGGGTGCCAATAATTGTGAAACCTGTTTTTGGGGAAATACATTTTTTATTTGAAAAATGTTAGGCTCTGTTTTGTTCCATTGAATCATTAATAAACACTTACTTACTTACTTTACACATGTGTTGTTTATTATATGCAACCTATTTTCTCAATTTTTATTAGAGATAAAATAATTCTGCAGCCCAAGGTAAGTGCCCCCCCCTCTATCTTTTTAGAAGATTTTTTATACTGCTTCTCTGATATTCTGCTTCGCTCATATTAGATGTCCATAATTTGATACCTAATTTACCAAGAGATCTATTACCTGCATCTAGGCGAGATAAAAGAGAAGGAACATGACTGAGTGAAACAGCATGAGAAACAGATCTGTCTATATCAGCGAGAGCACATCTTCAGGAAAGCAGAAAAGAGCAGAAAGAAGTGGAAGAATTGCATTATATTCTCTTCACACTGTATAAACATCGAAAATCACCTGCACCCTCAAAATGAAACAGTTTTCATCATGTTTGCATTTTGCCAACAGGTGGCATTGAGAAAAGGCGTAGATCAAGTTTTAATATGCATAAAATTGGACCCAAGCTTCTGGTTCCATAACTCATTAGGAACAATTATGACAAATTATTACACCAGATGAATTGCTTAAACAAATACAGGAGTCCTACTGAGGTGTAAATGGATTCACGGAGGCTCCCCTTCGGAGCTGTGACAATAAGCAGGAGGAACGCACGTGAGGGAGGGGTTGAGGAAGGGAGAAGCAGAAGACGGGAGGATGTTGCTGTTGGAGTGGCTCTGCCTGGCGTACAGTGCGCTGTTCAGTGCGCTGTTCTTGCTTTCGCTCTGTGGAAGTTTCCCGGCTGAAGCGGTGAGCTGTGGGCATCGGGAAGGGGAATGTGGTCTGGCGAGTGACGCTATGAGCCCAGCCACCCGTCAGGTTCAGTGCTGCAGAAACACACAGGAACACGCATCACGCACACAACCACAAAACTGATAAATCTCAATGGCCCCCTTTGAAATTCTGAAGACTGGTTGCTAGGCAACAGGGGGAGTATTCGTTCCATGAGTGCTGGTGGTGGTGGTGGGGGGGGGGGGGGGGGGTTGGTGCTTAAACAGGAAGAAATCATGGCAAGAAATTTGGGGAATTAACAAATTTGGACTTCCCCATGAAAATCTTGTCCATGTTTAAGAATCAGCATTATTTTTTGTGCTGTTGGAATTTTTACCACATGGTATGTTGTATATTTCTGTACGTGTGTCAGAATTATACAACATATTGTATGGCTAATTCTTACATTTAATCTGACAGACCACATCGTCAAACGTGTGCATGAGATATTACATACTGTTATGCCCATCCATAATTCATCAGCCAATCAATTTATCAACCCTGGCATGGCAGTCCATCAATATCAGAAGTGAACATGCATGAGAGAGAGAGAGGGGGGGGGAGACAGACAGAGAGAGAGAGAGAGAGAGAGAGAGAGAGAGAGAGAGAGAGAGAGATTAGATTAGATTTGTATGTCCCCTTTATTTAAAACATTGCAAAGGGTATTTAATTTAATTTAATAAATACACAATTCAAACAATCACAATGTTTCTAAAATATATTTTAAAAAAGGATAAAACACCAAAAAAAGAGAACCAAATAAAAATGCACAATAAAACCAATCAATTACAATAAACCAAACAAAAAAGCAGACCTCCAATTAAGACAAGCATAATTCAACAATACAACAAATTAAAAAAACACAATAAAACAACCACAGTAAAATCGAGCGAGAGAGAGAGAGAGAGAGAGAGAGAGAGAGAGAGAGAGAGAGAGAGAGAGAGAGAGAGAGAGAGAGAGAGAGAGAGATTTTATGAGAGAGAGAGTATTTATGTTCAATATACGTGTTATTCAATCTTCAACTCCTGGGCTCACCCTAAACAACACAGAAGTTAAATTTCTGCTCAGTGCAGATGACCTGGTACTGCGGTCACCACAGCACAGGGGCTACAGCAGCATCTGGACCTGCTGGGCCTGGGCCTTGGCAGTCAATTTGACCAAGACAAAAATTATGATCTTCCAAAATAAGCCTGAGTCTCAGGAAAGCAGATACTTATTTACTCTAGCACCACCCTAGAACACACACTAAGCTATGGTAGTCATAGCTTGGACTAAAGACCAGTGCGTCAGGGAGCTTTGGCCTGAAAATTCAATAAAACATTCCCCTCAGAATCTGGTCAATAATCTTTGACACTGTCATCCTGTCTATTATGCTGTATGGGAGTGAAATATGAGGTCCACTCAGTCAGCAAGACTGCGCCAGATGGGAGAAGCATCCAGCGGAACCCCTACATGCAGAATTCTGTAAAAACATATTACAAGTACACAGACATGCCCCTAACTGGGCAGATTTCAGATTCTCATTCAAATTCAGAAAAGGGAATTACATTTTATCGGCCATCTAAAAATGAGTCCAACAAACTCCTTACAATTCATGGCACTCAAAACCCAAAATACACTGAATAGTTATCAGGCCCTAAACAGAGCATATACACACTGGCAGAGTACCTTTTCTCTGTCAGAGATACTCAGTGACCACACGCTTGCAATTGAAAAAGGCAGATACAAAAATTCATGGTTACCAAAAGAAGAGCGAATATGTGGTCACTGTAAGGAAGGAGAGATAGAAACAGAGATGCCCTTCCCCCTAATGTGAACAAAATATTTACAAATCAGAAAAATATTTTTACACAAACTGTAAATATCCCTAAATATAAATATATATAAATAACTGAATCAAAAGAAGAGAAATGTGCAATGCTCTTAGGAGAAGGACCGACAACACTATTGCGGTCTGGTGCATTTCAACCTGTACATACTTATTAATTTGTTATTGTTGTGGCTGTTGTTACTGCTATTATTATTGTTATATATTGTTCAATGTACCAGAATAATTTTTATTTTCATATTATTGTATAAGTAACTGCAAGTTAATGCAGTTATGTTAATACATATATGTATGCTTTGGCAATAACTATGTGTAAACAATTCACTTTCTAAACAACTTAGAACAGATCACCTTTCTTATCATGACCACCCAATTTTTACATGAGCAAAGGTATTGGAACAGGTGACTGACAGGTGTTTCTTGTTGCCCAGATGTGTGAGGTGAAATCGATCGAACTTGGAATGTCCTGAAAAAGAAAGAAACCTCTGTCGTACTGAGCAACAGACATCGAACAGGTTGACCAAGGAAAACAACAGCAGTTGATGACAGAAACATTGTGAGAGCTGTGAAGAAAAACCCAAATTTCAGTGACATCACAAACAATTTCCACAGGGCAGGGGTACTGTTTCACATTCTTAGACAGGAGCAACATAGAATCTATACCACAAAATGCAAACCACTCATCAATAGTAAGATTCGGAAGGCAAGATTACAATTTGCTTCTGGAGTGGAATCACTAATTCATCACTTTATTGATGGTATAACTCATGATGGTAGCAGCAGGATGAATTCAGAAGTCTACAAAAACATTCTGTCTGGCAATTTACAGAGAAATGCATCCAAACTAATTGGGAGGAACTTAATTATGAAGACAATGACCCAAAGCACACTGCCAGCAATAAAGGACTTCATTAGGGAGAAAACGTGGAAGGTTTTTGACTGGCCAAGTGAATCACCGGACCCGATTGAGCATGCATTTCACCTCCTGAAGAGGAGATTGAATGGAAAAACCCCCCGAAACAAACAAGAATTGAAAGAGGCTGCAGTAAAACCCAGGAACAGCATCACAAAAAAGGAATGCAACAGTTTGGTGGTCTCAATGGGTCGCAGGCTTGATGCAGTTAATGCAAGCAAGAGATATCATACCAAATATTAAGTGTTATTTACTTTCTTTTACTTAAATACCTAAATACCTTTTACTTAAATGTCCTAATACTTTTTCTAACCTAAAAATTGGTCTGATACCAAAGGCTCTAGGTTCTAAGTAGTTTAACACATCTAGGTGTAGAAACCAGAAAATAAAAGCAGAACTTCTGAATTATCTTGTTTTGTGTTCATCTTATATACACTCACCAAGCACATTATTAGGACTTATTTTTTACACTTCTGCTGCTGTAGTCTATCCACTTACAGTTATGATGCACTGTATGTTCAGAGATGCTCTTCTCCATACCACTGTTGTAATGTGTGGTTATGTGCATTGCTGTCACCTTCCTGTCAGCTTTGACCAGTCTGGCCCTTCTCCTCTGATCTCGCTCATTACCAAGGCATTTCTGTCTGCAGAACTGCTGCTCCCCGACTCCCCTACCACCCTCCCCCACTCCCCTACCACCCTCCTCCCCTCCACTACCACCCTTCTCCCCTCCACTACCACCCTCCTCCCCTACCACCCTCCCCCACTCCACTACCACCCTCCCCTCCTCCACTACCACCCTCCCCTCCTCCACTACCACCCTCCCCCACTCCCCTACCACCCTCCTCCCCTACCACCCTCCCCGACTCCCCTACCACCCTCCCCCACTCCACTACCACCCTCCCCTCCTCCACTACCACCCTCCCCCACTCCCCTACCACCCTCCTCCCCTACCACCCTCCCCGACTCCCCTGCTGGAGTGGAGGAGTGGAGTAAAGGAGGAGTGGAGTAAAGGAGGGGGGAGTGGAGGAGTGGAGTAAAGGAGGGGGGAGTGGAGGAGTGGTAGTGGGGGAGTGGAGTAAAGGAGGGGGGAGTGGAGGAGTGGTAGTGGGGGAGTGGAGTAAAGGAGGGAGGAGGGGGGAGTGGAGTAAAGGAGGGGGGAGTGGAGGAGTGGTAGTGGGGGAGTGGAGTAAGGGAGGGTGGAGTGGAGGAGTGGTAGTGGGGGAGTGGAGTAAGGGAAGGTGGAGTGGAGGAGTGGTAGTGGGGGAGTGGAGTTAAGGAGGGTGGAGTGAAAGATAATGAGACGCACCCCCCGCTTCGCAGGAAACAATCAGATTTTAATTCCGGCGTAAACGTTGTCCCTTCTTTCAAAATTTAGTTCCCCATTCTAAGTTCTGTTGTCACGGAATATGTTAATACAATAGCCTGAATTGCTACCTGCAAGTTTCACATTTAATTGAAGGGATAGCCGGCACTTAAGCTGGCTAGCTTGTTATGATCATTACAAACAGAATCGCTGCTATGCTGTAACAATCGCCACAAGTCTGATGTTAAACAGAAGGATACCAGCACTAAAGTTGGCTCCTGATCAATACGCTAACATGTAACATGTTGCTTCACTGCACCAGAAGCAACTGGCTTCTGAAATGAATCCATGGCTGTGTCCGAAATGGCTGACTATTCACTAACTACTAATCCCTCATGTAGGCTAGGTGCTGCTGCATATAGCCACAAGACCATAAACAAACATATCATATAGCCGGTTCTTAAAACATTACTAAATAGATAGGCTATTAAACGTCATGTATCTTTTGCAATGCCCAGTCAAGATGCAGCTCACGTAATCGTTCAATTTGTAATTCACATTTTTAGAATAGCAGAATAGAAGGAATAGCGGATGGCATCGACCTTCTTTTCAACGAAGGAGACAAAGTCATCAGGTGTGAGTGATGAGGCAGGTGGGGGGAGGGGGGCGAGAAGAGAGGAGAAGGTTGAAAACAGTTGACGAGGGTTAGAGGCGGCGGCATTAATTTCAGAGTGAAAGAAGGAAGATTTAGCAAGAGAGACAGAGAAATAGAAAGATGATAGGACATGGAAGGAAGCCAAATCACTGGAGAGACGGGAACTTTTCCATTTTCTCTGCTGCGCGCAGTTTGGTTCGGTCAGCTCATAGAGCATCAGAAAGCCAAGGACTCAGGAGGGAGGCCCGGGCTAATTTGGTTGTGAGGGGACACAGAGAGTCAAAGGAAGATGAGAGAGAGGACATAAAACTGCCTGCTATATGCTAGTACTATACTAGCTCGTTGGCTGATAGCTAACCAACTAGCCTACATACTTGCTAGCTATAAACAATCTTTCCTCTCTGACTGGCAGGCCACAGCATTTGTTGCAGGACGAGCCTCTGTTGGCAAACAGTGTCTCAGCTAGTTATTTAAGTGGTTTTGCAGCCTCGTCTACTTACCTTGTCGTATGAAGTCGCAGGCGTACAAAATCGAGGGTGTCTATCTGCCGGTGCTCATTCTGGCTGTCTGAGAGCCTTATTATTGTTTTTGTTTTGTGTAACAGAGAACAACTGTTTTTGTGGGAATGCCAACCACCTAGCTCAGCTAGCTAGCTAATGAGCTAGCCAAACAATCTTCTACAATGTTCCTAATCAAATCGAAATTTGTCAACAGGAGAATGTTTGTCATGTCAGAGTATGTTGATGTTTGTTTTGTGTGTAAGGGATTTGCTAGCTAAAACGAAAGGGAGGCCACTTCCTCGGAAGAAGCCAATTCCTGCTGTGCGTTTAATGGCATTAACAACCCATATTAACATCTCGAGAGTGACGACGTTGTAAATACATAGCTACATACATACATGTGACTTAGCCTGCTAAGAAACTACTACTTGCTTTAACAAACTACTAGTTTGACACAATAGCAGGCTATTATGGCTAAGCAATAATAATGGAGATAGCTACCAAAACGAACAGGAAATGTGAGAAAAGCAAAATACTGATTAACACTTTTGAAATTTGATAATATGTAGGGAAAAATTCACAGAGCAGGAGATCCCCCCCCCCCTAAAAGTACAAATCAAAATCAGACTCTGCCCTAATGAACAAGCTGGTTCCTTCAACGCTCTCGACAATGTAGGCTAAGAGTGTATCAATATATATGTATGCACAACATATAACCAATATATCATATGTATGCTGTTTTATTAAATTGAATGAACCTAGAACCTTTTTATAACTGAGCACATGAAAACGCAAGAAACCACAGTGTACACTGTCGAAAAGAGAGCAAAGACTGCAAGTTAAAGAATTACATTTATTCACTTAGAAGAAAGTAGTGATCAGATGTGGAGTATTATATATTCAATGATTTCTCTGATGATTATTATATATTTTCTATGATTTCACTGCTGTTCAGTATGTCTATACTTTCTATGACTTATTTTTATATTTTCACTGATGTCTATCATATCATTTCTATGATTTTGATTTGACTGATGTTTAGTACATCTGTATACTCTTCATGACTTTATTTTCACTGATGTCTATCATATAATTTCTCTGATTTTGATTTGACTGCTGTTTAGTAGATATGTATACTCTTTATGACTTATTATGGCGACCACGAAGGGACTCGAACCCTCAATCTTCTGGACACTTTGTGCCCCCCCTCGGCCAGTTTCTCCAGCAGCTTCATGCTGTCATTTATGCACTGCTCCTTTGTGTCTGCACATAACAATAAGTCATCAACATATTGCAAAACCATACATATGTATTGATACACTCTTAGCCTACATTTTCGAGAGCGTTGAAGGAACCAGCTTGTTCATTAGTGCAGTCTGATTTTGATTTGTACTTTTAGGGGGGGGGGGGGGGGGATCTCCTGCTCTGTGAATTTTTCCCTACCTCAAGTTTGGGAAATCTCACAATTTGATATCATGTTTTTGAAATTTGATATCAAAATTCGGAACTTTGATTACCTTTCAGAATTTTGATATCAAATTTCGGGTTCCGGAAATAAGAGAGGATTCTTATGACAACATAGAGAAGGATACACGCGCTCACACACCAACGGCGATTGGTTGTCATGCAAGGCACCAACCAGCGTCGGCTAGTTCCTTGTATTTTACGTCCAGGCATGCTGGAGGATCGCGTGTCATGGGTTAAAATTATAATTAATTTTATAATTATAATTTTGCCTGATATAATATTCTATTTTACCATAGGCGACTGGTTTAATGATTTTACTGTTATGCCAATACAGGTCTCCATATAATTTGATATTTTTTTATGTAACGGTTAACTTTGCCAATGCATTTTATATGGCGCGGAACAATCCTGGTGGTGAGATTAATGTGGTCTATTTTTCGCTGAAAGCAGGGCATTTTCGCTTTCAATAGCTATCTGATGGGTAAATAGCCTAATTGCATTACATTACAGGCATTTAGCAGACGCTCTTATCCAGAGTAAATGTAAATGGTAATGCAGTGATAATGTACCGCTTTATTTGTTTTTATGTAGATACCGCATAGTGGAAAGTTATGTTCAGAAAGAAACGGCATACAATAAGCCATAAGTGAACCAACAGCTACTGACTTAAAACAGAAATTCTCTGATAACTATAGTACTGTAGCATTCAGTTCCCTGCGGTGTTTGGATTCTTAACCCCCTGAAATGGTCACAGATTGATTGCTAGTTGAGAATGTAAACGGCTTATTGTAATATTGCGTGCAGCATTTCTACAATGATGTATTGCTTTATTTGTTTTTATATATACGGCATAGTGGAAAGCTATCCCCTGTGAACCTTCAGAAACGACAATAAGCCATAAGTCAACCAGCAGCTACAGAAATAATTTGATAACTATAATAGGCTACAGTAGCATTCAATTCCCTGTGGTGTTTGCATTCTAAACCCCCTGAAATGCCCAAAGATTGCTTGCTAGAACTAATGTTACTGTAGCTTGTCGATACCTAGTTTAGAAGGTGAACGCGTATTTATTTAAAACTGAGCTTAACATTTCAGCTTGCTTAAAAAAAAGATATATATGTATATATATCGGTTAGCAATTATTTGTAAACGTTTGCAGTTTCGGTTAACCGTTTAAACGTGCACACCCCTAGTTAGCCTGTGGAAATAGATTATTTAATATTCTCAGCGAAGGATTTTATTTTTTAATGCATATTTAAAATGACCGATCAGATATTAATTGAACCTCCCGGTGTAAAAACTGGGGAAATGACTGTTTCTAGTGAAATGTTTGCATTTACTGAAAGCCTCAAAAGACAGGAAATGAAATTGATCAGCCCTTACGCTAACGCTAGAATCAGCCAAATTTGATTTGTATAGCACATTTCATACAACAATTGCAGCTCAAAGTACTTTACATAAAATGAGAGAAAAACTTGGGGCCGTTTTCTCCTATTACATTTTTCCACTTCCCCTAAAGTGGGTCTTTTCACAATCAGATATTTTGCCGCCAGTCTTAAACTGTTAAAACCAGCTCCTAAAACAAGACTCCTTCATATATGAGGCATTCTTTTTTTAAATAAATTTTATTATTTAAGTAACACTACCCCCTGTCGCCAGGCACATGTACTGCTGACAGTTTTGATATGTATGGAATCCTTTTTTTTTGGAGGGGGGGGGGGGTCAAGCAGCATAGGTACACTGCATAGGTACACAATGTGTTTCTACCTTTTCTTATTATTATTGGGGGCTATTCTGTCTAGGGTGTCTATGGTAAAAAGTTTTAAAATGTGGCACACTGATTTGGGGAAAATCCCATGATTCTATTCACCAAGATTTATGTCCCCACCTGGAGTGTCTAGCGCCACCAACGGGTCAGATTTGGAGGGGTGTTTTGAGCTGTATGTGCAATTTTCAAAAATGAGGTACTGTTGGGTTCAACACACCCATTGATGTCAATTTCCACCATATTGGATTTTCCGCCATATTGGATTTTCTGGAAAAGTATAAGAAATGTTCACTGGCCACACATTTGGCACAGATTCAGACCAAGCCTCAAAAAAGTTATCAGATGGATTTTTGATTTTCGAAAGCGTTCGTCCATCACAGCCATCAATATGTATGTACAACTGGAGACAGCCTTCCCTTTCCGGTCCCATGGATTCCTATGGGAGCTACTCAATGGCTTTAGTGATGTGAAGGATCACGGTATACGCCAATAAACGCAGAGCAATGACGCGAGCACATTTCCCCTTCATTTGAGCACTGGGGGGCGCTGCATTAAGCAAAAGAGCTTTTTTGATGATAACTGGTGACGCGCTTAAAAAAATAATTCTCATGTCTGGTGATACCGTGAGTGCCAAGGCCGAGACTTGGCCACTTTTCATATCAATCTAATTGATGCGGCCGCAATATTGGATTTTATCGAACAATTTAAAACATTTTCACAGGCACAAAGTTTGCCCAATCTTTACAAAATTTGGTACAGATGTTGTTTGGACCAAGCCTCACAAAAGTTATCAGATGGATTTTTGATTTTCTAAATCTTCTGTTCAGTAGAGCCAATCAGAATCGGCGACCAAACTGGAAATGAGGGCATATCTCAGCAACGTTTTGATGAACTGATACCAAACTTGGTATATGGACTCAGGACTCTTTCATGAGGATGGGGGAAATATGGTCATGGCGACCCCGCCCCTTAATTATATATTATGTGTTGTTATTTGCGTTACTGTCAACTTTGACCAGTCTGGCCATTCTCCTCTGACATCTCTCATTTACAAGGTGTTTCTGTCTGCAGAACTGCTGCTCACTTTTTTGTTTTTTTGCAACATTCTTTGCAAACTCTAGAGACTAGTATGCGTGAAAATCTCAGGAGATCAGCTGAGATAGTCAAACCACCCTGTCTGCCACCAACAATCATTCCACGGTCAAAGATCAAATTTTTTCCCCATTCTGATGGTTGATGTGAACATTAACTGAAGCTCCTGACCTGTATCTACATGACGATATGCATTGCATTGCTGCCACACAAATGGCTGATTAGATAATCGCATGAATAAGTAGGCGTAAGAAAGTGAAAATGTTCCTAATAAAGTGCTTGGTGAGTGTATAATCAGATGAGGGTGGAATATATATAAGTGAGTCAAAAAACTGTGAAATAGTTATATAATGAAAATAGTTTAAATGAAAAAGAAAAAGAGAGCTGCTCGGAAATGTGTTATTTGGAGACATACCAGACATACTATTGTGAAAGTCATTGTGAAATAAAACCTGATAATATGAAATAAAAATAAAATTACATGTAAATGGTAAATGGTTGGCATTTATATAGCACCTTTATCCAAAGCGCTGTACAATTGATGCTTCTCATTCACCCATTCATACACACACTCACACACTGACGGTGATTGGCTGCTATGCAAGGCGCCGACCAGCTCGTCAGGAGCATTTGGGGGTTAGGTGTCTTGCTCAGGGACACTTCGACACAGCCCGGGCAGGGGATCGAACCGGCAACCCTCCGACTGCCAGATGACTGCTCTTACTGCCTGAGCCCCTACATGTATTAAATGTATGCATGCATGACAATGAGGAAATTATATTTAATAATATTGAGGGTAATATTGTGAAGTACATATTATGTACTTCACAATCAATTGACTAATTTGTACAGTACTGTGCAAAAGTTGTAGGTAGTTGTGAAAAAATGCTGTATAGTTAGAATGCTTTCAAAAACAGAAATCCTAAAGAGTTTTTTATCAATTAACAAAATGCAAAGTGAGTGAACAGAATAAAAATCTAAATCAAATCAATATTTGGTGTGACCACCCTTTGCCTTCAAATCAGCATCAATTCTTATAGGTACACTTACACAAAGTTAGGGATTTTGTAGGCATATAGTCAGGTGTGTGATTAACCAATTATACCAAACAGGAGCTAATGATCATCAATTTAATATGTAGGTTGAAATACAGTCATTAATTGAAACAGAAACAGCTGTGTAGCAGGGTTAAAACAGGGTGAGGAACTGCCAAACTCTGCTTCCAAGGTGAGGTTGCTGAAGATAGTTTAATGTCAGAAGTCATACACCATGGCACGACTGAGCACAGAAAAAAGACACAAGGTAGTTATACTGCATCAGCAAGGTCTCTCCCAGGCAGAAATTTCAAGGCAGACAGGGGTTTCCAGATGTGTTGCCCAAGCTCTGTTGAAGAAGCACAAAGAAACGGGCAACGTTGAGGACCATAGACGCAGTGGTCAGCCAAGGAAACTTAGCGCAGCAGATGAAAGACACATCATGCTTACTTCCCTTCGCAACCGGAAGATGTCCAGCAGTGCCATCAGCTCAGAATTGGCAGAAACCAGTGAGACCCACGTACACACATCTACTGTACAGGGAAGTCTGGTCAGAAGTGGTCTTCATGGAAGAAATGCGGCCAAAAAGCCATACCTCCACTGTGGAAACAAGGCCAAGCGACTCAACTATGCACAAAAACACAGGAACCGGGGTGCAGCAGGTTCTCTGGACTGTTGAGTCAAAATTTGAAGTATTTGACTATAGCAGAAGGAAATTTGTTCGCCAAAGGGCTGGAGAACGGTACAAGACTGAATGTCTGCAGGCAACAGTGAAGCATGGTGGAGGTACATAGCCAATGTCATTAAGAAAATTGGGTTTGGGATTACATGAAGAGACAGAAGAATTTGAGGCTGCCTAAATCCACAGGAGAACTGTGGCCAGTTCTCCAAGATGTTTGGAACACCTTATCCGCCGAGTTCCTTTATGTGCAAGTATACCTAGAAGAATTGATGCTGTTCTGAAGGCAAAGGGTGGTCACACCAAATATTGATTTGATTTACATTTTTCTTCTGTTCATTGACTTCTTCTGTTCATGCATTTTGTTAATTGATAAAAAAGAAACTATTAACATTTCTAATTTTGAAAGGATTCTTATTTTATAGCATTTTTTCACACCTGCCTAAAACATTTGCACAGTACTGTATATACGGCTGCATTCATTCTAATGAAGACTTATTTCATAAAGGGATATTTATTTACATCTGACAGAAAGGCGATTCCATAGAATTGGGCTAATACAACAAACCATGATTTTAGATATGAATAAGATTCAACATAATTAATTTCAGCGGCAGCACAGATGGTGCAGTGGGTAGCACAGCACAGCAAGGAGGTCCTGGGTTCGAATCCCCGTCGGTCGGCATTGCATGTTCTCCCCGTGTCTGCGTGGGTTTCCTCCAGGTACTCCAGTTTCCTCCCACAGTCCAAAGACATGCATGTTTCTCATGCAGTCTAAATTGCCCATAGGTGTGAGTAAATGGTGTGTGTGCCCTGCGATGGACTGGCGACCTGTCCAGGGTGTATTCCTGCCTTTCGCCCAATGTATGCTGGGATAGGCTCCAGCCCCCCTGCGACCCTGTTCAGGATAAGCAGGTTAGGATAATGAATGGATGAATGAATAATTAATTTCAACATTATTTATGCAAAACAACTTGCTTTGGGTGAGATAAAGATCTTTCATTTGATACCTCATAATATAACCATTTGGGATGAATAATACAGCCTTTTGCCAGTGCATGTTCAAGAATCAGAATCTGCTTAGTCTGATGAACTGTAAGTCGCTTTGGATAAATCTCACTCTTGCTGTACCAGGTGGAACTCAGGGAAAGTAGGCAGGACTTATTCTGGATTTCCAGATAACTAACAAAATTGAGTTGAAGAGACATTGACTGAACTCATTTTCAAATGATTAAATCAATTAGTGATTCAAGTTCTAATTTTGCAAAGTTAAAAAAGTTCAATTTGATATTCAAAAGTTATGACAAAGTTGAAGTGAATAAACAACTGGACATGACTAAAGAGGGCTGTGGTTTTTCACAGTGCAGATAGCAGAATGGGTTACAGATACAAATTGGTAACAGTATAGAAAGTGCCATGTCGATAGGCAATTTGAAATGATTAAACATTTATGGGATAGTGCTTGCATGTGTTTCCCTCCAATATCTTTAATCTGGACTTCATACAGTGTCAACTGTAACGTACACCAGCAGCAGCCAACTGTGTGCATTCAGGACATTCCCAAAACTGTGGAAAACATGTAGGACTGTTGTCCTACGTGAACAGAAATGACTGAAACAAAGATCGATTTTCTCTTCAATCATTTATTTGTCATCATTAATACATGTAAGTTCAAATGCTTTTTTGGACACGGTATCCTTTTCTAGCATATTGTTTCAGTTTAATATTAATAAGTACTGAATTAAAGTACATATCACACTGAAATAAGTGCATTGGGTTCCACATCAACGAGGAGGATAGCTCAACTCCACTCATACAATGCACATAGCGCATCTCTAGGTCAGAGGACTTGGCTTCGCCAGGACTTTTGAATAGCCATGATTTGTTTCTCCAAATCTGCTGTTCGTTCCTTTGCTCTTTGGCCCTGCCATCTGCGTCCACTCTTCATCAGCCACTCGGGTTGCCATGGTCCGTTACCAGGGTTAGCTGTCCGATACTGGAAGAGAGAAAACAGGGTAAGTGCGTTGACAAATTCACATTAACAAGTCATCACACACATCTCTCTCTCTCTCTCTCTCTCAAATTCAAATTCAAATGGCTTTATTGGCATGAATGGTAATAAACCGTTGTTGCCAAAGCAGTACAATATACAATAATTGTTAAAATAAATAAATAAATAATGAAAAAAAAAAACAAAAAAAAAAACAGCAACATCAACCATCAACAACAACAGCTAAATAAAAATAAAAACAACAACAACGTATATTTAGTAAGTGATGGTGAGAGGTTATTATGTTAATTATATAATACATAGGTGTATTATCAAGTGAATAAAAGTTGATTGAAAAATATAATGATGAAAATATCTCTAATTCCTGTTCTCTGGAACTGATTATGGGACTATGTTACAGTGTTAATTTTCTTTTCTCTTAGCTCGTGGCAAGCGCTCACATATTGTGCAGACAACTCTATAAGTTCTGGTGCTTCTCCCAGACATATGCTTAATCGTTCATCATATGTTTTGCTGTCATATGATGTGATGCTGGTTTTAACTTTCCCTAGGAAAGCCTCCCTTAGAGTTGCATATATGGGGCAGGAGAGGAGAAAGTGAGATTCAGTTTCTATTTCTCCGGATCCACAGTGTTTACATGTTCTCTCCTCTCTGGGCTGCCATTGCTTCCTATGGCGTCCCGTCTCTATTTCCAGGCTATGGTCACTGAGTCTGTACATTGTTAAGGTGCGTCTCTGTTTGGGGTTTTTTATATTAACAAGGTACTGTGCTAAGGTGTATTTTCTATTCAATGACCGATAACATTCTAATTTGTTGGAGTTGTTTATTTCAGTCAGCCAATTTTCAATGTATTCATTTTTGTTTTTGTTATCTATTATTTTTAGTTGTGTTTTTGAAAGAGTATGGAGGGTGTTGTTTTGAAGATGGTATGTTTCTTTTATATGTTTCAGGGGGTCTGTCTCGGGGCGGAGGCAGTTACTCATGAATGCTCACACACACACACACACACACACACACACACACACACACACACACACACACACACACACACACACACACACACACACACACACACACACACACACACACACACACACACACACACACACACACACACACACACACACACACACACACACACACACACACACACCTCATTTCCTGGCCCCTTCACTCTTTAGATCGCTTCTCGGTGTTACGGAGTTTTTCGGTGATCTTCCTCTCGTGGCCAGCAGGGTTTGGTTTGTTGGTGTTACAGCTGGCTTCGCGTTTGCTCCGCCCCTTGCGACTGGCGCCACCTGCGATGACACACTACTATTACTCTTAGGGAACACACCACGCAGTGTTTACAGGTATAATTTAAAAACACACATTAGCCTACGCTAGAGACGCGATTAGGTCACTTATGCTACTGACACAAGTAACTAGCATGGAAGATGCCTAGCAGACTTTTGACGTTTAGACATAGCCTACTTCAAATGAATACAAACAAAGCAAACACTTGAGACCGATAACTTCACTTGTAAGCGGTCGATTTCCAGTCTATGTCCATATGAAATTACAACCGACATAATGTTGGCTACAATTGTACCCTACATCGGACATGGTTAAAATGAGCAAAGCAGAGTTCAGACAAAATACCTTACCAGAATAACGGTCGGTTAGGTTGTAATATTCATATTCGTCGTAGTAATGTTCCTCAAATGTGGTGGGCTCCAGATTCTTCACTTCCACAAAACTCATATTTGTTCTGTTTCAAAAGTTACCAAGTAAACACACGATACCAGTCAACTCCGTCAAAGTTGTGTTCAAAATATTCGAAAAAGCAACCCTCTACTGTCTTGCTGTTACTGTTTTCCAGTTAGGCTACTCGGTTTTTATAGCAGTATGACCCCTCCCTCTCCCGGGACATCCTTATCCTCCGCCTTGTTATTACTTTTTTTTGCTCACAAGTTGCATCAGACTTTGGCCAACGCTTATTCAACTGAAAAAAAGAAAGAAATTAGGTAGGCTACATATTGTCCTTTTGTTTATTTATGTTTCTATTTAAATCTTTACTCATTTGCGTTAACAAGGTAATAAACACCACTCGACCAGTTACAATAAACTATGCTACTGCCACCGTGAAGGCGCATTCCTCAATAACTCATTCACCATTATTTTCCGTTTCTCTGGTTAGCCTATATATCCCTATATCGATATGTCTTGCTGTTCCATATATATACTATAAAATCAACGTTCCTCAGCGCTTCCTGATTCCTGAGCTCTCCCCATATTTCACGAATATTGTATATATTTCGTATATTGTATATATGTTTATGTTGAAATAAACAGGCAAATAGACAAAATAAAGACATACCATACTTTCATAGGCTATAGTTTTGGACACTTAAACCGTGCTTGTTTAGGTTACAGTGTAGGCTACATAACATTTCAAAGAAAACTCTGGAACGTAAAAAAAAATTCCACATGTTACGTGCTCTCGCAGCGAATGAGTCACATGTACACTGTACACCCTAACTGACTAAAGTAAAGAAAAAACACCAGGACTGAGCGTACCAGGACTCGACCCAATATAACCCCAAACACGGCAGTGACGTGTTGCGGTGCATGAATGCCTTCTCTCTTCTCTTTTCTGCGCTTTAAAAAAAAGCCTTTCGGTTGGGTTGGGTTTTTTATTTTATTTTAATTTGTCTTTTTCTGTAGCTATTTCTATACATTATAGGTTTGACTTACAGTATGTTTTTTATTGTGAGAATTAGCTTTTTTAAAAATAGTCAGACCATTTTAGTTTGATAGATTGGTTTTAGTTTAGCCTACATCAAATTATTCAGTTATATTTTTGTTTTGGGTGGCTTGCTTTAGTTTGGTTAGGTTCGATTATTTAATGCTTTTTAGTATTGGTTAAGTTTGTTCAGGCCTTGCCTATATTGTATTTTTAAAGGTACCATAGGTAGGATTCTTGTGTTGACGCTCTGCCTGTGTTTATAGTCCTTGAATCCGGGTTTCAAAGTGTACATTTGTCCGGCCGTCACTCTGTATCAAAACAAGCTAATTGGTTGAAAATTGGTTCCTACTGCCACAGCCAATTACTGCCACAGGGGGCTTATTCTGATTGTTAGTGTAGCTGCCCAAATTGCACTCCAGACTAGCAATCACTGAAACTCTGTATACTAGTATAAATAAGCAAATTATCTATAGTTAGCTTGACGAATTTACAAATATCCACTTACGATAAAATATAGGCAATACGAACATAGTAGCGATTACGCAAACATTGTTCTTCAGGTGGATATTTGTAAATTCGCTAACCAGTAATAGGTAATTTGCTTGTTGTTACTGATAGCGATACTTTTATGGCTTTACGTGTTCAATCATTCGTGTTTAGCTAAACCTTTATTTCTCTCAAACTGTAAGTTACATTTGCATCGTTTGTGGTGGACTATCATATCTTAGTTATAGCCAGCTAGTTACGTAGCCTAATAACTTGCTTGCTCATAATATAGTTGGTTAGCTAAAGTAAAAACTTCAAAAAGACCAAAAATATAAATACTGTTGTGTAGCACACCAAAGTCAAAATTTCATAAAGTCACCTAATTCGGCGAACATTTTCTTTAGAGAATACAACGTTAAGGCGGCAGGCTCTGTTGCGTTTGTCACTGTCAGCTTTCCAAAACAGCGCACGAGAACACTGAACTGTTGTAGTAACGCTTTATATTATGCCTTATATTCATAGACTGTGGGACGATTAAACAGCTAGCTAGCTAATATAATAGTATATGATCTATACTATGTGGCCTAGCTAGCTAATGTAACGTTAACGTTAGCTATCAGCGCGCCCGTAACGTTGCAGCTAACGTTAGCAAACATTAACATGAATAACCAGCGTAAACTCGGTAGCTATCATCCCAGTGTTTCTCTATACGGTCGGCGATGAGCGTCTGGTGTTCATTAGCTAACGTTAGCTGCCCACAACATTTTGTGAAGGACATGTGCAATACAGTCAGAAGTTCCGCTTTATTTTTCCCCGCCATGTTTCTGACAGTTTGAAACTTATGTCGGGTGTCTCTGTGTCAGCTGTCATTGACTCTCAAAACTGAGACCGCCCTGTGAACGGACTGTAAGATCTGGGTTATCCTCCCTTTTAAGAATCGGGAAAAGCCCAATGCACTGTGTGCCTGATTACATTTGGCATTACAGTCCCAAACACAACACGATTTTAGCATAGTTAACTCGCTAACTGTTTCTACACGGCTCTTGTTCAGTCGATTTTGAAGTAACTTACTTAATTCTGCGGCTCAGTGGCCACCCGGAATTATTTTAGCGTCCTTTTATTTTTTATTTTTTTTTTACAAACATTCTGATTTTATCTATAACCTTGTTAACGAGAATAGATCAAACATGTGCTTGGATTTTTTTCACAGCTGAAATATGCAACACATATCAGTGTGCAACATCATACACAAAGGATTTGTAACTCATGCAGGTAGTCCAGTTATAGCTGACCTGGTGACAAAAATATGTTACTGTACGCTACATTGCATTGGGTTACACCTTACATCGTCAGAAAGATAACCATGGGTGATGTTTCAAACCGAGCGTTTTAACTTAATAATAACAATAACATAACTTACAATATACGAGTGAGGAGAGAGTGATCAAAAGTTTACTGCCAGGAATTCAGTCTGTAAAACAACAGAAAGTAGCAAGCATAGAGGAATATTCTATACTTAGACATATAATCAGTACACTGATATTCTCTGCAAACTACATATAGCGAGAATGGCTGACAGCTGTGCTGTACATCGCAACGAAATATTGAGGTCTTTCTATGCTTCAGGTGAAAACAGGAAGGGCTCTGTTCAGTCGCATCGCACTGAAGTCTGGAATACAGCGTCAAAGTTTACAGCGTAAAGAGGGCATTACAATAATCCAATCTTTTTGGTATTGTGTACTGACAGCATTTTCCTAATTTTGGCGATATTCCTCAAGTGAAAGAAAGCAATCCTAGAAGTGTTTTTATATGTTTCAAAGGAGAACTAAGGATCAAAAGTGACCCAAGGTTTTTGATGACTGCACTCAAAGCCACAGAGACACCATCAAGGTGTAATGTAATGCCAGGAATTTTGTTTCTGATGGACTTTGGGCCAACAACCAATATTTATGTTTTACCAGAGATAAGGAAGAAAACATTTATTAATTTACAGGCACAGAAGCTTAAACATGATTTGTTTGTGCATTGTTTTATATTGTAGCTTTCTGGATTCATGGTTTTCAGTTTTTGTAACTGCTATTTGCTATACTTTTGTATCTTGCAACCTAATGTATTTTGTACTTTGCATTGCACTCACCATTGGCATCTACAAACATATGCTATATTGCTGTTGATAGGCATCTGTGAAACAAATGAACTCCACAGAGGACTGTGAAAACATTTCCAACTCCAAACTCCAGGCACATATCACAACATTTTATTCACTCACTCTGTTGAATATTAACTTGTATATCTTAGATCTTGATACCTTTGCCCAGTAATCAGCTTGCCATGTTCACTTTATATAGATAAATTAAATGTTTAAAATGTAATGGGTCTTTATTTATAAATTTGTAAATGGGTCTTTAATTATGATTATCATTACATATATTACATTAATGGCATTTGGCAGACACACTTGTCCAGAGTGACATACAGTTGATTAGACTAAGCAAGAGACAATCCTCCACTGGAACAATGCAGGGTTAAGGGCCTTGCTCAAGGGCCCAATGGCTGTGCGGATCTTATTGTGGCTACACCGGGATTCAAACCACCGGCCTTGCGGGTCCCAGTCATGTGCCTTAACCACTACGCTACAGGCCACCCCAATTATGAAGACAGAGTCACAGGGCTTCACAGGTTTTCTGTTGAAGATTACTGTGCTGGGGTGCAGTGGGGTGGCAGGGTTCATGCTTTTAAGACACTGATAATGTATTGTGGAGCAAGACCAAGCCATAAGAGTGATTAGTAAAATGTTAAACTCGTTTGTGAAAGATACTGGGAGCCAGGGAAGTGAGTACGGAATGGGTGTTGCTTTTCTCATATTTTTTTGCTTTGTTTTGTTTGGTATTAGTTTTGCTTTTCTGTCCCTGTCAGCAGATTTTTACTGTATGTTTCCCCACACACTCGTTTAGCATTCGTTTTTCATTATGCAGTGACTCACTGCCATCTCCTCTGCTGCTCTCTCAAGTGCCGCTTTAAGGCCAGCATTTTGCTGACCACATATTTTCCCTGTGTGTCACACAGGAGGCAGAGTTATGGTAGAGTTATGAATATATAAAATGCAGAATTAAAAAGAGTAACCAGCCTGCTCCACACACACTCAAAGCTCAACCAGACATGTGAAAACGCACCTATCGCAGTCTACCCCAGCCAGATGCCTTAGTAAACAATTACTTATTAGGTGCTATGTGAGGGTATAATATTTGTAAATATAAACTGTCATGCTAGTTAACTCACAATTTTTCACTTATTAGTTAACTTAATATTTTGAACGACTAATTCATACCCAAATACCATATCTTTTACACAAAATCTTTAAATCATATTACATTGTACTTCTTTCTGTTCACTAAATACAATTGCTGTTAATGCTTTCTGCAAGTTGTGTGGGCTTTAAACTTTAGCTGTGATAGACGGTAGTTTTTAAAAAATCATTGAAACCAACATTGTCTGAATGTTGCATAAAAACAGGCTCACATTACATAACAAAGAGAGGGTTCATGAGTGATTTATGGTCTGGCATTGTTTCAACAACAAAAAATAAATAACTTGCTCATGGCAGTGCTCTATGCTCTGTATATTTAGCGACTTCACTGTGTTCACACTGCCTCTGTTGGTGATCAGCATGATCAGCGATAACACAAGGGCTTCCACAGCTCCAGCCTCAGGGCTCTGCAGTGCCCAGTGCAGCTCCAGCGATTTCCTGGTCAGAAGAAAGTAAAAGAGAAAAAAGGAGAAAAATAAGGGAATGAGCCCACCCCATCTCTTCTTCCTCTCCGGGTGCATCCCATTATTTTCACTCCACCCTCCTTTATTCCACTCCTCCACTACCACTCCTCCACTCCACCCTCCTTTACTCCACTCCTCCACTACCACTCCTCCACTCCACCCTCCTTTACTCCACTCCCCCACTACCACTCCTCCACTCTACCCTCCTTTACTCCACTCCTCCAATCCACCCTCCTTTACTCCACTCCTCTGCTCCACACCTTAACTCCACTCCTCTGCTCCACTCCTTAACTCTACTCCTTAACTCCACTTCTCCACATAATTCTGGTGGAGTGGAGGAGTGGAGTAAAGGAGGGTAGAGTGGAGGAGTGGTAGTGGGGGAGTGGAGTAAAGGAGGGGAGTTAAGGAGTGGAGTTAAGGAGTGGAGCAGAGGATAGGAGTTAAGGAGTGGAGTTAAGGAGCAAGCATTTCAGCTTCTCCGTCATCAAAGTCCACGTCCTGTGTTGAAGAAATAGTCCTCTCAATCGTTATTTTTTACCGAGGCCACACACATTCCCATGACCAATTACAGATCTTAGACGTGGTCAGCCCAGTTAAAGCTGCAAAATCGCTTGTAAGTTTCAAGACATTTACATGGTAGGATACAGTAGCCTGAAAAAACACAAACCCGGTTGGTCTGGAGACACTAATTAATATGTAACCAGCAACATTGAATCCAATGTTCAGTGTTCACATTAGAAAAAACGACTATTTCCAACTGTAACATCTGTGACAAATGTATTGGTAATAAATATGTCATTTCAAAACAGTTGGTTGAATAAGTTAATCCATGCATGTTTAAGAAGGCTACTGAAATAATGGTAGCTGCTGTGCTTATTTAGAGTCATGCTAGTTTTATGTACAAACACAAAATCTGCTTCCTGGTTTTAAATTGCCAAATTTGTCGGATATGAGCCACAAAAGCCATTTCGCAATCCGGGTAGGATGATATACGTGATAATAACAACATACAAGTTTGGCTTTCTGGATCTGGACGGTGCCAGATTTTGTGGTTTGGGTTTTCATAGTATGTTGGCGTGAGCATGATGAAGTCACCCAGGAATGTGAAAGGACTTCTGCGGAGTGGAGGAGGGCGGAGATGAAGCCATTCTGTTCATGTACTTCCATAATGGGACAGTGGAGGGAGTCCACAAAGATCGGTTTTCGGGGAATGGAGTGGAGGAGGGTGGTAGTAGAGTGGAGGAGTGTACTCTCTGATACCCCCCCCCCCACACTCTCTCCTTCCACCCTCTTTGGCTACTTCCTGCATGTAACCCTGAATTGCAATCACTTTATTAGAAACACCTGTATACCTACTTATCCATGCGATTATCTAATCAGCCAATTGCGTCGCAGCAGTGCAATGCATAAAATCATGCAGATACGGGTTAGGAGCTTCAGTTAATGTTCACATCAACCACCAGAATGGGAAAGAAATGTGATCAAAGTGACTTTGACCATGAGACGGTTGTTGGTGGCAGACAGGGTGGTTTGATTATCTCAGAAACTGCTTATCTCCTAGGATTTTCACACACAACAGTCTCTAGAGTTTGCAGAGAATGGTGCGAAAAACATATATCCAGTGAGCAGCAGTTCTGCAGACAGAAACTCCTTGTTAGTGAGACATCGGAGGAGAATGGCTTGCTCAATCTGGACTCGCTCCCTCAATCTGGACTTGTCTATTTTATGGTTCCTGCACAACTGCACCCACTGCATAACCTCAAATCACAGGGTCATTCATTCTGTCAGAATTCACAACATCCTTAAAGCTTCTGGGTCTTCTGGGTCTTCTGGGTCTGGCAGTGAATATGTGGAAGCTCAAACCTGGGATAATCATTCATGTTGATCATTTTGGGCCTTTACTGGAGGCCTGTACTGGAGGCCTGTACTGGGGGCCTTTACTGGAGGCCTTTACTGGAGGCGTTTACTGGAGGCCTTTACTGGAGGCCTGTACTGGAGGCCTGTACTGGAGGCCTTTACTGGAGGCCTGTACTGGGGGCCTTTACTGGAGGCCTGTACTGGGGGCCTTTACTGGGGGCCTTTACTGGAGGCCTGTACTGGGGGCCTTTACTGGTGGCCTTTACTGGAGGCCTGTACTGGGGGCCTTTACTGGGGGCCTTTACTGGAGGCCTGTACTGGGGGCCTTTACTGGGGGCCTTTACTGGAGGCCTGTACTGGAGGCCTGTACTGGAGGCCTTTACTGGAGGCCTTTACTGGAGGCCTGTACTGGGGGCCTTTACTGCAACACAACTACAGTGGGCTCCAGAATTATTGGCAGCCTTAATAAATATGCACAAAAAGTGCTGTAAACTAAAAAGCAATACATGTATTGACATAAGCTTTATTATCCAACATGTGGATAATACTTATTAATGATTCAAAGGAAAGAAATTATATAATTTGTGATAAGTTTAGAGAACACATTTGTATGGGTTTGCATTCATTTTTGACCATGCTTTCATGCAGGACCTTTTTCAGAATCATTGATATCCTTGGGTTTGCCCTGATGGACCCCCTCTTCAGTCCAGACCACAGGTTTGCCAGATTTGGTCTGTGAGCACCTTAAGCACTCTGTAAAGTTGCTCACAGACCAAATCCAACGACAGCACATGGTGATACACTGTTCCCCCAAGTTGTCTGTATTATGGACGGTACTGTAGGTGGGTTCCGTCTGATAGATGGCTCCATGGGATCATTACGAGGAGGGATGTAATCTACCGCAGAACACTGTCGGCACCTGATTGGACAGCACTGCGTTCGTTTGTTTTGGCAAAACAGAACAATATGGCAGACTGTAGAAAAACGTTTTCTTATTCCTCTTAAACAGTCCATTGAAATATGTTTTTGAAAACATTTGAAGCGAGAAATAAGCAATACAATTGCTGACTCTTGATTCATATTACCTGCAGCACCTAGTTTGAAAATTTGATCCTAGTTCTGTGAGCCATGCGAGCAGCGCTGGATGCAGTTGACTTGCATGGGCAGATCACGATATGTAAATACAGAACCACCGTACACGGCACTCGCCGGACTGCAAACTTCACGCACCGCAAGCCTCTCTATAGAAAATGAATGGAATGCATTGCGTGCTTGATTTGCTGTGTGAGCACCTTAACCCACTGAAATGCAGAACGAGGGGATGGAGGGATGGAGGGAGGGGATGGAGGGACGGCGGGAGGGATACAGCTCAGTGACAGACTGATTGACGGGAGCGCCGATCGTGGTTGCCGTGGTACCTAAGAGGTGGTAATGAGCGTAATCTGCTGAATTAAGTTGGGAAGTAGCACACGCAGCGGCTCCAGGGGTAGTGCCATTCGGCAAGTGTGTAATCAAATTAGCCGCCGCAAATTAACTGTCAAGCTCATAACGGGCGACGTGAGCGCATCGTGCTCTCTTGACTTAAAGTAATGGGAAAGGTTATTTCCGTAATGGCTTACAAATTGCTGCAGTTTAGCCCCGTCGTGTCATTTGTGTCTGGCCCTCAGCTGTGAGGTGGACGTCCCTGATAAGGAAGGGAAACCCACCGCAGGGAAGCTTTGTGCAGGAGGCCGGCTGCGACTGATATAGCCACGCGTGTGCTGGAAACACCGGGGGTCAGAAATAAATATGCGTGTTATTATAATAATATGCGTGTTATTATCTATCAGCATGGATTATTCGCAACAGTGAAAGCAGAAGTCCTCGCCAGATACTTATGGGTTCAATGTGACAAATAATCAGGAGGTGGTTCACCACCTTCTGCTGCTTCCACCACCTACTGCTGCATCAACCACCTTCTGCTGCTTCCAGCAGCTTCTGCCCCCAAGCTACCTGGACACCACACCATTTCACAGTAGTATTCCGTATATAGATTAAATATGACTGGCTAGGGGGGAGTCTCGGTGGCGCAGCCTGTAGAGCACTGACTGCATGCTCATTGCGAGCCGTGATGTCGGCGGTTCGAATCCGACCGTCTGACATTTATCGCATGTCTTCCCCTCTCTCTCGCTCCCATTCTTCCTGTCTCTCTATACTATATACTGTCCAATAAAGCTGAAAAAGGCCTAAAAAAAAAATATATATGACTGGCTAGGGGGAATGGCCTGTAAGATAAACTGAGTGTGCTCAGGCAATGAAGGAGCTGTGCATCCTGAGCCGCCAATCCACTATTTCATACGGGACTCCTTATCAGCTCCCACATTCAGCTCACGGCAGGTTTATTCATTTTAACTACTGCACTGGAACTAACACTGGAGTTAGTGTTTGCTTTGGTGCGGCAGTGTGTGCTCAGCACTCTCTCCCCTCTATCTTAGTAAATAGTCCAGAGGAGGATTATAGCGCTGCCTGAGAAGCACCATATTCTCTAAAGAACAGCTAGCTCTGTACCCCAGAACACCAGCTTTTGCACGGAGCCCCCATACCGGGGTTGTAGTAGTGCTACAAAAGAGCTTGTTGTACAAAATCCTGAGTGACAGTGTGAATGCATTCTGTATTTAACTTTCGTTTGTTTGTTTTTGCGGTCAGTCCATGCACATTTACATCGTTAACAAGCTATTATTACAGCTTGTTTTTCAATTGGACATGATTTACACGTACAGCAGCCTTACACCTGTTGGACGTGATTCATGAATTGCACGTAGTTTCACCAACAGCAGCCTTTGAGACTGTGATTATTCACATTGTGGTGCTCATTAATGGGGCCAATCTGTATGCTAATTTTCCTCCTCGTTCGCATAGCGTGCATCTATCTACCCGTATGCCGGTATGTACAAGTGCAGACTCGCCATGAGACAACAGGTGAGACAATTGGATCCGGTCATGACGAGTTTTGTAAGAGGCTGAGTTGCACGGTCTCGGAAGTGGCGGAAACGTATGTTTTTATTCATGCTCTATTCTGCTTATAGAATGCGTGAATGTCGTCGCAGTTCGGAAGGAGGACTGTCCTCTCTGGAAGAGTGCAGCACACGCAGCAGCAATCAGAGGGCAGGCGCTGATTGGTGTCAGAAAGGACAGGATTTCTATTTTCCCCCCACTAGAGATTCATTAGTTTTCCGGCTGTGGCAGTGTCCGCGCGCATGTGATCGTCTGTTATCGTTGTTTCCCAGCTTTGATGTCATATGGGTCAAGATTATTAACATTTCTAATCAGTGCGGCTTTGCTGATTAACGTTAACAGGCTACGTCTGTCCTGCCTATGCAGTTCTCTACTTCCTCATAATTGTGTGGTCTTTGTACTTATGTATTGCATGTAAACATGGCTGCTTCATGATAGTTACCATGGGTTTTTTTACTTTGACTCTGGGCTAGATTAAAAAAAAATGTTTTCCCCTTGCTCAAGAATCAGTTGCCCCTACAACAGTGAATTGCCTTTAAGCCCTTGCCACGCGTGGATATTTAAACCGCCATGCTAATTAAGAGACCTCTGCAGACAAAGCGATGCTGGGATATGTATTTATTAACATATTCCTGAGTATCCCCAGCCATATGATGAGTACTCTGCCTATGAGCATGATGAGCATAAAACCCTTCAGTAAATTACACTACTTCATTACATTGCACTGGATTGTGTTCACCTGGCAGACACAGCCTGCAGAAGTGAAGAACATCAGTGTTAGTCTGAGGAATAGAAAAGTGTGATATAACCCATGAGTGTAATATTAACCTCCCATACTGCCTGGTACTGCCCTGTAAGGGACACACCGGCAGCTCGGCATATGCCAAAATGGCTGGTGTGGGTGGCAGACTATAGCGCTTATGGTGGAAATGAGCACTGCGTATAAAAAGCATGGAAGTGGGACACTGGCTGGATCCGGTTTGATGGTTCTTTAAAATTTGTTATTAGATGACTGTCCCCAGGAGCAATGCAGGGTTAAGGGCCTTGCTCAAGGGCCAAACAGCTGTGCAGATCTTATTGTGGCTACACCGGGGCTTGAACCACCAACCTCATATACCTAAAGCTGGGTATACACTGTGCGATTTTTGCCATGACTCAAAATTACATTAGCAGACAGGGGTGGTACATAAAGCTGGTACCATAAAGCCTTCACAATATGTCTTTTTGAAACTATGGTAAATATACAATCGTTCCTAACTGCCAGTTTTACTATAAATGTTGAGTGCTATGCTTTGGTGGAATGCAGTATTTATAAACTGTAGCGACCTGTTGAATGTGAGCAATGTAGAAAAGAACGTAGACTCGCAGTGTTCTGGATGATTGAACCACATGATCTTTGGTTTCGATGCGTGTGTAAAGTGTAATTAGCATAATTCCCTACCAGAAATGCCCCCTCCCCCATGACAGTGGCTTTTGCTTGAGAGACTAGGTGGCCAGGCTTATATTATATAGTGAATATAATAGGCTATCATAGGCTAATATTGCACTGTAGGCAATTCACTTTGTATTTGGGAAAGTAATCTCAGTATAACCTATAGCATATGTCTGCATTTCAAATTGGCGTGGCCTAGTCTACTGCATTTTATCAGCCTGTTTGGCAGCGTGTCCATGGGACTGTCAGCAGGTAACATTACATTACTGGCATTTGGCAGACGCTCTTATCCAGAGTGACGTACAGTTGATTAGACTAAGCAGGAGACAATCCACCCCTGGAGCAATGCAGGGTTAAGGGCCTTGCTGAAGGGCCCAACAGCTGTGCGGCTCTTATTGTGGCTACACCGGGAACCACCAAACTTGCGTGTCCCAGTCATTTACCTTAACCTTACCTTAAGTGGTTAGGTTGCATAATTGACTGCATTCGCCTACTGTAACTCTGTGCACTCTTGTCCCTTTTCCGGTAGCATAGGCTGTTGGAGGGTGGTCTTCTATTACCTTTGCCCTAATCTACGTTATTTTTTTAAAGCTAAAGTGCCGTCGAGTTGAATGCACATTTTTAGCAAAATTGTGAACCAACAGTTGCTTTAATTGTGTAATCCGCAATCGGAGCTTTTGCACAAATAAAAGGGCAAAGGGTGAGCTGTTCTGTGTTGGCAGGCAGTGGCCGACATTGTTGCAAGTAGCAGATGGAGAGTGAGAGATTGCAGTGCCGTCACCAGCACCGGGCTTTCGTGGCTTCAGCCAGGAATCTTTTTTGAAGAGCCCTGAAACTTTTAGTGTTCTCCCTGTGTGCTGAGTTGTTCGCTAACTTCTCGACTGACTGATAAAAGCATGATTTCGCCCACAATCTTGTGATTGACATTGCGGACAGCCAATGAGAGTGTAACTGTGGGCGGGCTGTCGGAGACTACTCCAGCCTTGTAATTTTTCTCACAGTTTCTCCACGATTCAAGCAGACTGAAGTTATGCAGCGTTCCATTTCCAACTTCCGACCTCCAAGCTTTTCAGCTGCACGATAAACAAAAAACATGGCTGACGATGAAACACTGGTGGTGTTTATGTGGCAAGTGTATAACCGCATGAACTGTCCGCATTCTGCACTGACCCAACGAAAGTATACCACTTGTTAACTGTGCTCCGGTCCAGCTACATTGGTAATTAATCTACAAAAGTCAGTGAATGGGGGATGGATTCACATATTTTTTTGGGTATTTGCTTTTTACATTTTCCCAAATAAAAACACATTTTCAGACTATACCTTAGCCCCCCTTACGATATACTTCTTGTCTAACCCTAACGCTTAATAAATACATAAAAAATTGCACTTACGATGACTATTGTCTTTTTGTTTAGAACAGCTCTTCATGCGTGTTTTGCTATTTATGGATTTGAAGCTTTTAACGCTTTTAACTTGTAGAAGAACCTATGCACTTGTAAATCGCTTTGGATTAAAAGAGTCTGCCAAAGGACCTAACCTAACAAATGACCTAACCAGCTAACTAATAAAATTGGCAACATTGTTTCACATCAATTCGCACGCAGAACAAGCTGTACCATATGTCAGTATATTTTATTTTAATGTCATGCAGGAACAAATACTTTGCGTTGCATTTTAGTTGATGGTTTACTATTTACGATGTGTGCCTCCATGGGTGCTGCCATTGTTTGTGACGTCAGACAACTGATTCTCGTGAAGTCGGGGTAGATTGATTTGCATCGAGTCCACAGGTACTTTGTGTGGAACGCAGCATTCGCTACGAATTGTGATCTTGACACCGTGTGATGATCGAAGCACGTGCTTCATTACACCAAAAAGTTTAAAAAACATATATGACAAGACGGTTAATAAAAGTAAGTTATCTGTTGCAGCTAGCTAATGTTAGCTGCAAACTGTACAACATTTTACCTAGCTAGTTATATTTAACGTTAGCTATGTAATGTATTTCTAAATTAGTTTGATGAGCAATCTATGAGATTGCTTGATTATATAGCCTACATTTTATGATTAAAACATTTGGTTAAGAAAAGCAATGTGGTAAAAATAGTTTTTTGTCCACAGGAGACTGTGTTTGCACCCATTGTGTTATGCAGACTTTATGCAATCTTCATCTGGCAAAAACAAAGCTATAATTCTATAATTTAGAAATACACATTCCTTAAATTCTTACAAACAACAAAATTTATGAGATTGTTTCGTGAATATGAGAAAAGAATAAAATGAACTATTATATGTTATTGGAAACATAATTTGGAGAAATTAGATCAACAAAATACCTACTGCTTAAATAGTTATACAAATAAGTCATATTATTAGTTATATTAAATAGTCTATACAACAAAGGGTGGCCTGTAGCGTAGTGGTTAAGGTAAATGACTGGGAGCCGCAAGGTCGTGGTTCTAATCACGATGTAGCCGCAATACGATCCGCACAGCCGTTGGGCCCTTGAGCAAGTGTCACGTTTCAGGTCTGCCATGCCATGTTTTATGTTTATTCATTTTGTCTTAGTCACGTATTGTCTTATCATGTATTATGTTAGTCTAGGTTTGTCATGTTGCTTAGTTTGTTTCTTGTTACGATTTATTTTCTTGTCATGTCTAGTTACGATTATTTTACCTTGTTATGTTGAGTGGTTATCGTCTTAGTTCGTTTAGTGTTATGTTTTGATTTATGTTTATTGTTACGCTGACTGGTCGTTGTTTAAACATACACTTTTACATGTCTTTCCGCAAACCTTGTGTTCCGGCTTTCTCTCCCTCTCTTTCTGTCACTCACACCCTAATTGTTTCCATTTGTCTATTTACTAAAACTACTAACGCTAGATCAGGATTGGGTAAAACTAACAAACTAATCATGTGTTCATGTTACATTACGTTTCTCGTGCATGTAATTTACTAATTTACTAATGCTAGGGCAGGATAGGTTTATTACTAACAATTACTAATTACCTTGTTAAACTTGTCATCCATCACACCTGTTTTCCATTCCCTTGCTGCTCTCTAACTAAATGTCTACACCTGTCTACACCTGCATTTATAGCCCAGTCGCACTTCTGTTCTTCGCGAAATTGTCTGCCTCTTGTACGTCAAAGCAACTCTTGAGCATTACTGTCATTGAGTACTCGTTAAGATCCAAGCCTGCCTACCAACCATTGTTTATTGATTTCTGTTTCGTTGACCATCGTTTGTTTTTTTGACCACGTCCACGCCTACAGTTTTTGTACCTTTGCCTCGCTGATTGTTTTATGGTTTCGACTTCCGCATCGCCCTCGACTACGACCCTGCCTGCCGTCCGCTTGTACTTCTGCCCCGCTGACAGCTCTCCTGCTACCGGACCTCCCTGCACGTCTACCGACTACGAGTTCGCCTCTTCCCTTGGCACCGTGCTTTTTGTTTGTTTACTGTTTGTTTGGCTGGATCTACGTGTATGGACTTTGCTTGTTTTGACTACGCTCCTGGGATTCGTCCCGAATAAAGCCCCGACGGGACTTTATCCAACTATTGTTTCTGAGTCGTGCATTTTGGGTCCAACCCCCACGCACCCGTCTCAGAACAAATTCACCAACTTCTACCGAAGGTTCATCCGATCCTACAGTCAAGTGGTCTCCCCTCTAACCAAGCTCACGTCCACTGCGGTGCCATTCCGGTGGAGCCCCGAAGCTGAGACGGCCTTCACCAAGGTCAAGAGACTGTTCTCTTCCGCTCCCATCCTGGTACACCCCGACCCTACCCGCCAGTTTGTGGTTGAGACGGATGCTTCTGACACGGGGGTGGGAGCTGTGCTCTCTCAGGTGGTGGCTGCGGACAACCAAGTACACCCCTGCGCCTTCTTCTCCAAGAAGCTGTCCCCGGCGGAGAGGAACTATGATGTCGGAAATCGAGAACTGCTGGCAGTCAAACTGGCGTTGGAGGAGTGGAGACATTGGCTGGAGGGGGCCGAGAAGCCGTTCATCGTTTGGACCGACCACAAGAACCTGGCATACCTCCAGACAGCCAAGACGCTAAACTCCCGACAGGCCAGATGGGCACTGTTCTTCGAGAGTTTCAACTTCTCACTCACCTACCGCCCGGGTTCTAAGAACCTTAAACCTGACGCCCTTTCTCGCCAATTTAACACCTGTGTTGAGCGTGAGGTTCCTGAGACCATCCTTCCGGCCTCCTGCACCGTGGGGTCCGTCACTTGGAAAATCGAGTCGGTGATCCAGAGGGCTCTACGGGAGGAACCCGATCCCAGGTCCAACCCCGGATTACACCTATACGTGCCTTCAGCCGCTCGGACACAGGTGCTGCAATGGGCCCATTCATCCCTTCTTTCCTGCCATCCCGGCTTTACCCGCACCTTGGCGGTGCTGAAGCGGAAATTCTGGTGGAGTTCCATGATCCCTGACACCAGACACTTCATCAAGGCTTGCACCACATGCGCCAGAAGCAAAGCATCTCACCAGGCCCCTGCTGGACTGCTTCAACCATCGCCGGTGCCCAGCCGACCCTGGAGCCACATTGGAGTGGATTTTGTGACCGGACTTCCCCTTTCCCAGGGTAACACCACCATCCTGACGGTGGTGGATCGATTCAGCAAAACGGCACACTTCATCCCTCTGGCTGGATTGCCCACCGCCCAAGAGACAGCTGACGTTCTCGTGAGAGAGGTTTTCCGCATCCACGGACTTCCCTCGGACATCGTTTCAGACCGGGGCCCCCAATTCATCTCCCAGGTTTGGAAAGTGTTCTGCGTGGCCCTCGGGGCCACAGCTAGCCTCTCTTCAGGCTACCACCCTCAGTCCAACGGTCAAACTGAGAGGGCCAATCAGGACCTGGGGGCCGCTCTACGCTGTGTATCGGCCAATAATCCTGCCGCATGGAGCAAGATGCTTACCTGGGTGGAGTACGCACACAACACCTTACCCTGCGCCGCCACCGGGAAATCGCCGTTTGAGGTCTCCTTGGGCTACCAACCTCCACTGTTCCCTGACCAAGAAGCCGAGATTGCTGTTCCCTCCCTCGCCACCCACATGAAATGGTGCGCCAAGGTTTGGAGGGATGCCAAGGCCGCGCTGTTAAGCACGGCAGACCGTAATCGGCGTTTTGCTGATCGCCACCGCACTCCAGCTCCTGCCTACAAACCAGGTGACTCCGTCTGGCTGTCCACTGGACATTCCCCTCCAAGCCACCTCTCACAAACTGCAACCCCGCTTTATTGGTCCCTTTAAAATCCACAGTATCATCAACCCTTCCTCTGTAAAATTGTCACTCCCTGCTTCCCTTAAGATTCACCCCACTTTCCATGTTTCTTGTATTAAGCCTGTATCCTCTCACCCCATATGTCCCCCGGATCGCCCACCACCTCCCCCCCGCATTATTGACAACCACCCTGCATTTACTGTTAAAAGACTCTTGAACATTCGTAAGAGGGGCCGTGGGCTGCAATACTTGGTAGACTGGGTCGCTCCCAGTCTCATTCTGGACAATTCACTCATTAAGGACTTCCATCGTGACCACCCTGACAAATTCAAAGGACCGCCAGGAGTCGGTCGTTAAGGGGGGGGTCCTGTCACGTTTCAGGTCTGTCTTGCCATGTTTTATGTTTATTCATTTTGTCTTAGTCACGTATTGTCTTATCATGTATTATGTTAGTCTAGGTAGCACTGCCGCCTCACAGCAAGGAGGTCCTGGGTTCGAATCCCCGTCGGCCGGGGCCTCTCTGTGTGGAGTTTGCATGTTCTCCCCGTGTCTGCGTGGGTTTCCTCCGGGTACTCTGGTTTCCTCCCACAGTCCAAAGACATGCAGGTTAGGCTGATTGGAGAGTCTAAATTGCCCATAGGTATGAGTGTGTGAGTGAATGGTGTGTGTGCCCTGCGATGGACTGGCGACCTGTCCAGGGTGTATTCCTGCCATTCGCCCATTGTATGCTGGGATTGGCTCCAGCCCCCTGCGACCCTGTTCAGGATAAGCGGGTTCAGATAATGGATGGATGGATGGATGTTAGTCTAGGTTCGTCATGTTGCTTAGTTTGTTTCTTGTTACGATTTATTTTCTTGTCATGTCTAGTTATGTTTAGTTACGATTATTTTCCCTTGTTATGTTCAGTGGTTATCGTCTTAGTTTGTTTCGTGTTATGTTTTGATTTATGCTTATTGTTACGCTGACTGGTCGTTATTTAAACATACACTTTTACATGTCTTTCCGCAAACCTTGTGTTCCGGCTTTCTCTCTCTCTCTTTCTGTCACTCACACCCTAATTGTTTCCATTTGTCTATTTACTAAAACTACTAACGCTAGATCAGGATTGGGTAAAACTAACAAACTAATCATGTGTTCATGTTACCTTACATTTCTCGTGCATGTCATTTACTAATTTACTAATGCTAGGGCAGGATAGGTTTATTACTAACGATTACTAATTACCTTGTTAAACTTGTCATCCATCGCACCTGTTTTCCATTCCCTTGCTCTCTGACTAATTGTCTACACCTGTCTACACCTGCATTTATAGCCCAGTCGCACTTCTGTTCTTCGCAAAATTGTCTGCCTCTTGTACGTCAAAGCAACTCTTGAGCATTACTGTCATTGATTACTCGTTAAGATCCAAGCCTGCCTACCGACCTACCTGTTTTGACTACGCTCCTGGGATTCGTCCCGAATAAAGCCCTGACGGGACTTTATCCAACTATTGTTTCTGAGTCGTGCATTTTGGGTCCAACCCCCACGCACCCGTCTCAGCAAGGCCCTTAACCCTGCATTGCTCCAGGGGAGGATTGTCTCCTGCTTAGTCTAATCAACTGTACGTCGCTCTGGATAAGAGCGTCTGCCAAATGGCAAAAATGTAATGTAATGTAATCAAGCTCCTTGTTTATTATATTTATACATACAGACTGATAAACATTACAGCAATTTAACGTGTAAAGGTAAAATGCATGGAACACCCCTTCCCAGCTCAGCCCTAAATGACATTGCCTCAGCCCTAAATGTATTCAAACCTTGGTGAAGCCCCTGAGAGCAGGAGTAATAACAAGAGGAGAAGCACTCGGAGCAGCAGCAGGACTGCAACCCCAGCGATGGTGTGGCCGCAATCCAAGCAATGGGGCCGCCGTGTTAGATGATACCGCAAGTACCACCTCAAGTCATCTCAAGGGTGGCTGCATCATTATGCAGGGTAGTCAGAGAAACATCATGTTGCGTAGATTATTATAGGTGACGTCATCAAGAACATATTTTTGAGATCGTTTTTGTTTAGACATTTTGGCTCAAGCTTTCGGCAGTCCCGGTTTGTTTACATTATTGCGTGATGCCGCCAAGTTTAGGTAGCAAATAACAATACTGAATCCTTCTATAAAATAATATTTTATTTAAAAATCAACACGAATGCATCCAATCCGACGCTAAAAGTAAACCGCAATTCAAACGTTTTGCCAAAAACGCGTCTTTGCATAGTCTCCGTGCGCTGTGTTTCTTTGTGTGCTGTACAGTCTCAATGTTCTGCCCGCATAGACACGGCTCTATATATAGCCATTCTACCGAATTGGTTCAAAGTCAGGTTGGAAATATTTTGAAATTTTGTATGTTTTATTCCCAAAACTTTGTCCGTATATATATTGTACCATATCTAAAGTACACATATCTAGTAAAAGAACCGTCAATTTTTATATTGTATTTTCAGACTGTTGGAATGTTTTTCCTCTCCCAAAAATTGTCACTACCGAAACATAGTAATACACTATAGTAAAAAAGTATTATATTAACCTGTTAAGATTGTGTTTCCTTCCCTTCTCTAAAGAGTATTTTTACAAATATTTCTTGAAGGTTTTCACAATTAAATCAATAAAAATGAAATTTTTACCAAATTTAAAAGTTCAATTTATACAATTCATCAAAATCTAAATGCAATCTTTCTTTGTAAAATGCATAATACTGATCATATTGATTCCAGAGTTGATGATTGATGAAATTGAACATACATTAAACCAATCAGTATCATAACATTTTAGTTGATAACTCAATATTCTTTCTTTTTTACAAAAAATCCAGTGTTTCGGTAGTGACTGCACTGTTTCGGTAGTGACCACAGTATTTTGTTTGCAAGGTTGTATCGTATTCCCTCAACCTTATTGCTTAATCTTAACTCATAACATGCCTTATGTTGGGAATATTACAACACAAATGTTTTGTGGTCATTAGAATAATTTTATTTTTGAAGACATAAATGGTTATGGATGAACAATTGTTAAAGTACAAACATTACTTATCAATGGAAAATAATTACCCAAGTGGGTTCAGTAAAAGAGAAGAAGAAAACATTGACAAATAACTGATATTATGCTGTTGCTGTCAGGCTTCTGAACGCTAACCAATGTATCCTCGAAAGGTTTGTAACAAATAGATTCAACATCTTAAAGAAAAATACACCAGAAAGTGATATGCAGTTGAATCTGAATGAATGAACTGATCATGAACACAAATTTCACCACTTGCACACGCGCACACACACGCGCGCGCAATTGTAACAGAGAACCATCAGGATTTCATTAAAACAGCAACTGGTCTTCATGTTGCTTCAAACATTACTAGTATGTCTGACGTTATTGCTGGTAGTGAGCACCTGCTTATTGTAAGCCATCATAAAACGGGTCTTGAGTGGTTAAGCCATCTTGCAATCTTAAAAGACGCTATCGCTCTGGATACTCTTTACAGCCAGGCGAATGGAATGAGAGTGGACACACACCGCTGATGCCCGACTATTGTCATCTCGACTTAAGAACATTTTGACTATGTCCATGGTCTTTTTATTACCAGTTCTCTGATAGGTGAACCTCGGCTGTGGCTTGTCTACAGTCTTGTTGAACTCTTTGTGGGAGATACCTACTGTTTTTCTGAGCAAACTAACAAGTTTGTATTTTCTGAGCAACCTGTCTGAGACAGCTCTTCTGAATGCATTTTTCTCTTTATAGCTGACAGACTTGTATTTTTCTTCATTTGGTGAATAAGTGTATTGTGAAAAAGAAGGGTCTTTCTGATATGAGCAGGAACTCTGTGCTTCTGTACATCCTTCCGAGTTTTCCTTCTTGGGGAACAATTTGACTTGTCTGATGTCAACCTCAACCTTAACCTCTGACACCTTTTTTTATATTTTGCTTCCCTCCGATGTCTTTGACCTTCTGCTTTAGGTTCTGTAATTTTCTGTAGTTATACATTTTTGCCCTTCTCCTTTTCTTGTCTGCTGGTCTATGCTCTGTTGTCTGATCAGCCTCGCTAGAAGTGCTAGGTGGTGTGGAAGCCCTGCAAAATGTCTCCATCTTGCTCTGTCTTTTCACCAACACCCTGTGCTTTTGCTGTCTTTTCCTCCATAATTTTCTGACCTTCCTTTGCTCCCTGTTGGATAAATCGCTGATACATTTCAACTTTCCTTCTTCCTTTCGTTTCTTATTTCTTTCTCTTTCCTTCCTTAAATATTCTTGGTGTTTCACTGGGTCATCCCTCACTCTTTGTCTGTATTCTCTCAGCCTCTCTGCTCCACTTTTTCTAATTCCTTTTGGCATGTTGGTGTCTTATGATTCTTTCTCCCTGAACAATTTCAGATAGAAATCAGCATTATCTACATGTTTACCATTTAGTCCACAAAACATAGCCTAGCTAATGTTAGCCTACATAGTTACCAACATCAGAAGACATAGACTAAACTGTGGTCACACTACTTATGTAGCCCTAGCTAGCTACGGCAACAAACTATTTTCATTTCATCATCTCTCACTCAAACAAAAATGTCCACTAGCCACGATGCTAATTCTCGCTATGTTAAACTCCATTGACTTATGCTAAAAACGTTAACGGTCTAAAAGTCCGTACAGGATGGACAGGAGGTCCCTCCAAGGCAATGGTAAGGGAAACACTGAAAATAGATGATTGAACATTCCATTTTGCTAGCATAACTAAAGAATGCTAGCAAACACATGGCTATAGCAATAGCTTTGCAAACATAATATTTTGCATAAAACCCCAAAAAGTTTACTTTATTGAAGAGAATATGTGTTCCATTCTTAAAGTTACACACTGATTTTCAGACTTTAGAACACATTTATTTCAAAATGATGGGATTTAACTACTTACCATTCCATTTTGTCACTACCGAAATGATCATGTCACTACCAAAACTTTACCATATGTTTCGGTAGTGACTGTTTCGGTAGTGACAATTCTAGCTAACTTTGAGCATAACTAAAGAATGCTAGCAAGCACATGGCTAGCATACACATCTTTGAAGAGGTGTACACACATAAAAACATAAGACTTTGCATAAAACCCCAAAAAGTTTACTTAATTGAAGAGAATATGTGTTCGGTAGTGACAATTCTTAAGGTTACACGCCGATTTTCAGATTTTGGAACAGATTTATATCAAAAGTATGGGATTTAGCTACTTACCATTCAGCCATGAGGGACAGGGATGCAGTGTCACTGCCTGGTCAAAAATGCAGGGGTGTGGCTAAAAACCAGGCTCAGCCAATGGACTAAAACTCTTGTGTTTCGGTAGTGACGTGAAAACTGGTATAGTTTTTTAATTTAAAAATTAAACCCACAATAAATCTAAATCTTCCAACTTCTGTTTAAACTTAATCATAAAGATCTTTGAAATACACCATTGAACAAAATCTAAAAAAATGTTTTAAGTGTTATTTACAGAAATTGAAATTTAGATGTCAGGGTTTGGGACAGCTACTTCCCAATAGAAAGTACCCTATAAATGATGCTTTTGTATATATTTAGCTTATCACTATCTAATTTAATGCCTTGGGTTTAAATAGACCATAACATATTCTTAGTAAATATCTATGTCTGAATACTTAATTGTTTTGTTGAATAGTTTTTCTTGTTGTGGGACCGCACTTTGAACTAATTCGGTAGAATGCCCCATTAATGGTTCCGCCCGTATAGACACGGCTCTATATAATGGTTATTCCCGTATAGAAACGGCTCTATATAATGGTTCTGCCAGTAGATGGTGCTTTGCCTAGAAAATCTGTAACGATGCTGAAAATAAGTAGGCATCATCGAGATAAGAACTGGGGACAGCTTCGGCTTACCAGTTCAATTGGCTCCTATGGGAACTGCTCAATGGCGCATGAAGCCACTACACGGAGGCTGCCATGTTTAATGGGGATTTATTTTGCCACCTATAGGCTAGGTGAAGGAATGAATCAAGGGGCCAGCTTTCTAGCAATCAGTTTCGCCAAGTGATATGAAGTCGCCCCCTAGTGATACTTATATTGTGTCTCAAAAAGCCTCTTTTCCCAATGGACCCAGTGCATTAATGTATGACAGCAAATTAAAAATATTTGCATTTGTATATTGTTGTAATCTATGCTACATTTTTTTCCCCTAGCACAAAGGCAAAGATATACAGTCCTCCCCAAAAGTATTGGAACAACAAGGCCAGTTCCTTTGTTTATGCAATTCACTGAATACATTTGGGGTTGAGATAAAATGATGGAACATGAGACAAGAGTTCAGAATTTCAGCTTTTATTTTCTGAATTTACACCTCGATGTGTTAAACTTCTTAGAACATAGCACCTTTGGTATCAGACCACCCAATTTTTAGGTGAGCAAGAGTATTGGAACAGAGAATATTTAATTAAATGAAACACTTAATATTTGGTGGCATATCCAAGTCTGTGGCCCATTGACATCACCAAACTGATACATTCTTTTTTTGTGATGCTTTACCAGGCTTTTACTGCAGCCTCTTTCCATTGCTGTTTGTTTTGGGGGTGGGGGATGATGAATATCAATAATGATTAGTGAGCCCAGCTCAGAAGCAGCCATGCAAGCCCAAGCCATGACACTTTCCCCACCGTGTTTCACAGATGAGCTTGTATGTTTTAGATAATGAGCAGATCCCTTCTTTTTCCACACTTTGGCCTTTCCATCACTTTGTGAGTGAGTGAAACTGTTACACTTTGGCCTTTCCATCACTTTGTGAGTGAGTGAAACTGTTACACTTTGGCCTATCCATCACTTTGTGAGCGAGTGAAACTGTTACACTTCCAGTTGCCCCGTGTGGCGGAATTCTTTCCCATAGGTTTCTATTGTTTCTATATATTTTATACTCTCAGGGGTGACTGGGATGAAAAACAAAAAATCGTACGTCTTCTGTGCGGCTCAGAAAAATCTGTCCCTGCTGAGTAATTACTTCATGTGTGAATAATTTTGAATTTAAAAGTACTGTCCTAAATAGAATAAATTCAAAGTTAAGTGGACTTCAATGTGGAAATTTCCTTTTTTTGCACCAAATGCTTAAAGGAAAAAACCAACATTTTGGGAAATATACCTTTTGTGCATTCACTGGCTCAATTTCCATGTTAGCATAACATGTTAGTTTAGCATTGAAGCCTATCAGAGTCAGTAGCCTACCTCTTTCTAAGTGAAGAAATACACCTTACAGCAACTCCAAAGCTGTCTTATTTACAAAAGGTATCATATGTATTTGAAATACGAGAGACGTTGTTTTTGGAGAAGTTAGGGGGTTGGAACTAAAACCGCCGAACACGCATGTATCCTCTTCCGTCTTCCACTGGTTGAGCGGAAGGTAGTTTTAACTTCTCTGAAAACAACGTCTCTCATTTAAAAAACAAAAAATTCTGCATGTGTATTTCAAATGGACCTAAGACCTAAGACCTAAGACAGCTTCATAGTTTCTGTAAGGTGTATTTCTCCTATAGGCTTTATGCTAAGTGAAAACGTTATGCTAGCATGGAAACCCACCCAGTGAATGCACAAAAATGAAGACGAAACCAAACATCTCGTCTGGGTAACATGATATTTTTGTCTTTCACGACGGTCACCATGTCAGAATCATAGTGCCATAAATTCTTGCCGTGTCTTGGCAGGGAGAGTGGCAACACTACAAGTATGACCCCGACCAATCATCGTAGGCTGCAGTCATCACACCATCAGCTGTCAACACGATCTTGCAGGAGTTCATGGGTCTTCGGGGAGGAGGGTCAAGAAATTGTCCGTCATGGTTATGATGCTGCCGGTCTTGTGTTCTGCTATTTCTCGGCAACATTTCTCTTTTTTGACTCTGTCACGGTACTCCCTCGAAGAAATGTCAAAAAGGCAGGGGTATTGTTGCCACTCCTCAACGCACCTTTTCTCGGTGTTGGTGTTCCACCTGACCGCAGCAACAGCGGCATCCCTCTTCCTCTTCGCCATCTTCACCTATGTGCACCAGAGACCACTCTGTCAGCCTATTGGCCAGCGTGAAGGAACATGTCATTGACCGTCGTCAAGAGTGTCAACCTAGGCAGGAAAATGCTAAACATTCTGACATGCTACACTTTACATTGGGGTGTCGTGGGGCTCCCCAGACGCCACGTCGCTGATCTTCGCTTATGTCACATTACAAGGGGTGAAGACGCCCGTTCGTCGTTCCCCCCGTAGTCTGATCGAGGCATAAATCGGAAAAAAAGATATATTTCCTTTAAACTGCAATACGTCCGGAAACCGCTGGAGTTTGCGAGCTTCAGGGGCTTGTTACGGTAATCCCTGGTCTGTCCCACTGCACTCTATGTTCTTATACACTCTATGGTCGGTCCCACTGAACTCTATGTCCCCTGGGCTGGCATGGTTGTTTGAATGTTTGAACCAATAAGATGCAAGGTTTTTATTTAATAAACCACGCCTTTAACACCAGAGAGCAAATTAAGCCATCGTAGTATCATCCATTAGTAACGAAGTTGTGGAAAAACGTGTCGATTGGCAGTTGTTACAGCGATACAGATAGTCGAGGGTAAAAGAGGCACCGCCCACCCCTTCAATGTGGAAAATGATGGCTGAAATTGTGGCAAGTGTGGCTTTTCAGAAACGTTTAACAACATTAGCTAGCTTGCTCATATTTCCTTTGTTTTAACGTTAGTCAGTGGTAGCAGCGTGTCTTTATCATGCTTTCTATGCGTTAATTCGTTTTCTGGGGTTACTTGGTGAAATTCGGTTAGCTACTTGGCTAATACCAGCTTGCTAGCTAACTCACATAACGTTAGCTGACGTTAAGTTCGTAGCTTGCACCTTTAGAAACAATTTTGTTCATATTGATATTATTATTAGTTGAATCGGCTTTGACATCAGTTCAAAGATCATCCTTGTTCGCTAATATGAGCTAATTTAGCTTTTTCATTTAACTTGCTAGCTAACTTAGTTAAATAGCACCCGTGGTTGTTTTTGCTATTTAAGGTAAGTTGGCTAGCTAGATGATTTGTCTCGCTCAATACATTTGATTTATTTTTTTCTTTCCCATTTGTGATTCCAGGTCAGGCAACGTGAATTAACTTTCATGATATGACATCGTTTAGCATATTAGCTGTTTCAAAGTCTGGCTGTCCTGCTATTTAGTTCGTGGCGGATTCTGAGAAACGGTCCATATTGTAAGGGTTCTTGTGAGTGATGCAGATTCTTGAGTAACTTACCTTACAGGTGTCTGATAGTGACAGTGATTCGGAGGTCGGGACCCCAGTCAGACCGCCGCCAAAAAGACGACGAATCATCGACCCGTCTGCCCTAATCGCTGTACCCATTTACTCCAACAAAGTGCGTTTCAGATCGTCATGTCCGTTCAGTATTTGTGATAGATTGATAGTGAACTGTTGACTTTTGAGAACCCAAAAACGTTAAGACTGAATGTATGGTTGGTGGAAGTAGATACATAAGTGCCATATGCGCCTATTTTCATGAAAATATAATATTGTGAGATTAACGTTTTGTGGATTATTTAGCTGGGTGTGACAGACCAGTGTTTGTGTTCTAGTAATTTATTTATTTATTTCAATTTTAGGTAAACAGCAGTTTGCAGTTGAAGCCGACTGTTTTCGCGCACACAGACTGTGCAGGTATTGTACACTTTTTCTCTGACTTGCATTAAATCACTCTCTCTGATCTAGTCTGTCACTTTCAGAGTCTGTTTATGTACAATACGGGTATTACTGCACAGAAAAGTGTAGCATGCGCTCCTTCAACAGCTTAAATCTACACTCAGTGGCCAGTTGTTTATTAGCCTTCTTTTTTTTTATGACTTGATCTTCTGCTGTAGCTCATCCACTGGTCCTGGTTTGTTGTGTTGTGTGTGCCGGGTTATTTGAGTTACTGTTGCTTTCATGTCAGCTTGAACCAGTCTGGCTATTCTGCTCTGACCTCTCTCATGAACAAGACATTTTTGCCCACAGAACTGCCGTTTGCTAGATGTTTTTAGTTTTTCCACACCATTCACTGTCAACTCTTGAGACTGTGTGTGAAGATCAGCAGTTTCTGAGATCCTCAAACCCCCCTGTCTGGCACCAACAATTGTTCCACCATCAATTAGAACACATTTCTTCCCCATTCTGATGTTTGGTCTGAACAACAACTGAACCGCTTGACCATGTCGGAATGCTTTTATGCATTGAGTTCCTACCACATGAGTGTGATTAGATATTTGCATTGACGAGCTGGTATACAGGTCTTCCTAATAAAGTGTATATTTGAACTAGGTGATGCTGACAAAGTATCACAAAAAGATACATAATTGAGACTGATTTTGGCATGTATTAAAATGACGCACTGAAGGCGACAGGTCCTGAAATTGGAGAAATGCCTGATGACAACAGGCATGGAGAGGCACTGTCGGATTAACTTGCATCCCATGTAAAATAACTGAGAAAGACTGCACAATGAAAACACAATGGAGCCACAGCCACAACACTGGACAAATCCCCTTTCAAATTTGATGACAATATCACAAAATGAGCATTCTGCATTGTTTTGTCTAGACAGTTTTCCAAAAATGTGGAGACTCCAAAAGGACATGTGGAAACTAAACTATATTATTGGTCTTATGAAGTCCTCTATTTTAGATATAGGCATTGCAACATTTTTTTTTTTTGTCATAAAATGTTTTTGGCATAAAAAATTAATAATTGTTTTTGCCGAAGTGCAACAGTCTCCGGGCTTATTGAAAATTCTACTATCTTTACGCAGGCAAAACTATGTTGTGTTGTTTTATGCAAGCCTAACAAATTATACACCATTAGAAACTTAATGTCATTAGCTAAAATTATTTTCAGTCGTCTTCAATAACATGTATGTAGTGGGTTCTTTGCTGGACAGAAATAGTTCTGTGACTGACTGCGCATGGATAGGGAGAATGCCTATACTGCATTACTGTTACTGGTCATAGAAGCTCACCTGAGCTCACTGTGCTCCAGAGCACCTATACAAAACGTACATAATGGCATTCAGTATTAACTTGATTGATGGACTAGTTCCACTGGTTTGGGCTGACAAACCGTTCCCTTGGACAGAATGCTATTCCTTGTTATAGGTGCAGTGACTTTACCAGTCAAGCTCACACAGACATGAGTCACAGGAAGACGCTTTGCCAGAAATGACCCAACAGGGTGGTGCGCAGTGAGGTGCCTGAAGCCCCTCCCATCTCTGGGTGTCACCCTGTCTGGATTTGACAGCAGACCGTGGGGCTCAGACACTACAGCAGTGCCAGACCGTGGGGCTCAGACACTACAGCAGTGCCAGACCATGGGGCTCAGACACTACAGCAGGGCCAGACCATGGGGCTCAGACACTACAGCAGTGCCAGACCATGGGGCTCAGACACTACAGCAGGGCCAGACCGTGGGGCTCAGACACTACAGCAGTGCCAGACCGTGGGGCTCAGACACTACAGCAGGGCCAGACCGTGGGGCTCAGACACTACAGCAGTGCCAGACCATGGGGCTCAGACACTACAGCAGTGCCAGACCATGGGGCTCAGACACTACAGCAGTGCCAGACCATGGGGCTGAGACACTACAGCAGGGCCAGACCATGGGGCTCAGACACTACAGCAGGGCCCAGCTCTTTCATTCGTTTCTTTCCAGGTGATGATGCAGAGGTGCCAAAACTGTGGCCTCCGTCACAGACTCCGCCCCGTGCAGAGGAGAAGCCAATCACCACCATGCTCTCAGACTCGGAGGAGGACCCTGAGAAAGATGATAAAGAGTGAGCCTTTGAATGCATTTTTATGATATTACTTTATGCCCTGGAATGTCTGTTGCATGTCTTGGATGCCCTGTCTCGCACTATAGCAGAAGCATTAGTCTCCATCAGTTGCAGACGAGCATGCCCATGTAAAACAGAAGTCTCCTTGGCCAGTAGGTGGCAGCATTGGCATTGAAATTAGCACCTGCCTCTAGAGCTGGAATATTAATGTCAGTGGCAGAGGGTGAGCAGTTGGTAAAAAGTAACATTATTGCATTATGTCCATTAAGCAGACGCACTTGTACAAAGTGGGGCAGTAGGGAGCACCATGGCTTCGCAGCGAGAAGATCCTGAGTTCAAGCCTGGCCGAACCTTTCTGTGTGGTGTTTGCATGCCCTCCCCATATCCACCCGACATCCGCTTTCCTCCCACAGTCCCAAAGACATTGGAGAGACAAAATTGTGTGTTCCTGCCGTTGCCCTTGGCCAAGGCACTGGCCTCAGACCTGGAGTTGGTCCCTTGGTGCCGCACTGTGGCTGCCCACTGCTCCCAAGTAACTAGCATGGGTTGAATGCACATTTTGGCTGTAACGCTCACAATTAAATGAATAAATAATTTACTGGAAGCTGTAAAACTACAGAAGCATTGCAGTCTTGAGTTTTCTGTGACACCAATGAGCCCATCAGAGCCATCAGAACAGGACAAAGTCCCAGCGCATAACGAACAGCAAGATGAAACTGTTTGAACTTCACTGGGATCACATAAAACCCTCTGAATCTTAAAGAAGATGGTAGTGCTCAGAATTTGAGAGAAGGCCACAGACGCGGCACAGCTGAACAAAACATCAAAGCAGAACATTGTGGGGTTTTTCCAGCAATGTCCATTGTGGCAAGAGAAAGATACCAGCGGCTTATCCGATTTCCGACCTTTTGAAATGAGCAGACTACCTTGACCTCTTGCCTGTTGCAGCAGTCAGAAGCTCTCTTTCACAGGACACTCAGAAGCGCTCTTTCACAGGACACTCAGAAGCTCCCTTTCACAGGACACTCAGAAGCTCTCTTTCACAGGACACTCAGAAGCGCTCTTTCACAGGACACTCAGAAGCTCCCTTTCACAGGACACTCAGAAGCGCTCTTTCACAGGACACTCAGAAGCGCTCTTTCACAGGACACTCAGAAGCTCTATTTCACAGGATACTCAGAAGCTCTCTTTCACAGGACACTCAGAAGCGCTCTTTCACAGGACACTCAGAAGCTCCCTTTCACAGGACACTCAGAAGCGCTCTTTCACAGGACACTCAGAAGCTCTCTTTCACAGGACACTCAGAAGCTCTCTTTCACAGGACACTCAGAAGCTCTCTTTCACAGGATACTCAGAAGCTCCCTTTCACAGGACACTCAGAAGCTCTCTTTCACAGGACACTCAGAAGTGTCGAACACAATCATGATGCACAACGATCCTCTTTGATCCAGCCTCTACTATTTTAAAAACTGGGTCCATATTCAACGGTCCAACAGTTTAATAAATTAATTGCCCACGTCATGTTTTCATTTGATCCTTGACGCACGACACGTGAAGTAGACATTTGTCCAATGAACGTTATGCTCAAGGAGTAAAATATAATCGACAATCAAATATCAATTTCAACAACAAATATCAGTGTGAAATTGTGAGAGGAAGATCTTCCTTTCTTTATTTCTGGCTAATTTTTTGTGATGGTCTTATGTTTTTAGGGCAAGCTTCCGCTCGCTGTCTCCGCCCCCGCCCCCGCAGAGCCCTCTGGCCAAGGTCACCGTACGGGCCAATCGCAAGATCAGGTGCACTGGTCTTCTTCTGTCCTGTGTGTGCGTGTGCGTGTGAGTGTAATGTGCATGTGTGCTTGTGCGAGTATGTGTGAGTGTGAGTGTATGTGCGCTCGTGTGTGTGTGTGTGTGCGTCAGTCTATTTGTGTACGTTCATGTGCGTGTATTTACTAAGCGCTCTCCCCCTCCCACCCCTCTCTCTTCATCCACCCACATCTGTCACTGTCTCCCCCTCTCTCTCTTCATCCCCCCTTCCACCCGTCTCAGAGAGCTGGACAGAAAGCTGAACGCCATTGGTTCACTCCTGTCCCCATTGCCGGCGGGCACGGGTGGCGGCAGCGCTGCTTGTGACTCTGACGATGACGTCGTCTTCACCTCAGCCCCGCAGGCAGCGCTGGAGCGCGGCGCCCAGTCGCGGGAGATCCCGCTCAAATTCCGCTGCCGCATCGACCTGCACAAGATCCCTGTGCAGTCTGTAAGAACCGACATGCCTACATAGCAGAGTCCCGCTGCTCGCGGGTAGTGATCATTTTCATGTTTGTGGATTTGGTGCTTTTCACTTGTTGAACTGGTTGGGCAGTGCAGTCTTCAACACAGAGATGGTTCAGTGTTTTATTCCATCTGCATTTCAATGAATTCAATTAACCCGGTCATTCGGGACACCCGGGTGGGGCGGTCATGCTGATTGACCCCTGTGATACTCAGGACTCAGGGGTGAGGGGGGTCACGCTGATTGACCCCTGTGATACTCAGGACTCAGGGGTGAGGGGGGTCACGCTGATTGACCCCTGTGATACTCAGGACTCAGGGGTGAGGGGGATCACGCTGATTGACCCCTGTGATACTCAGGACTCAGGGGTGAGGGGGGGTCACGCTGATTGACCCCTGTGATACTCAGGGGTGAGGGGGGTCACGCTGATTGACCCCTGTGATACTCAGGACTCAGGGGTGAGGGGGGTCACGCTGATTGACCCCTGTGATACTCAGGACTCAGGGGTGAGGGGGGTCACGCTGATTGACCCCTGTGATACTCAGGACTCAGGGGTGAGGGGGATCACGCTGATTGACCCCTGTGATACTCAGGACTCAGGGGTGAGGGGGGGTCACGCTGATTGACCCCTGTGATACTCAGGACTCAGGGGTGAGGGGGGTCACGCTGATTGACCCCTGTGATACTCAGGACTCAGGGGTGGCTTAACAGCACAGTGAAGTCCAATTCCTCAGGGAAAGGTTTCGCCCACTGCTCCACAGCAATTATCCAGACGGGTGGTTTTAGTGATTTGGAGGCCCCAGGCATAGACCAGTGTGGGGCCATTCTCCATTTTGCAATCATTTTACAAATGCAATCATAGCTAGTGAACAAAAACTATTTGGAAGCAGCTCTTTTCAGTTGACAAAGACACAGCATGAAAGGACAGACCCAAATGAGAATTCTAACTGAAGAACTTCAAATGATCTTCACTCAGTTTGAAGACAATATGGCGAGAAAAATATAAGTGTTCTATTATAAGATAACAAATTATTTCAAGACAAAAAGTATAGTATAGTGCTATTTGATAAAGCATTTTAGAGCCGCTCTGTGATGGTGGTGGTGCAATTGCTGCTGCTGGATGCTGAGCTGGAGCAGTCCGAGCGGGTGTCTGATTTGTGGTGGGCTGCTGCTGTCTGTTGACACTTTCCTCCCACACTGTACCTGGTTCGAGTGCGGTGGGTGCATGACAGGCTGATGGTGACTGTCTGTCTCTGATGCTAACTTGAATTCATAGTATTCTGTGACGTCACTCAAAACGAACCGCGGCCATATTGTACGGATGCACAGTGCTCCAGTGGGCTAAAATACAAACCTCCGTCAAGGCATGCAGACAAAATGCACAAATGACAACTAGAACCAACCAATACCAACATGAAATATAAAGACACTTTAGATAAACTATCATGGAGACGATATTCCAGTTTGCCTGGAAATAAAGGGAAGAAACATAAATGTAGCTGAGGTGACTGATTAATCTTCCAACACATTTATTACAGCCACAGAGCTGTTTCGCCAACTGACAGACAAGTCAAGATTACTAGCAGAGTGGCCAGTGTGTTCATTTAAAGGTACAATAGGTAATTTCCTCCTAACGGTCAAGAGAGGAACAACAAACAAACAACCTCAAACCACAACACTGTTTATGCTTCCCACAGTCTATGAATATAACACCTAATATAAAGCGTTATTATACAGTTGAGTGTTTTGGAAAACTGACAGTTACAAACGCTAGCCTGCCGTCTTTTCGTAGTGTTCTAGTAAGAAAATGTTCGCCGAACAGGTGAAATCTTGACTTTGGTGTGCTACATAACACTATTTATATTTGTTGTCTTTTTGAAGTAGCTAGCTTTAGCTAACCAATTATATTGTGAGCAAGCAAGTTGGCTGAGTTACTTGCTGGCTATATAGCCTAACTAATATAGTCTACCACAAACGATGCAACTGTAACTTACAGTTTGAGAGAAATAAAGGTTTAGCTAAACAGGGATGACTGAAGACATAAAGAGATAGAAGGAACATGTAGCTACCCAAATTGCACTCCAGACAAGCGATCATTGAAACGGTATACTATTTCTTATCTAGTTAGAAAGCCATACCAGTTTGCTATCAGTAACAAGCTAATTAGCTATTACTAGTTAGATTCCTGAATTGACAAATATCCACCTTAAGCACAACGCTTGTGCAATCGCTACTATGTTCGTATTGCCTATATTTTATCGTAAGCTAACTATTGCTAATGTGCTTGTTGCTACCGATAAGAAACTGGTATTGTTTCATAACTAGATATGTAGTTTTTCGCTTGGATAATAAACAATAGTATACAGAGTTTCAGTGATCGCTTGTCGGCAATTTGAGCAGCTACACAAACAATCAGAATAAGCCCCCACGCCATTGGTTGTTGCAGTTAGAACCAATTCTCAATGAATGAGCTTGAATTGTTGGACAGCTGTACAATGTTTTGATACAGAGTGACGGCCGGACAAATGTACACTTGGAAACCCGAATTTAAGGACTATAAACACAGGCAGAGGGTGCGACAACATCTCAGTGAGCCTTTTTCAATCATAGGAAGGGATTCACAATGGTCTTGTAACAATGTTTTAACACAAAAATCTTACCTATTGTACTTTTAATATGAGGATCTCGCTTAACGTAAATTAGCGAGCGCTAGCAAACGTTAACTAGCCAACTAACGATAAGTAACTCGCCGGCTAATTTTACCCTGCTTTACTAACGTGAGACAAACGTTAACGTTAGTTGTCAACACTGCCATTAATCAATTTGTTCTGGCTAAATGCTACCTTGAATTAAGTGATCAGAACACACACTTCTGCTTTGTGAAGGCAGGAAATCTTTGCGGTTTGTTCTGGCTAGCTATAATTCCTCCTGGCTTGGCTTATCCTCTCCCTCATTCTCTCACCCCTGGGATTCTATAACCGCTGTCGGTTCTGCTGTTGCGTGCCTCCGCACATTATGAGCTCGGTGAGGCTTGGCATGATATGATATTTATCGATTTATCAAATGCAGTAAATGGCCCGCCAGACAGACATTGCTTTTCTGTAACTCTATCCCCCCCTTCTGTTATCGTTGAGGCAGTACTGCACCTCCACACTTGGGGCCAGCTTAATGCTTCTGTGACAAACCTTATCTATTCGGTGCTGATATGACGACCAATCAGCATGATCAATGTGATCATCTGATGATGACACATGAGGGGGGAGGGACTGACCACAGGTTTCTATCACAGACTGCTCCTCTCAGTGTGGCGGTGCAGCAGCTCTCAGTCAGACTTAACGTCCCGCCCTCCCGCATCCTGCTGTTGAGGAAAGACACGGAACTTCCTGTCGACTCCACGGCCAATGAGCTGGGCCTGGGCATCGCAGACATCATCGGTGAGACCCCTATCATGCTAGAGAATGTCGTTTTTTAATGTTTCACGCAGTCAAATGCCTCAGTGTAGTTTCTAGTTTCTGGAGTCATGTAGTTATCTGAGAGGTGCTATTGGCAGTTTTAGTAAACCCCTTGTGGACTCCAGGCTGTCCCCTGTCTTCCGCTCAAACCGCTCTTTCCTAGACTGTGTAGTGATCGCAGAGGGACACCGAGAGAAAGAGAGTGACCGTGACATCATCACCGTACGACTACAGACCAAGGACAAAGGGTCTGCCCAGGACTACTCCGTACACAAGGTCATTACTGACTGGGGCCAGACTACACTTCCTGTTCCTGCTGTGTCTTTATGATATACAGTGGTGTGAAAAAGTGCTTGCCCCCTTCCTGATTTCTTATTTTTTTGCATGTTTGTCACACTTAAATGTTTCAGATCATCAAACAAATTTAAATATTAGTCAAAGACAACACAAGTAAACACAAAATGCAGTTTTTAAATGAAGGTTTTTATTATTAAGGGAGAAAAAAAATCCAAACCTACATGGCCCTGTGTGAAAAAGTGATTGCCCCCCCTGTTAAAACATAACTTAACTGTGGTTCATCAAACCTGAGTTCAATTTCTTAGGATACCCAGGCCTGATTACTGCCACACCTGTTCTCAATCAAGAAATCACTTAAATAGGACCTGCCTGACAAAGTGAAGTAGACCAAATGATCCTCAAAAGCTAGACATCATGCCGAGATCTAAAGAAATTCAGGAACAAATGAAAAAGAAAGTAATTGAGAAAATCAGTCTGGAAAAGGTTATAAAGCCATTTCTAAAGCTTTGGGACTCCAGCGAACCACAGTGAGAGCCATTATCCACAAATGGTGAAAACATGGAACAGTGGTGAACCTTCCTAGGAGTGGCCGGCCGACCAAAATTACCCCAAGAGCGCAGCGACGACTCATCCAAGAGGTCACAAAAGACCCCACAACAACATCCAAAGAACTGCAGGCCTCACTTGCCTCAATTAAGGTCAGTGTTCATGACTCCACCATAAGAAAGAGACTGGGCAAAAATGGCCTGCATGGCAGAGTTCCAAGACGAAAACCACTGCTGAGCAAAAAGAACATTAAGGCTTGTCTCAATTTTGCCAGAAAACATCTTGATGTTCCCCAAGACTTTTGGGAAAATATTCTGTGGTCTGACGAGACAAAAGTTGAACTTTTTGGAAAGTGTATGTCCCATTACATCTGGCGTAAAAGTAACACCGCATTTCAGAAAAAGAACATCATACCAACAGTAAAATATGGTGGTGGTAGTGTGATGGTCTGGGGCTGTTTTGCTGCTTCAGGACCTGGAAGACTTGCTGTGATAAATGGAACCATGAATTCTGCTGTCTACCAAAAAATCCTGAAGGAGAATATCTGGCCATCTGTTCATGACCTCAAGCTGAAACGAACTTGGGTTCTGCAGCAGGGCAATGATCCAAAACACACCAGCAAGTCCACCTCTGAATGGCTGAAGAAAAACAAAATGAAGACTTTGGAGTGGCCTAGTCAAAGTCCTGACCTGAATCCTATTGAGATGCTGTGGCATGACCTTAAAAAGGTGGTTCATGCTCGAAAACCCTCCAATGTGGCTGAATTACAACAATTCTGCAAAGATGAGTGGGCCAAAATTCCTCCACAGCGCTGTAAGAGACTCATTGCAAGTTATCGCAAACGCTTGATTGCAGTTGTTGCTGCTAAGGGTGGCCCAACCAGTTCTTAGGTTTAGGGGGCAATCACTTTTTCACACAGGGCCATGTAGGTTTGGATTTTTTTTCTCCCTTAATAATAAAAACCTTCATTTAAAAACTGCATTTTGTGTTTACTTGTGTTGTCTTTGGCTAATATTTAAATTTGTTTGATCTGAAACATTTAAGTGCGACAAACATGCAAAAAAAAAGAAAAAAAAAAAGAAAAAAAAAATCAGGAAGGGGCCAAACACTTTTTCACACCACTGTATAGGTCGGCCCGTGCCAGATTTTATGTCTGATGTGAAATGTGTGTTATTATAGTTATTAACATTACTTTGAATATAAATTTGGTCATTGTGTGGTGGATACATCCCTCTCTGATCATTTATGGTTATGGTTAAACAATTCCACCACTTTACACTTTAAAGACAAGCTGAAATCCAAATTAACATTTTCCTCAATTTAGTTCATTCTTCATTACCATAAGCATACATCTTAAAGTATATATTCCCCAAAAATTGTGTATTTTCACACCTAGGTCTTTTCCATCCACTTCCTGGCAAACAAGATTTTATGAGATTTGATGGCATCACATCCCCCCCCCCCCCCCCCCAGAGCTATAGGCTATGGCTCTGCATCCCCCTCCTCATTTAACATCAGTCAAATCAACTCCCCGCCCTCCAAAAATCCCCCCCTGAAAAATCTGCTAATTTCTGTTTCAGCTTGCCTTTTAAGTCTTGCTTGCGCCCTAGTGGCTGTGCTGTGCATTGGCTACGGTGGAGGTGAGGCAGCACACCCTCTCACTTCCTTTTCCTTCTCAGGAAGCTCCTCTGGGGTCCGTCCTCTCTCAGTACCTCTCCCACCTGGGCGTGCACTCCCGGCACAAGGTCTGCTTCCTGTTCGACGGGTCAAAGGTCACAGACAGTCAGACACCCTCCCAGCTGGACATGGAGGACGGCGATGTCATTGAAGTGTGGGCCTGACGATGTGGTTGCACGGCAACTGGAGAGGAGGACTTTGGATGCTCTCTCCTCGTCAGTGCTGCACAGGAAAGCAGGGAGGGCACAGCAATAACTCTGCCACTGTCTTAACACCCAGCAAGGTGTACTGGGATATTTGAATAAATATACATTATTGGCTTAATATTAATTTAAGGATTTTTATTTCAGGACAATTGAATAGGGGTTATGTGCAAGTTTGTAAGTCTGAAATGAAATGACATTTTGGTAAAATGGCAGTGTTTGTTTTTTGTCATGTTGCCTGCACTTCACCCAAGTGTGTAGTGTGTAGCTGCTTTGCTGAGAGAGAGCTGGTAGCTGTTGTGAGTATAGCAACACTGAAGCAGCGCGTGTGCTTTAAGTCGATGAACCCAGTTTAAGCTCAACCCTTTGAAAAGTAGGTTTTCTGGAAGTGTTTTTAGATTTTGTCAGTTATTGGGCAAGGGTGAAAGGGCGCCACTGAGGTGTTATTGGTGCCAAGAGTATGGTCATGTGGCAGTAATGTCGGCGAACGATGCACAAGTGTAAATGGTTGGCATTTATATAGCGTATGTATTATGATGGCGGCACGGATGGTGCAGTGGGTAGCACTGCCGCCTCACAGCAAGGAAGTCCTGGGTTCGAATCCCCGTCGGCCGGGGCCTCTCTGTGGAGTTTACATGTTCTCCCCGTGTTTGCGTGGGTTTCCTCCGGGTACTCCGGTTTCCTCCCACAGTCCAAAGACATGCAGGTTAGGCTGATTGGAGAGTCTAAATTGCCCGTTGGTATGCCTGTGTGAGTGTGTGTGCCCTGTGATGGACTGGTGACCTGTCCAGGGTGTATTCCTGCCTTTCGTCCAATGTATGCTGGGATAGGCTCCAGCCCCCCTGCGACCCTGTTCAGGATAAGCAGGTTAGGATAATGAATGAATGAATGTATTCTGATGAATGGTTCAAGACTTCGTTTTCAAATTAACTCTGTCATCAGCTAGTCAGCCTGCAAGGAAGTGCTCTCCCCTGCCAGCATGTAGCCTAAAATATTCTAAATAACTGAGCAATGTTTAATTACATTTTTGTATTCAGCATAAAATATTATGCAGGCCTACTTTTTAATAGAATAAATATGTTTTATAAGTAATTCTGTTGATTCACACCCCTATTTTATTGCGATGGTCATTAATTATGCTAGTGAGATTGTCACAAAATCTCAGGGGATCAAGATAGTGGTGCATGCAGCTAAATACATTTTGGGTATTACTGATGTGAAGGGGGACAAGATTCAGGGAATTTTAGAGAAAGGGTTTGGTGGGAGTCATATACCAGGGAATTATAGATTGTTTTTGTTAATTTTATGATTGCCTATAAAGCTTTGGCAATATGTATTGAAAAATGTCATGCCAATAAATCATTTTGAAATTGAAATAGAGAAATCGAAATTAATGTGGGTTTAGGGATGATGATGGGAGGGTTACATATTTTGAAGAATCTATATGAAGAAATTCCAACGAAATTATTACGTACATTCAGTTTTCCAACCGCCGTTAAACAAAACTGAAGAAGAAGACGTACTAAGTGTTCTTTAAGTCCACTGGGTGGCACTGTAATCCTGGTCCTAAGAAAGTGGTCACCTAAGTTTCACCTTAAAATCAGCAACCTGTCAAGAAACCAGGTCAGTTTAATAATCCGCTGCTTTGACCGACCAATGCAGTGCCGAGTAACTAAACTAACTAAAACCAGTAGACCCAGTGGCTTTAAAAAATTTTTTTTATTGATTGTACCTAGCTGGGTGAGTCCAAGAAAACGGAACTACCATCGTCAAACCTTATAATGCGCCCGTTTGCGTACCATTAACATAACTAACCAATATTGTGGGGTGTTTTTATATGGCCATCTTGCCGTGAGTGTAGGTTTGCTAACAATGGGATCACGAGGATTCTGCGTCTCAGTTCCAAGTGTCACCACATCTCCGCATCGGGCAGGCAATCTTCTACGATAAACTGCTGATGACTTGCACACACACACACACATATACGTTTTATGTATGTATGTATATAATGTATATAATATGTGTATGTATAGTATGTATGTATGTATGTATAATATATGTACATGTATATATATTATACATACATGCATACATACATAGAAAAACAGCTTGGCTTGGTCTGCATGCAAATATATCCTAAAAATAGACACACGAGTAGAGGAAAGTGCTGTTTGCATCCTGACCGCTGATGTCAGTGGTGTCGCAATACTGTGTCCGTCTGTTATTTACAGTTCAATGGTCCGTCGTCATGTGAGATGAGCTGAAGTTTATACAAATTAAACATGGCGGCCGTGAGTGCTCAAAAGCAACGCCGCAGTTAACTCAGTAGGCTAGCGCAGATAAGTACATCAATGTCTTTAGACGGGAACTGAAAGAACGACACTACCTGTAAAAACAACAGAAGTGGCATAAAGCAAGGACAAAGAAATCCAAAGGCATCGGAACGCGTCTGGTTTCGCAAATCACTGCTCTAATTGTCAGGTAAACAAAACAAAATAGCTAGCTAGCGTTAGCCTAGCTAACTAGACAACAAATCACAAAGATAAAGGCTACAGGTAAGTTGGATATCTAGATGGCAATTTATATCTACATATGTAAAATAACGGGTTTGTGCAGTGCGGATGAATGCCCCACTCTGCTAGCTTGATAAACATGCTTAGCTAACTAAACAACCAGTTGCTAGCTAGCTAACGTTTAGCTACGTATTAATTTAGCTTGTTCGATGGTTAAGGCTAAACTTACTTGCCGTTTGCGTTTCAGTTAACTTCGTCTAGAGCTAGCTAGTTATATTATTAGCAGTCCCAGTTAGCTAACGTTAGCTAATTAGCCCAAGCAAGCTATCGTTGCCTTCCAAATTAGGGGGTGCCCTAACTTTATATGAGATAATTAAATGGCTAAGGGCTTGTTCCTCGGAGCTCATGGCTTCAATTCTCGGGTGGTGCGCTGCTCTTTTCTTCAGCAAGGCAATTAACCTGACCTGCTTCTGTCGCGTGTAACTTGTAATCGGTGAAGGCCACTCGGGGTAAGAGCGTCTGCTAAATGTGATCTTTAATAAAGACGTTAAAAAGGCAGCACGTAGCTATCTAAAAAATGTCGCAGCCTTACTATCAAGCTCTCTAGAATAAATATTGCATCAAGCAAGTCATGGCACAGGTAGCCTATATCTGAGGTCCAAGTGTCCTCCAGTCCTGGAGGATTGCATAGGGTTTGGTTTTCGGTGGTCACCTTTCACCAGTAAATTTAAACTACAAATCCCTGCAGACACTGGCCTTTCCGGACTTGAGTTTGGCACCCTTGATAGGGGCACTGTATGGGCATTCAGCTGATGTTCTTAGCCATGGTGACTAAAACGACAACGAATCTGCAATTCCCTGGAGAGAGAGAATGGCCGCCTCGGTTAACAACTTGCTGACTAGCCTATTGCACAACAAACTATTGGACTGTTGAACATCAAAACGTTATACAAACCAGGACGACTACCTGAACAAGTATTACACAGCATTGAGTGAACAACACCAAAGACTTCTGTTGAGTCTAGTGTGTGATCCTAGTTATTTGCATCAGGGGTTTCCAACCCTGGCCCTTGAGAGAACCACCGTTTGCCAGATTTGATTCCGATCCCTGTCTTGATTATTGTTTTGCTGAAACAGAATTTAACACAATGCTAGATTAGCTCCTGCTATCTCATTTAACTATTTTTCCAAAAATGGACTTCAGTTCAGTGTTCAGTCAGCTCGATTCAATTCGTTAGTTGATTCACTAAATGTTCATCAATAAAGTAAAGTAAAAGTGTCTGATTAAAAAAAACAGCTCTTGGGTCAATGAGGCCCAGTAACAATTTCTGTCAGGCTGGATAACACAGACCTTTTGTTGTAAATGGATCATTTTAATTGTGTTGAACACAACAAAGTGTGGTGTCATGTCCCGTAAGGCATTTTTCTACATTTTTTAATGCAATTTTTATGAAATAATTAGTTGTAAATGTTTTACTTCCTGAGCACAACATTCTTGTTGACACCTCACCTTGAGTATTTGTCACTGGCCCTCTTACTTCAGGGATGCAGTTCAGATTGGAATAAAAACCACAACCACTCCTTGGTGGGAGCCCTCAATTGAGGTCACTGGGGTTAAAATAGTGTCCAAGGTCCACAGGGTCATGGTGTTTTATAGGGCACCCCGCAGGAGCCGGACAGACTGTGTGTCAGATATGCGCTTCTTCTCAGAATTAGTGCTGTAGGCCAACAAGCTTATTATTCTTGTGTTTTTGAGCTTTTCGTATCATCCTGGAATATTCCATTTGTGTTCCATACTGATTCAAGTAAAACAGTTGCAATTTTGGTAGAAGTACGATGCATATTTTACCTGCTGTTTTTCCAAGCTGTTTGTAAAACGTCTTCCTACCTAATATGATGTATGTTTTTCCATAATTATAGGATGACATTGCAAAATGTTAACACTGACCACAGGAGGCGGTCAGGAGGGGTTAGGGACTTTTCAGAAAAACCTGCTCTTTACGAATGTTTTGTGGCCATTTTTTATACTAAAAACCAGAAAGAGAAGGCTGATGCATGTGGGCCTTTAATTTTTGTTCTTTCTGGGCTGTTAATGCTTTGTAGATAACGGCAGTCCTATGCTCCAGTATGTTTGTCTAAGCTCTGTGGTATATCAAGCCACCAATACCAGCCCAAACCTGTCAGATTGCTTGACTCGTATATAGCTATATATTGCAGATTGAAAACCATTAGAAACCACACAGGTTTTGTTTGGTCATGTAAGTCACTTGAGGCGGCACGGATGGTGCAGTGGGTAGCACTGCCGCCTCACAGCAAGGAGGTCCTGGGTTCGAATCCCCGTCGGCCGGGGCCTCTCTGTGTGGAGTTTGCATGTTCTCCCTGTGTCTGCGTGGGTTTCCTCCGGGTACTCCGGTTTCCTCCCACAGTCCAAAGGCATGCAGGTTAGGCTGATTGGAGAGTCTAAATTGCCCGTAGGTATGAGTGTGTGAGTGAATGGTGTGTGTGCCCTGCGATGGACTGGCGACCTGTCCAGGGTGTATTCCTGCCTTTCGCCCAATGTATGCTGGGATAGGCTCCAGCCCCCCTGCGACCCTGTTCAGGATAAGTGGGTTAGGATAATGGATGGATGGATGGATGGATGGATGGATGTAAGTCACTTGGCCAGTCTAAAACCTTCAACTATTTCACCCTAATAAAGTCCTTTGGCAGTGTGTTTTGGGTCATTGTTTTTCTGCATGATGAAGTTCCTCCCATTTAGTTTGGATGCATTCCATGTTGGCAGACAGAATATTTTTGTATACTTCTGAATTTTTTGCTACCATCAGGAGTTACATCATCAATAAAGATTAGTGAGCCCACTCCAGAAGCAGCCATGGAAACCCAAGCCATAGCACTTCCTCCACCGTGCTTCATAGATGAGCTTGTGTGTTTTGTACCTTGAGCCGATTCCTTCTTTCTACACACTTGGGTTTTTCCATCAGAGGTTAATCGCCGTCTCATCAGCCCATAAAACTTTGTTTCAGAACTTCTGTGGCCCATCTCTGTACTTATTTGCAAATTGTAATTGCGCCTTCCAATTCTTACTACTGATGAGTGGTTTGCATCTTGTGGTATGGCCTCTATATTGCTGCTCTCTAAGTCTTCTTCGAACGGTTGATTGAGATCTCTTCATCTCTGCCCTGTGGAGATTGTTGGAGATTGTTTGTGATGTTAGGGCGACATTGGCTCAGGAGGTAAGAGCAGTCAGGGTTGCCGGTTAAATCCGGCCCTGGGTGTGTCGAAGTGTCCCTGAGCAAGACACCAAACCCCAAATTGCTCCTGACGAGCTGGTTGGTGTCGTGCATGGCAGCCAGTCGCCGTGTGTGTGTGTGTGTGTGTGAATGGGTGAATTTGAAGCATCAATTGTACAGTGCTTTGGATAAAGGCTCTATATAAATTCCAACCATTTGCCATTTACTATGTCACTGACTGATGACATTTCCTTCCCAGCTCTCAAAATGTTTCTGTCATCAACTGCTGTTGTTTTCCTTGTTCGACCTGTTTGATATCTGTTGCTCAGTATGCCTGTGGTTTCTTTCTTTGTCAGGACATTCCGAGTTGTTGTACAATGGCTTGTGCAATGACTCTGATCGATTTCCCCTCTTTTCTCAGCTTCAAAATGGCTTGCTTTTCTCCCAAAGACAGCTCTCATGTTCATGTTGGTTTATCTTGTCTAACACAAATGCAGTCTTCACAGGCAAAACCCAAGGCTAAAAAGAGTAGACATTCAGAACTATTTATTGTTTAACACATCAATCTAACAGGACACATCTGGGCAACAAGAAACAACTGTCACGTTTCAACAACTTTTGCTCATCAAAAACAAAGGAATTGACCAATACCTTTGGAGGGGACTGTATATACTTATAAACCTCTGCTGTGTTGGTGTTAACATAGCCTTCAGTCTTTTTGAGGAATTTAATAGGTAAATTAGGAATGTCCAAACGTGCGCCCATGCTCTCTCATGCACACACGCACACACACACGCACACACACACGCGCACACACACACGCACACGCACGCACGCACGCACACACGCACACACGCACACACGCACACACGCACACGCACACACACACACACTCACTCACACACTCACACGCACACGCACACGCACACGCACACACGCACACACATACACACTATATTTCCAAGAGGGTACTATCTGCTGAGTGGGGACTATGAGTTCTAGAACATTTGCTGACACACACACACACACACACACACACACACTGACTTACTCTTCCCCCACTTCCCCATAACAGAGATGGCTAAATGCATGTATCACGAGTTTCTTTGACCTTTCAATTCCCAGTTTTTGCATGACGCTATAGCAACAACATACACCAAGTAACAGCTATGTTGCCAAAGGCTGTAAATATTAACTAATTAATTTCATTATAATCTTAATATCAGTTTTTTACGTTGTGCCATTACTACTTTCCTCGACTCCTACAGTCTCAAGTTGTACATTACATTACATTATTGGCATTTGGCAGGCGCTTTTATCCAGAGCGATGTACAACAAAGTGCATACCCATAACCAGGGCTAAGTGCGCTGAAAGACCCTAGAGGGAAGTACAATTTCAATTGCTACCCGTACAACAAAGATAAGGACCAGGGCCCATCTTTTTTTTTTTTAATAAACAAATAAACAAACAAGCAACAAAAAATATTTTTAAAATACAAGATGGGGGAAAAAAAAACATTGTATGAATGAATAATAAATGAATAAAAAAAAAAACCAGGTAAAGGCCATCCGGAGAGAAATAAGATGAGGCTTGTGTGTCCATACAGCAGTGATGGCCCTCGCTGAGCCAGACTCCGATGCCACGCCCTTCTTCAGCGATGACAGCGAGGCCGAGGGGGCCGACGGGCCGGAGGCGGGGCTTGGCCAGGAGTTGCCGCCCAGCGGGGTGACCGATCGGAGGGCGCATCTGACCGTGGGTGTGCTCTGCTTCATCAACCTGCTGAACTACATGGACCGATTCACTGTGGCTGGTACAGCACTGCCCCTGTCCTGTGTCCTGAGTCTGCCAACATCACAACTGCCCCAGATCCATTTTAGACTAACCCCACTGAGTCTGCCAACATCACAACTGCCCCAGATCCATTTCAGACTAACCCCACTGAGTCTGCCAACATCACAACTGCCCCAGATCCATTTTAGACTAACCCCACTGAGTCTGCCAACATCACAACTGCCCCAGATCCATTTCAGACTAACCCCACTGAGTCTGCCAACATCACAACTGCCCCAGATCCATTTCAGACTAACCCCACTGAGTCTGCCAACATCACAACTGCCCCAGATCCATTTCAGACTAACCCCACTGAGTCTGCCAACATCACAACTGCCCCAGATCCATTTCAGACTAACCCCACTGAGTCTGCCAACATCACAACTGCCCCAGATCCATTTCAGACTAACCCCACTGAGTCTGCCAACATCACAACTGCCCCAGATCCATTTCAGACTAACCCCACTGAGTCTGCCAACATCACAACTGCCCCAGATCCATTTTAGACTAACCCCACTGAGTCTGCCAACATCACAAGTCACAAGACACAAATTTGTGTTGGGATTTATATTCAGTGTCCCAGTATTCCAAATAGGAGCGCTTTGCGGTTTGGATTTGTGTCATGGCTTGGTTTACTCTAATCTGAGTTTGGTTAGCAGTGCTGGTCTTACTATGATTTGCTTGTTTACTAAATTCACCTGTGCCGGCTAATTTCCAGATCACCTGAGGGGACTGGACTTGAGTTTTGTGTGCCTCAAACCGGAGGGAGTTTTAATGGAGATGTAGCCAACATTTCACAGGTCTTTTTTGATTGTCTCTCCCTCTCTCTCAGGTGTTCTTCCAGACGTCGAGCAGTTCTTCCAGATTGATGACAGCAAGTCTGGGCTTCTGCAGACGGGTAGGATTCAGTCCACAGAGGGCGTGTGCGTGTGCGTGTGCGTGTGCGTGTGCGTGTGCGTGTGCGTGTGTGTGTGTGTGTGTGTGTGTGTGTGTTGGCCAGTGCGGGACCCAGAGGGCTCGGTGTGTTCAGTGAGGATGATGAAGATGGGGATGGGATGTGCTTTTCCCTCTCCTTGTTCACCTTTGAGCCAAGCTTTGAGTGTAGGATGTTGCTGTGTTCAGTAATTCAGTGTGATTCATTGTGGGAAGGGTCTGTTGTCAGTCATACATGATCAGCCTTCCCAAGATATACTTTTATTAGAGATGTGTCAGGTGCTAACATTAGCTGTAATGCTTGTAGAAATAAATGGTAGCAACAGTTGTGAATGGCAAAGGAGTACTCAGCCTGTTGCTGCTCTAAAAGACTGAATGGAAGTGGATTGGTAACTTCATGAAGGGTGCTGCTCCTGATAACAATGATTATAAATCCTTCCTCTCTGTCTGCCCCCCCCCCCCCCTCTTTTCTTAGTGTTTATCTGCAGCTATATGATTCTGGCTCCGGTGTTTGGTTACCTTGGCGACAGGTACAACAGAAAGCTGATCATGTGCGTGGGCATCAGCTTTTGGGCTATGGTCACTTTAGCCAGCTCCTATACGCCCAAAGACGTGAGTCCGTCCTTGTCTGTCCTCCTATTATACCTGACAGATTCATGATGTGCAAAGGAAGCCATGTATAATTGGGCTGCTCTGAAGCGTGTCAGGTGTAACGTGTAAGGGCACACAGATGGGACTGAGGGATTTGACTTTATGCCCCTGTGCACTCGCTCCCTCAGTATTTCTGGGCGCTGCTCCTCACCCGAGGTTTGGTGGGGGTGGGGGAGGCCAGTTACTCCACCATAGCCCCCACCATCATCGCCGATCTCTTCGTGAACGAGAAGAGGACCCGGATGCTCTCAATCTTCTACTTTGCCATCCCTGTGGGCAGGTGAGGGCAGTTCTACAACTATGAGGACAAGTGTTAACCTAGCACACTGCATATTGTGCTTCTCTATCGGGTAGCACACTGCATGTACAGTGCTTCTCTATAGCCTAGCACACTGCATGTACAGTGCTTCTCTATAGCCTAGCACACTGCATGTACAGTGCTTCTCTATAGCCTAGCACACTGCATGTACAGTGCTTCTCTATAGCCTAGCACACTGCATGTACAGTGCTTCTCTATAGCCTAGCACACTGCATGTACAGTGCTTCTCTATAGCCTAGCACACTGCATGTACAGTGCTTCTCTATAGCCTAGCACACTGCATGTACAGTGCTTCTCTATAGCCTAGCACACTGCATATACAGTGCTTCTCTATAGCCTAGCACACTGCATATACAGTGCTTCTCTATAGCCTAGCACACTGCATGTACAGTTCTTCTCTATAGCCTAGCACACTGCATGTACAGTGCTTCTCTATAGGGTAGCACACTGCATGTACAGTGCTTCTCTATAGGGTAGCACACTGCATGTACAGTGCTTCTCTATAGCCCAGCACACTGCATATACAGTGCTTCTCTATAGCCTAGCACACTGCATGTACAGTGCTTCTCTATAGCCTAGCACACTGCATGTACAGTGCTTCTCTATAGGGTAGCACACTGCATATACATATGTTTCATGTTGTTCCCACAAATAAGTGCCGCATAAGTCATCACAAACAGTGGAATTGCCCATATATTTGAAAGGTCCTTAGCAACACAAAAACTGGCCTTCACAAGTTTCCCTTGTGATTACAGTAAATTCATTACTTTACCATAATTACATCTGTCAAGAGAAACTTTGAATTAATTTTTAAGATTGGTCTTGTCCATTTGTAACGTCAGTCACAAAAAGCATTTATTTTATTGCAGCTTTGATGTTTTTAGCTTTCCATCATGATTTTCTTTTTTGTGCCTCTTACTCAAGGCTATGAGTAACTTATCCATAGCAAACAAAACCTCAGCTCGACTATTTCTGCTGACAGGGCTGGTTTTGAAATATGTAATGTCAGTCACTTTTTAAAAAAGGATCAGAATTTCATTCAATTAATTTAAGCTCTATATACAAATGTTAATTTTACCCAAATCAATAGATACGACCTCATTTGGATGTTGAAAATTGGAAATAGTTTTCTCATGTTCATACTGCCTGTTCAAAATGATGTGTTCTACTCAAACATACAAGTACTGAAATTCATTTTTAGTTCTAAGTATTTTGTCATTAACGGCAAGGCTCCACTGCAGCCATCAACGTCAGCTAGTTTGTCAATGTACAGACAATCGATCGGGTCCCACAGAACATTTTATTTTTCTCCCTCTATAATAAGGTGCTCGTCATCCATTTGTGCTTGAAGTTCTGGCCGGGAGTGTTAGCTGTGCTCGTTCACAACACCTGGAGTACATGCAGCATCTTGTAACCCACGTGAATAGCCACCCACTTCATAAGTTGTATGGAGTTAAATAAGAAAAAATAAGTTCAACAACTACATTTCTTAAAATCAATTCACTAAATGGGAATGCACATGCGCGTCAACCATCGTGAAATGAACCTCGGCGATTCTCTAACTTTGACGCTGCCATCGAACGTGACGCGATGGCTATTGTGGACCCACTGTAATTAATTATAATTAATCGCTGTCCTGCTCTCCTCTCAGTGACTGTTGCACGCTCCTCTCTCCTCTCAGTGACTGTTACACGCCCCTCTCTCCTCTCAGTGACTGTTACACGCTCCTCTCTCCTCTCAGTGTCTGTTACATGCTCCTCTCTCCTCTCAGTGACTGTTACACGCTCCTCTCTCCTCTCTCAGTGTCTGTTACACTCTCCTCTCAGTGTCTGTTACACGCTCCTCTCTCCTCTCAGTGTCTGTTACACACTCCTCTCTCCTCTCAGTGACTGTTACACGCTCCTCTCTCCTCTCAGTGACTGTTACACGCTCCTCTCTCCTCTCAGTGACTGTTACACGCTCCTCTCTCCTCTCAGTGTCTGTTACACACTCCTCTCTCCTCTCAGTGTCTGTTACACGCTCCTCTCTCCTCTCAGTGACTGTTACACGCTCCTCTCTCCTCTCTCAGTGTCTGTTACACTCTCCTCTCAGTGTCTGTTACACGCTCCTCTCTCCTCTCAGTGTCTGTTACACACTCCTCTCTCCTCTCAGTGACTGTTACACGCTCCTCTCTCCTCTCAGTGACTGTTACACGCTCCTCTCTCCTCTCAGTGACTGTTACACGCTCCTCTCTCCTCTCAGTGTCTGTTACACACTCCTCTGTCCTCTCAGTGTCTGTTACACGCTCCTCTCTCCTCTCAGTGACTGTTACACGCTCCTCTCTCCTCTCAGTGTCTGTTACACGCTCCTCTCTCCTCTCAGTGACTGTTACACACTCCTCTCTCCTCTCAGTGACTGTTACACGCTCCTCTCTCCTCTCAGTGTCTGTTACACGCTCCTCTCTCCTCTCAGTGTCTGTTACACACTCCTCTCTCCTCTCAGTGTCTGTTACACGCTCCTCTCTCCTCTCAGTGACTGTTACACGCTCCTCTCTCCTCTCAGTGTCTGTTACACGCTCCTCTCTCCTCTCAGTGACTGTTACACACTCCTCTCTCCTCCCAGTGTCTGTTACACGCTCCTCTCTCCTCTCAGTGTCTGTTACACGCTCCTCTCTCCTCTCAGTGTCTGTTACACGCTCCTCTCTCCTCTCAGTGTCTGTTACACGCTCCTCTCTCCTCTCAGTGTCTGTTACACGCTCCTCTCTCCTCTCAGTGACTGTTACACGTTCCTCTCTCTTCTCTCCTCTCAGTGTCTGTTACACGCTCCTCTCTCCTCTCAGTGTCTGTTACACGCTCCTCTCTCCTCTCAGTGTCTGTTACACGCTCCTCTCTCCTCTCAGTGTCTGTTACACGCTCCTCTCTCCTCTCAGTGTCTGTTACACGCTCCTCTCTCCTCTCAGTGTCTGTTACACGCTCCTCTCTCCTCTCAGTGTCTGTTACACGCTCCTCTCTCCTCTCAGTGACTGTTACACGTTCCTCTCTCTTCTCTCCTCTCAGTGTCTGTTACACGCTCCTCTCTCCTCTCAGTGACTGTTACACGTTCCTCTCTCTTCTCTCCTCTCAGTGTCTGTTACACGCTCCTCTCTCCTCTCAGTGACTGTTACATGCTCCTCTCTCCTCTCAGTGTCTGTTACACGCCCCTCCTCTCAGTGACTGTTACACGTTCCTCTCTCCTCTCTCCTCTCAGTGTCTGTTACACGCTCCTCTCTCCTCTCAGTGTCTGTTACACGCTCCTCTCTCCTCTCAGTGTCTGTTACATGCTCCTCTCTCCTCTCTCTGTGTCTGTTACATGCTCCTCTCTCCTCTCTCAGTGTCTGTTACACACTCCTCTCTCCTCTCTCAGTGTCTGTTACACGCTCCTCTCTCCTCTCAGTTACTGTTACACGCTCCTCTCTCCTCTCAGTGTCTGTTACACGCTCCTCTCTCCTCTCAGTGTCTGTTACACGCTCCTCTCTCCTCTCAGTGTCTGTTACACGCTCCTCTCTCCTCTCAGTGTCTGTTACACGCTCCTCTCCTCTGTGTCTGTTACACGCTCCTCTCTCCTCTCAGTGTCTGTTACACGCTCCTCTCTCCTCTCAGTGTCTGTTACACGCTCCTCTCTCCTCTCAGTGTCTGTTACACGCTCCTCTCTCCTCTCAGTGTCTGTTACACGCTCCTCTCTCCTCTCAGTGTCTGTTACACGCTCCTCTCTCCTCTCAGTGACTGTTACACACTCCTCTCTCCTCTCAGTGACTGTTACACACTCCTCTCTCCTCTCAGTGTCTGTTACACGCTCCTCTCTCCTCTCAGTGTCTGTTACACTCTCCTCTTAGTGACTGTTACACGCTCCTCTCTCCTCTCAGTGACTGTTACACGCTCCTCTCTCCTCTCAGTGTCTGTTACACGCTCCTCTCTCCTCTCAGTGTCTGTTACACGCTCCTCTCTCCTCTCAGTGTCTTTTACACTCTTCTCTCAGTGACTGTTACACGCTCCTCTCTCCTCTCAGTGACTGTTACACGCTCCTCTCTCCTCTCAGTGTCTGTTACACGCTCCTCTCTCCTCTCAGTGTCTGTTACACGCCCCTCCTCTCAGTGACTGTTACACGTTCCTCTCTCTTCTCTCCTCTCAGTGTCTGTTACACGCTCCTCTCTCCTCTCAGTGACTGTTACATGCTCCTCTCTCCTCTCAGTGTCTGTTACACGCCCCTCCTCTCAGTGACTGTTACACGTTCCTCTCTCCTCTCAGTGTCTGTTACACGCTCCTCTCTCCTCTCAGTGTCTGTTACACGCTCCTCTCTCCTCTCAGTGTCTGTTACACGCTCCTCTCTCCTCTCAGTGTCTGTTACATGCTCCTCTCTCCTCTCTCAGTGTCTGTTACATGCTCCTCTCTCCTCTCTGTGTCTGTTACACGCTCCTCTCTCCTCTCAGTGACTGTTACACACTCCTCTCTCCTCTCAGTGTCTGTTACATGCTCCTCTCTCCTCTCAGTGTCTGTTACACGCTCCTCTCCTCTCAGTGTCTGTTACACGCTCCTCTCTCCTCTCAGTGTCTGTTACACGCTCCTCTCTCCTCTCAGTGTCTGTTACACGCTCTTCTCTCCTCTCAGTGACTGTTACACGCTCCTCTCTCCTCTCAGTGACTGTTACACTCTCCTCTCTCCTCTCAGTGACTGTTACACGCTCCTCTCTCCTCTCAGTGTCTGTTACACGCTCCTCTCCTCTCAGTGTCTGTTACACGCTCCTCTCTCCTCTCAGTGTCTGTTACACGCTCCTCTCTCCTCTCAGTGACTGTTACACGCTCCTCTCTCCTCTCAGTGACTGTTACACGCTCCTCTCTCCTCTCAGTGACTGTTACACGCTCCTCTCTCCTCTCAGTGACTGTTAAACGCTCCTCTCTCCTCTCAGTGTCTGTTAAACACTCCTCTCTCCTCTCTCTCTCAGTGGCTTCGGCTACATTGTAGGCTCCAAAGTGAATGATGTGGCAAAGGACTGGCACTGGGCTCTACGGGTGAGTTTTTTTTCATGAGGTGTGTGTTTGTGTGTTTGTGTGTGTGCGCCCGCCCGCCCGTGTGTGTTGGTGGTTTTGAGACCGCAATTGCATATTGCACGTGTCTGCTCATAACATGAGCAAACTATCCACATAAACAATGCCTGATTATTGTGTGGTTAAAGACTGCCAAGATAATATTGTGTAAAAAAAAAAAAAGGAAACTTTTGTACAGAATAGGATGGGTTTTGCAAAGACAACGGTTCTAAAGCCAGATGCTGTGCCAACTGTCAATCAAGAGCAAGATAAGGTTTGTTCCTTTGAAGACAACAACAGTTGATGACAGAAACATTGTGGGAGCTGTCAGAAAAAAGGTGAATTCAGCAGTCTAAAAACACATGCAGCAAGCCAATGACTGAAAACACACTGCCAACACAACAAAGGACTTCATTCGGGAAGGTTTTAGACTGGCCAAGTCAATCACAGACCTTAACCTGATTGAGCATGCATTTCACCTCCTGAAGAGGAGATAGTTTTGGGGAGTTTGCAACATGGCTCAGGCCGTAAGAGCAGTCGTCTGGCAGTCAGAGGGTTGCCGGTTCGATCCCCCGCCCGGGCTGTGTCGAAGTGTCCCTGAGCAAGACGCCTAACCCCCAAATGCTCCTGACGAGCTGGTCGGCACCTTGCATGGCAGCCAATCGCCGTTGGTGTGTGAGTGTGTGTATGAATGGGTGAATGAGAAGCATCAATTGTACAGCGCTTTGGATAAAGGTGCTATATAAATGCCAACCATTTACCATTGACCATTTAACTGAAACAGGCTGCAGTAAAAGCCTGGAAAAGCATCACAAAAGAAGAACGAAGCAGTTTGGTGATGTCAAAGGGTCGCAGGCTTGACCCTTTGACCATCCATAACGCAGTGCCAGTGTCACTCCTTCATGTAATCGAATTAACGCAAGGCTTCACATTGAGGACATAATGTTTAAACCATTGTAAGCACATTTAAGATGATGTAGCCGGAGAATAGATAATTAAATTAGATAATAATTAAAACTATGATGTCTCCTCAAAAGAAGTCCTTACTGGAGGCTTGAGGAAGTCAGATGCAGCACTCCAGTGCGTTGACTACAGTCTGTGACACATAGCAATCTAGGTAACACAGAAAGTTTTGTGACAATTAAACTGGCGGGCTGCCACAGTTGAGTTTGAGAAATGCCAGGATATTTGTTGGTTACGTTTTTTTCTTAAATTCATGTCATTTTTTTTGTGGTCATGCATGCGTGTGTGTGTGTGTATGCGTGCGTGTGTGTATGCGTGCGCGTGTGTGTATGCGTGCGTGCGTGCGTGTGCGTGTGTGCACGTGTGTGTGTATGCGTGCGTGCGTGTGTGTGTATGCGTGCGTGTGCGTGTGTATCCGTGCGTGTGTGTGTGTATGCGTGTTTGCGTGCGTCTGTGTCTGCGTGCGCGTTTTAACTGCTCTTGTGCCCGTAGGTAACTCCCGGCTTGGGGCTGTTGGCGGTGCTGCTGCTGGTGGTGGTGGTGAAGGAGCCGAAGAGAGGGGCCATTGAAGCTCGTCCAGAGCACTGCCTGCACAGAACCAGCTGGGCCTCAGACATCCTGGCGCTCAGCAAAAAGTAGGCCCCTCTGCCCCTGCCCTGCCCTTAATTCCTTCTCTATCTTCACCTGCTGCCCCCAACCACCTTCTGTATCTTTGTTTGCGGTTCTGGTTATGGCTTATATTCATATTTGCGGTTGTGTTGTGCTTATGGTTTGCGTTCATGTTTGCGGTTGTGTTGTGCTTATGGTTTGCGTTCATGTTTGCGGTTGTGTTGTGGTTATTGTTTATGTTCATGTTTGAGGTTGCGTTGTGGTTGCGGGGCGACATGGCTCAGGCAGTAAGAGCAGTCGTCTCATTGGCTCAGGCAGTAAGAGCAGTCGTCTGGCAGTTGGAGGGTTGCCGGTTCGATCCCCCGCCTAGGCTGTGTTGAAGTGTCCCTGAGCAAGACACCTAACCCCCAAATCCTCCTGACGAGCTGGTTGGCGCCTTGCATTGGTGTGTGAGTGTGTGTATGAATGGGTGAATGAGAAGCATCAATTGTACAGCGCTTTGTATAAAGGCGCTATATAAATGCATTGGTGTGTGAGTGTGTGTATGAATGGGTGAATGAGAAGCATCAATTGTACAGCGCTTTGTATAACGGCGCTATATAAATGCCAACCATTTACCATTTGTGGATTATGTTCATGTTTGCGGATGTGTTGTGGTTATTGTTTATGTTCATGTTTGCGGATGTGTTGTGGTTATTGTTTATGTTCATGTTTGAGGTTGCGTTGTGGTTTATGTTCATGTTTGAGGTTGCGTTGTGGTTATGGTTTATGTTCATGTTTGCGGTTGTGTTGTGGTTGTGGTTTATGTTCATGTTTGCGGTTGTGTTGTGGTTAATGTTCATGTTTGCGGTTGTGTTGTGGTTTATGTTCATGTTTGCGGTTGTGTTGTGGTTTATGTTCATGTTTGCGGTTGTGTTGTGGTTAATGTTCATGTTTGAGGTTGTGTTGTGGTTGTGGTTTATGTTCATGTTTGCGGTTGTGTTGTGTTCTCCTCTCCCACAGTATGAGCTTCATCCTCTCCACCCTGGGCTTCACCGCGGTGGCGTTTGTGACTGGATCTTTGGCCCTCTGGGCCCCAACCTTCCTCTTCAGGGCTGCTGTCTTCACCGGAGAGAAGCCCCCCTGCCACTCTGAGCCCTGCGATACCTCCGACAGGTGAGTCTGTGGACAGGTAACACTTCTGATACCTCCGACAGGTGAGTCTGTGGACAGGTAACACTTCTGATACCTCCGACAGGTAATACTTCTGACACCTCCGACAGGTGAGTCTGTGGACAGGTAACACTTCTGACACCTCCAACAGGTGAGTCTGTGGGCAGGTAACAGTTCTGACACCTCCAACAGGTGAGTCTGTGGGCAGGTAACACTTCTGACACCTCCAACAGGTGAGTCTGTGGGCAGTTAACACTTCTGACACCTCCAACAGGTGAGTCTGTGGGCAGGTAACACTTCTGACACCTCCAACAGGTGAGTGTGTGGGCAGGTAATGCCTCCGACAGGTCTGTCGGGTAAGTCTGCACAGGTAGCACCTCTGACAGGTGAGTCTGTGCTATCAGACATATAGGTTCTGGAAAAGGTTCAAAGTAGGGCAACCAGATTGATTCCATGTATAAAAGATGAAAGTTATGGGACTTAAGATGCTTAATCTCTTAGTAAAAGCTTAGTAAAAGGAGACTTAGGGGAGATTTGATTGAAGCTTTCATCATTAAAGGGATTAATGAAGTGAACTACAGGCGATTCTTCAGGGTGAGTGAGCATTGCTTGTCTGAATGCCGTGTTCTCATCATTATGTTATGTTAAGTTGGGGCTCCGGCAGGTCAGTCTTTAGACCGATACAGTCTCCGACAGGAAATACCTTTCGCAGTATTCCTATCGATGGGACACGTTAACAGAAAACGGTCAAGGGTGAAGAGAGTGGACTCATACCCTATACCATGAATGCCCCTATACCAGCCGTTGGAACAATTGAACATTGTGGATTCCATTTCGAGATTCTAGATTTATAGAAAAATTTAAAGTTGCTGTAACACAACAAGGAAAACGGATTAATATGGTCTATTTCAAATGCCCTCTGTCTGGATATTACAACACTCATTTTGTACTCGAAATAGAGGTGAAGAAGATTAGCTGTTAAACACAAGAACAAATGCAAACAGAAGAGGCTGATCAGAAACGATGAACTTCTTGCTTTTGGAAAGGTCACATAGCTGCACTGAAGGCCGCCTTCAGAATCTCAAATTGGCTGAACGGAGAATGTAGGCAGCATATCAAACTGTTAGAAAATATGCTAAAGTATCATCATCATCATAGCTTTCGCTGTATTATTGTAATTATAACTGTATATAAGTTAATATAAGCATGTTCCTGTATTTTGAGCTGAAGGCTAAAAGCTGTGTTATGTCCCCCAGCCTGTATTTTGGGATAATTACCTGTGTGACGGGAATCCTGGGCGTGGCCAGCGGAGTGGAGGTGAGCCGGAGGCTGAGGCAGACCACCCCACGGGCGGACCCGCTGGTCTGTGCGGCCGGCCTGCTCCTGGCTGCTCCCTTCCTCTACCTGGCCATCGTCTGCGCGCAGGCCAGCACCGTCGCCACATACGTGAGAGCCGCCTCTCTCCGACACTCTGACAGCTTACAGTTATGATGCGTTGTGTGTTCAGTGATGCTCTTCTGCATACCACTGTTGTAATGTGTGGTTATTTGTGTTACTGTCACCTCCCTGTCAGCTTTGACCAGTCTGGCCATTCTCCTCTGCAATAGTATATACTATAGCAATAGTAACAACAATAACAAGAATAACAACATCCATAAAGATAATAAATCAATGAGACATGTACAGTCAGGTCCATAAATATTGGGATGTGCTTTAACTGCAGACTTTCAGCTTTAATTTGAGGGTATTTGCATCCAAATCAGGTGAACGGTGTAGGAATTACAACAGTTTGTATATGTGCCTCCCACTTTTTAAGGGACCAAAAGTAATGGGACAAACTAACAATTAATCAAACTTTCACTTTTTAATACTTGGTTGCAAATCCTTTGCAGTCAATTACAGCCTGAAGTCAGGAACACATAGACATCACCAGATGCTGGGTTTCATCCCTGGTGATGCTCTGCCAGGCCTCTACTGCAACTGTCTTCAGTTCCTGCTTGTTCTTGGGGCATTTTCCCTTCAGTTTTGTCTTCAGCAAGTGAAATGCATGTTAAATCGTATTCAGGTCAGGTGATTGGCTTGGCCATTGCATAACATTCCACTTCTTTGCCTTAAAAAACTCTTTGGTTGCTTTCGCAATATGCTTCGGGTCATTGTCCATCTGCACTGTGAAGCGCCGTCCAATGAGTTCTGAAGCATTTGGCTGAATATGAGCAGATACTATTGCCCGAAACACTTCATAATTCATCCTGCTGCTTTTGTCAGCAGTCACATCATCAATAAATACAAGGGAACCAGTTCCATTGGCAGCCATACATGCCCACGCCATGACCCTCCACCACCATGCTTCACTGATGAGGTGGTATGTTTTGGATCATGAGCAGTTCCTTTCCTTCTCTTCCCATCATTCTGGTACAAGTTGATCTTTGTCTCATCTTTCCATAGGATGTTGTTCCAGAACTGTAAAGGCTTTTTTAGATGTTGTTTGGCAAACTCTAATCTGGTCTTCCTGTTTTTGAGGCTCACCAATGGTTTACATCTTGTGGTGAACCCTCTGTATTCACTCTGGTGAAGTCTTCTCTTGATTGTTGACTTTGACACACATACACCTACCTCCTGGAGAGTGTTCTTGATCTGGCCAACTGTTGTGAAGGGGTTTTTCTTCACCAGGGAAAGAATTCTTCTGTCATCCACCACAGTTTTTTTCCGTGGTCTTCCGGGTCTTTTGGTGTTGCTGAGCTCACTGGTGCGTTCTTTCTTTTTAAGAATGTTCCAAACAGTTGGCCACACCTAATGTTTTTGCTATTTCTCTGATGGGTTTGTTTTGATTTTTCAGCCTAATGATGGCTCATATTGAGAGTTGACAGCAACAGATTCCAAATGCAAATAGCACACTTGAAATGAACTCTAGACCTTTTATCTGCTCCTTGTAAATGAGATAATGAGGGAATAACACCCACCTGGCCATGGAACAGCTGAGCAGCCAATTGTCCCATTACTTTTGGTCCCTTAAAAAGTGGGAGGCACATATAGAAACTGTTGTAATTCCTACACCGTTCACCTGATTTGGATTTAAATACCCTCAAATTAAAGCTGAAAGTCTGCAGTTAATGCATATATTGTTTGTTTCATTTCAAATCCATTGTGGTGATGTATAGGGCCAAAAAGAGGAGAATTGTGTCAATGTCCCAATATTTATGGACCTGACTGTATGTGTACCTTTTTCAATTGCATGCGTGTTATCACTGAGCCTATGTGTCTCTGCTTTGTATCTCTGTTGAGGGCCTGATAACTATTCAGTGTGTTTTGGGACTGTTGTTCCAGTGGTCCAGACAGGAGTTTTTGATGTGTTTTATAATTTGGTTGACTCTAATGGGCAGTTGTGAAGCAGTGCTGGTGTGAAGCTGGTTTGTTTGTGTTTGTGGGTGTTAATGTTAGTCTAGAAAGGTTCAGAACCAGCTGACTGAGGGGATACTCTTGGGTTTGGAGTGCCATGAATTGTAATGAATGAGTTTGGTGGACTCATTTTTAGATGGTCAATGAAATGCAATGCCCTTTTCTGAATTTGAATGAGAATTGGGAATCTGCCTAATTCAGCCCTGCATGCATTATTAGGGGCATGTCTATGTACTTGTAGTATTTCAGTTTTTACAGAATTCTGCATGCAGGGTTTTCCCATGTGGTTTAGTCTTGCTGACTGAGTGGACCTCATATTTCACTTCCATATAGCATAATAGACAAGGATGACAGTGTCAGATTTTTGAGCAGATTCTAATGGGAATATTTATTATCCAGGTAGTCGTAGCTTAGTGTGTGTTCTAGCGTGGTGCTAGAGTAAAGAGGCATCTGCTTTCCTGAGACCCGGGCTTCTTTCGGAAGATCATCATTTTTGTCTTTGTCAAAACTGGGCCTTGACAGTAAATTTGACAGTGTTGGGGAAAAATGCCCTTTTTAACATTTCACAGGTGAACATCGTCTGATGAAACAGATCCCAGTAAAAACAACGATAGCTATACTTGAGTTTAACTTTCGTATTTATTTGCAAAGTAATAACAGAAAGTGAAAAAGCTTACCGGCTTTCTGATTTGAATCACACATAGTAAGACTTATACACACTTTTCCAGAAAGACATGAAGCTGGCCATGAACATTTATCAGTATTTTGTCTTCTGAATACCCCTTGTTGATGGTAAATAGGCATTTATATAGCGCCTTTATCCAAAGCGCTGTACAATTGATGCTTCTCATTCACCCATTCATACACACCCTCACACACCAATGGTGATTGGTGGCCATGCAAGGCACCGACCAGCCCGTCAGCAGCATTTGGGGGTTAGGCGTCTTGCTCAGTGACACTTCGACACAGCCCGGGCGGGGGATCGAACCAGCAACCCTCCGACTGCCAGATGACTGCTCTTACTGCCTGAGCCATGTCGCCCCTTGTTGACCTTGCTGTAAGACCAGAATGTGCTAGCTGAGAAGCGGAGACATTAAGGTCAAAGGCCGTTTGTCTGCTGGAAGAGAGCACTTAAGACAAAAAGTGGTCTAATAGTAAGACAATATTTCTCCAGCAGGTCCAGAGGCTGCTGTACCCTCTGTGCTAACACCACCATTAACTAACTCATTTATGTAGATATTGAACAATGTTGGACTCAAACTGCGGCCCTGTCTCACTCTACGACCCTTTGTCAAGAAATCAGTTCTTTTTTTTGCCAATTTTACAGCGCACTTGTTAGTCATATAAATTGACTTAATTATGTGATACACTTTACCCCCTACACCCACAGTGCCTGTTGAACCTGTTCCTCATCAAGGTGCTTCTCAGTTTTGTGTCTTGTGACTGTGGTTAGGAAGTGTACTGTCTTTTTAGGACCAGATTCATTTTACTTTTCATCAATGCTTTTGTGTGCGATTCCCAATAAGTGATATAATTTAGTTTCAGTTTAGTTGCAATGTGGTTGATTGTAATTGGTTTTGTAGTTTTGTTCTGACCCTGAACCAGTGAGGGGTTTGTATGTGTTGGTGTATGGTTCAGGGCCAGTTGAGTGAGGGGTTGTTGGAGTGAGGGGTTGTTGTTGGTATCACAGGGCTTTGTATTGTCTCTCTCTATCTTCCTCCATTTTGAGTCACAGTATTGACTCCATTCCCTTCCCACCCAGGTGTTTATTTTCTTTGGAGAGACCTTCCTGTCCATGAACTGGGCGATTGTAGCTGACATACTGCTGGTGAGTCCCTCTCTTATCCTTCTGCTGTAATGATGCTTACACGTGCTTTAAACACACTTTACACACACTTTACAGCACCACCAGCACTTACACAGTGTGAAACCATGCAAATGGTTTTGCTTCCTCTTTGTGGCTTCATAAGAGGCTAGGTGAAGAAGCTGGAATAGGACATGGGGCAGTGTCTCTGCATGGTAAAAGTGCTGCACCTCAGTACAGAACTGAACAGAGGTCTGACTTGCCTCTCATCTCTCATTTTCTCCAGTACGTTGTTGTGCCAACACGTCGCTCCACAGCCGAAGCATTTCAGATTGTGGTTTCCCACCTGCTGGGAGATGCCGGGAGCCCCTACCTCATTGGTGTGGTCAGTACCATCGCCCTATTGGCTGAAACACACCTCCCAATGTTTGACATGCACTCAGACTCATTGGCTCACACACTCTTTTTCAGTAGTTTTCAGATCAACATTCTTTCATTTGTATATTTTGGATGGTAACACATTTTGTTGAACATGGGATCTGCAGGTATTGGTTTGAGATTTTAGTATTTAGTATTTATGCATATAAGTATTTATGCATATAAGTGTACCAGCATGCACTCCCTCCCCAGGTGTCAGACTCCCTGCGGAAATCAGACTCGTACCTCTGGCAGTTCCGCTCTCTCCAGCTCTCCCTCCTGCTCTGCTCCTTCGTGGCTGTAGGGGGCGGGGCCTTCTTCCTGGCCACCGCCCTCTTCGTGGAGAAAGACCGGCAGCTAGCGGAGAGCTCTGCACACTCAGGTGATAGCACACGCGCAACCACAAACACAACCCACTGACCAGCTGAAGTCCCTAACCCCTACCCCTCTGCCTCCTGCGGTCAGCTCTCTGTGTTAGCACAGTCAGCTCTCTGTGTTAGCACAACCTCTCTGTGTTAGCACGGTCAGCTCTCTCTGTTAGCACGGTCAGCTCTCTGTGTTAGCACGGTCAGCTCTCTCTGTTAGCACGGTCAGCTCTCTGTGTTAGCACGGTCAGCTCTCTGTGTTAGCACGGTCAGCTCTCTGTGTTAGCACGACCTCTCTGTGTTAGCACGGTCAGCTCTCTCTGTTAGCACGGTCAGCTCTCTGTGTTAGCACGGTCAGCTCTCTGTGTTAGCACGACCTCTCTGTGTTAGCATGGTCAGCTCTCTGTGTTAGCACGGACAGCTCGCTGTTAGCACGGTAAGCTCTCTGTGTTAGCATGGTCAGCTCTCTGTGTTAGCACGGACAGCTCGCTGTTAGCACGGTAAGCTCTCTGTGTTAGCATGGTCAGCTCTCTGTGTTAGCACGGACAGCTCTCTGTGTTAGCATGGACAGCTCTCTGTGTTAGCAAGGACAGCTCTCTGTGTTAGCACGGACAGCTCTCTGTGTTAGCACGGTCAGCTCTCTGTGTTAGCACACTCAGGTGATAGCACACGCGCAACCACAAACACAACCCACTGACCAGCTGAAGTCCCTAACCCCTACCCCTCTGCCTCCTGCGGTCAGCTCTCTGTGTTAGCACGGTCAGCTCTCTGTGTTAGCATGGACAGCTCTCTGTGTTAGCACGGTCAGTTCTCTGTGTTAGCATGGTCAGCTCTCTGTGTTAGCACAAGCTCTCTGTGTTAACATGGACAGCTCTCTGTGTTAGCACGGACAGCTCTCTGTGTTAGCACGGACAGCTCTCTGTGTTAGCACGGACAGCTCTCTGTGTTAGCACGGTCAGCTCTCTGTGTTAGCACAAGCTCTCTGTGTTAGCATGGACAGCTCTCTGTGTTAGCATGGACAGCTCTGTGTTAGCATGGACAGCTCTCTGTGTTAGCACGGACAGCTCTCTGTGTTAGCACGGACAGCTCTCTGTGTTAGCACGGTCAGCTCTCTGTGTTAGCACAAGCTCTCTGTGTTAGCACGAGCTCTCTGTGTTAGCATGGACAGCTCTCTGTGTTAGCATGGACAGCTCTGTGTTAGCATGATCAGCTCTCTGTGTTAGCACGGACAGCTCTCTGTGTTAGCACGGACAGCTCTCTGTGTTAGCCCGGTCAGCTCTCTGTGTTAGCACGGTCAGCTCTCTGTGTTAGCATGGACAGCTCTCTGTGTTAGCACGGTCAGCTCTCTGTGTTAGCACAAGCTCTCTGTGTTAGCATGGTCAGCTCTCTGTGTTAGCACAAGCTCTCTGTGTTAGCATGGTCAGCTCTCTGTGTTAGCATGGTCAGCTCTCTGTGTTAGCACGGACAGCTCTCTGTTAGCACGGTCAGCTCTCTGTGTTAGCACAAGCTCTCTGTGTTAGCACGGTCAGCTCTCTGTGTTAGCACAAGCTCTCTGTGTTAGCACGGTCAGCTCTCTCTGTTAGCACGGTCAGCTCTCTGTGTTAGCACGGTCAGCTCTCTCTGTGTTAGCACGGTCAGCTCTCTGTGTTAGCACGGTCAGCTCTCTGTGTTAGCACGACCTCTCTGTGTTAGCACGGTCAGCTCTCTCTGTTAGCACGGTCAGCTCTCTGTGTTAGCACGGTCAGCTCTCTGTGTTAGCACGACCTCTCTGTGTTAGCATGGTCAGCTCTCTGTGTTAGCACGGACAGCTCGCTGTTAGCACGGTAAGCTCTCTGTGTTAGCATGGTCAGCTCTCTGTGTTAGCACGGACAGCTCGCTGTTAGCACGGTAAGCTCTCTGTGTTAGCACGGACAGCTCTCTGTGTTAGCACGGTCAGCTCTCTGTGTTAGCACAAGCTCTCTGTGTTAGCATGGACAGCTCTCTCTGTTAGCATGGACAGCTCTCTGTGTTAGCACGGACAGCTCTCTGTGTTAGCACGGACAGCTCTGTGTGTTAGCATGGACAGCTCTCTGTGTTAGCATGGACAGCTCTCTGTGTTAGCATGGACAGCTCTCTGTGTTAGCATGGACAGCTCTCTGTGTTAGCATGGACAGCTCTCTGTGTTAGCACGGTCAGCTCTCTGTGTTAGCACGGTCAGCTCTCTGTGTTAGCACGGTCAGCTCTCTGTGTTAGCACGGTCAGCTCTCTGTGTTAGCATGGACAGCTCTCTGTGTTAGCATGGACAGCTCTGTCTGTTAGCACGGTGGCGAAAGTGTAGCTTAAGTGGAGAGAATATAATTGTGAAGGAGAGGGAGAGAGGAGCAAAATAACTGGTAAATAACTAACTGACAACTACCCCTCTGCCTCCTGCGGTCAGCTCTCTGTGTTAGCACGGTCAGCTCTCTGTGTTAGCATGGACAGCTCTCTGTGTTAGCACGGTCAGTTCTCTGTGTTAGCACGGTCAGCTCTCTGTGTTAGCACAAGCTCTCTGTGTTAGCACGGTCAGCTCTCTGTGTTAGCACAAGCTCTCTGTGTTAACATGGACAGCTCTCTGTGTTAGCACGGACAGCTCTCTGTGTTAGCACGGACAGCTCTCTGTGTTAGCACGGTCAGCTCTCTGTGTTAGCACAAGCTCTCTGTGTTAGCACGAGCTCTCTGTGTTAGCATGGACAGCTCTGTGTTAGCATGGACAGCTCTCTGTGTTAGCACGGACAGCTCTCTGTGTTAGCACGGTCAGCTCTCTGTGTTAGCCCGGTCAGCTCTCTGTGTTAGCACGGTCAGCTCTCTGTGTTAGCATGGACAGCTCTCTGTGTTAGCACGGTCAGCTCTCTGTGTTAGCACAAGCTCTGTGTTAGCATGGTCAGCTCTCTGTGTTAGCACAAGCTCTCTGTGTTAGCATGGTCAGCTCTCTGTGTTAGCATGGTCAGCTCTCTGTGTTAGCACGGACAGCTCTCTGTGTTAGCACGGACAGCTCACTGTATTAGCATGGACAGCTCTCTCTGTTAGCATGGACAGCTCTCTGTGTTAGCACGGACAGCTCTCTGTGTTAGCATGGACAGCTCTCTGTGTTAGCATGGACAGCTCTCTGTGTTAGCATGGACAGCTCTCTGTGTTAGCACGGTCAGCTCTCTGTGTTAGCACGGTCAGCTCTCTGTGTTAGCACGGTCAGCTCTCTGTGTTAGCACGGTCAGCTCTCTGTGTTAGCACGGTCAGCTCTCTGTGTTAGCATGGACAGCTCTGTCTGTTAGCACGGTGGCGAAAGTGTAGCTTAAGTGGAGAGAATATAATTGTGAAGGAGAGGGAGAGAGGAGCAAAATAACTGGTAAATAACTAACTGACAACTAGATCAACAGGGTTCTCAAAAGGTGTCGAAAGGCTCAGTTTATTTAGCAACGTCATTCGCATTCACTAAAGTTTCTGGATTCTTAACACACTGATGGAAATGGGGAGGAGTTATAACTGGGTGATATCGTCGTGTTTGGGGTGGAGCTCATTTTCTTTATTGTCGGCTAACGTTCAATTAGCGATGCACTAAAAATGAAAGAAGTAGATTACACATAAAATTAATCTGTGGGGAGGAACTGCATATGAAATAATGATTGTTGAGTTTGAATAATTTTTATGTATTTATATATTTATTTTTCTCAGGCGATGAACCCATTGTCGTGCCAAAGAGAGGGAGGTCCACGAAGGTGCCCGTTTCCAGCGTTCTGATTTGACGACAGGAGGAAGTTACGCTGGGAGAGTCCTGAGGAAGCTCCAGGGGGGAGTGGCCAAGCCTTTCTGCCAATCCCGCCGCTGCACACACGAATAGCCAAGGACTGTTTCCTGTTTAGGGAATATTTTAATGGTTATTTATTACTATTGTCTTTTTTTTTGTTTTGTTTATATTGCTGTTAATTCTTTGTTTGGGAACATTCTGATTTGCTTGAAAATGTACAATTATTGTAAGATACGGACTTTCTAAGATTGGTTCAGCATAGCTATCCGAGTTCCTTTCCCCTACTCTGTGTGTGTGTGTGTGTGTGTGTGTGTGTGTGTGTGTGTGTGTGTGTGTGTAGGTGTGGGGACAGGCTGTTTGCCGCAATCCCAGTGCTGCCACTAGGGGCAGTGACAGGTATGCAGTGACAGATCTGTTTTCATGAAGACGGGTTCATATAATCACATCTCACCGTCTGACGGAAGCCCGTTTAGAGTATTTTGGGAGCTTGGAGTAAAAAAAGGGTTTAAGAGTACAATACTGAATTTTGATGAGTGTCACTGTTTTAAGAGTTTAGGGTGGTTTGTTCGGAATGCTCCCTTGTAGTTCCCTTGCAGTATTTGCCTCACAGAAACCAGGGGTGGTAGTTGAATTAAACCTGTTCTTGTCAAGGGGAAAGACTAAAATAGTTATGGCAAACTTCAGGGATATTTTACCACTTGTGTGTGTTCTGTTGTTGTGATACTTTTCCATTAATTGCACAGTTTTCCGTTATCTTGCCTCACCTAGTTTCTTGGGTCTGAATCAAAAGCTAAATTAAAGCGCTATTAAAACGAAAATGGAAACCAGCACAATCTGCAGCTCTTTAGAACCAGGAGCGAGGACCACTGGTCTACTGTATAATCCTGCAGTGTAACTGCTCTACTGTATAGTCCTGCATTGTAATGGACACAGCATCATGCTTCTACATATTTCTGGGTTTTACTTCAGTCTCGGACTATTAATCTCATTGTCTTAAAGGGGCAGTTCACCCAAAAAAATGTTAGATACAGTTCCCCTTGATATAGTGGACCTCTCTGGATCTCATCTTCCATACTAATCAATGCACCGTCAATTTACATGCAAAAAAATCAACAGGAACATCTCTGTCCGAATATACTGACGTAGTTACAGACTTCAACAGAGCTCAAAATAGCACATTTAATCGAGAATTAGTCAACCATCCACTCAAGCACACACAAATTCAAAAAGTCATCAAATCTCAATGTATTCACATCTCAGCGAAACTATCTGGATGCTTAGATGGTACTCTGGGTAAGTGAAAACGTACTTTGATAAAAATGTTTGGGCGAACTGCCCCTATAAGACTACTAATGGTTTTTTAGGTCAATATCATTCATAATTATAGTCTATGTTCACCGAGCCAATGACTAATAACCATGAATGATAACCATGCTTCATTGCTTATCTTGGGAATTATACTTCCTTGTTTAGAAATAATATGCAGGTTTGTTATCGCAATGTTCTGCAGTTAAACGTTTGAGGGACTGTGGAGAGACATAGGGGTTCTTCTGGTGGCTAGTGGACTGGCTGCTGCTGAGGAAGCCTCTATTTTGGGACAGGAAGTGCAGACTGTGGCTGTGTTCAATGTAGTAGGAGTAGTATGCTGGTGTGTGGTTGTGAACACTGGTCTGTTAGGCCATTTCCTGTGTTTACATGATGCTCTCACAGTGAGTGACCTCCTCCTCCCAGGCCAATCGGCATGGATACAGTCCCTGATCTTCCTCACTAGTCGAGATCTGACAGGACTTCCACCAATCACAGAGTGCAAAGGTAGAACCGTGCAAATGGTGATTTTTAAATATTACTTCCTTGTCATCCGCAGGGAACCTGGGAATATATCCACAAATCACACTTGCCAGTGGTCTGTCTGGTTGTGGCAAACATACTTTGCCATTGGCAGAGCCCCTCCGTTCATATACACTACTGGTCTCCAACCCTGTTCCTGGAGAGCTACTGGGCCTGCTGGTTTTTGGTTTCACCTGTATAATCAGCACCCTGCTGAGACACAGGTAGCCAGGTGAGGTGAGTTAGCTGTGTAATCATCTGCTCTAATTGATTAAGTGCAGAGTAACAACAGAAACCAGCAGGCCCTGTAGCTCTCCAGGACCAGGGTTGGAGACCACTGAAGCACAGTCAGCCGTCAAAGAACGTGAGGCAACTTGACTTGAACATTAATGAGGACTTTGGAATAGTTTTCTTTGTTATGCCTTTATTGTATGTTGAAGAAATGATCATGAGATGCCAAGGGTGGGCTTCAGTTTGATTCCTTTTTTTTCTTTTTTGTTCTAACAAAGGCAATTGTTATATTCTAACTATGTTTTTTTTTTTTGTTTTTTTTAAAGAAACGTGTAACAAACAATATAAAATTGCTTTTTAGTGTCATTTTGTTGTCAATTTTTTTTCAATTAAAGGATGGTTAAAAATTGCTTCAGTCTGGTATCCAGCTTTGACTCTGACAGCTTTTTTGGTGGATATCTGATCTCAGTCAGCTGGTTCTGTTTTTTTGCACATCATCTTTGTGCCTGTTGTGTATGTTGAATTAGCATTCTGCAGTGCTTTTTCTAAGCTGTCTAGGTCGGTTTCCAAAAAGGCCATTTGGTGAATCCGAAGGGACACAGGGTAAACAAATTATGGGTCTTTTGAGGCTTGAATTACTCTACATTGGATACTACATTACCCTGGAAGAAATTTCCTGAAATGCACCTGTAAAAACTTCTCACTTTCCCCCTGCCGTCACCCTCCCCCTACCTGAATCTCCCTCTCCTTGTTCTCCCCACTGGCAGCAGCAGATCCAGAAGATTGTAAAAAAAAATAATAATAATAATAATTGCAATAATTAGAGTAATAACATCTAGTAAACTACTATAATGATTTCAGGTCCAATGGTTTTTTGTCAAATACCCATCCCCCATGAACAAGAGATAATTTCACACGCCATTTATTATTCACAAGCAGGCCAGCTCCTTAAAAGAATAATTGGATGCTTACCAATATAAAATGGGGTCATGTTTCGGAGAATCCTTTCTTTTTAGATGGAAATATCATTTTGTTGACGGGTAAGCAGTTATATTGTTGTTGCTAGACAATGTTGACCGAATTGATACCGTTATGTTTAGTTGTGAATGGAACCTCCAATAGTGTAGAATGAGCTTGCGTATTCATTTTGAATGGTGATAAAGACCACTTTCACTGCAACTACTTAGCCGTGAATTATTACCGTGCATTTACTGGGAAATAATGCACACCCCTCCAGCCAATAAGAAACAAGTATTTAGTCAACTCGTGGTATAATACCCTATTATTCACAATGATCCTGTTCACACAAACAATGGATATTGGATTTTATTTTAAATCTTTTGTATCAGCGGGAAAGTTAATTAAAATACGTATTTTTGATACAATTCTTTATTGTTAGTTATCACATGACTAAAACAACCTCAAGCTAAATTTAAAAGCTGATGCCAAAATAAAAGCCATTTACTGATTGTCCGATTCATAATCAGAATAGTCGATTATTCGTTTCAATAGTCGATTATTGCGTCCCCCCACCTCGTTTTGCCACCCACGTTACAAAATAAGCAACTGCTGTCGCTAAAGCAATGACATAGCAAAATAGTTTTAATGCTTTCATACAGTACAGTATATCTTGTGACCACATTGACATTCGGGCCTGCGTGATAAGGTTAATATCTGGAAAGAAATCCATCCATCCATCCATTATCTGAACCCGCTTATCCTGATCAGGGTCGCAGGGGGGCTGGAGCCTATCCCAGCATACATTGGGTGAAAGGCAGGAATACACCCTGGACAGGTCGCCAGTCCATCGCAGGGCACACACACCATTCACTCACACACTCATACCTACGGGCAATTTAGACTCTCCAATCAGCCTAACGTGCATGTCTTTGGACTGTGGGAGGAAACCGGAGTACCCGGCGGAAACCCACGCAGACACGGGGAGAACATCCAAACTCCGCACAGAGAGGCCCCGGCCGACGGGGATTCGAACCCAGGACCTCCTTGCTGTGAGGCGCTGGAAAGAAATGCTGTTGAATTTTTAGGAGATTTCAAACCATGGGACGAAGGACTCGATTGGTTCACTTTACCAGGGGGAACCGCTGAAATGTAGCAAAATGTAAGTGTGGTTTTGACCCTATGTTCAGAGATAAGAGTTATTGATTCATGCGATACTGGTGTCAAAACGTGAATTTAAATGTAGCCTAATTTACGCTGCAGCCTATGCATTTTCAGTCTATAACCAGGCATTTCAAATTTCATTATCAAAAACATAACTAGATTATAACAGTGATAGACATAGATAGCTAAAAGGGTTGCACAATTCAAAAGGTGTCTGTCTTTGTCCACCTGTCTTTGCTTTAAATACATTAACGCACAATGCAAGAAAAGTGTCAAAAGTTAAATGAAAATGCAATCATCAAGGCGGGGCGACATAATGCCAATGCCACTGTAAGAAAGGTGCAGAAACCAACATTGATTCAAGTGCACAGCATTTCTTAATTTCCCCATAGGCTTTATTTGAGAAACTCACTACCTGAGTAGGAAAATAACATAATATTAGTTATTGTACCATGGTTTCATTTTGATACCATAGTTTTTTGTTACCTTGTAAAAATGATATACCGTTATATAGGCTACTCTATAAAACATCATTATATCTTTAAAAATATATATATTCAATGGTATCTGGAATTATAAAATCAGTAGCCTAATAATATTGTCCGCTGCCAACTGCATCGGCACACGTGCTAGCTTCATGTATCAATGTAACATTAAAGGTAATAGGTAATTTTGGACTCCTAACAGTCAAGAGAGGAATTGCAACAACAAACAACCTCAAACCACAACCCACAGTCTATGAATATAACGCGTATATAAAGCGTTATTATACAGTTCAGTGTTCTCGTGCACTGTTTTGGAAAGCTGACAGTGACCAACGCAACAGAGCCTGCCGTCTTTTCCGTAGTGTTCTAGTAAGAAAATGTTCGCCGAACAGGTGACTTGAATTTGGTGTGCTACACAACACTATTTATAGTTTTTGTCTTATTGAAGTTTTCACTTTAGCCAGCCAACTATATTGTGAGCAAGTTATTTGGCTACGTAACTAGCTGGCTATAAAACTAAGATAAGATAATCTACCACAAATGATGCAACTGTAACTTACAGTTTGAGATAACTATTGCTTATCTAGTTAGAAAACAATACCATTTCGCAATCTGTAACAATAAGCAATTTAGCTATTACTAGTTAGCTTCCCGAATTTACAAACATCCACATGAAGCACAACACTTGTGCAATCACTACTGTTCATATTGCCTATATTTTATTGTAAGTGGATATTTGTAAATTCATCAAGCTAAATATAGATAATTTGCTTGTTGCTACCAATAACAAACTGGTATGGTTTTATAATTAGATATATATGTGATGTTTGAGTTTATAATAACCCTGAGGGCATCCGTAGTGTGTGACGTCATGGATTGTAATGCTATGCACGACAGTTGAAATAAATAACATGAACGGGGTAGCTGCGTGATTCTTTGAGCCAAGAGCTAGCAATATAAGTGTCTGATCTAAGTAAGTATTAAGAGGCAGACATAACAATGGCGACGATATAGCGAAAGTAAAAGTTTAGTTAACTAAAAGTGAGTTAAGATAGCTAAACATGGAGAAATCCGGAATACAAAACTTCAAATGTTTTGACGATCCCTCCACGCTTGGTCCAAGATGGACGAGGTGGTTAACGTCGTTCGAGCTATTTGCGGACGGCAAGGGACTGATTTTGGGTGACGGCGCTACAGATGCTACGAAGCAGAGAAGAAGGGCTTTGCTTTTGCACCTTGCTGGCCCAGATGTACAAGACATCTTCCAGACACTACCAGACACAGGGCCGGCGACAGATTATGATGGAGCGGTCAGAGCCTTGAACGAATACTTCGTGCCGCAGGTGAATGCTGCATTCGCTCGTCAGACTTGACTCAGAACTCAGGCGAGACCATTCAGCAGTTTGCTACTCGTCTGCGATTAGCTGTTAGGGACTGTGGTTATGGTGCAGATGTGAAGAACCAGATAAGAGATGCTATATTGAGCAGGTGCACGTCGTACGTCGATGTACGTGAGAAGAAAACTGCTAGAGGAAGGCGCCGGTTTGACGCTTGTGCGCGCACTGCAACTTGCCTCGCAGTGTAAAGAAATTGAAACGCAAATGGCGGCAATGTCGGGCGCAACCATCGGAGACAGAAACTGTTCACCACGTTGCACAAAAAGAAGGGAGACGTGGGACACGGTTCAAAGAACATTCTAGATGGAAGCCATTGGAAGGAGGAAACGAGAAGAAGTGTTACAGATGTGGACACACGGATCACTTCAGGAAAGATCCAAATTGCCCCGCTTGTGGACAGACTTGCCGTAGATGTAAAGGGAAAGACCACTTCGCTACGGTTTGTCGTACCAAGTCTAAAGAGTCAAAACAGGGTGTGAGGAATGTAGAAGAAGAAGATGAATATGCATTTGTTGTAAAAGAGTGTAACATGTCCGAGAGACTTACCTTTTCTGTGGGAGGAGTAAAACTACAGATGTTAGTTGACTCGGGAGCAACTAGTAATGTGAAGATACATGGGAGGGACTGAAATCAAAAAACATAAAATGTCAGTCATATGTTCCCAAGGCAGAAAAGAGGTTATATTCTTATGCCGCTAGTGAACCACTGCCCATTAAAGGTGCATTCAAGTGCAAGATCACAATAGGTGACAGAACAGAACAGACAGAGTTTGTGGTGGTTAGGGGTAAAGGTGAGGCTTTACTAGGAAGAGATACAGCTATGAGGATTGGAGTCTTGAAAATAGGAGTTGATGTTGCAGCCGTAGTGGACACAAAGCAGTCACTAGAAAGGCAGTACCCAGAGCTATTCCAAGGGGTTGGAAAACTGAACTCAAAGCAGGTGAGCTTATACATCAACCCAGACGTGAAGCCTGTAGCACAGCCTCTAAGGCGTATACCATTCAACCTCCGGGGGGCAGTAGAGTCCAAGATAAAAGAACTGATAGACATGGACATTATAGAACCAGTAAATGGCCCTACCCCCTGGGTAAACCCTGTGGTTATCATACCAAAATCAGATAAAGATGTGAGACTATGCTTGGACATGACACGGGCAAACCAGGCTATAGTGAGAGAAAGGTACTCCATTCCAACCGTGGACGAGATCCTGCAAGGCTTGAATGGATCAACTGTGTTTAGTAAACTAGACCTAAAGTGGGGATACCATCAGCTAGAACTGAGCCCAGAGTCGAGAGGTATCACAACCTTCGCAGTACACAATGGAGTGTACCAGTACAAGAGGCTGATTTTCGGTGTGTGCTCAGCCAGCGAGCAATATCAGCACGAGGTGGCAAACGCACTGACGGGAATAGAAGGAGTTGAAAATATCTCCGACGACATAATAGTACACGGACCAGACCAAGAGACACGCGACAGGCGTCTCCATGCCGCCCTGAACAGACTGATGGAGAGAGGTCTGACCCTGAACCCAGACAAATGCCAGTACAACATGGACAGGTTGGTCTTCATGGGCATCTTGTTATCCGAGAAAGGCATCGGACCGACCGCCGAGAGAGTGCGAGCTGTGGCCAAAGCTCGTGAACCAGAGAGCGCCGAGGAAGTGAGGAGCGTCTTAGGACTGGTCGGTTACAGCAGTAGGTTCATACCACAATTTGCAACATTATCAGAGTCGCTGCGACGTCTAACAAGACAAGACGCACCATTCGAGTTTGGCAAGGAACAGAGAGATGCATTCAATGCACTCAAGAACGAACTAGCAAGAGCAGGTACTTTAGCATATTTTGATAAGGATTCACAGACCAAAGTAATCGCTGATGCAAGCCCTGTGGGATTAGGGGCGGTGCTAGTTCAAATCCAAAAAGGGAAAGAGGTGCCAATATATTATGTAAGTCGTAGTCTGAGTGATTGTGAGCGTAAATACTCGCAAACCGAACGAGAGGCCCTGGCTCTTGTGTGGGCATGCGAGAGACTGCATCCGTATATTTATGGCCGACAGTTCGCTTTAGTAACCGACCATAAGCCCCTAGAAGTAATATACGGACCATACTCCAAACCCTGTGCCCGCATTGAGAGGTGGGTACTCCGCCTGCAACCGTACGACTTTAAAGTGATGCATATCCCAGGCAAGAAAAACATTGCAGATCCACTATCACGACTATAAGGAGAGACAGCAAAACAGGAGAAACACCACCACGGCTCGGACGAGTATGTGCGGTTCGTGGCTGTCAACGCAACGCCAAAAGCACTCACAACCAGAGAGGTGGAGGAAGCCTCGGTAACCGATCCAGAGCTCATTGAGGTGAGGAGAGCAGTCAGAAATGGACGGTTTGAGAACTGCAAAGCATATGCAGTCATAGCGAATGAACTGTGTGTAGTAGGACACTTAGTCCTCCGTGGGACACGGATCGTGCTACCCCCAGCTCTACACGCAAGAGCACTTAACCTAGCACATGAGGGACATCTAGGGATTGTGGGAACAAAACAACATCTCAGAACAAAAGTCTGGTGGCCTGGAATAGATAGAGCAGCTGAGAAACACTGCAAAGAGTGTCATGGGTGCCAGATAGTGGCCAGACCCGACCCACCAGAACCGCTGAGGCCCACACACCTTCCTGATGGACCCTGGCAGGATGTGGCCGTGGACTTGCTTGGTCCCCTGCCAACCAACCAGTCTATCCTTGTAGTGGTAGATTATTACAGTCGTTATAGCGAATATGACATCTTGACATCCACGACAGCTGAGAAGGTTATTGATAGCCTTGAGTCAATATTCAGCCGTCACGGTTTAGCAGTCACCATCAAATCTGATAATGGTCCGCAGTTTAAATCTGAGTTGTTTCGAGAATACTGTGAGAGCAACGGCATCATGCATCTGAAGACAACACCCAAGTGGGCTCAGGCCAACGGAGAGGTCGAACGCCAGAACGCATCACTGATGAAGAGAATCAGGATCGCTCATTCAGATGGTCTTGACTGGACAAAGGAGCTGAGAAAGTATGTGACTGTGTACAGAAGCATTGAACATCCCACGACTGGGAAGAGCCCAGGAGAGCTACTCTTTAAATGCAAGATAAGAGGGAAACTACCTGACATTAAAGAGGCACGCGCAGCCGCAGACATGGAGGTGCGTGACCGAGACAGTGAGCTTAAAGGCAAATCCAAACTGTACACTGATGACCGCCGGAGAGCACAGTGCTCAGAGATTGAAGTTTGGGGACACCGTACTCATAAGGCAGGACAAAGTGGACAAGTTTACCACTCCCTTTAAAGCCACACCACACAAAGTTATCAGTCGAACAGGCAGTCAGATGATAGTAGAATCTCCAACAGGAGAGCGCTATGCGAGAAACAGCACATTCATAAAGAAATACAGTGAATGGGCCGGACGAGACAACCCAGGAACAGAACCAAACACAATGGTTGAAGGATATCACAGTGGACTCTGATAGGGACCCAGTGACTCCGCCGACACCCACTGACACCTGCATGTCAGACATGCCCAGCGCAGGTAGACCTCAGCGAACCAGACAGGTGCCTCTGAGACTGTCTGACTATGACCTAACCCACTAAGAGTAGAGGCATGGGAGGTGTCAGGGGGGAGAGTGTTTTATTATTTTGTTTCATTGACTGATATAATTGATTGATGTTCAGGAATAATGTAATCATTTGATTATTCTGTGAGATACAGGTTTGAAGGTATCTATGGAAAAAAAAGTGTTTATATAAAAAGTTGAAAAATGTATTTACAATTGTTCAAGAAAAAAAGGGATGTGATGTTTGAGTTTATAATAACCCTGAGGGCATTCCGTAGTGTGTGACGTCATGGATTGTAATGCTATGCACGACAGTTGAAATAAATAACATGAACGGGGTAGCTGCGTGATTCTTTGAGCCAAAAGCTAGCAATATAAGTGTCTGATCTAAGTAAGTATTAAGAGGCAGACATAACAATTTTGGTTTTATAATTAGATATATAGTCTTCGCTTGGATAATAAGCAATAGTATACGGAGTTTCAGTGATTGCTTGTCTGGAGTGCAATTTTGACAGCTACACGAAATCTGAATAAGCGCCCACGCCATTGGCTGTGGCAGTTAGAACCAACTTTCAACCAATGACCTTGAATTTCTGTACAGCTGTACAATGTTTTGATAGAGTGACGGCCAGAAAAATGTACACTTTTTCACAAAAATCTTACCTATTGTACCTTTAATTATGCGCTCTCTTGGGAGAGAGCAAAGCGCCTACTGCTGCTCTCTGCGCTGACAGCTCGCGATGCAACATAGTCACTTAATCACAATCCGCGGTGAGTTTGTTGTATTTTCTGTCAGCTATTATTATTTGTTTTCACATATTAGGTAACTAGTTAACACATTCAGTTCTATCAGCATTTACCCGGAGTAAACTACCCTCAACAGTAAAATAGTTGTAACGTTAGAAGAATAAAGTAAACCATATTATATGCTACACAATCCCTAAGGTTAGCTAGGGCTATCATATCTTCTGGCAAATACAGTAGGGGCCCCTCCCTCAGCTGTTACAAAATACTTTATATGTCTATCACATATAAAGTATCTTTCAGTCAGTCTATGAGAATCACAAAAAAATATATGTGTATAGCTAATAGACCAGACCAGCGAATCCGGGTACTTTGAACTACTTTGAAGTACACGCCCCTGCTCGATCGATCCGGTGAGAATGTGCTGAAGTGATTTCGTAACTTCAGTGTGCCTCCGGACTTGGCGCAGGTGCAGATAGAGACTAGCTTTTAACATTGCTTGTTCCCGTAGTGAGCCAACTTGCACACAATCTAGATTTAAATGATGTGATATAATTTTTTTCATTGTTGCTACTAATAAGCAGCTTACATAGTTTAGTCTTCATCAATTGCAGAATAGGCTATATCCCCTGGCGCAATGCAGGGTAATGGGCCTGAAGTTATTGCTCAACAGCTGTGCAGCTCTTACTGTGGCTAGACCAGGCATCAAACCTGTGCACTTGTGGGTCCCAGTCATGTACCTTAACCACTACACTACAGGCTGCCCTCTGGGAGACAATGTATACGTTGGACAATACAGATTTTCGGCTGGGATCAACCTTCTGGTCTTTGTCAGTTGTGCAGATGTTTTTGACGACCCCTGTCAACAGTAGGCTATATTGATACCGGTGCAACCTCCCCTGTTACGGTAACATCAATTTCAGGTGCTTGTAAAAGACTACATGGGCTACAGTATACTGTACGCCTACCAAAACAAACTTTCAAATAAAACGGACACACAGTAACCGTGTTTTATTTTATTAATGCAATTAGCAATTTGAGCTCTAGCAATGTCCTTGTAGATGAGTGAATATAGGTTCAAGTGTAATGGCCGTCGTCACGGTGTGTCAGTCAAACAGGGAAGGAGGCAGGACTTCTCTTAACCAGTTTAATGGCAGGTGGTAAGGATTGGGTTTGGATGAGTGTGTGTGTGGTCTAGGGGAAAACAGAATGTACAACAATCAGCATAAATATCCAGTTGCTAATATTTATGTTCTTGCTATTACTGCACAGTGTATAATTAACTTCTCAGAACGTCGATATTTCTGTATTATAAATCCTTTTTTTGATTGGTCTTATGTAATATTCTAATATTTTCATGAGCTGTAATCCATAATTAAAACAAAAAAAGGCTTGAAATATTTCACTTTATGTGCAATGAATCTAGAATATATGAAAGTTTCACTTTTTGAATGAAATTATGGAAAAATGAACTTTTCCACGATATTGTATTTTTGAGATGCACCTGTATATGGATTAGCTACGAGTACAGAAATAAACATACTCGAACGATACCCAAAGAGCATATCACTCTGATTAAACAAACCGACGGACATCATATAACATGTCTTGTGCAAGTAAATTGCAATTTAGCCAACATGTAGCCTTTACACCATTGGTAAACACTGAACTTGATACAAATACTAGACACAACACATGGTGTGAATTCCGTCTAAACTATACACTTTACAACGTGCACAAATCGCATAAAGCGTCATATTAATAAACAAAATCTCTCGATAATGATAATAACATTACGTGATGATAATGATAAACGCATGATAAACAATCGCAAGTCAAAATCAGACTCCACCTTAGTGAGCAGGCTGGTTCCTCCAAAACTCTCGACGATGTATGCTAAAAGTGTATCAATATATCCATATTAAAGTATGATATGTACCCTGTATAGTTTCAAACTGATTAACTGCTAAATTGTGCTAGAATTACACAGTGAACCTATATGTAACCAGAGTTTAATATAGCAGCCAGCTGGCGGGGGGAGGCGTCTCGAACTGTGTCAAGGACAGCGGGCAAAGCGAGATATGCCTTTACAGCTGGTTTCTCCGGGACTCTCGATGTTTTATGCCAGAAGTGTATCTATATGCAAGTGACTTATAATTAGTATATCCCATGTACGCTGCTTGTTATCAAATCAAATGAACCTAGAACATTAATTATAGCTGAGCTTATGAAAACGCAAGAAACCACAGTGAAAACTGTTGAAATGAGAGCAAAGAATGCAAAGAATGCAACCTACATTTAGTCACTTAGAAGAGAATAATTAATCAAATGTTTAGTATGTCTGTATATTAGAAAAGAATATTAGAAGATAATATTAATCAAATGTTTTGTATGTCTGTATATTTTCAATGATTACTGCTGCTTAGTTCGTCTTATAAAAGCGAAAGATACAGAGTGACGTGTATGGATGACCTGTGTGTTAGAGGGGGGGCATCCAGAACTTTATGAGGTCTGGTAGTTTTCCACTCTGCCAAGAGCAGGTGCGGGGTGAAGTGAGGACGGGGGGAGTCCTGAACTTTGTTCGTAGTTGGCAGAACGCCCTGAACTTTTTACAGAGCTGGCAGCATAAGGACCTTTGGCGATTTGCCACAATGACGTTGTGGGAGGAGTTAAGATAAGAACATTGTTGAGGAGGAGTTGTAGGTGGAGTAACTGTGTATAAAACGGGTGTAAAAATGACAGTCGGGGTTCAGTTCTGGAGAACTGATCTGGCTTTTTGCGCTTCTGCTAATAAAGTCTGATTTTCCTGAAGAACTTGCTGCCATGGTGTCGTCTTTTCCCTCGTGAAGATGTTTTTCGACAAATTGAAGATTTGGACTCTGTCGTTTCCTAGACACGACAACTTCCCCGAATATAAACGGTAGCATTGGTTTTAAACTAGGCAGGAGAAATGCGTACCTATTTACTTTTATTCAATTATGCACGACTAACTCTTCAAGCAGCACCCCTCCCCATCCCTTCCTACCTCCCTGTGAACCTTAATTGTTGTCTTTGTGATTTACTTTGTGTTTCGGTATTTTTAGTTGGCTTGGTAAGTAGTATTTGGATAGTTAAGTTTGGTCACTTTTGCTTTGTTGTTGTTTGTTTGTTTATTTGTTTGTTTAAAAAAAAAAAAAAAAAAAGATTAGGCCCTGGTCCTTATCTGCGTTGTACACGTAGCAATTGAAATTGTACTTCCCTCTAGGGTCTTTCAGCGCACTTATCCCTGGTTATGGGTATGCACTTTGTTATACGTCGCTCTGTTATACGTCGCGGCTCGCAATGAGCATGCGGTCAGTGCTCTACAGGCTGCGCCACCGAGACGCCCACTGTTGGGCTTATTTTAAAACCAAAATAGATGAAATTACTACTGCATTCTATTGTTTCATTTCCTCATTTGAATCTGTATTTGTTTCTGCAGTCCATGTTCTGTGGGCGACAGCAGAACCAGGAGCATCTGCACAATATTAATGTAATTTATTTGTCATCAAGAGTGAGTCTAGGTGCTGCAGATTGCTCCCGTACTGTCGCAGCTCATTGATACACATGTTGAACGGAGTGGGGCTCTGCCTCACTCCGCCCCTGGGAGAAGAATTCTGTTCTTTTTTTCCAATTGTGACTCCACATTTGTCCATAGCTGGAACCAGTCTGGCCATTCCCCATTGACCTCTCTCATCAATAAAGCATTTCCGTTCGCTGAGCTGCCGCTCACTGGATGTTTTTTGTTTATCGCACCATTCTGAGTAAATTTCAGGAGATCAGCAGTTACAGAAATATTCAAACCAGCCCGTCTGGCACCAACAATCATGCCATGGTCAAAATCTGAGATTACATTTTTCCCCCATTCTGATGGTTGATGTGAACATTAACTGAAGCTCCTGACCCGTATCTGGGGCGACATCGGCTCAGGCGGTAAGACCAGTCATCTGGCGATTCTCGCCCTGGGTGTGTCGAAGTGTCCCTGAGCAAGACACCTAACAAAATGCTCCTGACAAGCTGGTTGGTGCCTTGCATGGCAGCCAATCACCGTTGGTGGGTGAGTGCATGTATGAAAGGGTGAATGAGAAGCATCAATTGTACAGCGCTTAGGCTAATGGCACTATATAAATGCCAAACATTTACCATATGCAAGATATTATGCATTGCACTGCTGCCACATGATTGGCTGATTAGGCATGATTGCATGAATAAGTAGGTGTACAGGTGTGCCTAATAAAGTGCTTGGTGAATGCATATTTACATTTGTGATTTAAATAATTAGGAAGAAAATTGGTACAGAACATGCATGACTGTATTTCGCTCATCTGTCTCATGCAGATGGTGGTGTGGGTGGGGTTGGTCGGCCCCAGACAGTCCTGGATGGCTGGGCTGGTGGTGTGGGTGGGGTTGCCGAGTCGCAGCGGGTTTGTGCTTCCCTGTAGGGTCCGGTGGGAACTGCCTGTTTGTGCAGGTGAATGTGGTCCAGGAGGTCATGGGTTCCGAGGGTGGAGTGGTGTGCCAGGTGGACGTTGGGTGGGCGTCGCTCTTCTCTCAAATTCAAATTTAAAATGTTTTATTGGCATGACAACATTTGCACTTGTTTTGCCAAAGCATTTCAAGGAACATGTGAAACAAATAATACCAGCATGATATGATTATAAGAATAGTAAAAGAATTCTCTCTCTCTCTCTCTCTCTCTACCCCTCACCCCATTGCCGTTATCAGGGCCTCATCCACCCACTTCTGGTTTCTCTTTGAAGGAGGGCCCTTCACTTCTGACTGCCTGTTTGGTTTCCTGTTTGCAGCAGGTGGGGTGGGGTGTAAACCAGCCTCACACCGTCTTGTACTGTGGCACAGCAGGGGGATGGGTTCCACCACACTGCCAACACAGCGTCATGGCAGTTCAGTCCCCCAGAATGAGTGATCATGGAGTGAGGACATTTAATCACCTCAAATACAATGAGTGGAGCCCTGAAGAAAACTCAGTTTAAATGCCAAACCTTCACACATTTATTGAATATTTAAATGATTCTTATATTGAAAGGCTTTTTGGAGCATCACCCTACTCTTCCACCATTACATCATTTGCCACTACCAACTGCCATTTTGTATAAATCAGTATGTAAGCACATTTAAAAACACAGTTGAGCTGTTTGAGAAGGGATGACTCTTTTTCCGTTTCGTAGGCTTGATGACAGTGATAAACCTTATCAGAGGAAAAGGGAGTGCAGAGAGAGAGGGGGAGGGGTAAAAAACACGTGTTCTGGGAGGTGAGTGGTGGAGAGCAGAAGCGATAGTCAAACTGATGACAGGCAGATCTAGATGCAGAATAGTCATACTTCTGGGGAAGAGTACACTGGCAGGGACAGTGACCATAAATCTTCAGGTAATAATTAAAGACAGATAGCAACAAGAACAAAATGATGAATAAGAAATAAAGATAAAGAAATTGGACATAAATGCAGAGGAGAGAACGGTTAAATAGATAAGACACAGGTGTGTCTCATGAAGAGAGGCAGCAGGGGCTCCCATCTGAAAATGGCGGAACTCAGAGTGTGACTGTTGGTGTGGTGTCTTCGGCTACGTAGTGCATGTGGCCAGTTTACCGCTTTTGTTGCAAGATTTTGCCCTTCAACCAAAAATCTCTGGGATATTCTACACAGCTTGTACAACACGAGAACAACCTCTGCAACAGCTGCAAATCTGGTGAGTTGTTTGAATTGTAGGCATCAGGTATTAGTAATTCAAGTCTTTATTCCAGAAATGCCAATACATATGCAATACATACTCTGTATATTCTAGAAAATAGTTATTCATTCTCTTTTTTATGTTTCAACAGTGATGTAAAGCAATACTCAATCTAGGCGTCTTTATTAACTCTGTGTCAGGTCTGGGTTCTGCCATGTCCTGTGGTAACTGTCCCCTTTGCAGTGCGGTTCCATCTGTGCTATTAGCATGTCTCTGTGGTACTCATGGTCACTGCTGTATGGCAATGTCGCACTTATGTGGTGTGGCACCTGGGCGGACCGGGTGACCAGAGGCATTATAACCTCATTATAACCTCATTATAACCACCAGGGCTTGCACCTTACTGAGGTTCTGGCTCTGTATTGACCGTTTTTTTGAGGTCTAAGGAAAATAATGATAAAGCTTAGCTAGCTGTGCCCTGTTGTGTAGCATAAACAGTATATATTCTGTTTAACAGGCACAGCAGGGGACTCAGGGTGTACCGTGTGAGCTTTATTCCATTGCGAATTACAGGAAATCCACTTCCTGTCAATTCAACACTGAATTCAACCACAAAGAGAGAAAAACACTTCAAGTATTTTCAAACGCAAGCAGTTGTGAAGTCCTGTGTCATCGTCAGGAATTTGTTTATTGTGACAGACTGTGGTACGTATAGTATCCCTAAATCTGTAATCATTCACTTTCACATAATCTGCTGCATGGGAATGAGATTTACAAATGTTACGATTTATGGTCACTCCTAGTAAGTTCATCTTGCACATATCCGCAGAATGTGAGTATTGCCCATGCATTAAGTACAGCCATGGCATATACACATTATATATAACATGCATTAAGTACAGCCATGGCATATACACATTATATATAACATGCATTAAGTACAGCCATGGCATATACACATTATATATAACATGCATTAAGTACAGCCATGGCATATACACATTATATATAACATGCATTAAGTACAGCCATGGCATATACACATTATATATAACATGCATTAAATACAGCCATGGCACATACACATTATATATAACATGCATTAAGTACAGCCATGGCATATACACATTATACAGTGGTGTGAAAAAGTGTTTGCCCCCTTCCTGATTTTTTTGCATGTTTGTCACACTTAAATGTTTCAGATCATCAAACAAATTTAAATATTAGTCAAAGACAACACAAGTAAACACAAAATGCAGTTTTTAAATGAAGGTTTTTATTATTAAGGGAGAACATGGCCCTGTGTGAAAAAGTGATTGCCCCCTAAACCTAATAACTGGTTGGGCCACCCTTAGCAGCAACAACTGCAATCAAGCGTTTGCGATAACTTGCAATGAGTCTCTTACAGCACTGTGGAGAAATTTTGGCCCACTCATCTTTGCAGAATTGTTGTAATTCAGCCACATTGGAGGGTTTTCGAGCATGAACCGCCTTTTTAAGGTCATGCCACAGCATCTCAATACGATTCAGGTCAGGACTTTGACTAGGCCACTCCAAAGTCTTCATTTTGTTTTTCTTCAGCCATTCAGAGGTGGACTTGCTGGTGTGTTTTGGATCATTGTCCTGCTGCAGAACCCAAGTTCGTTTCAGCTTGAGGTCACGAACAGATGGCCAGACATTCTCCTTCAGGATTTTTTGGTAGACAGCAGAATTCATGGTTCCATTTATCACAGCAATCTTCCAGGTCCTGAAGCAGCAAAACAGCCCCAGACCATCACACTAACACCACCATATTTTACTGTTGGTATGATGTTCTTTTTCTGAAATGCGGTGTTACTTTTACGCCAGATGTAATGGGACACACACTTTCAAAAAAGTTCAACTTTTGTCTCATCAGACCACAGAGTATTTTCCCAAAGGTCTTGGGGAACATCAAGATGTTTTCTGGCAAAATTGAACTCTGCCATGCAGGCCATTTTTCTTATGGTGGAGTCATGAACACTGACCTTAACTGAGGCAAGTGAGGCCTGCAGTTCTTTGAATGTTGTTGTGGGGTCTTTTGTGACCTCTTGGATGAGTCGTCGCTGCGCTCTTGGGGTGATTTTGGTAGGCCGGCCACTCCTGGGAAGGTTCACCACTGTTCCATGTTTTCGCCATTTGTGGATAATGGCTCTCACTGTGGTTCGCTGGAGTCCCAAAGCTTTAGAAATGGCTTTATAACCTTTTCCAGACTGATAGATCTCAATTACTTTCTTTCTCATTTGTTCCTGAATTTCTTTAGATCTCGGCATGATGTCTAGCTTTTGAGGATCATTTGGTCTACTTCACTTTGTCAGGCAGGTCCTATTTAAGTGATTTCTTGATTGAGAACAGGTGTGGCAGTAATCAGGCCTGGGTGTGGCTAGAGAAATTGAACATAGTTAAGTTATGTTTTAACAGGGGGGGCAATCACTTTTTCACACAGGGCCATGTAGGTTTGGATTTTTTTTCTCCCATAATAATAAAAACCTTAATTTTGTGTTTACTTGTGTTGTCTTGTATTGAAATTTGTTTGATTATCTGAAACATTTAAGTGTGACAAACATGCAAAAAAATAAGAAATCAGGAAGGGGGCAAACACTTTTTCACACCACTGTATATAAGTATCCACATTATGATTACAATAAAATAATGGATATTCTAGCATCGGCAGCACGGATGGTGCAGTGGGTAGTAAGGTCCTGGGTTCGAATCCCCGTCGGCCGGGGCCTCTTTGCATTTGCATGTTCTCCCCGTGTCTGCGTGGGTTTCCTCCGGGTACTCTGGTTTCCTCCCACAGTCCAAAGACATGCAGGTTAGGCTGATTGGAGAGTCTAAATTGCCCATAGGTATGAGTGTGTGAGTGAATGGTGTGTGTGCCCTGCGATGGACTGGCGACCTGTCCAGGGTGTATTCCTGCCTTTCGCCCAAAATGTATGCTGGGATAGGCTCCAGCCCCCCTGCGACCCTGTTCAGGATAAGCGGGTTAAGATAATGGATGGATGGATGGATATTCTAGCATCTCAGTAAACCAGTTGGTCACTGTGACTAAACCACCTATGAATGCTACAGTATGTGAAATGCCCACATTAAAAAAATAGTGCAAACCTCTTGAAAGACACTCAATTTCATTGTGAGTGGTATAAATCCTAACAAAGCATGCCACTATGAGCCAGTACAGTAGGGTATGCTAACTCATATAAGCCTACCTATCAACAGCTAACCTAGCCCCCAATACAGCTTCACCTGGCATTTGTCTATTATGGCTAATGTGAATATAACAATATCAAAAATATGACACTAGGTAAATAATTGAAATGTTACAAGCAGGAATATATGTACAGTATAAAAGTCTTAAGCACTCAAGATGTTTTTAAATGTACAGTACAGTCTATAAGTATTTGGACAGTGGTACAATTTCTGTTCTTTTTGCTCTGACCTCCCAACACATTGGATTTCTGATGAAACAATGAATATGAGGTTTAAGCCAAAAGAAAATAAATTGTACCACTGTCCAAAAACTTGCGGACTGCACTGTAAAGTGAGATTTATTTTTGTTTGCTGCATTAATGTATCTGTAGAAAAGAGCAATTTTGAGATTCATTTTCCGAACATTCATTTTCCAAAGCATTTAATGTTCCAGGGAGATTTTTCCATTTCATAAAATAAATTAACACGTTAGGTAAGCAGTCCTTTTTAGATTAAGAACTTGGGCAAGGCTATCTGTCTTTTAAGGCCATTTAAGTATTGACTGGGCCAGAAAATGAGAGTAAATGTATTTAAATAAAAGTATATAGTATTCCCATTGTTCGGCAAATCTGAGGAATGAAAATGACTCTGGTAAAGTTTTGTTCCTCTGTCCATCAATATTACATTATTAATTATATGATTATTATACAGTGCATCCGGAAAGTATTCACAGCACTTCACTTTTCCCACATTTTGTTATGTTACAGCCTTATTCCAAAATGGAATAAATTCATTTTTTTCCTCAAAATTCTACACACAACACCCCATAATGACAACATGAAAGAAGTTTTTGCAAATGTATTAAAAATAAAAACATGTACATAAGTATTCACAGCCTTTGATCAACACTTTGTTGATGCACCTTTGGCAGCAATTACAGCCTCAAGTCTTTTTGAATATGATGCTACAAGCTTGGCACACCTATCTTTGGGCAGTTTGCCCATTCCTCTTTGCATGGTATTGGCCAGGTGATGAGCGGTGCCTGGTTTCCTCCAAACATGACGCCTGGCATTCACGCCAAAGAGTTCAATCTTTGTCTCATCAGACCAGAGAATTTTGTTTTCTCATGGTCTGCGAGTCCTTCAGGTGCCTTTTGGCAAACTCCAGGCGGGCTGCCATGTGCCTTTTACTAAGGAGTGTCTTCTGTCTGGCCACTCTACCATACAGGCCTGATTGGTGGATTTCTGCAGAGATAGTTGTCCTTCTGGAAGGTTCTCCTCTCTCCACAGAGGAACGCTGGAGCTCTGACAGAGTGACCATCGGGTTCTTGGTCACCTCCCTGACTAAAGCCCTTCTCCCCCGATTGCTCAGTTTAGATGGGTGGCCAGCTGTAGGAAGAGTCCTGGTGGTTCCGAACTTCTTCCATTTATGGATGATGGAGCAGAAATTTTTCTGTACCCTTCCCCAGATTTATGCCTGGAGACAATCCTGTCTCGGACGTCTACAGACAATTCCCTTGACTTCATGCTTGGTTTGTGCTCCGACATGCACTGTCAACTATGGGACCTTATATAGACAGGTGTGTGCCTTTCCAAATCATGTCCAATCAACTGAATTTACCACAGGTGGACTCCAATTAAGCTGTAGAAACATCTCAAGGTTGATCAGTGGAAACAGGATGCACCTGAGCTCAATTGAGCTTCATGGCAAAGGCTGTGAATACTTATGTACATGTGATTTCTTAGTTTTTTATTTTTAATAAATTTTCAAAAATCTCAAAAAAACTTTTTTCACATTGTCATTATGGGGTGTTGTGTGTACAATTTGGAGGAAAAAAATGAATTTAATCAATTTTGGAATAAGGCTGTAACATAACAAAATGTGGAAAAAGTGAGGCACTGTGAATACTTTCCGGATACACTGTATGATTATTATATCATTATTATATATTAACCAATCTTCCTCTAATTCACTGTCCCAGCCACTAATTTTAAAACAAGAGGACATATTTTATTAAAGACACATTCAATGAAATTTCTTTCAACTGTAACTATTTTAACTGTATTTCTGTTTTGTTCAGAGTTTAATATACCTGTTTGGTTTAGATTTGTACACCAGGCATGAAAAGAGCTCTTCTATGATTATGTTGTCATTGTTTTTGTCTTTGTTGCTGTTTTCATTGTCGTTATCGTTGTCATTGTTGTTGATATTGTCATTCATAGTGATGTATTCATTGTCTTTGACATTGTCACTGTTGTGAATGTGGTCATTGTCTGTGACATTGTCACTGTTGTTAAGGTGGTCATTGTCTGTGACATTGTCACTGTTCTTAAGGTGGTCATTGTCTGTGACATTGTCACTGTTGTGAAGGTGGTCATTGTCTGTGACATTGTCACTGTTCTTAAGGTGGTCATTGTCTGTGACATTGTCTCTGTTGTGAAGGTGGTCATTGTCTGTGACATTGTCTCTGTTGTGAAGGTGGTCATTGTCTGTGACATTGTCTCTGTTGTGAATGTGGTCATTGTCTGTGACATTGTCACTGTTGTGAAGGTGGTCATTGTCTGTGACATTGTCACTGTTGTGAAGGTGGTCATTGTCTGTGACATTGTCACTGTTGTGAATGTGGTCATTGTCTGTGACATTGTCACTGTTGTGAAGGTGGTCATTGTCTGTGACATTGTCACTGTTGTGAATGTGGTCATTGTCTGTGACATTGCTGTTGACCTCCATGCTTGTCCAGTGTGTACGCAGGCTGCAGTAATGGAAGCCGCAGCGCTGGGATCCTGGGACTTCCTGAGTGGAATTCTGCTGCTGGTGTCTGTGGTCTTCCTGATTGGCCTGTGTGGTGGTTGCCAGCGGTCCGCACACCGCAGTAAGAATGTTTTTTTTTTAACATTATTATATTGCTTTTTACACTCAAAAATTGCAGAAAAAGATTATAAAATGTCTTCTTCTTCTTCTTCTTCTTCTTCTCATTATTATTATTATTATTATTATTATTATTATTATTAGGAGTAGTATTTGTAGTACTAGTAGTATTACTATTATTATTATTTATTTATTATTATTATAGTTGTTGTTAAGATCATTGTCATTATCATTATGAAACAATGACAATGCTAAGGAGGAATACTTAGAGGTGGATAGAGAGGGGGAGAGAGGGAGAGAATGAGCAGAGAGGAAGGAGAAAGGGATGGGAGGATGGGTTAAAGGAGAGTAAAGCCAGAAAAAATGTTACCATCAATGAACAGAGATTTCTGTCTCCTCAGCGAGCATCCCAGAGCCTTTCATGGATGACTACATCCAACAGTAAGAGCTCAATCTCTCCACTATGCAGCTTCTTATGATAAGAGAAATTTTGCTTTTGTGATTTGTAAACATGTACGTCATTACAATTTCTCCTCACTCTGCAGGGGCCCCAACCTCCAAGGATTCCGAGTCCTAAGACCTGCATGTAAATAAGTGTATTTCTTATCTGAACTTGTAAGATCTGCATGTAAATAAGTGTATTTCTTATCTGAACTCATAAGACCTGCATGTAAATATGCGTATTTAATACCTGAACTTGTAAGACCTGCTTATAAATATAACAAATTCAAAGCCTTTCAACGGTAAGAACACGCTATATTCACGGGAATATGTTTGAACGGAAAATGTGTATTAATTACAACAGAGACAACAACCGAAACAAAGAAACAACAAAACAAAGATATACGTATTTGTGCTGGAATTCGTTAACATGTGCACAACCAATAATTACTCAACAGATAACAATGGGAAATAATGGCTGCATGTCCTTTTTATGACAGTCGAAATTTGATATCCGTGTGTATGTTCATTGACCGGAATCCGCGGAAGCACATTTCCAAAGAGAACGTCCTTTCAAAATGGCAAAAGTAATAAGTCCCGAAAACAAAAGTAATCCAAGTTTGCCATAATTTGCGCTGCTTAACTCATGAGTCATACATGCTTTTATCAGAGGGCTAAATGTATATATACATTTATTAATACTGTGCGGACATATTTTAGTGCAACTAACTTATTTAAATTAAATATTCTACACATTTTGTTTATTGTGTGTCTATCACATAAATATGTATATTTCTTATATGCATATTTCTTCTTTTAGGCACAGCTCTTCCTGTTTCCAGCAGAAGTTCAGGAAACTCCACCCACCTCCCTTTTCCCAGGTAAATCAGTGACATCACTCCAGACTGGCAGGGCCCAGCATAGTGTCAGAGCCCTGCTGTATGTGTGACAGTGTCAGAGCCCTGCTGTATGTGAGCCCTGCTGTATGTGTGACAGTGTCAGAGCCCTGCTGTATGTGTGACACAGTGTTAGAGCCCTGCTGTATGTGTGACAGTGTCAGAGCCCTGCTGTATGTGAGCCCTGCTGTATGTGTGACAGTGTCAGAGCCCTGCTGTATGTGAGCCCTGCTGTATGTGTGACACAGTGTCAGAGCCCTGCTGTATGTGAGCCCTGCTGTATGTGCGACACAGTGGCAGAGCCCTACTGTATGTGAGCCCTGCTGTATGTGCGACACAGTGGCAGAGCCCTACTGTATGTGAGCCCTGATGTATGTGTGACACAGTGTCAGAGCCCTGCTGTATGTGTGACAGTGTCAGAGCCCTGCTGTATGTGAGCCCTGCTGTATGTGTGACAGTGTCAGAGCCCTGCTGTATGTGAGCCCTGCTGTATGTGTGACACAGTGTCAGAGCCCTGCTGTATGTGAGCCCTGCTGTATGTGTGACACAGTGTCAGAGCCCTGCTGTATGTGTGACAGTGTCAGAGCCCTGCTGTATGTGAGCCCTGCTGTATGTGTGACACAGTGTAAGAGCCCTGCTGTATGTGTCACGTTTCATGTTTGTCACGTCATGTTTCATGTTTAGTTATTGTCTTGGTTATGTTATTGTCATGTCACGTATTATGTTAGTCTAGTCTCACCACGTTTTTATATTTTTTGTCATGTTATGTTTCATGTTTAGTTCTTGTTACCATGTATTTCTTAGTCTTGCCATGTCATGTTATATAGTTTATTGTCATAATTTTGCAAACTTGTTATGTCACGATTTATGTTCCATGTGATGTTGTACTGTTCATTGTTGAGCATACACTTTTTTTGTGTCTTTCTGCAAACCTTGCATTCATGCTTTTTCTCTCTCTCCCTTTCTGTCACTCACACTTCCTTAATTGTTTCAATTTCCCTTGTCTATTTACTAATCTACTAACGCTAGATCAGGATTGGGTAATACTGATATTCTAACCATGTGTTCATGTTGCCTTACGTTTCTTGTGCATGTCATTTACTAATTTACTAACGCTAGGGCAGGATAGGTTTATTACTCAGAGACTGACTGATTGATTTATTAGATGGTCTTCTGTTGCTGTAGCCTATCGACTTACAAGGTTTGAGGCCTTGTTTGTCAGAGATTCTCTTCTGCATACCACCGTTGTAATGTGTGGTTATTTACAGGGTGGCCTGTAGCGTAATGGTTAAGGTAAATGACTGGGACATGCAAGGTCTGTGGATCTAATCCCGGTGTAGCCACAATAAGATCCGCACAGCCGTTGGGCCCTTGAGCAAGGCCCTTAACCCTGCATTGCTCCAGGGGAGGATTGTCTCCTGCTTAGTCTAATCAACTGTATGTCGCTCTGGATAAGAGTGTCTGCCAAATGCCAATAATGTAATTTGTGTTACTGTCACCTTCCTGTCAGCTTTGACCAGTTCTGTGTTTTTGTCTCTAAATTGCATCTAACACACTATAAAGACTGTATATCAGTTATAAATTCTGAATAATATTCAAAGAAAATGGTTATTTATTTTTCCAGTAATTACATAAATATACCGTGACTAGTAAGATAATTATGAAAGGCACAAAAGAAAAATCATGATTTTTTTTGTGACTGACCTTACATATGGACTAGACCAATCTTTGGGGCCATGTACTGGAAAAATGTCTCTCTTGACAGATGTATTTATTGTAAAGTAATCCATTCTGTAATCTGAAGGCCAGTTTGTGTGTTGCTAAGGACCTTTCAAATATATGGGCAATTCCATTTCTGGTGATGACTTTTAAGTGGCACTTACCTCACCAGTTATTAGCCTAAAAGCATTTTTGCTTACTGCAGCTCCCACCAGTGGTCAAATGACTCAAGTTTTTTTTTGTACATCCTCAGGAAGGGGTACTGAGTCTATGGACCAAGATCAAAGCTTTGCTGAACTATGAACTAACTTCCTGTTTTGTGACTTTGCCGCCGATTTCGATTGGCTGTGATGAACAAATATTTTCAACCAATTTTGGTGAAGATTGGACAAAATGTGTGGCCCATGAAGCTTTTAAAAACTTTTTCTGAAAATCTAATTTTGTAATTGACTTCAGTGGGAGCGTTGAACTCGGAATGATCCAAGGAATTCAACGGTACCTCATTTTTGAAAATTGGGCATATGACATTACATGCATAAACGTACCCCCCCAAATCTGACCCATTGGCTGTGCTGGAGCGCTCGAGGTGGAGACATGAAAAGCCAAGAGAAAAAGATGATGAATTGTAATATAATAAGACAATGTAGGAACACACTGCCTACGCAGCTCCACTGCTTGACCCCCAATTATCTCCTTATCTTCTCCTGCGTCTCAGTTCTCCCAAGCCTGAAAGGATTCGTCCTTCTTCCTACAGCCCTCCAGCAGATGGTAAGTTCTCTCTTTCTCAAGATTCAAAAGATTCAAGATTCAAATGTGCTTTATTTGCATGACAAGTGAACTTGTGTTGCAATGATATACATTAAAGGAGAACTGTCATGATTTTTTGACTTGAGTTTATTTGGATTGACTGCTTAAATTATGCGTGTAGGCATTTTTAAAATCACCGTCAGTGTAGCCGTTTCCTAGATATGGGGAAAAACAGTGACGTCACTGGACATGTTTGGCTTTGACTCTCCAGTGTTTCCCAGAAGGTAACAGGCCCTAAAACTCCACCCTTGAACGCAGAGACCGGAACAAATTTGCTAATGTAACAATTTGCCTACTACCTTGATTCAAAGAGTCTTCTATCATCTTCTGTACTAGCATACAAATATCACAGAACCTAACTTAGCAAGTCTGAGTGATATGACGCACAGCTCTGATGTTGCCAGGTTAGAGGACACTGAGGGAACAAAACCAGTGCAATTCATGACCTCCTCTGTAACCATCGCATCACGTTTGATGGCTGCGTCAAAGTTAGAGAATTGAGGTTCATTCCCATGTAGTGAATTGAATTTAATGTCATTGTTCTGCTTTTTTTTCTTATTTAACTCCATACAAATTATAAAGTAGGCGGCTATTGACGTGGGCAACGTCATCACAGACTGTAATTTATCTAGCTAGCTAGCAAACTAGCCCCGCTCACATAAGATTTATAAGAGGCCGAGGCTAGATAGCTGGCTAAATTAGCTGATTACAACTAAACCAGAGCATCGTTGCTTAATCTATGAGTGAAAAATGTCGACATCCAATGTAAAGTGAGCTAGCAAAAGACAACACTAGGCTGTCAGATTGATCAATGATGGCGATGGCTGCAGTGGAGCCGTGCTGTAACGTGGTGAAGACCTGGCCTCATATCACTCAGGCTGGCCAAGGTAGGTTCTGTGATATCTGTACGCTAACGTTACCGTGTCATGTGACCGCCTGCATGGGTGGCCGGCTAAAAACCAGACTCTGTGTATAAGGGTGGAGACTGAGAGCCAGACTCTGCGTATAAGGGTGGAGACTGAGCGCCAGAATCTGCGTATAAGGGTGGAGACTGAGCGCCAGACTCTGCGTATAAGGGTGGAGACTGAGCGCCAGACTCTGCGTATAAGGGTGGAGACTGAGCGCCAGACTCTGCCTATAAGGGTGGAGACTGAGCGCCAGACTCTGCGTATAAGGGTGGAGACTGAGCGCCAGACTCTGCGTATAAGGGTGGAGACTGAGCGCCAGAATCTGCGTATAAGGGTGGAGACTGAGCGCCAGACTCTGCGTATAAGGGTGGACACTGAGCACCAGACTCTGCGTATAAGGGTGGAGACTGAGCGCCAGACTCTGCCTATAAGGGTGGAGACTGAGCGCCAGACTCTGCGTATAAGGGTGGAGACTGAGCGGCAGACTCTGCCTATAAGGGTGGAGACTGAGCGCCAGACTCTGCGTATAAGGGTGGAGACTGAGCGGCAGACTCTGCGTATAAGGGTGGAGACTGAGCGCCAGACTCTGCCTATAAGGGTGGAGACTGAGCGCCAGACTCTGCGTATAAGGGTGGAGACTGAGCACCAGACTCTGCGTATAAGGGTGGAGACTGAGCGCCAGACTCTGCCTATAAGGGTGGAGACTGAGCGCCAGACTCTGCGTATAAGGGTGGAGACTGAGCGCCAGACTCTGCATATAAGGGTGGAGACTGAGCGCCAGACTCTGCGTATAAGGGTGGAGACTGAGCGCCAGACTCTGCATACAAGGGTGGAGACTGAGCGCCAGACTCTGCGTATAAGGGTGGAGACTGAGCGCCAGACTCTGCGTATAAGGGTGGAGACTGAGCGCCAGACTCTGTGTATAAGGGTGGAGACTGAGCGCCAGACTCTGCGTATAAGGGTGGAGACTGAGCGCCAGACTCTGCGTATAAGGGTGGAGACTGAGCGCCAGACTCTGCGTATAAGGGTGGAGACTGAGCGCCAGACTCTGCATATAAGGGTGGAGACTGAGCGCCAGACTCTGTGTATAAGGGTGGAGACCGACCGAGCGCCAGACTCTGCGTATAAGGGTGAGAGTTACCAGACTGTGGTCTGAGAGTTGTGTTTGTGGCACGACAATAAATGCATTCATATATTCTGAGTCCATGTCTGTAGTGGGGCGGCATGGATGGTGCAGTGGGTAGCACTGCCGCCTCACAGCAAGGAGGTCCTGGGTTTGAATCCCCGTTGGCCAGGGCCTCTCTGTGCGGAGTTTGCATGTTCTCCCCGTGTCTGCGTGGGTTTCCTCCGGGTACTCCGGTTTCCTCCCACAGTCCAAAGACATGCAGGTTAGACTGATTGGAGAGTCTAAATTGCCCATAGGTTTGAGTGTGTGAGTGAATGGTGTGTGTGCCCTGTGATGGACTGGTGACCTGTCCAGGGTGTATTCCTGCCTTTCGCCCAATGTATGCTGGGATAGGCTCCAGCCCCCTGCGACCCTGTTCAGGATAAGCGGGTTAGGATAATGAATGAATGATGAATGTATAAATTATGATGGGCTATATATCATTTTAGCAATGAGAAAAATAAATGAATATGCTGAAACTAATCTGCAATCATATATGTGAGTTTAGTGCAAATGAACCTGAGCATGTCCCTTATCTGACTCAGGTCCACTCCTGCTGTAACTGCAGTATAGCTGAGGGGCTAGGCTGAGCGCTGTTGCCAGGGCTACGCTGCATGGGCTGGCGGGGGCTGGGGACTGCGTGCGGGGCAGGGGGCTGGGGACTGCGTGCAGGGGCAGGGGGCTGGGGACTGCGTGCAGGGCAGGGGGCAGGGGGCTGGGGACTGCATGCGGGGCAGGGGGCTAGGGACTGTGTGCGGGGCAGGGGGCTGGGGACTGCGTGTGGGGCAGGGGGCTGGGGGCTGGGGACTGCGTGCAGGGCAGGGGGCAGGGGGCTGGGGACTGCGTGTGGGGCAGGGGGCCGGGGAGGTTGCCTGGTGTCCTGTTGTTCTCCCTGTGGCTGCTGGTGGAGGCCATGCCCAGTGTGGTGTCCTTTATGACCTTTTATGACCGAACATCTTCTCCCCCTCCTTGTTGAGGTGTACCTGGCCGTAGGCGTGGTAATGGCGAATGCGCCGGCAGTGGGCCAGGTGGACGTTCAGCAGCAGGGCACAGCTTCCGGACACCTCCACATTAATGCCGTGGATGACTTGCTGTGGCACGCCCGCTCTGGGCAGCAGGATTCTGATGATACTACGTCAGTGTTTCTCAACTCTAGGCCTCGGGACCCACCTTCCGGAATATTTTTGTTGTATCCAGACATGATTTAATGACTGAACGAATCAAAATCAGGTGTGACCTTCTGGCAAGTGGGTCCTGACATGGACTTGAGCTGAGAAACACTGGACTAGGTTAGTAGTTGTTGGTCCCTGTGTGAATCAGGATGTGTTTGGCATTACCCAGTCTGTTCTGATAACAGTTCCAGTGCAGTCCGTGTCATTGGGCAGCCGTTGGAATGAGACAGGAGTTTGTGTTAGTTTTGGAGGGGTATTTTTTTTGTGTGCAGTGGAAGATGGTGCCTATAGGTGCTCCCGCGCACTGCCAAACCGTCTCCTACCTGTGTTTGTTTTTGTTCTGTTTGCTGTTTTGTCTCTGTTCACTGGTAATGTCTCGTCTTTCATTGTATATGATCGGCAAGCCTTATTGAACATCCGTAAGTGCGTTGAAGCTCTGTGCAAGGGGAATTTGGCTGGCCAGAAGCTTTACCCCCCTCCTCTACTCTCGGCAATACCAGCGGGCATTTGCTGCCCGTCATGTACGCTCCACCGTGAGAAGCGCTGCCAAAGACGGGGGAAGCGAGGAGGTGTCTAACGTGCTAACGTGCTAACGACCGCTCTCTTGTGCTTACCGGGCGTTGCCACTTCATCCCGCGGCCATTACTGGAAGTGAGACACGCCTATCATCCCGGACTCGTCAGTCTCTCACTTGCGCTACCTTTCCTTCTCCGGAACCTCCGCTTGCTGAAATTTGCCCTGCCGTTGGTCAGCAAATCGGTAACTACAAAGATGGCTCTGGTTAATGCCAGATCACCCAAATGAAATAAGCTATTTATTTCTGATTTCGCAGATTTTTTTTTTTGTCAGTCAAGATAGAATGATAGAATTATGATCCGCTCTAAGCCTTTGGTTACGTTTTTATCGCTGGTTGACTCATTCAATCTTGTTCAGTCCCAACACACCAATGACCCAACACACCAGTTGGGTCACACCCTTGATCTTGAGTTTTCCTTTGGCCTTCCCGTTTGTAATGTTGCGCTTTGCGATGCTTGCGTCTCTGATCATAACTCTGCCTTCCTCAACTCCTCTGCCTGTCATTCCAGTTCACCGCGCTCACTATTATAACTTTAATATCAAATGACTTACTGTTGACAGCTGACACCAGAGAATGCTCTATTTTAGTTTTGTTGGACTTTAGCACTGAATTTGAGATGGTTGACCATGCTATCCTAATTGAAGGGTTTTTGCATTCAGTTGGCATTCAAGGCACTTCCCTAAAATGTTTGCCTCTTATCTAAAGAACAGGACCATCTCAATTCACATCAAATGCTCCTCGTCCTCCTCTGCTCCCATTCCATGTGGAGTCCCCCAGGGTTCCATTTTAGTGCCATTTCTTTTCTGCCTGTACATGCGCCCCCTCAGCTCTATTATAGAGAAACGTAATATCTCTTTCCACTGTTTGTGGATGATATTCAGCTTCACCTCCCTTTGCTGACATCAAAGACTGGATGACTAAAAACTTCTCCTGCTAAATGAAAGTAAGATGGAGGTGAACCTGTTTGGTCCGCCTGACTCTCTTACAGGTCTCTCTATTGACCTAGGGCCTCTGTCCCACTGTACTAAACCCCATGCCAAAAACTTGGGTGTCATTTTTGATTCCACCCTTACATTCAAGAAACACATTAATTCTGTCATTAAAACCAGCTTTTTTCAGCCATAGCCAAAGCCAAGCCCTTCCTTTCATTTCACAATTTAATTTTTGTATATGGCTGTAGGTCTGGCAGTGGGGTTCTGTGTGTAGAACAGTACATTATACCTGACCCTGTTCTCTCCTGGTCCAGAATAGCAGAGTCAGGCTTTTACTGGTCTGACACCAGAGTCCCTGGGGAAATCCTTAGGACTTTGTCTCTGTGCTGTTTCTTAGCCTTAGCTGACTGGATGTGTCTTTGTGCTTAGCCTTAGCTGACTGGATGTGTCTTTGTGCTTAGCCTTAGCTGACTGGATGTGTCTTTGTGCTTAGCCTTAGCTGACTGGATGTGTCTTTGTGCTTAGCCTTAGCTGACTGGATGTGCTCAGGGTAGAGTCCTTTTAGTCCTTCTGCCTGGGCTGGGGGTTCTGATTGGCTGGCTGGAGGTGGGATTGGTACATTTTGTTTTAGTGTGAGCATTATTAAAACTGAGTTAATACTAATTAGGAATGGTAAAATACAATGGTCATGTTTTCCGCCAGGGGGAGCTGTAAGTCATACAAATGTAAATATGTTTCCATGTTTTTCTGCCACCATATAAAGTGAAGCAAACGTACAGTAAGTTGTCAAGTGGTCTTATTTAAAGTATGAAGTTGCCTCACATTTGGATCAACTGCTGCATGCTGATACACTGGAGGCAATATCCCAGGGCTGGACGGCTTGCCTGCAGATTTTTATAAAGCGTTTTGGGAAATTATTTATTGGGATTTGCTTTGTGTTGTGCATGAGTGATTCGGAAGGGGGAGTTACCACTAAGCTGTCGATGTGCGGTTCTGTCCCTTTTTTCCAAAAAGGGTGACCTGTGTGTGTGTGCGCTAAAGAACTGGCAGCCTTTAGCCTTACTCTCTACTGATTATAAGGCAATAGCAAGGTGTCTTGCCAATAGACTTAAAAAATACATTGGTGCTGTGGTACACCTGGATCGGTCTTATGGTGTGCCAGGGAAATCTATGCTGGATAACCTGTTTCTTATAAAATACATCCTGGGTCTGTCTGCTCGATGTGGCTTAAACTTTGGAGGCATTTCATAAGATCAGGAAAAGGAAAATATTTCATTTTTGTGATTGGACCGGTACAGGCTGTGCAGTGGGGACAGGGGGTATGCCCCCTCAGTTTCCAAGTCTTGAAATAGGGTTTAAGCTTTTAGGGGTATATCTGGGATCAGAGCATTGGGTGCCGAAAAACTGGGAAGGTTCAGGCAGTTGAGATTAAGCTCTGTAAATGCAAATGGCTGCTTTCGGAAATGTCATACAGAGGTGGGGTGCTGGTGGCCAATAACATCGTAGCATCCTCCATGTGGTACAAGGCTGCTCTGCTAGATCCACCCAGGGGTTTGCTGACTGAAGACCAGAGGAAGCTGGTGGACATCCTTGGTGTGGGTGCCACTGGATATGAGCAGTCCTGTATTTGCCTGTGCAAGAGGGAGGACAGGGACTAGTGGACTTGGAGAGAAGAGTGGGGTCTTCATCTCCAGGCCGTGCTGCAGAGAGACGATCAGACCGGAGGCCTCCCACGGACGTCCTGACTCCTAGGGCCCGGACGTCCTGAGTCCTAGGGTGCATCCTGACTCTTAAGGTGCATCCTGACTCCTAGGGCATGGACGTCCTGACTCCTAGGGTGCATCCTGGCTCCTAGGGCACGGACGTCCTGACTCCTAGGGAGCATCCTGACTCCTAGGGTATGGACGTCCTGACTCCTAGGGAGCATCCTGACTCCTAGAGCACGGACGTCCTGACTCCTAGGGTGCATCCTGATTCCATGTCCTCTACTCGTCTCCTCCAGAAAAGGAGGATCATTTTTTTAAATTTTGTGATGCACCCCTGGTAACCCTGAACGAACCAGGGCCGACTAAAGTAGGCAGGCAATCGAAACAGCACCCCCACCTGGGGGGAGGATTTCACTGGTCTTGATTGGCTTGATTAAACGTGTGCCCCTGTTCAGAGATGACCCAGGTTGAATACAACTGTGCCATTATAAAAGGAACAGAAATGTAAAAAACAAACACGCTGGTTATCATTGATATCCGCTGTTTTTAATTAAAGCCCTTAATGACACCCTTTTACCTGTATCCCTTTTAAGTGACACATTAAATTAATGAATTATTGTGAATATTATTTACAGGAGGAAGCCTTCACAGCTATGACAATCCTGCCTCTCAAATTGGTAATTATTTGTATTTTTATTTATTTATTTATTCATGTTTATGTGTTCATACTTCAGCTATGAGATGCCACTGATACCTACTGACACTGATATTTTGAACTGATATTCACAAATTAAATCTTCCTCTTGCAATAATACATTTGTGTCAGCTTGCACAAAAGGGAATTGTGATTGAAAACATGATTAAAAGTTTACTGAACTGCTAACCTGAAAGACAATGTGGGCCTCATTTATGAAACGTGAGCTGAACAAAGATCACCGTAAATCCTTCAGAAATGCGTTCACACAAATAATGTGGGATTTAAGTTGACCTAAAATAAGCAGTTCATATTCACCAACAAATTTGTCTGAATTAAATCAGTTTGCAAAGAAAAGTGGGCTAAAAGACAATATCAATTGATATGAAGTGTTTGACTGTAGTTATAGGTGGGACAACCAGTTATTAAGCGTTAAGTGGGCAATTATTGTAAAATGTAAAATGATTAACTTTTTTCATGAAATAAGTGAAATTTTAGAAATGTGTTTTGTATTTACTCAGGTTCTCTTTGACTCATATTACGTTTTGTTTGAAGATCTGAAACAATTAAATGTGACAGATATTCAATAATGTAGGAAATCAGGAATTCTTTTTCACTGCAACTATCTAAAATAGTTAGCACAATTTACCAGAGGGATGTGTGGCTGTCCTGCTCTTCTTTAGTGAATGCTGGCAATGTGTTATAGTGTTTACAGTGTCCAGAAAATAAACATCCATGAGTGGTTTTATTCTCTACAGGTGACTATATCAATGACAGTGAGGAGGAGAACGAGAAAGGAGAAGGTTACATGTGAGTGTCCATCTGTCTGTCTGTCCTTCTGTCTGTCCATCTGTCTGTCCATATGTTTGTCCATCTGTCTGTCCGTCTGTCCGTCTCTGACTTGTATAAATGTGTTCTCGGATGTTTGTGTGTCTCTGTATAGCACTTTAAGGTATTTATTAGACTTATTTTTTAGACTTATTGTTCTTCTGCTACTGTAGCCTATCCGCTTAGAGGTTTGATACATTGTGTGTTCAGAGATGCTCTTCTGCATACCACTGTTGTAATGTGTGGTTATTTGCGTTACTGTGACCTTCCTGTCAGCTTTGACCAGTCTGGCCGTTCTCCTCTGACCTCCCTCATTAACAAGGCGTTTTTGCACATAGAACTTCTGCTTGCTGGATGATTTTAGTTTTTTGCACCATTCTCTGCAAACTCAAGAGACTTTATGTGTGAAAATCCCAGGAGATCCGCAGTTTCTGAGATACTCCAACCACCCTTCTGACATCAACAATCATTTCACGGTCAAAATCACAAGATCACATTTCATCCCCATTCTGTCATTTGGTCTGAAAAACTGCTGAACGTCTTGACCATGTCTGCATGCTTTTATACATTTAGTTGCTGCCACATGATTGGCTGATTAAATATTTGCATTAACAAGCTGGTGTACATGTCTACCGAATAAAGTGAGTGAGAGTGACGGTGAGAGTGAGAGAGAATAAGTACTAAATGCTAACTATGAATACTTCCTGTGTGCTTCAGAATGGTGTTGCCAGGTCCTCCTGTGGCCATGCCCATTGGCAGGTCTGAGCAGAGTCTTGTGTCCTCACAGAGTTCAGGTAAAGGAGACAGAAACTGGAAGAGAAACTGCTGTATAGAAAATGTCCATTGCAGTTATATTGATTATATTTTGCACAGTGGAAATATAACAATAGATTGCAAAATATAATAATACATTATATTGTGCTGATTTGGCCTATGATTTTGTAAACTTGTGTGTAAAGAAAAATGAATGTTTTAATTTAAATGTCTTGACATTTGTTTTGTTATTGTCATGGATTCCAAACTTCCTGGCATTTTGTAGAAAGGGGCGATTACATTAATGTGCCTGTGCCTGAGGAGGAAGATCGTTCTGGTGAGAAATCCTGTTTCAGACTTCACGTTATTTATCATTTGCATACGTAATTGTCGACTCAAGAGGACTATTATTATTATTATTATTATTATTATTATTATTATTATTAATTTTACAAACAAATTAAGCGTATTTGTATGTTCATAATCTGTACATTACATACATCTGGACGTAATCTGCATGTTAACATATCCATTTCCATGACACTTGGCAATACTAATATGGAGCGTTAAACACATACACTCTGTTTCTCTCTGTCTCTCTGTCCCCTCCCCCCTTCTCTCCTTCACACACACATTTGTGTGTATTCACAGACACCAGCAGTCAAAACTACATTAATGTGCAGGCAGGTGGAGAACACTGTAAACTTTCCCCAGGTTGGTACTTTTTGAATATTTGTAGAAATATGAATTTGCAACTCTTTGTGCAAATGTTAGTGTCAACGAAAAAATGTTTTACTCATGGGTGATTGAAGAAATTGGGGTTATGGTGCTGCTCTTAGCTGCAGGTGAATTGGGGTGTGATGGAGGTATGATATTCTGTATGCTGCTGTTCATTTGATCATATCTGTATGCTTTCTGCATCTCCAGGGATCTCCCTTGATAACATGGAAAGTGACGACAACAGCATCTCTGACTATGTGAATACGGAGGTAAGCCCAAAATCCATGTATTTTCCTCTGTCAAATACCCTGCAGACTTCTACACAATACTGATGGGAGAAATATTTTACATTTACACATTACCAAATGCTCTAATTCGAGTGACTTTTACAGTTTTTTTTCTGCATCATGGCGAGAATGAATGAGCTGTCTTCCTTGTCCTCACTAGTGCTGTATTTCCAAACAGTTTATTTTGGCAAGCCAATTGTTTGGCCTATGTCTCTGACTGTTTTCTTATTTCTCAGCCTCATAATGGCTTCTTTCACTGTCATTTGCCAAACTTTATTTATTTATTTATGCATTTATGCATTTATTTATGCATTTATTCATTATATAAATAAATAAATAAATAAATAAATACATAAATAAATAAAAAAAATAAAAAAATAAAAAAGATATATATATATATATATATATATATATATATATATATATATATATATAAATATATCTATTTATTTACCAGGGACAGTGCATATTAATCAACATTTCAGTTTCCACCTCAATATAAATGTGGCAGAGTTAGCTAATGGGCTAATTTTCATCTCTGGTCCTTATGTTGACAAACACCAATCACAGACTCCAATGACAATCAAAAGCCTAGAATCAACACCAGACGCTGAAAGCTTTCTTATAGCTGCACTAAGGAAGTGATTGAATACACCTGACTAGCCAGAAATCAGATCCCCTAAAATGGAGGGACTATGTATAAAAAGTGATGTAATTCCTACACAGATCACCTGATATGAATATATGAATGTAAATACCATAAATTCAAATGCAATGTGCTGGAGAGCCAAAAACCAGCAATTATACCTCTGTCGAAATACTTTCAGACTGCATTGTATAACTGATAACTTTATAACTGTTAAAGTGACAAATACTACAAAAATCTCTCTCTCTCTCTCTCTCTCTCTCTCTCTCTCTCTCTCTCTCAGTTCATTAAACATACCACTTGCCAATAAGAGATGCCTGTGTAAGCTTCACAGACCAGCTATGGTGGCACGACTGCAACCACTCCAAGGGAAGCTGTTGGCAGAAGCTGGGTTGTTGTTTTTTTACTTAATTAAACAATTTTTTAAGGAGCTTCAGTTAATGTTCACATCAACCATTAGAATGGTGAAAAAATTTGACCATGACTTTGACTGTGGAATGATTGTTGGCAGACAAGGTGGTTTAAGTATCTCAGAAACTGCTGGGACACTAGTCTGCACACTAGTCTCTAGTCTCTTTTTAATCCAGTGAGCAGCAGTTCTGCAGACAGAAACGCCTTGTTAATGAGAGATGTCAGAGGAGAATGGCCAGACTGGTCAAAGCTGACAGAAAGGTCAGCACACATTACAACAGTGATATGCAGAAGAGCATCTCACAATGCATCGTAACTCTAAGTGGGGAGGCTACAGCAGTAGAAGTCTAAAAAATAAGTATAATAAATACCTAATAAAGTTTCATGTTTTCATGCATGTTTCATGTTAAAATTTTAGTCCAGTCTTTATTTCATTCAATTTAAAAATGGAAATTTCAATATGTTCAATTTATTGCAACACAAATTCAAGTTATGCCATTCACATGAATGTTCTGCTGCCACTAATCTCAGCCTGTAAATGATTTCACAGTATATTGTTCCAGTAATTCTTTTGTAAACCTGGTTTTTGGACTTGCCTGTTTTCCAATTATGAACTTGATTGTACTACCTGTTTGCTGGATTTGATCCTTGCCTGCTCAGTCTGCCTGCTCTGTATTAAAGCCTGCCGTTTTCACTCCATCCCTGAGTCTGCGAGTGGTTCCTCTGTCTGCAGCCATGGCACTCACCTATCACATTTATTTTCAACTTTATCACATTACTTCTCCTTTGTCCAGTAATGCAGCAATGTTTGGTCAAATTGTCGTGAGCCACGGACCCCTTGGCGAGCTCAGACCTCACGTTCCCACGAGCAGTACCTCACAATGAGGTGTCTCGGGGACAAACTCAAGTACTCCGAACGTCCTGGAGCCCTGGTAAGTTCTACTGAACTTCCAGCCCAGTCTCGAAGTGAAGGGTGTGATGCAAATCTGGTAATCGATGTCCTGTATTCAATGTATTTCCTCTAAAGACTCTTTATCACATATGATTATAGTAAGATATACTTTATTATAATCAATCAAAAGAATAGAGTTATACAGATTACAGTGTACATATCATCTTTTGCAGTTTGCTAATCACATGCAAGTTACATATACCCCTCTTAGCTCTTTCTAAATTACCTTTCCACCACGATGTTTAAAAATCAAGGTACACCCTTCCTATATCCATCCTCTTTGGCCTTAGCCTTATCCTATAGCTCCCCCTTCTTGACGTTTAAAAAGAAACTATTCCTAGAATATTATATTTATCTAAATATGATAACTTCTCTACATTTTTCTACTTTATATAGTACCCTAATGAGAAATAAAAGATATATAAAAGTAAACTTATAATATGTTACTTTTCCTACTTCTACAAGTAATATAGATTATAATTACCACTCCAGCTTGGTTATAGTTGTTCTGCGTGGCTCTTTCTTCACCAGCTCGTAGATATCTTCTGAAGCCGAATTCTGGGATCCTGCTCTAAGGTCTAAAAGCTTATCCCTTATATATCTTTTTTGCATACAAAAGTGTACCTTTTTTGATAAGAAATGCCCCCATTATGTCAAGCGGGAAGACATTTATCTTTTATATAACCTGTTTTTTAATGATCATATTAATTATTTCTGTTTTTCCAATTGTCATTTTCTCATACCTCAAAAGAACTGTCCCCAATATTTTATTTCATGGGCCCCTCTGGTTTGGGAATTTCCACCATCTTGATATACGAGTGGAAAAACACTAGCCCTTATGTTGTTTTTAATGAACCTATTCATCACTGGGGTCTGTTTCAGTTTCATAATCTCTCCTTGACTTCCTCCAAACTTTGATCTCATGCAAGCCAGACGTTAAAGCCTGCCACCATCTCAACACCCTCTTCAGGTGCCCCTTTTTGTGGTGCCTTAAGGGATCTACAAAGGACATCCAGCCAATAGCTGAGTGTAAATTATCCGCCATTAATCATTAATTTTCTTTCGGTATTGACATCCCTTCCGTTTTCCTTATTTTTGTTTTTCTTTAGCCAGGCATTGTGCCCCTCCCCTGTAGGGTTGGGGTATTCTCAGTCAGAACTTTAACCTTGCTCCTTAAAACCCTAAATCTAAGTCCCCCGACTTCAGACTCCTCTACTGACAAGTATGGCTGCTCATTCTCTGAACCACATATTTTTCTTCTTACGGGCGTTCTTACTACCACCTCGATGGCGTGTGCGAGGGGTTAACAATGCATTCCTTTCTAACCCATCCCCCGTCAATCTCTCATCAGGGGGGCCTAGGGCCGGGTCCTCGACAATATGATCAAACCTTTGGGTATGCAGAAGAAGCAACGGAGATCGTTTAAGCACATGGTAGAAGGGTGTGATAAGTAAAAATGTGTTCTGGTTCCTAAAGATTTTCTAAAATATTTATGCCAGTAAATTTTAAAAATACACCCCATAGGACTGAAAACGGTGTGTCGTGTATAAAGTACAAAGTACCATTTAGGGGTGAATATTTACTACCGAGCGGCACTGCATTCATCCTGAAAATGAGCTTCGTATGCTGCTTTGTTTCTGTGCTTGAGCTTTTTGTTATGTTCCTGGATTCTGTCTGTCTGATTATATTGCCTGGTTATTTATGGCTGTTTCCTGACCTATGTCTGATATTATGATCATTGATTATTGCCTTTCCCTTTTGCTTTAGTGTTTATTGTCAGTCTTGATTTATTTTGTGTATTTTGTTATTTTCCATATTTACATTACTTCTGTTCATGTCTGATTTCATTGCATTCATAGGTTCAGCGTCTGATCCCAGTCTGTGTCATTGCAACACTCCCCGTCCTGTGAATAACACCACTTTGGCAATTTTCATGACTCTGGTTTAATACTTCCTTCTCACCTCGCTTTCTGATTCCCAGCTGCAGTCCATCTGAGTGTAGATAATTACTAATCAGTACTAATTAACACTAACACTGTTTGTCTTTTGAGTTTAGCTAATACATTCCTGTTGTATATATTTACTAGTATTAACCACGCTTTTTGGGTTGGGTGATTATTTATTTTTACACGTGAAATAACAATATTAGTGATTCCCAATTCTGTGCGTGATTCCCAATTCTGCGCTGTAACTTTCAGTATTGCTGTGCCTTGCTGCTATTCTGGAGCTCTCTTGCTCGTTACCTTCTTACCCTATCCTGTTCTTACAAATCTATCCTCACAGTCTGCCTGCTAGCCCCAGGTCATGTTGTGTGCATACAGTTTCGTTCTACTCTATATCTGGCCTTGCGTTTACCTCTGGTTATGTTACCTGATTCCCTCGTGCAGTTCCCCTGTGTTAAATGTTTAGTCTCGCCCACTCACACCTGCTCCTGAATAGAATGCCCATTTCCCTGTGTATATATATCCCAGTCTGAGCACTCATTCCCTGTCCAATCGCTGATCCTCATTCTGTGCCCAGTTCCTAGTATGCCAGTTTGTAGTGAGATTCTTGAGACACCCTTCTGCCTGATTTCATGTTGCCTTGCCCTTCTGTTTTGTTGGTTTTGACTTTTGCTGTGTCCAGTGATTATTCTCCTGCCTGCTCCTTTTGTCTGAACCTCTGATACCTGGCTACGAACTTAATAACGAACCGTAATAAAGATGACGATTTCTGCTCATCCCTTTCACAAGATTCCATTTTCAAGTTTTTGTATTTTTCACTGTCCATTTTTTGTCAATGTAAGTCTTATAAGAGACTGTTGTCCTATAAAAAATTCTAATACATCAGATGAGGAAGATCACAGATTTAAAAAAATGCAATTAAGTTATTTAGGCTTTTTCAACTCATTTTATGTTTTGAGTTGAAAATGAATTCAATAAAATGAAAAAAAAAACATTATGATTATGACTACTCAATAGGTGATTAAATGCATTTACTTTCCTTGTGTATTTTTGGGGGAAAAAGTTATCCCTATTACATTTAATCATTTTGCTGAGGCAATTGCTAGAAGAGTTATGACCATTTGTTTTCTATAGTGCCACCTATTGATGGCTTTATATCACACCTCTGGGGCGTAAGCACAGTGGTAGTTTTATTTGTATAATTTAACATTGCAGGGGTTAGAGCTCATTATATCAATAGAGGCCATGCCCACGGAAATAATTGCCTTACTGCTGCCATTGGTTTGAATGTAGTAACTATGTTTATGGAATATTTTTTTATTTTGGTTGGAAGATGTTGTGCACCATATTTCATGCAAATTGCTATCTAGGAGGAAATTGATTTTTCAGGTTTCTCACAAAATTCAAAATATCAAAAATCCAAAATGGTAAATTACTATGTTCCAAGAGGATTTTTTGTTAATCTGGAGCCCGGGACTCAAATGATTCAGGAGTTACAGTGGGCTCCAGTATTATTGGCAGCCTTGGTGAAAATGAAGAAAAACAGCTTCTTTTTTTTTACTTTTAGACTTTAGTCTTCTACTGCTGTAGCCTATACTCTGAGAGCAGGGGTTCCAACCAATTACCTTCATTTATTTTTCTGACAGAAAAACCCCCATAAAAATGCTACATTCATACAAACAAACTCTTTGGAAGGGTGGCACAAAGACAGCCCTTTGCACAATAAACATGCTTGCGACTGGGCCCATTGTTCTGAAGCCTGATAGAACAATCTGGCCAGGTATGGACCCCAACGCAAGAAGCCCTATGATTCCAGGGACAGAGGCTGGGCATGCACGAATCCGAGCTCTGGTCCTTGAACCAAGGCCTGGCGAATCTACACCAGATCTGCATCCGGAACCCCGTCTGCCCCCACCTGAGTGCCACGCTGGAGAACCCGTCTCCTGCAGAACCGGACTCCTGGAGAACCGGACTCCTGCAGAACCGGACTCCTGGAGAACCGGACTCCTGGAGAACCCGAATCCTGCAGAACCCGACTCCTGGAGAACCCGAATCCTGCAGATCTTTCCTGTCCCAGTGTTCCCTCCCGTTGCCCTTCCCGACCGAGCGCTCCAGGGTCGTCAACGTCAGCATCTGCTGGCTGGGGAGCATGAGAGTGGGGCACGGCATTCTGGGAGTCGGGCGCCCCCGAGTGCAACAGTTTTCGCCCATGAAGAGGGTCTTTGACCACACTGCTTCCGGGCCTGCTGTCACGCGTCAACTCGACTGAAGCCGCCAAGTCAAGTGCTCTGCCTCAGACTACGCCATTGAGTTATGGACCCTGGCAGCCTTAGCAGCGTGGGATCACACAACGTTACATGGTGCCTTGTACAACGGACTGTCTGACTGAACTCAATACGAGCTAACCACCTGCAGGCTACCTGTTACTCTGGACGGGCTTATCCGAGTGGATTCCCATGTAAGGGAGTGACGAGCCGTGAGACTTGCCCGAGAACCCAGTTACCCCAGAGCCACACCCGTCCCACATTCCAGTCGTCAGCCCCGAGGTGAAGACCCTAAACCTGAGCCCATGCAAGTTGGCCGAATCAGGTTTTCGGCGCAGGAATGGGACAATCAAAAGCCAGTAATCCAAGACAAAGCCAAAATCGAGATGCCAAAGAATAGTGGTAAAACAGTCCAGGGTCGAAAATCCAGATAATCAGATATGCGAGGTACAAACAGGGCAAGGCAAGAGCGTAGTCAAAGAGAAAAGAGAAAAGAAACAAGAAATCAACCAGGCAGACAAAACAGAAGGGGTAAGACAATCTCGTAAATCGGGGTGTCTCAGGAATCTCTAATAAACGTAATAATCGGCACTGAGTAAACAGATCAACGTTCAATGTGTGCAGCTGAGACTGGGGTTTAGATGACTGAAGGAAGTGTAGCATAGTGTAGTATAGTGTACTGTTGCACAGTGTAACATAGTGTAGCATAGTGTAGTATAGTGTACCGTTGCACAGTGTAGCATAGTGTAGCATAGTGTAGTATAGTGTACCGTTGCACAGTGTAGCATAGTGTAGCATAGTGTAGTATAGTGTACTGTTGCACAGTGTAACATAGTGTAGTGTAGTGTACCGTTGCACAGTGTAGCATAGTGTAGCATAGTGTAGTATAGTGTACCGTTGCACAGTGTAGCATAGTGTAGCATAGTGTAGTATAGTGTACTGTTGCACAGTGTAACATAGTGTAGTGTAGTGTAGTGTAGTGAGGATGATCTAACACATAAACATCAGGTGAGAAACATGAACGGGCAATAATCTAATGATGAGGGATGCGGACTGGATTCACAAAGACATACATGTAATACAAATGGCTCTGGACTAGGGAGTAGACAATTGTACAGAGTTAAACATGGTGATAGGGGAGAGTAGGTGCCAACACTTTGCTGAATCAAGGCAAGCAATTTAGGGATAGAACAGGGAGGCGGAGTTATAGAGCAGTATTGAAGTAGAGGTAGAGTTAGCCAGTTAGTTAATGTGATTAGTTAGATAGTTAGACAGACAATTAGTGTGTTAATATAATTTAATACTGTACAAAATCTATGTTAGTAGTTATTAGTAGATTAGTGCTTTCTACAAACATAAATGGAGGACAAGCAGGAAGTAAGAGAAAACGAGGCTGAGAAGGAATCGTGGGAAACCGGAAAATTCCAAAACCACCCGAATAGTGGAGCACGCAGACAGGGGAGTGACTCGGGCTCAGAACTACAGAAAGACACAGACATCACGGGAAGACACGTGCTACGAATATGAATGAGAACAGAAAACCAGACATGATAATGAAAAATAATAAATATACAAGAATAACAAATAAAACTCACAGACAATAATCAGGAACATTACATCATGTTCTGTATCATTTTGCTACATTGCATATATTTTATAAATGAGACATACAATACAACTACTGAACTACGTAACATGTTTTTGAGCATCACACTGAGAGGAAAAAAGAAACCACAGTATTATATCATATTGAAAAACACATACAAACACGCACACACACTATTTAAATACACTTATGTATTTAATACACTTATCTATGCATATGGCTGAAAAACTGATCCAGGGTCAGGGAGGTCAGAAGTATTTTGCCTTTCATTGGAGACAGGTGTATTTGCCTTTCATTGGAGACAGGTGTATTTTGCCTTTCATTGGAGACAGGTGTATTTTGCCTTTCATTGGAGACAGGTGTATTTTGCCTTTTATTGGAGACAGGTGTGTTTGCCTTTCATTGGAGACAGGTGTATTTGCCTTTTCTAGCAGTGCTTTCTATTTCCAAATCAAAATTGATTGATTGATTAATTGATACTTTTATTTTGACAGGAAAAACACACTGCACAAAACAATATTGCCCAAACAATAATACACTTTTAAACATGATGTTTTTAGAAGACTGGCTATAAAGGAAAGGGGGTGACTCGCTAAACTACCAAAACTATGCAAAATGTAACTACCTGCTTCAGAAATGAATTACATGTTTGTCATTTATGCATGACGGAGATAGCGTTGATGATCTGATAATTAGACTACCTTGCTTGCTAGTACAGAAGCTAGTAAAGACAAAATTACAGCATGAAGGTAGCAACTGGCAAGTCCTACTGACCTGCTTCATAGTTTTTTAACGAATATATATTTAATCGTGGTTTCATAATTAAAACGAATGATGAGTTATATCATTCATCACAAAATTGATATGGTGTAACCCAGGTAAAACGGAGGTAATCTTCATCCCTGCTCTAACCTCTCCCTTCTCAGATTTTTCCATCTCACTAGGGGATACCACAGTGACCTCATCCCCTAGTGCAAGAAACCTTGGAGTAGTGATGGACAACAGGCTATCCTTCTCCGAGAACATCGCTACGGTGACCCGGGGGTGCAGGTTCTTCCTGTACAACATCCGGAGAATCTGACCCCTTCTCACCACCTACTCCACTCAGTTCCTTGTTCCTGTCCCGCCTGGACTATTGCAATTCTCTGCTGGCTGGCCTTCCAGCATCTGCCATCAGACCCCTACAACTGATCCAGAATGCTGCAGCCAGTCTGGGCACCCCCCCCTGCTCAGCAACCTGCACTGGCTGCCTGTTATGGCTCGCATCAAATTTAAAACTTTGGTATGTAATGTAATTTGCACTTTGTTGTACGTCGCTCTGGACGTCTGCTAAATGCCACAGAATGAATGAATGAATGGTGCTCGCATACCAGGCAGTTAAGGGATCAGCCCCTGTATATATTCAATCCCTTATCAAGACCTATACACCAACAAGACCCCTCCGTTCTGCCTCTTCGTGCCGTCTGGCGCCTCCCCCTCGCCACACCTGCACTTCACGCTCACGACTACTGTCTGTCCTGGTCCCACGGTGGTGGAATGACCTCCCGGTGGATGTCAGAACGGCAGAGTCTCTGACCTCCTTCAAGCGCAGACTGAAGACTCATCTCTTCAGGCTACACCTTTCCCTCCCTAACTCACCACCTAGCCCTAGACTGTAATGGCACTTATGTATAGATTGTATAGATATTGTTACCTGTATAGATATTGTTGTTTTTTATTGGCTGTTGTATTGTATTCCGGTTATTCTAGCTGCCAACTGTGGTATGCTAGTTTGAAAGTTGATTGTACTCTTCAAGGGTTCTGATTATCTGTTTACACGAGGACTCGGAACTGTACTGTCCTCAGGTCCTCTTAGCACTCATAATTGTGTTTGATTTGCACTTCATTGTACGGATAAGATAGGATAAGAGCGTCTGCTAAATGCCATGTAATGTAATGTAATGTGTATTTTTCTGTGGATACTACTATAGATTGGTTACTAGGCAAGTCCCCGATGGTTTGGTCATGACGTCATCACAGCTAGGCCCCACGTAGGCTGACTCGCCCATGCCCTGCCGAGCCCTTGAGATGGCCCTGAAAGAATGCACTCAGTTACACTGAAATGCAAGGAATGTCCCTTCTCCACTCCACTCCAAATTATGTTGACTCAGCCTCAAACGTATTCAAACCTTGGTGACGCCCCTGCATGTCAGTTTAGTTCTTTTCAAACCTTGTTGCTAATAGTCCTCAATGTGTTTGCAATCAATTTAAAACCAATGGATGTATGCTCTGGATGGCAGCTAAGTCATTGAAATGCAGCCTGAACCACCAGCCTTCCGGGCTCCAGTCCTGTACGCCCAGCTTAGCCGGGCTACCGTAGCTACGGGTTTAAAATAAGCTCAACAGGAAGCTTTAACTCAGTGGTAAATTAACTGAAGAAGAAAGCATGTAGGGCATTCTACACAATAAATAAAAACATCCTCCATGTCGAGAAGAAAGCTCCAAACAATGCATGCAACATGCATGTGCAATGGGGCGACATTGGCTCAGGCGGCAGGAGCAGTGGTCAGACAGTCAGAAGTAAGTAAGTACATTTTATTTATATACCACCTTTCACAGACAGAGTCACAAAGTGCTTCACAGGATCAAAAATAACAACAACAATAATAACAATAATAATACATAAAAGAACAGTCAATAAAACCAACAAATCACAAATAAACGAACATGAAATAAATGGAAATACAGTCACAAAAACGGCTAGATGAACACCTGTCTGAAAAGATGTGACTTTAGCTGCTTTCTAAGAATTTCCACAGACGCCACAGCTCTTAAGTCCGGTGGAAGAGAATTCCACAATTTAGGTGCCACCGATTCAAAGGCTCGGTCACCTTTAGTTTTGAGCCTAGTGCAAGGGAAGGGAAGGGTGCCTTGCATGGCAGCCAATCGCCGTCGGTGTGTGACTGTGTGTATGAATGGGTGAATGAGAAGCATCAATTGTACAGCGCTTTAGACAAAGGCGCTATATAAATGCCAACCATTTACCATGCAGGGCAGAATGAGGCCAAAACCCATTATTGATTAACATACAAAAAAGGGCAGTTAAGTTTTGCATTCACCTCAAAAACAGCCACCCCACTCTGATCATTACAAGGCTCTGAAATACCAGAGATGAGCTCAAAGAAGAGTCCCCTCAGCTAGCTGGTCTTGAGCCTTATTTCATTAAGCCCTCCTTACACAAAGCAGCCTCAAGACACCACAGAAATTAGAGTCAACAAACTTATACCAAATCAAACAAAATAGCAGCAGGCTTGGCTCCCCAGACAGGACAGATTGAGCTCACTGTGAAGAGGTGGAGTCAGAGCTTCATTTCCTCACCAAATGTGAGAAATACAGGAAGGCAAGGTCACTGTACTTTCCCAAAATAAAATAAATCTGCCCACAATTTGAGAGAATCTCAGACACAGAGAGACTGGGAGAGAAGAGAGAATGTGTGGATTTGGCAGCCCAATACATTGTCACTTGCTGCCACAAACAAACAGAGTAACAGAGTAACAATGACACCAAAAATCAAAATAAAGAAAGCTCTATTATAGTTCATTATCAGCTGTATATGTTGCAGATGTGCATGTTATGCATTTGTTCTGTATGTTTCTTGTAGTTCAATTTGGTGTTGCTTATTTGTTTGGGCAAGTAAGCATAGCTTTATCTTCCAGTTATACTTTTACTTTTAGCCCATAAGTATTTTGATTACGGATTCTTGAACTTTGTGCAGTAGCTTAAGGACTGAGAACAGTGCTTTTAAGTGTAGCCTAATTTCTTATTAAATCCATTATTATCAAAATTATTTTTTCTGTTATGTTCCATCGTTGTATTGATGGATCAATGTTGAAACAAAGCTTGTTCTACTTGTTCTACAAGCTTGTAATTGTGTTTTATATTATAGAAGAATAAGAAGTGATACTTTTCTTAATTTAATGGAGTCCTGAGCCACATTGAGCTATGGTATAAGAATATGCTTCCAGGCCAAAAATATAGTATGTCAAAGAAATTATCATAGCCAAGGCAAATGTGAACAACATCTTGGAGAAATTGTCCTGGTTCAGTCTGTGGTGGCGCAACAGGCTAAGATACAGCAGACTTGCGGTTGCAGTTTGTTGCAGTTGCACACCGGGGTGTGGCAGGGTTAGCTGATCTCCGCACAATAAGCGCCTCGGACGCCTAGGAACCACGGATGATTAGAGAGATGAGACGTCTTGAAGAAGGCATGTGGACGGTATATCTAACACTAACTGGAACTGGAACAGAGGGGGGTACAAATGGCTTCTAAATTGGGAGAAAAAGGGAATAATCTGAAAACACATTCACATGTGTATTCAACATGAAAGTTTTTATGAAGCATTCCCAAAATGTCCAAAAAGGATTAATCACCCTAATGCTCTAACCAACCTGCATCACATTTAAAATGGAACTTTGTTTCAAAATTTGGTTAACCAGAGCCCTGTTTAATTAGCCATTTAATTATCCATTAGCCAGAATATTAACAGGTTTATCTTTAGCAAGTCCAAATCCTGTAATTAGGCATGCCTGTATATTCATTCATTTACGATATTACTAAACAGTCACCTGAATATGACACACTATACCTTGTTCAAGATGACATTCCGCTTAGGTATATTCCTGGAAAAAATACAGGTCTCAAAAATGGCTGATCTGATTTCAGAATAAACTTCAACTTAGCAGAGAATCTTTTTAAATATCTGGCATCCCCATTTTATGGTGGTCACAGTATTTTGTATGATATTTTGATAATTCGAGACGTCAATGACTCAACCACAAGGGGGCAAAATCGATAGAGTTAAGAATAAAATTGTCTCACCTGTGCCTTTACAGTGCAAGAGTCAGACAGGTGGGTCTCAGTATCAGTTTCAATGCTAAATATTGATTATTTAAAATGAGGTAAATTAAGGGGATTTATTTAAGTGAATAGCGGAAGAAATTCCTTTCCTCCAATCCAAATTACATTTAATCATTTGAATTTGGACATGAATGCAATAAGTTTTTGTATTATGACTACAATTTTTTAAAGAACATTTTAAGAAATTAGCTCTAGAATAATTAAAAAAGCAACATTTGCATATTAGTAAAAAAAAAAAAAGTGAGACACTATCGACGCTTTTAACGAGGTTGCCAAGGAATTGAAGGAAATAAGAAATGTTTTGTGTGACCTAAGCTGCACATCGAAAGAATTACTCAATAAATAGTGTTATTTGTTTCCATACCTATCACATCAGAACCACACACTGGCGCACGGCAGCTGCATTTGGTTCAAACGCCGGAGTCGGTGCCAACACAACCAACAGCTTCAGGCGGTAAAGCCACATTCCTCAACTGTGCCGCATTATGTAGGACAGCGCACGTTCTCAGAACATCCCAGACCTTCTCAGGCTTGTATTCAGGTTTTCCTCCCGAGGAATCTGCCCTTCAGAGGCCCGCACCAGCACGTGCCTGGGAATAGCGCACGTTGTAGTTGCTCTCAAAATTAACGTTATTATATTTTAAGGCAAAAAAGTACAAGTTTAAATTCAAATACGATTACATACGCTGTCCTACTCTGAAATGCCTTATTTTAGGTTTTCCTAACTCCTCTGTTTTCCCTGTCATTTTATATATTTTAGTATTAGTATATTTAGTGTAGTATATTTTATAATTGAGGAACACAGTACAACTGCATGATTTAGAAACATGTTTTGAACGTCACAAGAAAGGATAAACCACACAGCATGACCCCACAAACATACGCACACACGGTATGCATTCGAAACTATAATTATTTGTGATGTTCATCACATCCAATCGAATCATATTTGAAGTTAAACTTGTAGTTTTTTGCCTTAAAATATAATAACATTCATTTTGACTCCCCAAAATAATGGCTAAATTATACTGACTAAATATTGAATCGCCATTCCCATAATGTCTGTAGGCAAATTGTTTATGCAATGCCTCTGTCACCATATAATTTTGGCCTAATCTTTTGGTGCTCCTGGTCAGAAAAAATGATGGAAGATGAACTAGCAAGACCAAATTCCCAGTGACATTCATTTAAGTGTATTTGCACATTACATTAATGGCATTTGGCAGACGCTCTTATCCAGAGTGACGTACAACAAAGTGCATACCCATAACCAGGGATAAGTGCACTGAAAGAACCTAGAGGGAAGTACAATTTCAACTGCTACCTGGGCAAGAAATAATGCAATTTAGAAAATAACCAACTTGTTTCTGATCTTCGGTTCATATATCCATATATATATACAGTATGTACACTCACTGAGCACTTTATTACATGACCAGCAATACAATGACCTAAAGCATACCTCAACATCAATACAGAAATTATTACAGAAATTCTAATTCATGTAACTTATATAATTATAATTAGAAAATTCTACCTTATAAAATATAGTGCTTTTCTAGACACTCAAAGTGCTGACAGTAATGAGAGGGAAACTTGCCATATAATGTATAGCACCCACCTGGGTGATGTAGGGCTGCCATTTTGTGCCTGAATGCTCACCACACACCAGGTGGAGTGGTAGAAATGGTCCTGGGACAACAAATTCTATGTGCTGCAGTGGCCGTCTCAGGTGCCAGATCTCAATCCAATCAAAAACCTGTGTGCTGAACTGAACAGGGCGGTTGATGAACGCAAACCCAACCTATTATACCTACTAATAATAATACATATTTGCATATATTTTTCTTAACAAAATTACAATGTGTTATGAAGTAATTGCAACAACACAAACATCAGTCAGCTATACGAAGGCCCTAAAATATAATGTATACAGTGGCACAGTATTCAGACCCCTCTGTGGTTCTGTGGTAGTAATTTTAAATGGATTGCCATTTTTTTCCATCAATCTGCACACAATAACCAATAATGATGAATTGAAAACATGTTTTTAGAAATGATTTATGCAAATGAATTAAAAATCCAAAACTCAATACTTTGTTTGGTAGCAATTATAGCTTTGAGTCTTCTTGGATAAGCCTCCACAAGCTTTGCACACCTGGATTTGGGCAATTTATCCCATTCTCCCTGGCAGATCCTCTCAAGCTCCATGAAATTGGATGGGAAGCATCAGTGAACTGCTATCTTCAGGTCTCTCCACAGATGTTCTATGGGGTTTAAGTCTGGGCTTTGGCTGGGCCACTCAAGGATTTGACACAAAACAACTGTAGCCCCAGTCTGAGGTCATGTGCACTCTGGAACTAGTTTTATTCAAGGACCTCTCTTAATTCCCTCTATTCTGACCAGTCTCCCTGACCCTGCCACTGAGAAGCACCCCCATAGCATAATGCTGCCACCACCATGCTTCACCGCAGGGATGGTGTTAGCCAGGAGATGAGCAGTGCCTGGTGTTCACCAGACATAGTGCTTGGAGTTCTGCCCAAGCACTATCAGACCAGATAATCTTTTTCCTCATGCTCTCAGTCTTTTAAATGCAGTTTGAATCAAGAGCAGCTTCCATCTAGCCACTCTTCCATAGAGGCCTGATTGATGGAGTGCTGCTGAAATGATCATCCTTCCAGCAAGATCTCTGCAGCAGGTCTCTGCAGCTGTGTCATCCTGGGAACACCCAAAGCTTTAGAAATGATTTTATACCCTTGCCCAGTTCTATGCCTCAAAACAATTTTATCATGGCAGTCTACAGTGTTCCTCGGATTTCATGGCTTGGTTTTTGTCCTCACATGCAGTGTAAGTTGTGGGACCTTATACACTGTACAAAGATGTGTGCCTTTCTAAACTATGTCCAATCAATTCAGTTTGCCACAAGTGGACTCCAATCAAGTTCTAGTCACATCTCAAGGATAATTAAAGCAAACAGGATGCACCTGACCACAATTTGGAGTGAATATGTAAATGAGAGATTTCAGTTTTTGATTTTGAATAAATTAAAAAAACATGTTTTCACTTTATCATTATGGGTTATTGAGTGTAGATTGATGTATGAAATGCCGATTTTATCCATTTAAAATTACACCTACAATAAAAGAAAGTGTGCGTGAAGTGAAGAGGTCTGAATACTTTCTTAAGCCGCTGTATAAATGCATCATTGTCCACATTCAGGCCCACTCAGCAGCAATGGCTCCAATATTAACATAAAAATACAGAAAACAATAGCACTGGCACATTGGCTACTGTACTCCACTCATTGGTTGAGTGAGTGCTAAGAAAGAGCACAATCAGACTGAAGCCACAGGGGCAGCTGATGCTAAGGTCACAAACCTGGATGTCCAACAAGCTGGGCTGCCTGTGGCCTGTCAATCATTTCTGAGTTAGCTCACTTGTTCAGACAAATACAGTAAACATCATAACAGATATTATTTTGTGTTTTGAACACACTTGCCTAATGTGCTGGCTAAATGTATCTTAAAGCTTATAACTGAATCCATAATTGAAACACTTATGTAGCCAATAGTTTTATTCTCAAAGAGCAAATACACAGTGCAAATAAAGAGAGAGGTGCTAGCCTATGCACACAATTCTTTTGTCTGACAAATTCCTGTTAAAAATACTCCTGTGATTAATGTGTGATATTTATTTTTCTTTCTGCTTAAAGGCAAATTGTAATCATTCCAATGCTGTGAAAGACTAAATGACAGATATATATGGAATGTGGAATGGGTGGGATGATGAATTGACCTTCAACATGCAGAACAGCACTGCCAGTTCTCACCAGATGAAAGAAGTCAGTCCATGTCACCCCTCTACTTGCCCAACTCCACTGGCTCCCCACCAAGTCCCCCTCCTGACCTATAAGGTGGTAAATGGCCAAGGCCCCACCTACCTCAGTGACCTCAGCACCATCCATGAACCCTTCACTCCAGCCGTTCCCTACTGCTCCATTTCCCCTTACCCGCCTCTGGACAATGGGTGTGCCCCGTGCCTCTGGAACTCGCTCCCTGATGACCTTAGGACTGTCTCATCTCCTGATGCTTTTAAAACAGGCCAATGCTTTCTAAATCTTTCTCTTTTTTTCCCTGCCCACTTTTTTATTATTATTACTAACACTGGTATTTACTTTACTTTTTTCAGCAGACACAATTTAATTTTTTACAGAGCTGTGTTGAATTAAATGTTTCATCATACTTACACCCCCAGAGCACCCTTCTTTGAGCTTTTGACAGTAACACATTATACCCACTAGAGATGTTATCTGAATCTACAAGTTATCCCGGGGAAATGTCCCCCCAAAATTCGGCAAGGGACATGTTTTTGCATTATTGTTTAAGAATACAATGTGGGGAATATTAGTGAAATAGTGTTTCAAATAAATATAGACCAGAATAAAATCAAACCAATTGCAAAATATGCCAAAGGTAATCCTTATTGCTGCGGTTCTTTATTGCTGTTTGTAAATTAATTTTCTGTTTCTGTTTTAATCACTAAGCAGTAGTCGAGACTTCTTCTGATTTTTATTAAGTATCAATACGATTAATTCACAATACTCAGTACTGTCAGATTGTACACATTTTATCAACTTTTCTATGCAGACTTCTTTCTCCGCACTCACACTCTGAAAATAGATTGAAGTGGAAAATATCCGCAAGGCGTAGAAAACGAATTGAGATCAATTATTAATTTAAAGGAAAGTTTAGGGCTGCACCAATTTTGAGCACACCATACGCCACTGGTGCAAATGGAACATACAATAAATAGGCAATGCATGAAACAGTGATGACACTTGCTGCAAGGGCGTCAACAAGGTTTGAATACATTTGGGGAGTCAAAGTCATTTAGGGCAAAGCGACATTCCATGTATTTTAATGTACCTGAGTGCACCGTTTAGCTCTTAATGTTTTATGTTGAACTATACCTGTTTTACTTCTCTTGTGAGTTTCCCTGGGCCTAAATGTGCTAATGCACACTCATTGTGTTCCGAACAGAACACAGAGAAGCGGCCACTTCCACCAGAAGCTAACGTCCATTCAATGGTGGTTTTTCCCCTGAGGAATATGGTTTATGATTATGGTTGCTTATTGACTATCCCAGACTCCAAAACCCTTTGATATCAATGGGACCAATAATTATAGAGAAAACGACAAATAACTTATCAAATCCCTGTGTTCAGAAGACAGTGTTAGCTCAGAGTGTTCTGAACAGCACCTTAACTGCTACAGTTTTGTACGTTGTTATACGGCCTGACTCTCAACAACAGCTTCCCACCACGCTGTCATGGGGAGCACCATGTGGTAAAGCGGATGTCCTGTTGACTCCGGTATTACATTGCATTACAGGCATTTAGCAGATGCTCTTATCCAGAGCGAAGTACAATGAAGTGCAGATCAAACACAGGGACAATGTGTGTGTGTGGAAAGTACAGTTCTAGCATAATCACATAGACACAACTTGAACCTTTGAAGAGTACATCAACTTATCAACTAGCATACCACGGTTGGCAGCTAGAATACCCAGAGTACAACAATAACAATATATAACAATATACATAAGTGCTATTATAATCTATGGCTAATCATGGTGGTGAGGTAGGGAGGGAAAGGTGCAGCCTGAAGAGATGAGTCTTCAGTTTGCGTTTGAAAGAGGTCAGAGACTCTGCTGTTCTGACATCCACAGGAAGGTCATTCCACCACCGTGGGGCCAGAACAGACAGCAGTCGTGACCGAGAAGTGCAGGTGTCATGAGAGGGAGGTACCAGGCGTCCCAAAGAATTGAACGGAGGGGTCTTGCTGGTGTATAGATTCTGATTTGTAATTGAATGTATACAGGGACTGATCGCTTAACTGCCTGTTATGCAAGCAACAAAGTTTTAAATTTGATGCGAGCCATAACAAGCAGCCAGTGGAGGTCATTGAGCAGGGGGGTAACATGAGAATATCATTGAATACCAGAAGGGCTGTGGCATTCTGGATCAGTTGTAGGCGGATATTGGAACGCCAGCCAGCAGAGAATTGCAATAGTCCAGATGTTGTACAGGAAGAACCTGCATGCCCGGGTCACTGTAGTGATGTTCTCAGAGAAGGACAGCCTGTTGTCCATCACCACTCCAAGGTTTCTTGCACTGGGGATGAGGTCACTGTGGTATAGAGCAGGGATGAAGATTACCTCCGTCTTACCTGGGTGGAACTTTAGATGGTGGTTGTCCATCCAGCTCTGGATGTCTCTCAGGCAGGCAGATAACACGGCCAAGGGATGTGGTGTAGGTATACTGCTAAATGCTATTAACGTCTTTTCATCATAGATGGCAGGAGCAACAACTTCATATAAGCACATTTAGCATTAAATCACTCTGCAACCACAAAATTACAAGTCTCCATGTCATCAGCAAATTATCAACATGTTGCTTCTCATTAGCTATGAGTGCACGGTCAGATTTGTGTACCAAATCCAACAACAAAGATTACCTTATCTATCCTTGGCTGGCCAGTTTCATGGGATGTCCCAACATTTTTTTTTCCCAATTGCATTTGACATTGGTTGCAGGTTGCCATCAGTAGGCCACGAATGTAGTACTGGACTGTACTGGACTTGGCTCACTTGTGTTCAAACAAATAAACAAATACCTAAATGTAAATTAAAATATTCCTTCCTCCATAATTAGAGGGTATAAACGATTCAAATCCATGATCTAAGATAGATGCAATGGGAACTACCTAGCACTCATTTACTATTTGAATTTTCTGAAACAATTGTGTTTGCCCTCCATTAAGACACAATGTGAACAGCTTTGCTGAAAAATAAAAAAGCCTTTTTTGTAAGTCACAGGGTGTGGCAACAAAATTCAGAAAAGACCGATTCTTAATGAAAGTCTGTTCTTTTTTGAAGACTATAGAACTATGTCAACAATTTAAGGTTGTCAGAAATTTTACGTCATCTCTCATATTATAAATGTGGCAGGACTAAGGCAGGTATTGCATAAGTAAAGCCAGAGCTGTAGAGGAACAAAGTATATACTTCAGCTGTACAATAATTTCAGCTGAAAAACCACATAGGCCACGAGCTGCCACTGAATACTATACTCATTTGTGTGTCTGAAAAGCATCCCAGTACCAGGTAAGTGTAAATATATTTTAACATGTATTATTTGTTATAATGCAATTTGGATTTCTAATATATCTTTTTCTGTTGTAGAGAGCACACCAGGCAAAAGGGCTAGTCCAATAACATTGAAATATTGGGTTGGTTGTAATCAGTTTGACCAAAGCAGGGATGAGCATCAGTTTGACCAAAGCAGGGATGAGCATCAGTTTGACCAAAGCAGGGATGAGCATCAGTTTGACCAAAGCAGGGGTGAGCATCAGTTTGACCAAAGCAGGGATGAGCATCAGTTTGACCAAAGCAGAACTAATATTGAGGAACAAAAATAATCTAATCTATTTTTTGTTGAGCAGTCACAATAGTGTAGGTGCCTGCTGAAATGGTTTAACTTCCACAGCAGTTTCCCTGGTCGAATGTGATGTTTCAAATTCATGCTAGTTTCAAAGCCACATGCAATGGAAGAGACTGAGGTGTCCCTGAAGACACACTAAATCACTCTTGTGTGTACATGGGCAGTCAGCTACACACACACACACACACAATGTTACAGCATATTGGTTTGGAAATAGAATTTTAGAAATAAAGCTGCTTTACATTTAAAGACTAAAAAGTATCATCTGGAAAAGGGTGATTTACATTTACATTTTAAAATATTATTGATGTTATAAATATTTAATGTTTAAGAATAAAAGTATTTGTTCTTTATTTGCAAAGGATGCACTGTACCTTGGACCTGTTCAGACATAATTATCGTTTAAGTTCTTGTGTAAATTTCATCGTGTGGGTCTGATTTAAGCACATTTTCTGTTCCTGTTACATCCAGCCCAAGCTAGTTGCAACACATGAATGGATGCCGTGACGGAACTCTTTGCATTAAATCACACATTCCGTGGTGTAGGTTTCCTACAGGTTTTCTCCTGCAGTCCAACGGCATGCAGGTTAGATCAGTTGAAGAGTCTAAACTGCCCCTTGGTGTACTTCTGCCGTTGCACTTGACCAAGGCCTCAGAACTGGAGTTGGTCCCCGGGGGGCTAAATCCTAGGTAATTATGTTGTTCCCTTAGAAGGCATTGATAACCACACATAAAATTACAAAAAAATATCAAAGTTTGAGAGCTCTGGTATTAACACTCAGCATGAAAATTTGGAAGTATTTTCTCACACATAGAGTGGCCACTGTGTGGAATAGCTTGCCAGGTCATGTTGTAATTCATGTTAGGTAGGTTTTCAACACCAGGCTGGATTTAAGTAAACTAAAGCATTGTTGGGCTGAATAGCCTGTTCTGTTCAGTAATGTTAGGTTATCTATGAATGTTCTTCACCAAATGAAATCCTCCTGTATGTACTCATTAATACATACTTGTCAGGCTTCAGAACAAAGAACCCAATAGCGAATTCATAGAAATTCCAATAAAAGTATTTTCAACAGGTTAACAGGTGAATGTTGACTGCTGGCAAACAGGAGTGTAGTAGGCCAAGCAGTTCATAATCAATAATCCAGGCAAGAGTTTGTTAACAGCGGTTCTTGGACTTTTTTACTGGGGTGGCTAAGGGGGCCATATCTCCTGGCTTTGTGAGCACAAAATGTTTTTGGGGGTATTTATGTTTTTTTTGTTGTTTGTTTGTTTCATGTGCGAAAAAATGAGGCTCTTACTTTAGGGCACTGTGTGCTAAAACAGGCAGCATACAGTACAGTACATATACAGTAGCCATGCCACACTGCCTGTTTCAGCACACAGCGCCCCGAAGAGACTTAAAATTGCACCAATTGTGACTAATCTGAATTACATAGTATATTAAACATGACATCATACATTGTCATCAGAAGACAATTAGATGTTTATGGACCAAGAATAAAAACAAATTGTTTGACAATATTTAACACCGTTGTGTTTGGAAGAACAACTACAAGGTGTAGAGCCTGCCATGGTACACCAACATAATACCATTTTACAGGCTTGTTTCAATCTGAGAAGAAGAATAACATGAAGTGACTGGATAAGTAACATGCATCAGAGCTGGTGAGAATGTGTGAGAATGGGGTGTGCTTATTGAGGACTGATACATGGCAGCCTGCTGGCTCCACCCTCTGCCTATATCAGGACTTCCTGCTCCAAGAGCCACTCCCAGAGAGAATCACCAAACACCTGAGCGGATCCAAAGACGAAGTGGACCGCACATAAAACAGGCTCGGCACCGAAAGAAAGCAGAGTACCGCAAGGGAAGTCAACCGGAGTGAGAAGGGGAGCGAAATCTGTGCTGTGTGCTAATTGTTGTGATCATCATTTTGTGTAGGAGAACCTGTAACGTGTACCCACTCGTGACTGGCTGACCAACCCCCTTGGATGACGGGAACCTGGACTGACTGAGAATTCGCTTCTGTGTACCGAACCTGAATAAGGTACCCAGAACATTCTCTTGGGTTAGGGCTCCAATGAAAAGTCGGTGTAGATGTATTCCCCTGGGCAAAGAATAAATTCATTTTGTTGTGAGACTTATAATTATTTGGCTTAGTCTGGTAGCAAACCCACACTCCCCGGCATTTGTCTCACCACACAGTCAATAATGTGTTGAATTGTTTGCTCAAATTTATAGTGACCGCAGAAACCAAAGCTGAATGGAATGGTGCTGTGTTGAACATGTTGTTAACATGATGCTAAAATCATGACTACATTGAATCTCTTCTAGATTAAAAACATACATTAAAGATGAAAGGAAAAAACCTGGTTGCATTGTTCCTGTTTTTAGGTAAGTGAATCCATATATCAACATGAATAGGAATTGGTGAAAATAAGACGTGCGTTACAAATATTTTCAATCATAACAACTGCAGCCCTGACAACTACAGCAGGACCCATAACAACTGCAGCCCAAACTACAACTGCAGAAATTACAAGAACTGCATCGTCGACGACAACAGCTGCATTGACAGCAACTGCAGCCCCAAAGACAACTGCAGGCCCCCAAAAAACTGCTGCATCCACTACAACTGCAGCTCTGATGACAACTGCATCCCTGACGAAAACTGCATCCCCAACAAGTGCAGCCTTGACAAAAACTTCTGCACCAATTAAAACAGCTGCTCCAACTACAATTGGAGCCCCTACTACAACTGCAGCTCCCACTACAGCTGCAGATACGAGAATAACTGCAGGGGTGAGTACAACTACTGCATTTACTACAACTACATCCCTGACTACAACTGCATCCGCAAAAACTGCAGCCTTGACAACAACTTTTGCACCAATTACAACTGCTGCTCCAAAAAGAACTGCAGCCCCTACTACAGCTGCTGCAGAAACAACAACTGCAGCCCCCACAACAACTGGAACCCCCACAAAGACCGCTGCACCTACGACAACTGTATCCCCGACTATGACTGCAGCTCCCACTACAACTGGAACTGCCACTACAACTGTGGCACCGATTACAACTGTAACCCTGACGACAACTGTAGCTCACACTACAACTGCAGAAACGACAAAAACTGAAGCGCCGACTACAACTGATTCATTGACAAAGACTGCAGCCTTGACAACAACTGTAGCACCCACTACAACTGAAGACCTGATGACAACTACAGCCCCGACTGCAACTGCAGCCCCTATGACAACTGCTGCAGAAACTACAACTGCATCCCTGACTACAACTGCAGACCCAACAACAACTGCAGCCCCTACTACAACTGCTGCACCCACAACAACTGCATCCCTGACTACAACTACAGCCCCCAAAACAATTGGAACTCCCACTACAACTGTGGCACCAATTACAACTCCAGCCCTGACTTCAACTGCAGCTCCCACTACAACTGCAGCCCCAAAAACAACTGCTGCATTGACTACAACCCCAGCCCCGACTTCAACTGCAGGTCCCACTATAACTGCAGCACCAACAACAACTGCAGCCCCTACTACAACTGCTGCACCCACATCAACTGCATCCCTGACTACAACTGCAGCCCCCACAACAACTGCTCTACTGACTACAACCCCAGCCCCGACTTCAACTGCAGCTGCCACTACAACTGCAGCCCCAAAAACAACTGCAGCCCCTACTACAACTGCTGCACCCACAACAACTGCATCCCTGACTAAAACTGCAGCCCACAGAACAACTGGAACCCCCACTACAACTGCGGCAGCGATTACAACTGCAGCCATGACTACAACTGTAGCTCCCACTATAACTGCAGAAATGACAGCAACTGCAGCACCAACTACAACTGATTCATTGACAATAACTGCATCCCTGACTCCAACTGCAGCCCCCACAACAACTGGAACTCCCATGACAACTGTGGCACCGATTACAACTGCAGTCCTGCCTACAACTGTAGCTCCAACTACAACTGCAGAAACAACAAAAACTTCAGCACCGACTACAAGTGATTCATTGACAACAACTGCAGCCCTGACAACAACTGTTGCACCCACTACAACTGCATCCCTGACTACAACTGCAGCCCACAGAACAACTGGAACCCCCACTACAACTGCGGCAGCGATTACAACTGCAGCCATGACTACAACTGTAGCTCCCACTATAACTGCAGAAATGACAGCAACTGCAGCACCAACTACAACTGATTCATTGACAATAACTGCATCCCTGACTCCAACTGCAGCCCCCACAACAACTGGAACTCCCACTACAACTGTGGCACCGATTACAACTCCAGCCCTGACTTCAACTGCAGCTCCGACTACAACTGAAGCCCCAAAAAAAACTGCTGCACTGACTACAACCCCAGCCCTGACTTCAACTGCAGCTCCCACTACAACCCCAGCCCCGACTTCACCTGCAGGTCCCACTACAACTGAAACCCCAACAACAACTGCAGCCCCTACTACAATTGCTGCACCCACATCAACTGCATCCCTGACTACAACTGCAGCCCCCACAACAACTGTAGCTCCAACTACAACTGCAGAAACAACAAAAACTGCAGCACCGACTACAAGTGATTCATTGACAAAAACTGCAGCCCTGACAACAACTGTTGCACCCACTACAACTGAAGACCTGATGACAACTGCATCCCTGACTACAACTGTGGCACCGATTACAACTCCAGCCCTGACTTCAACTGCAGCTCCTACTACAACTGCTGCACCCACAACAACTGCATCCCTGACTAAAACTGCAGCCCACAGAACAACTGGAACCCCCACTACAACTGCGGCACCGATTACAACTGCAGCCATGACTACAACTGTAGCTCCAACTATAACTGCAGAAATGACAGCAACTGCAGCACCAACTACAACTGATTCATTGACAACAACTGCATCCCTGACTCCAACTGCAGCCCCCACAACAACTGGAACTCCCACGACAACTGTGGCACCGATTACAACTGCAGTCCTGCCTACAACTGTAGCTCCAACTACAACTGCAGAAACAACAAAAACTTCAGCACCGACTACAAGTGATTCATTGACAACAACTGCAGCCCTGACAACAACTGTTGCATCCACTACAACTGAAGACCTGATGACAACTGCATCTCCCACTACAACTCCAGCCCCCAATACAACTGCTGCACTGACTTCAACCCCAGCGCCGACTTCAACTGCAGCTCCCACTACAACCCCAGCCCTGACTTCAACTGCAGGTCCCACTAGAACTGCAACCCCAACAACAACTGTAGCCCCTACTACAACTGCTGCACCCACATCAACTGCATCCCTGACTACAACTGCAGCCCCCACAACAACTGTAGCACCAACTACAACTGCAGAAACAACAAAAACTGCAGCACCGACTACAAGTGATTCATTGACAACAACTGCAGCCCTTACTACAATGGCTGCACCCATAACAAGTGCATCCCTGACTACAACAGCAGCCGCCACAACAAGTGGAACTCCCACTACAACTGTGGCACCGATTACAACCCCAGCGCCGACTTCAACTGCAGCTCCCACTACAACCCCAGCCTTGACTTCAACTGCAGCTCCCACTACAACTGAAGCCCCCAAAAAAACTGCTGCACTGACTAGAACCCCAGCCCTGACTTCAACTGCAGCTCCCACTACAACCCCAGCCCCGACTTCACCTGCAGGTCCCACTACAACTGCAACCCCAAAAACAACTGCAGCCCCTACTACAACTGCTGCACCCACATCAACTGCATCCCTGACTACAACTGCAGCCCACACAACAACTGCTGCACTGACTACAACCCCAGCCGCGACTTCAACTGCAGCTCCCACTACAACTGCAGACCCAACAACAACTGTAGCCCTTACTACAATGGCTGCACCCATAACAAGTGCATCCCTGACTACAACTGCAGCCCCCACAACAACTGGAACTCCCACTACAACTGTGGCACCGATTACAACCCCAGCGCCGACTTCAACTGCAGCTCCCACTACAACCCCAGCCTTGACTTCAACTGCAGCTCCCACAACAACTGTAGCACCAACTACAACTGCAGAAACAACAAAAACTGCAGCACCGACTACAAGTGATTCATTGACAACAACTGCAGCCCTTACTACAATGGCTGCACCCATAACAAGTGCATCCCTGACTACAACAGCAGCCGCCACAACAAGTGGAACTCCCACTACAACTGTGGCACCGATTACAACCCCAGCGCCGACTTCAACTGCAGCTCCCACTACAACCCCAGCCTTGACTTCAACTGCAGCTCCCACTACAACTGAAGCCCCCAAAAAAACTGCTGCACTGACTAGAACCCCAGCCCTGACTTCAACTGCAGCTCCCACTACAACCCCAGCCCCGACTTCACCTGCAGGTCCCACTACAACTGCAACCCCAAAAACAACTGCAGCCCCTACTACAACTGCTGCACCCACATCAACTGCATCCCTGACTACAACTGCAGCCCACACAACAACTGCTGCACTGACTACAACCCCAGCCGCGACTTCAACTGCAGCTCCCACTACAACTGCAGACCCAACAACAACTGTAGCCCTTACTACAATGGCTGCACCCATAACAAGTGCATCCCTGACTACAACTGCAGCCCCCACAACAACTGGAACTCCCACTACAACTGTGGCACCGATTACAACCCCAGCGCCGACTTCAACTGCAGCTCCCACTACAACCCCAGCCTTGACTTCAACTGCAGCTCCCACTACAACTGAAGCCCCCAAAAAAACTGCTGCACTGACTACAACCCCAGCCCTGACATCAACTGCAGCTCCCACTACAACCCCAGCCCCGACTTCACCTGCAGGTCCCACTACAACTGCAACCCCAACAACAACTGCAGCCCCTACTACAACTGCTGCACCCACATCAACTGCATCCCTGACTACAACTGCAGCCCCCACAACAACTGTAGCACCAACTACAACTGCAGAAACAACAAAAACTGCAGCACGAACTACAAGTGATTCATTGACAACAACTGCAGCCCTGACAACAACTGTTGCACCCACTACAACTCAAGACCTGATGACAACTGCATCTCCCACTACAACTCCAGCCCCCACAACAACTGCTGCACTGACTTCAACCCCAGCACCGACTTCAACTGCAGCTCCCACTACAACCCCAGCCCTGACTTCAACTGCAGGTCCCACTAGAACTGCAACCCCAACAACAACTGCAGCCCCTACTACAACTGCTGCACCCACATCAACTGCATCCCTGACTACAACTGCAGCCCCCACAACAACTGTAGCACCAACTACAACTGCAGAAACAACAAAAACTGCAGCACCGACTACAAGTGATTCATTGACAACAACTGCAGCCCTTACTACAGTGGCTGCACCCATAACAAGTGCATCCCTGACTACAACTGCAGCCCCCACAACAAGTGGAACTCCCACTACAACTGTGGCACCGATTACAACCCCAGCGCCGACTTCAACTGCAGCTCCCACTACAACCCCAGCCCCGACTTCAACTGCAGGTCCCACTAGAACTGCAACCCCAACAACAACTGCAGCCCCTACTACAACTGCTGCACCCACATCAACTGCATCCCTGACTACAACTGCAGCCCCCACAACAACTGTAGCACCAACTACAACTGCAGAAACAACAAAAACTGCAGCACCGACTACAAGTGATTCATTGACAGCAACTGCAGCCCTGACAACAACTGTTGCACCCACTACAAATGAAGACCTGATGACAACTGCATCACCCACTACAACTCCAGCCCCTACTACAACTGCTGCACCCACATCAACTGCATCCCTGACTACAACTGCAGCCCCCACAACAACTGTAGCACCAACTACAACTGCAGAAACAACAAAAACTGCAGCACTGACTACAAGTGATTCATTGACAAAAACTCCAGCCCTTACTACAATGGCTGCACCCATAACAAGTGCATCCCTGACTACAACTGCAGCCCCCACAACAAGTGGAACTCCCACTACAACTGTGGCACCGATTACAACCCCAGCGCCGACTTCAACTGCAGCTCCCACTACAACCCCAGCCTTGACTTCAACTGCAGCTCCCACTACAACTGAAGCCCCCAAAAAAACTGCTGCACTGACTACAACCCCAGCCCTGACATCAACTGCAGCTCCCACTACAACCCCAGCCCCGACTTCACCTGCAGGTCCCACTACAACTGCAACCCCAACAACAACTGCAGCCCCTACTACAACTGCTGCACCCACATCAACTGCATCCCTGACTACAACTGCAGCCCCCACAACAACTGTAGCACCAACTACAACTGCAGAAACAACAAAAACTGCAGCACGAACTACAAGTGATTCATTGACAACAACTGCAGCCCTGACAACAACTGTTGCACCCACTACAACTCAAGACCTGATGACAACTGCATCTCCCACTACAACTCCAGCCCCCACAACAACTGCTGCACTGACTTCAACCCCAGCACCGACTTCAACTGCAGCTCCCACTACAACCCCAGCCCTGACTTCAACTGCAGGTCCCACTAGAACTGCAACCCCAACAACAACTGCAGCCCCTACTACAACTGCTGCACCCACATCAACTGCATCCCTGACTACAACTGCAGCCCCCACAACAACTGTAGCACCAACTACAACTGCAGAAACAACAAAAACTGCAGCACCGACTACAAGTGATTCATTGACAACAACTGCAGCCCTTACTACAGTGGCTGCACCCATAACAAGTGCATCCCTGACTACAACTGCAGCCCCCACAACAAGTGGAACTCCCACTACAACTGTGGCACCGATTACAACCCCAGCGCCGACTTCAACTGCAGCTCCCACTACAACCCCAGCCCCGACTTCAACTGCAGGTCCCACTAGAACTGCAACCCCAACAACAACTGCAGCCCCTACTACAACTGCTGCACCCACATCAACTGCATCCCTGACTACAACTGCAGCCCCCACAACAACTGTAGCACCAACTACAACTGCAGAAACAACAAAAACTGCAGCACCGACTACAAGTGATTCATTGACAACAACTGCAGCCCTGACAACAACTGTTGCACCCACTACAAATGAAGACCTGATGACAACTGCATCTCCCACTACAACTTCAGCCCCCACAACAACTGCAGCCCCTACTACAACTGCTGCACCCACAACAACTGCATCCCTGACTACAACTGTGGCACCAATTTCAACTCCAGCCCTGACTTCAACTGCAGCTCCTACTACAACTGCTGCACGCACAACAACTGCATCCCTGATTACAACTGCAGCCCACAGAACAACTGGAACCCCCACTACAACTGCAGCACCGATTACAACTGCAGCCATGACTACAACTGTAGCTCCTACTATAACTGCAGAAATGACAGCAACTGCAGCACCAACTACAACTGATTCATTGACAATAACTGCATCCCTGACTCCAACTGCAGCCCCCACAACAACTGGAACTCCCACGACAACTGTGGCACCGATTACAACTGTAGCCATGACTACAACTGTAGCTCCCACTATAACTGCAGAAATGGTAGCAACTGCAGCCCCCACAACAACTGGAACTCCCACAACAACTGTGGCACTGATTACAACTGCAGTCCTGCCTACAACTGTAGCTCCAACTACAACAGCAGAAACGACAAAAACTTCAGCGCCGACTACAAGTGATTCATTGACAACAACTGCAGCCCTGACAACAACTGTTGCACCCACGACAACTAAAGACCTGATGACAACTGCATCTCCCACTACAACTCCAGCCCCCACAACAACTGCTGCACTGACTACAACCCCAGCCGCGACTTCAACTGCAGCTCCCACTACAACTGCAGACCCAACAACAACTGCAGCCCTTACTACAATGGCTGCACCCATAACAAGTGCATCCCTGACTACAACTGCAGCCCCCACAACAAGTGGAACTCCCACTACAACTGTGGCACCGATTACAACCCCAGCGCCGACTTCAACTGCAGCTCCCACTACAACCCCAGCCTTGACTTCAACTGCAGCTCCCACTACAACTGAAGCCCCCAAAAAAACTGCTGCACTGACTACAACCCCAGCCCTGACATCAACTGCAGCTCCCACTACAACCCCAGCCCCGACTTCACCTGCAGGTCCCACTACAACTGCAACCCCAACAACAACTGCAGCCCCTACTACAACTGCTGCACCCACATCAACTGCATCCCTGACTACAACTGCAGCCCCCACAACAACTGTAGCACCAACTACAACTGCAGAAACAACAAAAACTGCAGCACGAACTACAAGTGATTCATTGACAACAACTGCAGCCCTGACAACAACTGTTGCACCCACTACAACTCAAGACCTGATGACAACTGCATCTCCCACTACAACTCCAGCCCCCACAACAACTGCTGCACTGACTTCAACCCCAGCGCCGACTTCAACTGCAGCTCCCACTACAACCCCAGCCCTGACTTCAACTGCAGGTCCCACTAGAACTGCAACCCCAACAACAACTGCAGCCCCTACTACAACTGCTGCACCCACATCAACTGCATCCCTGACTACAACTGCAGCCCCCACAACAACTGTAGCACCAACTACAACTGCAGAAACAACAAAAACTGCAGCACCGACTACAAGTGATTCATTGACAAAAACTCCAGCCCTTACTACAATGGCTGCACCCATAACAAGTGCATCCCTGACTACAACTGCAGCCCCCACAACAAGTGGAACTCCCACTACAACTGTGGCACCGATTACAACCCCAGTGCCGACTTCAACTGCAGCTCCCACTACAACCCCAGCCCCGACTTCACCTGCAGGTCCCACTACAACTGCAACCCCAACAACAACTGCAGCCCCTACTACAACTGCTGCACCCACATCAACTGCATCCCTGACTACAACTGCAGGCCCCACAACAACTGTAGCACCAACTACAACTGCAGAAACAACAAAAACTGCAGCACCGACTACAAGTGATTCATTGACAACAGCTGCAGCGCTGACAACAACTGTTGCACCCACTACAACTCAAGACCTGATGACAACTGCATCTCCCACTACAACTCCAGCCCCCACAACAACTGCAGCCCCTACTACAACTGCTGCACCCACAACAACTGCATCCCTGACTACAACTGTGGCACCAATTTCAACTCCAGCCCTGACTTCAACTGCAGCTCCTACTACAACTGCTGCACGCACAACAACTGCATCCCTGACTACAACTGCAGCCCACAGAACAACTGGAACCCCCACTACAACTGCAGCACCGATTACAACTGCAGCCATGACTACAACTGTAGCTCCCACTATAACTGCAGAAATGAAAGCAACTGCAGCACCAACTACAACTGATTCATTGACAATAACAGCATCCCTGACTACAACTGCAGCCCCCACAACAACTGGAACTCCCACTACAACTGTGGCACCGATTACAACCCCAGCGCCGACTTCAAATGCAGCTCCCACTACAACCCCAGCCTTGACTTCAACTGCAGCTCCCACTACAACTGAAGCCCCCAAAAAAACTGCTGCACTGACTAGAACCCCAGCCCTGACTTCAACTGCAGCTCCCACTACAACCCCAGCCCCGACTTCACCTGCAGGTCCCACTACAACTGCAACCCCAACAACAACTGCAGCCCCTACTACAACTGCTGCACCCACTACAACTGAAGACCTGATGACAACTGCATCCCTGACTTCAACTGCAGCTCCTACTACAACTGCTGCACCCACAACAACTGCATCCCTGACTAAAACTGCAGCCCAGAGACCAACTGGAACCCCCACTACAACTGCGGCACCAATTACAACTGCAGCCATGACTACAACTGTAGCTCCCACTATAACTGCAGAAATGACAGCAACTGCAGCACCAACTACAACTGATTCATTGACAACAACTGCATCCCTGACTTCAACTGCAGCCCCCACAACAACAGGAACTCCCACGACAACTGTGGCACCGATTACAACTACAGTCCTGCCTACAACTGTAGCTCCAACTAAAACTGCAGAAACAACAAAAACTGCAGCACCGACTACAAGTGATTCATTGACAACAACTGCAGCCCTGACAACAACTGTTGCACCCACTACAACTCAAGACCTGATGACAACTGCATCTCCCACTACAACTCCAGCCCCCACAACAACTGCTGCACTGACTTCAACCCCAGCGCCGACTTCAACTGCAGCTCCCACTACAACCCCAGCCCTGACTTCAACTGCAGGTCCCACTAGAACTGCAACCCCAACAACAACTGCAGCCCCTACTACAACTGCTGCACCCACATCAACTGCATCCCTGACTACAACTGCAGCCCCCACAACAACTGTAGCACCAACTACAACTGCAGAAACAACAAAAACTGCAGCACCGACTACAAGTGATTCATTGACAACAACTGCAGCCCTTACTACAATGGCTGCACCCATAACAAGTGCATCCCTGACTACAACTGCAGCCCCCACAACAAGTGGAACTCCCACTACAACTGTGGCACCGATTACAACCCCAGTGCCGACTTCAACTGCAGCTCCCACTACAACCCCAGCCCCGACTTCACCTGCAGGTCCCACTACAACTGCAACCCCAACAACAACTGCAGCCCCTACTACAACTGCTGCACCCACATCAACTGCATCCCTGACTACAACTGCAGGCCCCACAACAACTGTAGCACCAACTACAACTGCAGAAACAACAAAAACTGCAGCACCGACTACAAGTGATTCATTGACAACAACTGCAGCGCTGACAACAACTGTTGCACCCACTAACACTCAAGACCTGATGACAACTGCATCTCCCACTACAACTCCAGCCCCCACAACAACTGCAGCCCCTACTACAACTGCTGCACCCACAACAACTGCATCCCTGACTACAACTGTGGCACCAATTTCAACTCCAGCCCTGACTTCAACTGCAGCTCCTACTACAACTGCTGCACGCACAACAACTGCATCCCTGATTACAACTGCAGCCCACAGAACAACTGGAACCCCCACTACAACTGCAGCACCGATTACAACTGCAGCCATGACTACAACTGTAGCTCCTACTATAACTGCAGAAATGACAGCAACTGCAGCACCAACTACAACTGATTCATTGACAATAACTGCATCCCTGACTCCAACTGCAGCCCCCACAACAACTGGAACTCCCACGACAACTGTGGCACCGATTACAACTGTAGCCATGACTACAACTGTAGCTCCCACTATAACTGCAGAAATGGTAGCAACTGCAGCCCCCACAACAACTGGAACTCCCACAACAACTGTGGCACTGATTACAACTGCAGTCCTGCCTACAACTGTAGCTCCAACTACAACAGCAGAAACGACAAAAACTTCAGCGCCGACTACAAGTGATTCATTGACAACAACTGCAGCCCTGACAACAACTGTTGCACCCACGACAACTAAAGACCTGATGACAACTGCATCTCCCACTACAACTCCAGCCCCCACAACAACTGCTGCACTGACTACAACCCCAGCCGCGACTTCAACTGCAGCTCCCACTACAACTGCAGACCCAACAACAACTGCAGCCCTTACTACAATGGCTGCACCCATAACAAGTGCATCCCTGACTACAACTGCAGCCCCCACAACAAGTGGAACTCCCACTACAACTGTGGCACCGATTACAACCCCAGCGCCGACTTCAACTGCAGCTCCCACTACAACCCCAGCCTTGACTTCAACTGCAGCTCCCACTACAACTGAAGCCCCCAAAAAAACTGCTGCACTGACTACAACCCCAGCCCTGACATCAACTGCAGCTCCCACTACAACCCCAGCCCCGACTTCACCTGCAGGTCCCACTACAACTGCAACCCCAACAACAACTGCAGCCCCTACTACAACTGCTGCACCCACATCAACTGCATCCCTGACTACAACTGCAGCCCCCACAACAACTGTAGCACCAACTACAACTGCAGAAACAACAAAAACTGCAGCACGAACTACAAGTGATTCATTGACAACAACTGCAGCCCTGACAACAACTGTTGCACCCACTACAACTCAAGACCTGATGACAACTGCATCTCCCACTACAACTCCAGCCCCCACAACAACTGCTGCACTGACTTCAACCCCAGCGCCGACTTCAACTGCAGCTCCCACTACAACCCCAGCCCTGACTTCAACTGCAGGTCCCACTAGAACTGCAACCCCAACAACAACTGCAGCCCCTACTACAACTGCTGCACCCACATCAACTGCATCCCTGACTACAACTGCAGCCCCCACAACAACTGTAGCACCAACTACAACTGCAGAAACAACAAAAACTGCAGCACCGACTACAAGTGATTCATTGACAAAAACTCCAGCCCTTACTACAATGGCTGCACCCATAACAAGTGCATCCCTGACTACAACTGCAGCCCCCACAACAAGTGGAACTCCCACTACAACTGTGGCACCGATTACAACCCCAGTGCCGACTTCAACTGCAGCTCCCACTACAACCCCAGCCCCGACTTCACCTGCAGGTCCCACTACAACTGCAACCCCAACAACAACTGCAGCCCCTACTACAACTGCTGCACCCACATCAACTGCATCCCTGACTACAACTGCAGGCCCCACAACAACTGTAGCACCAACTACAACTGCAGAAACAACAAAAACTGCAGCACCGACTACAAGTGATTCATTGACAACAGCTGCAGCGCTGACAACAACTGTTGCACCCACTACAACTCAAGACCTGATGACAACTGCATCTCCCACTACAACTCCAGCCCCCACAACAACTGCAGCCCCTACTACAACTGCTGCACCCACAACAACTGCATCCCTGACTACAACTGTGGCACCAATTTCAACTCCAGCCCTGACTTCAACTGCAGCTCCTACTACAACTGCTGCACGCACAACAACTGCATCCCTGACTACAACTGCAGCCCACAGAACAACTGGAACCCCCACTACAACTGCAGCACCGATTACAACTGCAGCCATGACTACAACTGTAGCTCCCACTATAACTGCAGAAATGAAAGCAACTGCAGCACCAACTACAACTGATTCATTGACAATAACAGCATCCCTGACTACAACTGCAGCCCCCACAACAACTGGAACTCCCACTACAACTGTGGCACCGATTACAACCCCAGCGCCGACTTCAAATGCAGCTCCCACTACAACCCCAGCCTTGACTTCAACTGCAGCTCCCACTACAACTGAAGCCCCCAAAAAAACTGCTGCACTGACTAGAACCCCAGCCCTGACTTCAACTGCAGCTCCCACTACAACCCCAGCCCCGACTTCACCTGCAGGTCCCACTACAACTGCAACCCCAACAACAACTGCAGCCCCTACTACAACTGCTGCACCCACTACAACTGAAGACCTGATGACAACTGCATCCTTGACTTCAACTGCAGCTCCTACTACAACTGCTGCACCCACAACAACTGCATCCCTGACTAAAACTGCAGCCCAGAGACCAACTGGAACCCCCACTACAACTGCGGCACCAATTACAACTGCAGCCATGACTACAACTGTAGCTCCCACTATAACTGCAGAAATGACAGCAACTGCAGCACCAACTACAACTGATTCATTGACAACAACTGCATCCCTGACTTCAACTGCAGCCCCCACAACAACAGGAACTCCCACGACAACTGTGGCACCGATTACAACTACAGTCCTGCCTACAACTGTAGCTCCAACTAAAACTGCAGAAACAACAAAAACTGCAGCACCGACTACAAGTGATTCATTGACAACAACTGCAGCCCTGACAACAACTGTTGCACCCACTACAACTCAAGACCTGATGACAACTGCATCTCCCACTACAACTCCAGCCCCCACAACAACTGCTGCACTGACTTCAACCCCAGCGCCGACTTCAACTGCAGCTCCCACTACAACCCCAGCCCTGACTTCAACTGCAGGTCCCACTAGAACTGCAACCCCAACAACAACTGCAGCCCCTACTACAACTGCTGCACCCACATCAACTGCATCCCTGACTACAACTGCAGCCCCCACAACAACTGTAGCACCAACTACAACTGCAGAAACAACAAAAACTGCAGCACCGACTACAAGTGATTCATTGACAACAACTGCAGCCCTTACTACAATGGCTGCACCCATAACAAGTGCATCCCTGACTACAACTGCAGCCCCCACAACAAGTGGAACTCCCACTACAACTGTGGCACCGATTACAACCCCAGTGCCGACTTCAACTGCAGCTCCCACTACAACCCCAGCCCCGACTTCACCTGCAGGTCCCACTACAACTGCAACCCCAACAACAACTGCAGCCCCTACTACAACTGCTGCACCCACATCAACTGCATCCCTGACTACAACTGCAGGCCCCACAACAACTGTAGCACCAACTACAACTGCAGAAACAACAAAAACTGCAGCACCGACTACAAGTGATTCATTGACAACAACTGCAGCGCTGACAACAACTGTTGCACCCACTACAACTCAAGACCTGATGACAACTGCATCTCCCACTACAACTCCAGCCCCCACAACAACTGCTGCACTGACTTCAACCCCAGCACCGACTTCAACTGCAGCTCCCACTACAACCCCAGCCCTGACTTCAACTGCAGGTCCCACTAGAACTGCAACCCCAACAACAACTGCAGCCCCTACTACAACTGCTGCACCCACATCAACTGCATCCCTGACTACAACTGCAGCCCCCACAACAACTGTAGCACCAACTACAACTGCAGAAACAACAAAAACTGCAGCACTGACTACAAGTGATTCATTGACAAAAACTCCAGCCCTTACTACAATGGCTGCACCCATAACAAGTGCATCCCTGACTACAACTGCAGCCCCCACAACAAGTGGAACTCCCACTACAACTGTGGCACCGATTACAACCCCAGCGCCGACTTCAACTGCAGCTCCCACTACAACCCCAGCCTTGACTTCAACTGCAGCTCCCACTACAACTGAAGCCCCCAAAAAAACTGCTGCACTGACTACAACCCCAGCCCTGACATCAACTGCAGCTCCCACTACAACCCCAGCCCCGACTTCACCTGCAGGTCCCACTACAACTGCAACCCCAACAACAACTGCAGCCCCTACTACAACTGCTGCACCCACATCAACTGCATCCCTGACTACAACTGCAGCCCCCACAACAACTGTAGCACCAACTGCAACTGCAGAAACAACAAAAACTGCAGCACCGACTACAAGTGATTCATTGACAACAACTGCAGCCCTGACAACAACTGTTGCACCCACTACAAATGAAGACCTGATGACAACTGCATCTCCCACTACAACTCCAGCCCCCACAACAACTGCAGCCCCTGCTACAACTGCTGCACCCACAACAACTGCATCCCTGACTACAACTGTGGCACCAATTTCAACTCCAGCCCTGACTTCAACTGCAGCTCCTACTACAACTGCTGCACGCACAACAACTGCATCCCTGACTACAACTGCAGCCCACAGAACAACTGGAACCCCCACTACAACTGCAGCACCGATTACAACTGCAGCCATGACTACAACTGTAGCTCCCACTATAACTGCAGAAATGAAAGCAACTGCAGCACCAACTACAACTGATTCATTGACAATAACAGCATCCCTGACTACAACTGCAGCCCCCACAACAACTGGAACTCCCACTACAACTGTGGCACCGATTACAACCCCAGCGCCGACTTCAAATGCAGCTCCCACTACAACCCCAGCCTTGACTTCAACTGCAGCTCCCACTACAACCCCAGCCTTGACTTCAACTGCAGCTCCCACTACAACTGAAGCCCCCAAAAAAACTGCTGCACTGACTACAACCCCAGCCCTGACTTCAACTGCAGCTCCCACTACAACCCCAGCCCCGACTTCACCTGCAGGTCCCACTACAACTGCAACCCCAACAACAACTGCAGCCCCTACTACAACTGCTGCACCCACTACAACTGAAGACCTGATGACAACTGTATCCCTGACTTCAACTGCAGCTCCTACTACAACTGCTGCACCCACAACAACTGCATCCCTGACTAAAACTGCAGCCCAGAGACCAACTGGAACCCCCACTACAACTGCGGCACCGATTACAACTGCAGCCATGACTACAACTGTAGCTCCCACTATAACTGCAGAAATGACAGCAACTGCAGCACCAACTACAACTGATTCATTGACAACAACTGCATCCCTGACTTCAACTGCAGCCCCCACAACAACAGGAACTCCCACGACAACTGTGGCACCGATTACAACTACAGTCCTGCCTACAACTGTAGCTCCAACTAAAACTGCAGAAACAACAAAAACTGCAGCACCGACTACAAGTGATTCATTGACAACAACTGCAGCCCTGACAACAACAGTTGCATCCACTACAACTGAAGACGTGATGACAACTGCATCTCCCACTACAACTCCAGCCCCCACAACAACTGCTGCACTGACTTCAACCCCAGCGCCGACTTCAACTGCAGCTCCCACTACAACCCCAGCCCTGACTTCAACTGCAGGTCCCACTAGAACTGCAACCCCAACAACAACTGTAGCCCCTACTACAACTGCTGCACCCACATCAACTGCATCCCTGACTACAACTGCAGCCCCCACAACAACTGTAGCACCAACTACAACTGCAGAAACAACAAAAACTGCAGCACCGACTACAAGTGATTCATTGACAAAAACTGCAGCCCTTACTACAATGGCTGCACCCATAACAAGTGCATCCCTGACTACAACAGCAGCCGCCACAACAAGTGGAACTCCCACTACAACTGTGGCACCGATTACAACCCCAGCGCCGACTTCAACTGCAGCTCCCACTACAACCCCAGCCTTGACTTCAACTGCAGCTCCCACTACAACTGAAGCCCCCAAAAAAACTGCTGCACTGACTAGAACCCCAGCCCTGACTTCAACTGCAGCTCCCACTACAACCCCAGCCCCGACTTCACCTGCAGGTCCCACTACAACTGCAACCCCAACAACAACTGCAGCCCCTACTACAACTGCTGCACCCACATCAACTGCATCCCTGACTACAACTGCAGCCCCCACAACAACTGCTGCACTGACTACAACCCCAGCCGCGACTTCAACTGCAGCTCCCACTACAACTGCAGACCCAACAACAACTGTAGCCCTTACTACAATGGCTGCACCCATAACAAGTGCATCCCTGACTACAACTGCAGCCCCCACAACAACTGGAACTCCCACTACAACTGTGGCACCGATTACAACCCCAGCGCCGACTTCAACTGCAGCTCCCACTACAACCCCAGCCTTGACTTCAACTGCAGCTCCCACTACAACTGAAGCCCCCAAAAAAACTGCTGCACTGACTACAACCCCAGCCCTGACTTCAACTGCAGCTCCCACTACAACCCCAGCCCCGACTTCACCTGCAGGTCCCACTACAACTGCAACCCCAACAACAACTGCAGCCCCTACTACAACTGCTGCACCCACTACAACTGAAGACCTGATGACAACTGCATCCCTGACTTCAACTGCAGCTCCTACTACAACTGCTGCACCCACAACAACTGCATCCCTGACTAAAACTGCAGCCCAGAGACCAACTGGAACCCCCACTACAACTGCGGCACCAATTACAACTGCAGCCATGACTACAACTGTAGCTCCCACTATAACTGCAGAAATGACAGCAACTGCAGCACCAACTACAACTGATTCATTGACAACAACTGCATCCCTGACTTCAACTGCAGCCCCCACAACAACAGGAACTCCCACGACAACTGTGGCACCGATTACAACTACAGTCCTGCCTACAACTGTAGCTCCAACTAAAACTGCAGAAACAACAAAAACTGCAGCACCGACTACAAGTGATTCATTGACAACAACTGCAGCCCTGACAACAACTGTTGCACCCACTACAACTCAAGACCTGATGACAACTGCATCTCCCACTACAACTCCAGCCCCCACAACAACTGCTGCACTGACTTCAACTGTGGCACCAATTTCAACTCCAGTCCTGACTTCAACTGCAGCTTCTACTACAACTGCTGCACGCACAACAACTGCATCCCTGACTACAACTGCAGCCCACAGAACAACTGGAACCCCCACTACAACTGCGGCACCGATTACAACTGCAGCCATGACTATAACTGTAGCTCCCACTATAACTGCAGAAATGACAGCAACTGCAGCACCAACTACAACTGATTCATTGACAATAACTGCATCCCTGACTCCAACTGCAGCCCCCACAACAACTGGAACTCCCACGACAACTGTGGCACCGATTACAACTGCAGTCCTGCCTACAACTGTAGCTCCAACTACAACTGCAGAAACAACAAAAACTTCAGCACCGACTACAAGTGATTCATTGACAACAACTGCAGCCCTGACAACAACTGTTGCACCCACTACAACTGCATCCCTGACTACATCTGCAGCCCACAGAACAACTGGAACCCCCACTACAACTGCGGCACCGATTACAACTGCAGCCATGACTACAACTGTAGCTCCCACTATAACTGCAGAAATGACAGCAACTGCAGCCCCCACAACAACTGGAACTCCCACAACAACTGTGGCACCGATTACAACTGCAGTCCTGCCTACAACTGTAGCTCCAACTACAACAGCAGAAACAACAAAAACTTCAGCACCGACTACCAGTGATTCATTGACAACAACTCCAGCCCCCACAACAACTGCTTCACTGACTACAACCCCAGCCCCGACTTCGACTGCAGCTCCCACTACAATGGCTGCAGCCAGAACAACTGCATCCCTGACTACAACTGCAACCCCCACAACAACTGGAACTCCCACTACAACTGTGGCACCGATTACAACTCCAGCCCTGACTTCAACTGCAGCTCCCACTGCAACTCCAGCCCCAAAAACAACTGCTGCACTGACTACAACCCCAGCCCTGACTTCAACTGCAGCTCCCACTACAACCCCAGCCCCGACTTCACCTGCAGGTCCCACTAGAACTGCAACCCCAACAACAACTGCAGCCCCTACTACAACTGCTGCACCCACAACAACTGTAGCTCCAACTTCAACTGCAGAAAAAGCAAAAACTGCAGCACCGACTACAAGTGATTCATTGACAACAACTGCAGCCCTGACAACAACTATTGCACCCACTACAACTGAAGACCTGATGACACCTGCATCTCCCACTACAACTCCAGCCCCCACAACAACTGCAGCCCCTACTACAACTGCTGCACCCACAACAACTGCATCCCTGACTACAAATGCGGCACCGATTACAACTCCAGCCCTGACTTCAACTGCAGCTCCTACTACAACTGCTGCACCCACAACAACTCCATCCCTGACTACAACTGCAGCCCTGACTTCAACTGCAGCTCCCACTACAACCCCAGCCCCGACTTCACCTGCAGGTCCCACTACAACTGCAACCCCAACATCAACTGCATCCCTGACTACAACTGCAGCCCCCACAACAACTGTAGCTCCAACTACAACTGCAGAAACAACAAAAACTGCAGCACCGAATACAAGTGATTCATTGACAACAACTGCAGCCCTGACAACAACTGTTGCACCCACTACAACTGAAGACTTGATGACAACTGCATCTCCCACTACAACGGCAGTGCCAACAACAACTGCAGCCCCTACTACAATGGCTGCACCCACAACAACTTCATCCCTGACTACAACTGCAGCCCCCACAACAACTGGAACTGCCACTACAACTGTGGCACCGATTACAACTCCAGCCCTGACTTCAACTGCAGCTCCCACTACAACTGCGGCCCCAAAAACAACTGCTGCACTGACTACAACCCCAGCCCCGACTTCAACTGCAGCTCCCACTACAACTGCAGCCCCAACAACAACTGCAGCCCCTACTACAACTGCTGCACCCACAACAACTGCATCCCTGACTACAACTGCAGCCCCCACAACAACTGGAACTCCCACTACAACTGTGGCACCGATTACAACTCCAGCCCTGACTTCAACTGCAGCTCCCACTACAACTGCAGCCCCAAAAACAACTGCAGCCCTTACTGCAACTGCTGCACCCCCAACAACTGCATCCCTGACTACAACTGCAGCCCACAGAACAACTGGAACCCCCACTACAACTGCGGTATCGATTACAACTGCAGCCATGACTACATATGTAGCTCCCACTATAACTGCAGAAATGACAACAACTGCAGTCCTGCCTACAACTGTAGCTCCAACAACAACTGCAGAAACAACAAAAACTGCAGCGCCGACTACAAGTGATTCATTGACAACAACTGCAGCCCTGACAACAACTGTTGCACCCACGACAACTAAAGACCTGATGACAACTCCATCTCCAACAACAACTGCAGCCCCCACAACAACCGCTGCACACACTACAACCCCAGCCCTGACTTCAATTGCAACCATCACTACAACTGCTGCACCCACAACAACTGGAACTCCCACTACAACTGTGGCTCCGATGACAACTCCAGCCCTGACTTCAACTGCAGCTCCCACTACAACTGCAGCCCCAAAAACAACTGCAACCTCCATAACAACTGCTGCACCCACTACAACTGAAGCCCTGATGACCACTGCATCCATGACTATAACTCCAGTCCCGACAATAACTGCAGCCCCTATGGCAACTGCTGCAGAAACTACAACAGCTCCACCACCTACAACTGCATCCCTGACTACAACTGCAGCCCCAACAACAACTGCAGCCCCTACCACAACTGCTGCACCCACAACAACTGGACCTCCCACTACAACTGTGGCACCGATTACAACTGCAGCCCTGACTACAACTGTAGCCCCCACTACAACTGCAGAAAAGACAACAACTGCAGCGCCGACTACAACTGATTCATTGAGAACAACTGCAGCCCTGATGACCACTGCTGCAGAAACTACAACAGCTGCACGTACTACAACCTCAGCCCCCACGGCAACTGCAGCTCCCACTACAACTCCCTCCCCAATCACAACTGCATTCCTGAGTACAACTGCTGCACAAACTACAACTGCATCCCTGACTACAACAGAAGCACCCACGTCAACGGCAGCCCCCACAACAACTGCTGTACCGACTACAATTGCTGCATCCACTGCAACTGCAGCCTCTACTTCAACAGCAGCACAAACAACTGCATCCCTGACTACAACTGCAGCCCCGACAACAAATGCAGCCCCTACTACAACTGCTGAAGACAATACAACTGCATCCCTGACTACAACTGCAGCACCCACAACAACCCCAGTACTGACTAGAACTACAGTCCAGACGAAAACTGCAGCTCCCATTACCACTGCAGTAACAACAACAACCGCAGCATCGACTAATACTGCTGCATTGACTACAACTGCATCCCTGACTACAACTGCAACCCCCACTACAACTACTGCACCAATTACAACTGCATCCCTGACTACAACTGCAGCCCCAACAACAACTGCAGCCCCTACTACAACTGCTGCATCCACAACAACTGCATCCCTCACTACAACTGCAGCCCAAAAAACTGTAGTTCCAACAACAGCAGCCTTCACTCCAACTGCAGCATCTACTACAACTACAGCCCCAACTACAACTGCAGCTCCCACAACAACTGCATCCCTGAAAACAACTTCAGCCCCGAGTACAACTGCTGCAGAACCTACAACTGCATCCCTGACTATTACTGCAGACAAAACAACTGCAGCTCCAACAACGGCAGCCCCCACTACAACTACAGCCCCGATAACAACTGCAGCACCAACTACGACTGCTGCACTGACTACAACTGCAGCACCCGCAACAACTGCAGCCTCTACTTCAACTGCAGCACATATGACAACTGCATCTCTGACTAAAACGGCTAACCCCACAACAACTGCAACGCCCACCACAACGGCAGAAACGTCAAGTGCAGAACCGACTACAACTGCAACCCCAACTACATCTGCAGCCCCATCTACAACTGCAGCCGCGACTACAACTGCAACCAAGACAACAACTGCAGCCGCCCTCACAACTACAGCCTCGACAACATCAACACCCACTACAACTGAAGCACTAACTACAACTGCAGAAATGACAACAACTGCAGCCCCTACCACAACTGCTGCACCCACAACAACTGGACCTCCCACTACAACTGTGGCACCGATTACAACTGCAGCCCTGACTACAACTGTAGCCCCCACTACAACTGCAGAAAAGACAACAACTGCAGCGCCGACTACAACTGATTCATTGAGAACAACTGCAGCCCTGATGACCACTGCTGCAGAAACTACAACAGCTGCACGTACTACAACCTCAGCCCCCACGGCAACTGCAGCTCCCACTACAACTCCCTCCCCAATCACAACTGCATTCCTGAGTACAACTGCTGCACAAACTACAACTGCATCCCTGACTACAACAGAAGCACCCACGTCAACGGCAGCCCCCACAACAACTGCTGTACCGACTACAATTGCTGCATCCACTGCAACTGCAGCCTCTACTTCAACAGCAGCACAAACAACTGCATCCCTGACTACAACTGCAGCCCCGACAACAAATGCAGCCCCTACTACAACTGCTGAAGACAATACAACTGCATCCCTGACTACAACTGCAGCACCCACAACAACCCCAGTACTGACTAGAACTACAGTCCAGACGAAAACTGCAGCTCCCATTACCACTGCAGTAACAACAACAACCGCAGCATCGACTAATACTGCTGCATTGACTACAACTGCATCCCTGACTACAACTGCAACCCCCACTACAACTACTGCACCAATTACAACTGCATCCCTGACTACAACTGCAGCCCCAACAACAACTGCAGCCCCTACTACAACTGCTGCACCCACAACAACTGCATCCCTCACTACAACTGCAGCCCAAAAAACTGTAGTTCCAACAACAGCAGCCTTCACTCCAACTGCAGCATCTACTACAACTACAGCCCCAACTACAACTGCAGCTCCCACAACAACTGCATCCCTGAAAACAACTTCAGCCCCGAGTACAACTGCTGCAGAACCTACAACTGCATCCCTGACTATTACTGCAGACAAAACAACTGCAGCTCCAACAACGGCAGCCCCCACTACAACTACAGCCCCGATAACAACTGCAGCACCAACTACGACTGCTGCACTGACTACAACTGCAGCACCCGCAACAACTGCAGCCTCTACTTCAACTGCAGCACATATGACAACTGCATCTCTGACTAAAATGGCTAACCCCACAACAACTGCAACGCCCACCACAACGGCAGAAACGCCAAGTGCAGAACCGACTACAACTGCAACCCCAACTACATCTGCAGCCCCATCTACAACTGCAGCCGCGACTACAACTGCAACCAAGACAACAACTGCAGCCGCCCTCACAACTACAGCCTCGACAACATCAACACCCACTACAACTGAAGCACTAACTACAACTGCAGAAATGACAACAATTTCAGTCCCCAGCACAACTCCAGCCCCAACAATAATTGCGGCACCCCCTACAACTGTAGCCCTGACTACATCTGCAGCACCGACTACAACTGCATCCTTGAGAACAACTGCAGCCCCCACAACAACTGGAACCCCCAGTACAACAGTGGCATCGACAACAACTGCAGCCCTGATTACAACTGAGGCATTGACTACAACTGCAGAAACAACAACGACAGCCCCTATTACAACTGCAGCCCCCACTACAACTGGTGCCCCGACAACAACTTCTGCACCCACAACAACTGCAGCCCCAACAACAACTGCAAAGCCGACAACAACTGCTGCACCTACTTCAACTGCAACCCCCACTACAACTGTAGCCCCAACTATAACTGCAGCCCTGAGTACAATGGTAGGCCCGACTACAACTGCAGCCCCAATAACAACTGTAGCCGCCCCCACAACTGCAGCCCCCATAACAACAGCAGCCCTCACTACAACAGCAGCCTCTCCTACAACTGCTGCTTCCCATACAACAGCTGCCCCCACACCAGCTGCAGCCTTGATGACAACTGCAGCCCCAACTACAACTGCAGCCCTGACTACAACTGGAGCCCCTACTACAACTGCAGCTCTGACTAAAAGTACAGTCCCCACTACAACTGCAGCCACCACTACAACTGCAGCTCTGACTAAAATGACAGCCCCAACTACATCTGCAGCCCCCACTACAACGACTACAACTGCAGCCTCGACTACAACAACTATAGTTCTCACAACAACAACTGCAGCCTCTACAGGTCCACCATTAGGAAACGAGGGTGTCCAGAACCTGTTTTTTAGAATTATTAGACCTTTTGTAGATGAGTTGTTAAACCCAAGCTCCCCTGAATTCCAGGATCTAGCACGTCTTATCGTCACACAGGTAAGCTGTCATTACTGACTTCAGTATGAATGTTTTATCTCCTTTAAGTCAGAACTCATGTCAGTGCCTGGGTTAAATGATTGTATTCATAAAATTGAATTGCAAGAAGAATCTGCTTCCACTGTGACTCTGAGTAATACTGTCTATCGTGTGCATTGTAGATACAATTATTCAAGAGATCCAGTTAACGAAAAACAAAGCTGTAATTCCCGATTTAAGCTGTAATTCCCGATTCTCAACTTTTTTTTTATTAATGCCTGTATCGGACCAAACCCACCTGGCCATTTTCAGGGTTAATGGTATCAATCCAAACACATTTTTTTTTGTTCACAAATATACACTAATCGAGCACTCTATTTTATTAAACCTACTTATTCATGTGATTATCTAGTCAGCCAATTATGTGGCAGCAGTGCAATGCATACAACCATGTAGATATGGGTCAGGAGCTTCAGTTAATGATCAACCATCAAAATGGGGAAAAATGTGATCTTAGTGATTTTGACCGTGGAGTAAATGTTGGTGATTGTTGTTTGGTGGTTTGAGTATCTCAGAAACTGCTGATCACCTGAAATTGTCATGCACACTAGTCTCTAGAGTTTGCAAAGAATGGTGCAAAAAACAAACAAAAAAACATAATCCAGTGAGCAGCAGTTCTGCAGACAGAAACACCTTGTTAATGAGAGACGTCAGAGGAGAATGGCCAGACTGGTCAAAGCTGACAGGGAGGTGACAGTAATGCAAATAAGCACACATTACAATAGTGGTATGCAGAAGAGCATCTCTGAACACACAACTCATCATAACTCTAAGTGGATAGCCTACAGCAGTAAAAGTCTAATAAATACTTAATAACATGCTCACTGATTGTAGTTTTATTGAATCCACATTTAAAACATTTTTTAAAAGGACAATGAGCTTTCCTGCCATGACAATCATACAAATGCAAAGTCTCGAGCTTTAGGAGTAAAGTTAGTCATGTTCTCATTTTTGAGATGGCATCTTGCCTACAGATATATACAGATATGTGCTGGTGATATAAGAGCCTTTATATTGTACAGCAAGCAAATGGCAATGGGCTGCTACTGCATGCTTTATAAGAAGGAACCAATGGTATTCATCACTGGAGTAATAGTCATATGTACAGTGCATCCGGAAAGTATTCACAGCGCTTCACTTTTTCCACATTTTGTTATGTTACAGCCTTATTCCAAAATTGATTAAATTCATTTTTTTCCCTCCAAATTCTACACACAATACCCCATAATGACAATGTGAAAAAAGTTTTTTTGAGATTTTGGCAAATTTATTAAGAATAAAAAATTAAGAAATCACATGTACATAAGTATTCACAGCCTTTGCCATGAAGCTCAAAATTGAGCTCAGGTGCATCCTGTTTCCACTGATCAACCTTGAGATGTTTCTACAGCTTAATTGGAGTCCACCTGTGGTAAATTCACTTGATTGGACATGATTTGGAAAGGCACACACCTGTCTATATAAGGTCCCACAGTTGACAGTACATGTCAGAGCACAAACCAAGCATGAAGTCAAAGGAATTGTCTGTAGACCTCCGAGACAGGATTGTTTCGAGGCATAAATCTGGGGAAGGGTACAGAAAAATTTCTGCTGCTTTGAAGGTCCCAATGAGCACAGTGGCCTCCATCATCCATAAATGGAAGAAGTTCGGAACCACCAGGACTCTTCCTAGAGCTGGCCGCCTGTCTAACCTGAGCAATCGGGGGAGAATCTTAGTCAGGGAGGTGACCAAGAACCCGATGGTCACTCTGTCAGAGCGCCAGCATTCCTCTGTGGAGAGAGGAGAACCTTCCAGAAGGACAACCATCTCTGCAGCAATCCACCAGTCAGGCCTGTATGGTAGAGTGGCCAGACAGAAGCCACTCCTTAGTAAAAGGCACATGGCAGCCCACCTGGAGTTTGCCAAAAGGCACCTGAAGGACTCTCAGACAATGAGAAACAAAATTCTCTGGTCTGATGAGACAAAGATTGAACTCTTTGGCGTGAATGTCAGGCGTCATGTTTGGAGGAAACCAGGCACCGCTCATCACCTGGCCAATACCATCCCTACAGTGAAGCATGGTGGTGGCAGCATCATGCTGTGGGGATGTTTTTCAGCGGCAGGAACTGGGAGACTAGTCAGGATTGAGGGAAAGATGAATGCAGCAATGTACAGAGACATCCTGGATGAAAACCTGCTCCAGAGCACTCTTGACCTCAGACTGGGGCGACGGTCATCTATCAGCAGGACAACGACCCTAAGCACACAGCCAAGATATCAAAGGAGTGGCTTCAGGACAACTCTGTGAATGTCCTTGAGTGGCCCAGCCAGAGCCCAGACTTGAATCCAATTGAACATCTCTGGAGACATCTGAAAACGACGCTCCCCATCCAACCTGATGGAGCTTGAGCAAAGGCTGTGAATGTACATGTGATTTCTTCGTTTTTTATTTTTAATAAATTTGCAAAAATGACAAAAAAAACTTCTTGTTGTCATTATGGGGTGTTGTGTGTACAATTTTGAGGAAAAAAAAGAATTTATTCCATTTTGGAATAAGGCTGTAACATGTGGGAAAAGTGAAGCACGGTGAATACTTTCCGGATGCACTGTATTTGCCATAAAATTTTACCTAATCTCAGTACAGATAGAAAAAGGTACTTTTTATTTTCATTTGATGCTAGATAAATTAGTGAAGGTTTGATTTGGTTTGATTCAGTTGCATTATCTTTTATAGTGGTAATGTGAGCTTGACTAAATGCAGTGGACAGTTTTGTCCTTCAAATCCCTTTAAAGCAAGTGCAGCAAAAGACGAAGTGAACTGTATCTGCCAGTAAAAAACATTTTAATTTAATTAATTCATAATGCAAAGGACAAACATTTATTGAATCTAGGCCAGACTAACATGGTGTGAGATGCGTGAACACAGAGCAGATTAAAAACTGCCTCACCAGTAGTAATAGTTAAGGAAGGAAAGATGATTTTGTCAATTTAATTCCACAACTCTGTTTGATTAAACTAATCATTTAGAAGGAAATAACATGCAACTTAATTATGTTGTCCAATTTGCAAAGATAATACGATAATAAGAGATCCTGCAATGCGTTGTTTACAAATCAGATTCTCAGAATTCTCTCAGATTATTTTTGAGATTGTGTTACATTTAAAAAAAAAAAAAAGATTTGCTACTAATCCTTGGTATGACTTCGGATTTTGTATACTTTTAACCATTGACTTATCTTATGTTTTCATTATGTTTACTGAAAAGTTACATGTTTAAATCTATAATGCAAATTTATATTTGTATTGAACTAACCTGCATAACCTGCATATGTTCTGGCTCATTTTTCACAGTTGAACCGTGCCTATCGCAGAAGATACCCCAGAACCTACAGGAGGTGTAGGGTTCGAGGTCTTAGGTAAGAGTAGTAACATTGCCATGGTGATTGGTTACCAGGGATGTCATATTAGGGGACTAGAAAGTTTGAAGGGGGCTCAGAGATTGCATTTGCACAGGGCCCAGAATTCCATGCTACATCCCTGTGGGTTTCTACTGCAGTCACTACCCAGAATGAGACATGGCTATTAGTGGTGCTGCTGCGTTTTCTACTGAGCCACTTTGATATTGTAGTGGCAGAAGGACTACAGCAAGCAAACTCCATAGAGACGTCTGCTTCATGGCTAACCTGCAACCCTTTTCTGTTCCTTCCTTTCTCTTTCCCTTCATCCGTAATCTCTTTGTCTTTTCCTCACCACCACTCCTCCTCCCCCCCCCCTCCCCCCTTGCTCTTTCATGACCTTCCCGTGAACAGGCGTGGGCGTCCTTTGTCTACTGTTGTCAACCGGATGGACACCATACTAGTAGACACAGAACTGATATTTGTCAACCAGTCTGTGGTTGCAAATGTGACTGAGATAGAAACAGCCCTTCAGGAGGCCATTGATGATTCAACTGTTGACTTGAACATCATTCCATCCAGCATTAATGCAGGTCAGTTTTTTACTCTTCACTCAAGTAGCATCATACTTATTAACACTTCCTCTATGCAGTGTCAAATGTGCATATGTAAAATGGTTCTGATGCATTGTGGTATTATTTATATATGTAATGCTGATCCTTGTTTTCCTCTGATAGTCTTTAGTTATCTGTAAGCTGGTCACACAAGATCATGATATACAATAATTATCTGACACCACTCTAATTATTTGTTTCATCACGGTCTTTTGTAATGCAACCTGCTTTTGATATTTATTGTTCAACTTTTGTCTCAAAACAGCAGCCACTAACACCTCTACTCCAGCTACAACAAGCAGTGCCATGGCAACAAACAAACCCCAGGAAGTCATCACATTTCTGTTTCCTCTTTATCTAGTCATTTACTTTCTGTCAGCAGATATGAGGCTGCCTCATATTTTTTGCCAGATAAATAAATAAGCCTTTATGATTTGGATACTTGATGCTACTCTATGACGGGTAATTTGTTTGAACAGATTTCTAAAAAAAAAGTGCCTTTCCAGGCATATCCTTCACTGAGTGCCTCATTGAGCCATTGATCAGGTAATCAAAGTTCTTTATACATATATCACGTTTCTTATACAGTCATGGACAAAAGTATTGGCACCCCTGCAATTCTGTCAGATAATGCTCAGTTTCTCCCAGAAAATTGTTGCTGTAGGGACTGTGTTCTTTTCTTTAAAGGACTCATTTTGTTTTCTGTAAACATTGCGTTGATATCCTTTACCAAAAAGCTCTACTTTAGTCTCATCTGTCCACAAGACCTTCTCTCAAAAGGTTTTTGGCTTCCTCAGGTAACTTTTTGGCAAACCATTGTGGACAGATGAGACTAAAGTAGAGCTTTTTGGTAAAGGATATCAACGCAATGTTTACAGAAAACAAAATGAGGCCTTTAAAGAAAAGAACACAGTCCCTACAGTCAAATATGCTGGAGGTTCCAGGATGTTTTGCGGTTGCTTTGCTGCCTCTGGCACTGGACTCCTTGACTGTGTGCATGGCATCATGAAATCTGAAGACTACCAAAGAATTTTGGAGTGCAATGTAGGGCCCAGTGTCAGAAAGCTGGGTCTCCGTCACAGGTCATGGGTCTTCCAGCAGGACAATGACCCCAAGCACTCTTCAAAGCACTCAGAAATGGTTTGAGGGAAAGCGCTGGAGAGTTCTGAAGTGGCCAGCAATTATTCCAGATCTGAATCCCATAGAACATCTGTGGAGAGATCTCAAAAAAGCAGTTTGGAGAAGGCACCCTTCAAATCTGAGTGACCTGGAGCAGTTGGCAAAAGAAGAGTGGTCCAAAATTCCAGTAGAGAGGTGTAGGAAACTCATTGATGGTTACAGGAAGCGATTGTTTTCAGTTCTTTTTTCTAAAGGCTGTGCTACCAAATATTAAGTTGAGGGTGCCAATACTTTTGTTCGGCCCTTTTTTGATTTAGGTGTAAAATTATATCTGATTTGGATTTTTGTCAATTCTTTTTTGTGTTTTTTCATTGCAAGCCAAACAAATAAAGATATTAAAACCAAAACATTTGTAATTGCAACAATGTTCTGGGAGAAACTGAGCATTATCTGACAGAATTGCCAATACTTTTGTCCATGACTGTATATATTTCTTTAAAAGTTCTTTGTACATATATACTCACTGAGCACTCTATTAGGAACATCTATACACCTACTTATTCATGCGATTATCTAATCAGCCAATTGTGTGGCAACAGTGCAATGCACACAATCATGTAGATACGGGTCAGGAGCTTCAATTAATGTTCACATGAACCATCAGAATGGGGAAAAAATTTGATCTAAGTGACTTTGACCTTGGAATGATTGTTGGTGGCAGACAAGGTGGTTTAAGTATCTCAGAAACTGCTGATCTCCTGGGATTTTTGTGGAAAACATGGTCTCTAGTCTAGTCATGCGAAAAACATCCAGTGAGCGGCAGTTATGCGCACAGAAACACCTTGTTGATGAGAGTGGTCAACAGAGAAGGGCCAGACTGGTCGAAGCTGACAGGACAGTGACAGTAACGCAAATAACCAACAGTGGTGTGCAGAGGAGCATCTCTGAACACACAACATGTCAGACCTCTAAGTCCAACAAATAAGTCTAATAAATACCTAATAAAGTGCTCACTGAGTGTATATATATTTATACACACTTGCACAGCTTTTAAAGTTGGAATCCAGGTGGAAAACCAAATGAAACTGTTTAAGTCCAAATGTTTTGAATGAAAACTGCTCCTTCACCCCTTTCACCATTATAAAACATAAATCTAATCTGTCCTTTTTTCATATATATTTACATATCTTTGGACTAATTCTAAAAATGTGAAAGCTATGATATGGGATTGCTCTGTATCATATATTTATTTAAATTGTAATGTATAATGATACATTATGAAGTGATTATTAAAGCAACCATTAAATCAAAGACAAATTAGCATGTAATTAATAAATGTAGCATATGAACCAAAACCACACATAGCAATGCTCAGAGAGGATATTTACAATCATTTGATTAAAGAATTGCATGTAGGTTACAAGATGACATTCAAACATAACTCCCAAGTTGCAGGCCTGATTTTAACAGTTCTATGAAACTATAAACTGTGATCTCAACGCAGTGCAGCTGCTGTTTACACATGCCCCTTTGGTATGATGTGGAGAACAGGGAAACATCCTTGCGATATTAGCTAGCTTTCTGTTGCTAACGTTAGGGATGTTGACAGTAGATATTTGTTTACTAAAGTTGACGTTTTCATCTTTTAAAATGAATGTTAATAAATGTTAATGTTCAAATGAATGTTTATTCCTCCCATGTATGAACATGATTATTACATGGTTATTATTGTTTTGTTCCATGTAGTTGGTTGTCGATAGCGCTCTCTGAGCGTTCAGAGAGTCCACGGTCGAACATTCAGAGCACTGTGCTCTGTCTGAAAAGATGGTTTAGCAACTGAACAGTCCAATCTAAAAATGGTGGAGAAAGTTGTTGCAAAATAAGATGGTTGTGGCCTTCCCTTCTCTGGTAATGTTTTTTTGCGGGGAAAGCGGTCACAAGTCCTCAAATGTGGGATTGGGGTTCACACACACTAGTCTCTAGAGCTTGCAAACAATAACAAACAAAAAAATGCAGTGAGCAGCAGTTCTGCAGACAGAAACACCTTGTTAATGAGAGATGTCAGAGGAGAATGGCCAGACTGGTCAGAGCTGACAGGAAGGCCAGCCATGCTAGCATCTGTGTATTGGATGTACGGCAGCTTTGGATCAGCAAACCCTAATACTGGAGCAGTTGTGAGCTTGTCGATGATGGTATTGAATGCTTCCTGGCAGTCACTCATCCAGTGGCCACTAAAGGGTGAAGTAGAGGTCTTTGTTCAACTTACACATAACACTTCTACACTGTGGTAAGTAACCTGCTAACTTGACAATTGGCTTGACGATATGAGAATACTTTTGTGATGAATGTCCTGCAATACCCTGACAATCCCAAGAAAGATTTTAATTCCTTCAAGTTCTTCGGTCTGGGCCAAGCTTCAGAGCTTCAAGCTTCTCAGGATCTGTCTCAACACCATTCTTCAACACAATGTGGCCCAGGTAAGGAACCAAGCTCTGGAAAAACTTCTCCAATGAGAGTTTCAAGCTATACTCTTTTAGTCGATTCTTGGAGAACACTATTAAGTCACCTAAATGGTTAAATTGGCATTTATATAGCCAACCATTATATGGCCTTTATCCAAAGTGCTATACAATTGATGCTTCTCATTCACCCATTCATACACACACTCACACACCAACAGCGATTGGCTGCCATGCAAAGCACCAACCAGCTCGTCAGGAGCATTTAGGGGTTAGGTGTCTGGCTCAGGGACACTTCGACACAGCCCGGGCGGGGGATCAAACCGGCAACCCTCCGACTGCCAGACGACTGCTCTTACTGCCTGAGCCATGTCGCCCCTAAGAAGACCAACACCTCCTTTAAGTGCAGGTTACACACACATCTCTCCATTAGTCTTGGGGTGCCTGGGGCTTGGGGTGTACGGTTAGTATATGGCTGAACTCCCAGAATCTAAGAGGACAGACAAATGTGGTCTTCGGCTTGTCTTGTTCTTCAATCTGGTAATACCCAGACTTCAATTCGAGGACAATGAACCACCTGGACCTAGTCAGGCAAGAAGGTATCCTCTAGGTTTGGGAGGGCGTATGCATCGTTGATGGTCTGCATGTTCAACTTCCTATAGGTAACAACCTATAGGTAATTATAAATGTGACTCTGTCTCTCATGAAATGTCCAGCAGCTCTAGCAGATGTTTCCGCATGGCTACAATGTCTTGGGGATGTATGGGTCGGGCGGGATGTTTGAATAGGGTGTTATTCAACACAGACCCCTGGGTGGTCGGCGAGTACCGCGAGTCTGTCCGATGGGAGGGGAGGTCTCCCACGACCATGCATTTAGTTTGGGTGAACTCCCCACACTAATAGCAAACATACATTAATATTGACACTACTTCAGTACGCTTCTCAGCTCCACTGACAGAGCGGGAGACTCAAGAGAAAGCTGAATACACAAACAGCCACCAGGATCTCCTATATAGAATTCCGGGCAAAGGTGCAAATTCACAAAGCTCCCACTGAGAGGAGCGACAACTCCAAACTGGCGTATTTAACCTTAGTGTAATACACAGAAACAAACATGCACTAAGAAGGCAACAAAGAGCACAAGAATCTGGTGCTTAATACCTATGCGGAAGCAGCCTAAATACAATCAACTACGGGGATCTCTAACTTACAATCCCCAACTATCGGGGGTGCGCAAGGCTCTAGGATGTTACCCCTGACAGCGGTGTCTTGAGCCTTAGTGCTACATGCACAATAACAGAAATAAACCATGACAAAAATAAAAACAATGAGTTGAAAGTGACATAAAGAAACACCTTGCTGTACCAAAGTAAACATTATGTGCCTGTCAAATTTGAAAATGGCATGCTACGGAAAACAGACACACAGCAGCACCAAGAATAATTTCCACGTACGGATAGAGGGAACATTGACTTATCCCTTATACTTGATCAAAGCTGTAGGGAGTCTGAGCCAGTCTTAATTACCAGAGGGCCTTAGTACTCCTAAGTCCACTCAAACTCAGGTCCTTCCTCCAAAAAGGTAGCTTTTAAGCAAGGTGGAAATAAACCATGTGGACGAAAATCCAATGAGAGCAAGCGTGTGAAAAAGGGCACAACAATTAGGCCTAGGCAGAAGGAAGCTGCTAACGGGGCCTCAATTTCCAGAGGAAGGATTCCAACTGTCGTGTGTCTGACATTTGTGTGACTGTCCTCACTACCCTAAAGTGATGAAGGGTCACTGCGTGTTCGGCTCCCACATGCTAATCAGACCACATATAGCAGACAATTGGAATCAGTAGTCAGCACAAAGATATTGATTACCTGATAGCCAAAGTGAAACAAATCACCAATTAGCAGAAATATGGCAAGTGCTCCCTCTAGCAGAGGAAGTGCCTGGAAATTCATCAGAAGAGAAGTTCAGAACTGTGACACTCCAGTATGAATCTATACTACTTTTTCTATTAGAGAGAGCACTAATGGGTGTCTCGGTGGCGCAACCTGTAGAGCACTGACCGCATGCTCATTGCGAGCCGCGATGTCGGCGGTTTGAATCCGACCGTCCGACATTTGTCGCATGTCTTCCCCTCTCTCTCGCTCCCATTCTTCCTGTCTCTCTATACTATATACTGTCCAATAAAGCTGAAAAAAAGGGCTAAAAAAAGAGAGTGCACTAAAAGGTATAACGTGTTCTATAAGAAAAGCATTTTCTATGTATCTATACATGCTTCTTGAACATATACCAAAAATAAACTTAAAGGCTTTTTAAGGGGAGGCACGTATGGCAGGTACTGGCTTAAGCCCAATTTATACCTCCTTGGCTCACGGCTCACAGGCATGAGCCGTGGCTCACAGACGTCATTTGGAACGTCTCAAATGACGTCTGTGAGCCAAAAAGTCTTGGCTCATACCACCTGAAATTTCTAGCGGCTCACACCGCGTCATTCATGTCTTATAGCTTTGATTGGTTGACTGGCCTGGACGAGCGTTCTGTGTTCCTAGGAGACGAGAAGTTCCATGTTTTGATCGGAGCCGAGTCAACCGAGTCAATAATATGAATGGTTTTGAAGAGAGACTGGCGGAGGAGGTGAGGAAGTACCGTAATCTATATGACTCCAGCAGTCAGGATTATAAAGATGTGGTAGGAAATATGAATTCATGGGTCGAAATTTCCGAAACTCTTGGTGTTGCCCGCACCCCCGAAGGCAATCCAAACGTCAAACGAGTGAAGGATACCTGGAGAAGCCTTCGCAACATGTAGGCTAAAATCTAAATAACGTTAACGTTCGTTAACACTATAATAAAGTGTATTATATGAATATTAATTAATTAGTTATTATTATTAGTTAATTATAATCATTAATATTATTATATTATATTATTATTACTATAATAATTTAACGTTAGCTACAGGATGCGTCAGTGAGCCGGTGTATTGAGTATAAATGCCCGGAGCTCATGGCTGTGAGCCTCGAGCCAAGGAGGTATAAATTGGGCTTAACTTACCTTTAATGATAATATAACTGCTGATGCTAGTAGCAAAATTAATTCTGAAGTGTTTGGCTGGCAGTTCATTGTGCAGCAAGACAATGATCCCAAACATACTGCTAAACCTTTTCAAAGCTAAAAATGGTAAATTCTTCAGTGGCCAAGTCAATCACCTGATCTGAACCCAATTGAACATGTCTTTTATATGCTCAAGAGAAAACTTAAGGGGACTAGTCCTCGAAACAAGCATGGGCTGACTTCCACATTATTCTGGTATGGGCTGACCAAGAATCTCCAGAACAGTGCAAAACCCTCATTTAAACTCCAATTCAAGAATTGAATTGTATATCCAATTTAGATTTGTTATTTATAATTTAAACTTGATTGCTAAAGGGATCCTGTACTGTAACTGCTCTCTGAGCTCTTATCTGCTGGTCCTGCATGTCACATCAGGTGCTGTAGGGAGATACTACTTTAGGTATTGACATTAGTGCCTCAGGGACCCAAGAAGGCCAACATTAGCTATTCCCGTTCTCATGGAACTACCAAGCAGAGGAGATTGTTTTAATGACAACGGTCTATGTGTGAAATACTCTGTGATACAATAAGCATAAATGTGCATCCTCCCTAGACCAGCTCAAGGCAGAAATCCAAGCATTACCTGTATAACAGACAGTGTTCAGTAAGAGAAAGTTTAAACAGGCAGGCAGGTTAGTTAAAGCCAATTACATTCCAATTACACAATAAATAAAAGTATTTCAGAAATGGTTGCAGAAGCTCCCAGATTCTTAGTTTCATTTGCTTAAAAGCCAACCCAGAGAGTCATAAAAAGTCATGAAGTAATCCAAATGCCGTAATTTGGGATTTTGAGCCAGTTTCCACACACCCCCCTGAAACAGTGGGGCAGATGGCATCACTGGGGGCAGATTTCCACACCATCTACACTGCCATCCAGTTACCCATGTGTTCTTAAATGTTTATTAAGCCCTAGGTAAATTGCTGTGGAAATTAAATCATCGCACCAGTTTTTACTGTGTTCTTAGATGTTTATTGAGCCCTAGGTATACTGCTGTGGAAATTAGATCATCGCACCAGTTGCACTTAAACAATCAGAATGAAATGTGCGTTCAGTATGTTCTGATCTTGGTTTGAAACATCTTATGCCATATACAGCATTTCACTCATTCCTATGTACAAGTACTTTTGCAATATACTTTTCAAGTAAACTGCAGCGAAATAGACAACAATTATAATTCCTCCAGATAAATTATCCATAAACAATCAACATTCTATCAACATTTCTTAGAGTTAGCATGTATAATGACTATTATTTGTTAAACATAAATGCAAATTTTTTTTGGATATTTATTACATAATGCCAAAAAGCGAAAATGTTGCAAAATATAGCATTAATCATCAGACAAATGCTAATTTGTGCCAGAAACATATTTAGCTACCTTTACCCCTATTTTTCAATTGCTAAAGTTTTCAGCCAAATCACATAGGTTAGTCAAAGCAAACAAAATCATATGTAGAATATTAAGCTTTTGTACCTTACAGTAAGCTATTTCCTGCTTTCCGCGTCATTAAAACCACTAAATAATAAGCCTTGCAACCCTGGAATCATTTAGGCTCGTGATGTTGAATTCAATTTACTCCTAATTAAAAGGACTACAAAAAGACAGATTTTGAAAATAAACTCCAAAAGAAAATAAATGTTAAAATTAAAAGTGATCTCTCTCTTCATGATGGATGATTTAATGGAAAAATGTTAGCTAGCAAACACCCAGCCTTAATTATTGCTTGACTGCAATCATGAATTCATATTTAACATTAATGATCTGTTTGATGATTTCTTGGAGTTGAAATAGTAATGATTTCTATAGCAGATATTTCAGTGCAAACATTTTTCAAGATTTGTAGCCTGTTCTTCTTATAACATCTCCACGCTATATAAATGCCTGCCATTTACCATTTATTTGCACGGTCCACCCTTAAATGCACATGCATTAAGGCACGAAGTGCATCTTGTGATGACTCACCTAGCTGTGGTTCCATCCCCAAGCGGCAGTTTGGTTGTTTCCTGGGAAGAATCGTCATATATGTGCGCCTGACTATTGTCACAGAAGGCTGTAAACATAAATCTGTGAATGGCTGCAGCCTACGGTGAATCATGTTATTATGGTATGTACTATATTAAGCATCAGCAAAATTAGAGCAATCAAATGCATTGCAAAATCCACTTACAGTATATCAGTCTAAGCATCTATTCCATCTATTCCTATGTGGGGACTGAATGGGTGGAGTTCTATTCATCACCAGACTCTGAGCTATTGGGTCAGGGTGTCACATTCCATGCCCTTGTCCTTTTTCGTCTCCTGACTTCCCTGTTTTCTGTATCTTTTAGTTCCGCTGAGAAGGTGTGAGTTTGGAGGACCAAGCGGGACCATGAAAGGGACCTTTTGTGAAACGTGAGAGTGTGGTCCAAAGACCGAGTACGACTGTGAAGGGGATCCTTAAGTTTCTCCCAGACCATGAGGTAACCGCTAGAAGTAAAGTGCAATAAAAATCAGGAAGAAACTGCCAACTGCCAACATGAAGCTACCCTGAAACAAAGGAATGAGTATAAGAAGACAGAAATAAAGGGGGACTTCAGACACACGACCAGCAAATAACCCTCCGCCTCGCACTCCTCTAGTAATCCCAGGAGCGCACATCCAAGGCGAGGAACAACAGGTAGAAAACACGACTGCCTATTCAAGGGCAGCCTGTCCTGGAGCGAAAAACCAGCTAACATCTACCTAACATGGCGACATGGCAGGTCATGACAACAGTTGTACACCCAGCAAACTCCACCTCTAGCCCTACTAGTAGTGAGAGAGCTACCGAAACGAGGTGAGAAGGGAATAGGTACAACCCCCTATCCAAGTCCAAAGCTATGCTAACCATATGGCATACAGCACTACAGACCGTGCAATGCTGTGTGGCGTAGAATCCTACACACAGCAAGTAAGTAGGATTTTCTAACTGACCTGTAGCCTTATACACAGCACACAGATCAGCACCGTGTACAGAGTGACTAATGTGCTATACACAGAACTGTGAATGGGAGGATGTTCTAATGTCTACACAGTTCTTCAACATAGTGAAGGGAACAGCTACAGACTGCCTTATAGCTCTACCCACAGCACAGTGTTCATTTGTGTTCATTCTCCAGCCAAAGACAGTTGTCTTGATCTCTTGTAACCTTGCTACCTGATGAGTTGCTGTCCTTCAAAGGCATTTTTAGAGGTGCATGGGGAGCACGTAATGAGATGCACTTTAAATGTTGTCCACAACTAGAAAATAAATTGTGTAGATATCTAAAAGCAGTGACATTCTGCAAGTGTTTTTCCAAGATGAGGCAAGATGAGATGTGTCCTTTTGGTGTCCAAAACCTCTCCAAATGGTATATTTTGGATAATGTAGTGAACTCGTTCTCTACACTTCACTTATTTTGAACAAATAAGAAGAAAATTGATTCTAATATGTGCGTGCCACACCTGAGCCAGACCCACTAAACATATTTGAATTGAAGCCAACATGAGAGCCAGTGAGATGTTCAATTTGTTTATCAAGCAATTCCATCTTGAATCAAACTGCTGAAAACGTTAGCACAGGGATAACACATTTTTTTTTGGCCTAAAACAAGTCACATTCAGTAGCTTACTGTTGTATAATATATCATTAAAACATTTGTTTTAGATGAAGTGCCAATGCCGATGCCGACCCTGCAGGTGGTGAGCCCACAGGGCGGCGACCCCACGTGACCAGTTCGGGCTGTGCCCGGCCAGGCCCCATGGGATAAGGCCCGGCCACCAGACGCTCGCCAATGAGCTCCCCTCCCGGGTCTGCCTCCGGAAGGGGGCCCCGGTTTCCCTTTTCCGGGCGAGGTAGCTGGGTATCTGTGAGGCCGTGTCATGGAGTCTTTGTATATATGTATTATATGTATTATATGTATATACACTCAGTGAGCATGTTTTTAGGTATTTATTAGACTTTTTTGTTGGACTTATTAAGTCTTCTGCTGCTGTAGCCTATCCACTTAGAGGTTTGACATGGGGTATGTTCAGATGACTCAATGAGGCACTCAGTGAAGGATATGCCTAGAGAGGCACAAAAAAAATCTGTTCAAACAAATTACCCGTCATAGAGTAGCATCAAGTGTCCAAATCATAGGCTACATCAGGCTTTATCTGGCAAAAACTGAGGTAGCCTCATATCTGCTGACAGAAAGTAAATGACAAGAAAAAGAGGAAACAGAAGAGTGATGACTTCCTGGGGTTTGTTTGTTGCCATGGCACTGCTTGTTGTAGCTGGAGTAGAGGTGTTAGTGGCTGCTGTTTTGAGACAAAAGTTGAACAATAAATATCAAAAGCAGGTTGCATTACAAAAGAATGTGATGAAATAAATAAGAGTGGTGACAGATGCATAGATGAGGAGTAAATAAGTATGATGCTACTTGAGTGAAGAGTAATGAACTGACCTGCATTAATGCTGGATGGAATGATGTCCAAGTTAACAGTTGAATCATCAATGGCCTGCTGAAGGGCTGTTTCTGTCAGGGTCGCGTTTGGAACCACAGCCTGGTTGGCAAAGATCAGCATTGTGGTCAGTTCTGTGGTGTCCATCCGGTTGGTAAATGGGAAGAAAGGAGGCCCACGGCTGTTCACGGGAAGGTCATGGGGGGGAGGGGGGGAGGGGGAGGAGTGGAGGTGAGGAAAAGACAAAGAGATTATGGATGAAGGGAAAGAGAAAGGAAGGAACAGAAAAGGGTTGCAGGTTAGGCATGAAGCAGACGTCTCTATGGAGCAGCCATAGTCCTTCTGCCACTACAATATCAAAGTGGCTCAGTAGAAAAGGCAGCAGCACCACTAATAGCCATGTCTCATTCTGGGCAGTGACAGCAGTAGAAACCCACAGGGATGTGGCATGGAATTCTCTGTGGGCCCCCTTCCCAAGGCAAACTTTCCAGTCTCCTATTATAACACTCCTGGAACCAATCACCAAAGCAATGTTGCGATTACCCTTACCTGAACCGTACAACCCTACACCTGCGGAATCTGCGGAATCTTCTGCGATACGCACGATTCAACTGTGAAAAATAAGCCAGAGCATATGCAGGTTAATTCAATATAGATATAGTATGTATGCATGGTATATTTAAGCATATAATTTTTCAATAAATACAATGAAAACATGGTAATTTAATATTTGATAGTATATGAATTTGGGAAGTCATACCAAGGCTTTATAGCAAATAAATAAATAATTGTCACCAAAAACATAAGCACAACCACAAAAAGAAGCTGAGAACTGAACTGTAAACAATACATGTGATTGTAGGACCTCATCTTTATTATCTTCGCAAATGGCACAAAATATTTCAGTTGTATGTTATTTCCTTCTAAACATTCAGTATAGCCAAAAAGGATTGCTGCATTTGTGGAATAAAGTTGAGTGAATCATCTTTCCTTTCTTAAATATTTTAAACATTACTGGTCTTTTGGTTTTGAATCTGTTCTTTGTTCATTACTTCTCACACCATATTAGTCTGACCCAGATTCTGTTCAGCCAGACAAGTCACAATTAAGCAATATTTATTGAGGTTTAATATGAATGCAAGGCTCTGCCTCTCATCACTGTTGTAAGCCAGCCAATACAGGGAGTGCAAAATCTTGAGAAGCTGGTGGATGCTGGGGTGGTGGTGGGAGTGCAACAAAAGGTATTAGAAAAGAAGCAGGATAATAAGAGCAAATGCAGCAATAGCATGCTATACGTATGAGCAATGGCAACATAGGCAGCGCTAAGGCATTATCATGCAGAATGAGCCAGGGAGCACTATGGTTTTAGCATGCAGATAGAGCCAGGCAGCCCTATGGCTTGAGCAGGCAGAATGAGCCAGGGCAGCTTTGCATGATTTCCAGAGAAGTGCCAAATGAGCAGAATTGCAAAAAGGAGATTAAAAAATTGATACAGCAGTCAAGTGAGTTTGGTCAGATACAGGCATTCATCACAAAACAGTGAATTTGAGATGTTTAATGGGGAATTACAGCTTTGTCTTTCATGAACAGGATCTCTTAAAGGACTTAAAGGAGATAAAACAATGATACAGAAGTCAGTAATGACAAATTACCTGGCTGACGGCAAGACGTGCTAGATTCAGGAATTCAGTTGAGCTCGGATTTGAAAATTGTGTTAAATAAGGTCTAAAAATTCTGAATCTCAGGATTCGGAAACCCTCATTTCCTGATGGTGGATCTGTAGAGATTTCAGTTGTCACTGATACGGGGGCTGCAGTTGTTGTGGGGGCTGCAGATGTAGTGGGTGCTGTTTTGAGACAAAAGTTGAACAATAAATATCAAAAGCAGGTTGCATTACAAAAGAATGTGATGAAATAAATAAGAGTGGTGACAGATGCATAGATGAGGAGTAAATAAGTATGATGCTACTTGAGTGAAGAGTAATGAACTGACCTGCATTAATGCTGGATGGAATGATGTCCAAGTTAACAGTTGAATCATCAATGGCCTGCTGAAGGGCTGTTTCTGTCAGGGTCGCGTTTGGAACCACAGCCTGGTTGGCAAAGATCAGCATTGTGGTCAGTTCTGTGGTGTCCATCCGGTTGGTAAATGGGAAGAAAGGAGGCCCACGGCTGTTCACGGGAAGGTCATGGGGGGGAGGGGGGGAGGGGGAGGAGTGGAGGTGAGGAAAAGACAAAGAGATTATGGATGAAGGGAAAGAGAAAGGAAGGAACAGAAAAGGGTTGCAGGTTAGGCATGAAGCAGACGTCTCTATGGAGCAGCCATAGTCCTTCTGCCACTACAATATCAAAGTGGCTCAGTAGAAAAGGCAGCAGCACCACTAATAGCCATGTCTCATTCTGGGCAGTGACGGCAGTAGAAACCCACAGGGATGTGGCATGGAATTCTCCGTGGGCCCCCTTCCCAAGGCAAACTTTCCAGTCTCCTATTATAACACTCCTGGAACCAATCACCAAAGCAATGTTGCGATTACCCTTACCTGAACCGTACAACCCTACACCTGCGGAATCTGCGGAATCTTCTGCGATACGCACGATTCAACTGTGAAAAATAAGCCAGAGCATATGCAGGTTAATTCAATATAGATATAGTATGTATGCATGGTATATTTAAGCATATAATTTTTCAATAAATACAATGAAAACATGGTAATTTAATATTTGATAGTATATGAATTTGGGAAGTCATACCAAGGCTTTATAGCAAATAAATAAATAATTGTCACCAAAAACATAAGCACAACCACAAAAAGAAGCTGAGAACTGAACTGTAAACAATACATGTGATTGTAGGACCTCATCTTTATTATCTTTGCAAATGGCACAAAATATTTCAGTTGTATGTTATTTCCTTCTAAACATTCAGTATAGCCAAAAAGGATTGCTGCATTTGTGGAATAAAGTTGAGTGAATCATCTTTCCTTTCTTAAATATTTTAAACATTACTGGTCTTTTGGTTTTGAATCTGTTCTTTGTTCATTACTTCTCACACCATATTAGTCTGACCCAGATTCTGTTCAGCCAGACAAGTCACAATTAAGCAATATTTATTGAGGTTTAATATGAATGCAAGGCTCTGCCTCTCATCACTGTTGTAAGCCAGCCAATACAGGGAGTGCAAAATCTTGAGAAGCTGGTGGATGCTGGGGTGGTGGTGGGAGTGCAACAAAAGGTATTAGAAAAGAAGCAGGATAATAAGAGCAAATGCAGCAATAGCATGCTATACGTATGAGCAATGGCAACATAGGCAGCGCTAAGGCATTATCATGCAGAATGAGCCAGGGAGCACTATGGTTTTAGCATGCAGATAGAGCCAGGCAGCCCTATGGCTTGAGCAGGCAGAATGAGCCAGGGCAGCTTTGCATGATTTCCAGAGAAGTGCCAAATGAGCAGAATTGCAAAAAGGAGATTAAAAAATTGATACAGCAGTCAAGTGAGTTTGGTCAGATACAGGCATTCATCACAAAACAGTGAATTTGAGATGTTTAATGGGGAATTACAGCTTTGTCTTTCATGAACAGGATCTCTTAAAGGACTTAAAGGAGATAAAACAATGATACAGAAGTCAGTAATGACAAATTACCTGGCTGACGGCAAGACGTGCTAGATTCAGGAATTCAGTTGAGCTCGGATTTGAAAATTGTGTTAAATAAGGTCTAAAAATTCTGAATCTCAGGATTCGGAAACCCTCATTTCCTGATGGTGGATCTGTAGAGATTTCAGTTGTCACTGATACGGGGGCTGCAGTTGTTGTGGGGGCTGCAGATGTAGTGGGTGCTGTTTTGAGACAAAAGTTGAACAATAAATATCAAAAGCAGGTTGCATTACAAAAGAATGTGATGAAATAAATAAGAGTGGTGACAGATGCATAGATGAGGAGTAAATAAGTATGATGCTACTTGAGTGAAGAGTAATGAACTGACCTGCATTAATGCTGGATGGAATGATGTCCAAGTTAACAGTTGAATCATCAATGGCCTGCTGAAGGGCTGTTTCTGTCAGGGTCGCGTTTGGAACCACAGCCTGGTTGGCAAAGATCAGCATTGTGGTCAGTTCTGTGGTGTCCATCCGGTTGGTAAATGGGAAGAAAGGAGGCCCACGGCTGTTCACGGGAAGGTCATGGGGGGGAGGGGGGGAGGGGGAGGAGTGGAGGTGAGGAAAAGACAAAGAGATTACGGATGAAGGGAAAGAGAAAGGAAGGAACAGAAAAGGGTTGCAGGTTAGGCATGAAGCAGACGTCTCTATGGAGCAGCCATAGTCCTTCTGCCACTACAATATCAAAGTGGCTCAGTAGAAAAGGCAGCAGCACCACTAATAGCCAGGTTTCATTCTGGGCAGTGACGGCAGTAGAAACCCACAGGGATGTGGCATGGAATTCTCTGTGGGCCCCCTTCCCAAGGCAAACTTTCCAGTCTCCTATTATAACACTCCTGGAACCAATCACCAAAGCAATGTTGCGATTACCCTTACCTGAACCGTACAACCCTACACCTGCGGAATCTGCGGAATCTTCTGCGATACGCACGATTCAACTGTGAAAAATAAGCCAGAGCATATGCAGGTTAATTCAATATAGATATAGTATGTATGCATGGTATATTTAAGCATATAATTTTTCAATAAATACAATGAAAACATGGTAATTTAATATTTGATAGTATATGAATTTGGGAAGTCATACCAAGGCTTTATAGCAAATAAATAAATAATTGTCACCAAAAACATAAGCACAACCACAAAAAGAAGCTGAGAACTGAACTGTAAACAATACATGTGATTGTAGGACCTCATCTTTATTATCTTCGCAAATGGCACAAAATATTTCAGTTGTATGTTATTTCCTTCTAAACATTCAGTATAGCCAAAAAGGATTGCTGCATTTGTGGAATAAAGTTGAGTGAATCATCTTTCCTTTCTTAAATATTTTAAACATTACTGGTCTTTTGGTTTTGAATCTGTTCTTTGTTCATTACTTCTCACACCATATTAGTCTGACCCAGATTCTGTTCAGCCAGACAAGTCACAATTAAGCAATATTTATTGAGGTTTAATATGAATGCAAGGCTCTGCCTCTCATCACTGTTGTAAGCCAGCCAATACAGGGAGTGCAAAATCTTGAGAAGCTGGTGGATGCTGGGGTGGTGGTGGGAGTGCAACAAAAGGTATTAGAAAAGAAGCAGGATAATAAGAGCAAATGCAGCAATAGCATGCTATACGTATGAGCAATGGCAACATAGGCAGCGCTAAGGCATTATCATGCAGAATGAGCCAGGGAGCACTATGGTTTTAGCATGCAGATAGAGCCAGGCAGCCCTATGGCTTGAGCAGGCAGAATGAGCCAGGGCAGCTTTGCATGATTTCCAGAGAAGTGCCAAATGAGCAGAATTGCAAAAAGGAGATTAAAAAATTGATACAGCAGTCAAGTGAGTTTGGTCAGATACAGGCATTCATCACAAAACAGTGAATTTGAGATGTTTAATGGGGAATTACAGCTTTGTCTTTCATGAACAGGATCTCTTAAAGGACTTAAAGGAGATAAAACAATGATACAGAAGTCAGTAATGACAAATTACCTGGCTGACGGCAAGACGTGCTAGATTCAGGAATTCAGTTGAGCTCGGATTTGAAAATTGTGTTAAATAAGGTCTAAAAATTCTGAATCTCAGGATTCGGAAACCCTCATTTCCTGATGGTGGATCTGTAGAGATTTCAGTTGTCACTGATACGGGGGCTGCAGTTGTTGTGGGGGCTGCAGATGTAGTGGGTGCTGTTTTGAGACAAAAGTTGAACAATAAATATCAAAAGCAGGTTGCATTACAAAAGAATGTGATGAAATAAATAAGAGTGGTGACAGATGCATAGATGAGGAGTAAATAAGTATGATGCTACTTGAGTGAAGAGTAATGAACTGACCTGCATTAATGCTGGATGGAATGATGTCCAAGTTAACAGTTGAATCATCAATGGCCTGCTGAAGGGCTGTTTCTGTCAGGGTCGCGTTTGGAACCACAGCCTGGTTGGCAAAGATCAGCATTGTGGTCAGTTCTGTGGTGTCCATCCGGTTGGTAAATGGGAAGAAAGGAGGCCCACGGCTGTTCACGGGAAGGTCATGGGGGGGAGGGGGGGAGGGGGAGGAGTGGAGGTGAGGAAAAGACAAAGAGATTACGGATGAAGGGAAAGAGAAAGGAAGGAACAGAAAAGGGTTGCAGGTTAGGCATGAAGCAGACGTCTCTATGGAGCAGCCATAGTCCTTCTGCCACTACAATATCAAAGTGGCTCAGTAGAAAAGGCAGCAGCACCACTAATAGCCATGTCTCATTCTGGGCAGTGACGGCAGTAGAAACCCACAGGGATGTGGCATGGAATTCTCCGTGGGCCCCCTTCCCAAGGCAAACTTTCCAGTCTCCTATTATAACACTCCTGGAACCAATCACCAAAGCAATGTTGCGATTACCCTTACCTGAACCGTACAACCCTACACCTGCGGAATCTGCGGAATCTTCTGCGATACGCATGATTCAACTGTGAAAAATAAGCCAGAGCATATGCAGGTTAATTCAATATAGATATAGTATGTATGCATGGTATATTTAAGCATATAATTTTTCAATAAATACAATGAAAACATGGTAATTTAATATTTGATAGTATATGAATTTGGGAAGTCATACCAAGGCTTTATAGCAAATAAATAAATAATTGTCACCAAAAACATAAGCACAACCACAAAAAGAAGCTGAGAACTGAACTGTAAACAATACATGTGATTGTAGGACCTCATCTTTATTATCTTCGCAAATGGCACAAAATATTTCAGTTGTATGTTATTTCCTTCTAAACATTCAGTATAGCCAAAAAGGATTGCTGCATTTGTGGAATAAAGTTGAGTGAATCATCTTTCCTTTCTTAAATATTTTAAACATTACTGGTCTTTTGGTTTTGAATCTGTTCTTTGTTCATTACTTCTCACACCATATTAGTCTGACCCAGATTCTGTTCAGCCAGACAAGTCACAATTAAGCAATATTTATTGAGGTTTAATATGAATGCAAGGCTCTGCCTCTCATCACTGTTGTAAGCCAGCCAATACAGGGAGTGCAAAATCTTGAGAAGCTGGTGGATGCTGGGGTGGTGGTGGGAGTGCAACAAAAGGTATAAGAAAAGAAGCAGGATAATAAGAGCAAATGCAGCAATAGCATGCTATACGTATGAGCAATGGCAACATAGGCAGCGCTAAGGCATTATCATGCAGAATGAGCCAGGGAGCACTATGGTTTTAGCATGCAGATAGAGCCAGGCAGCCCTATGGCTTGAGCAGGCAGAATGAGCCAGGGCAGCTTTGCATGATTTCCAGAGAAGTGCCAAATGAGCAGAATTGCAAAAAGGAGATTAAAAAATTGATACAGCAGTCAAGTGAGTTTGGTCAGATACAGGTATTCATCACAAAACAGTGAATTTGAGATGTTTAATGGGGAATTACAGCTTTGTCTTTCATGAACAGGATCTCTTAAAGGACTTAAAGGAGATAAAACAATGATACAGAAGTCAGTAATGACAAATTACCTGGCTGACGGCAAGACGTGCTAGATTCAGGAATTCAGTTGAGCTCGGATTTGAAAATTGTGTTAAATAAGGTCTAAAAATTCTGAATCTCAGGATTCGGAAACCCTCATTTCCTGATGGTGGATCTGTAGAGATTTCAGTTGTCACTGATACGGGGGCTGCAGTTGTTGTGGGGGCTGCAGATGTAGTGGGTGCTGCAGTTGTTGTCGGGGACGCAGTTGTTGTGGGGGCTGCAGTTCTAGTCGTGGCTGCAGTTGTAGTGGGGACTATAGTTGGAGTTGGGACTGCAGTTGTAGTGGGGTCTGCAGTTTCAGTGGGGGCTGCAGTTGTAGTCGAGGCTGCAGTTGTTGTGAGGCCTGCAGTTGCAGTGGGGGCTGCAGTGGGAGATGGGACTGAAGTTGTAATGGGGGTAGCAGTTGCAGTGAGAGCTGCAGTTGTAATTGGGGCTACACTTGTAGGCAGGGCAGCAGTTGCAGTGGGGGCTGTAGTTGGAGCCTGGGCTGCAGTTATAGTCAGGGCTGCAGTTGGAGTTGGGGTTGCAGGTGTAGTGAGGACTGCAGTTGTAGTCAAGACAGCATTTCTGGCCTTAGCTGCAGTTCTAGTTGGGGCTGCAGTTGGAGTCTGGGCTGCAGTTGTAGTGGGGGCTGCAGTTGTAGTGAGGGCTGCAATTGTAGTCAAGGGTGCTCTTGTAGTCGGGGCTGCTGTTGTAGTGGGGGCTCCAGTTCTAGTTGGAGCTGCAGTTGTAGTCAAGACAGCATTTCTTGCTGTAGCTGCAGTTCTTGTGGGGGCTGCAATTCTAGTTGGGGCTGCAGTTGTAGTGGGGGCTGCAGTTGTAATCAGGGCTGCAGGTGTCGTAGACGCTGCAGTTGTAGTGGGGGATGCAGTTGCAGTGTGGGCTGCAGTTGTAGTCAAAGTTCCAGATGTAGTCACGGCAGAAGTTGCTGTCAGGGCTACAGTTGTAGTGGGGGCTACAGTTGTAATGAATACTGCAGTTGTAGTCAGGGCAGCAGTTGCAGTGTGGGCAGCAGTTGTAGTCAAGGTTACAGGTGTAGTCAGGGCTGCAATTGTAGTGGGGGCTGCAGTTGTAGTCAGGGCTGCAGTTGGAGTTGGGGTCGCAGTTGTAGTCAAGACAACATTTCTTGCTGTAGCTGCAGTTCTTGTGGGAGCTGCAGTTGCAGTGTGGGCTACAGTTGTAGTCGAGGTTACAGGTGTAGTCAGGGCTGCAGTTGGAGTCTGGGCTGCAATTGTAGTGGGGGCTGCAGTTGTAGTCAGGGCTGCAGTTGGAGTTAGGGCCGCAGTTGTTGTGGGTGCTGCAGTTCTAGTTGGAGCTGCAGTTGTAGTCAAGCCAGTATTTATTGCAGTAGCTGCAGTTCTTGTGGGAGCTGCAGTTGCAGTGTGGGCTACAGTTGTAGTCGAGGTTACAGGTGTAGTCAGGGCTGCAGTTGGAGTCTGGGCTGCAATTGTAGTGGGGGCTGCAGTTGTAGTCAGGGCTGCAGTTGGAGTTAGGGCCGCAGTTGTTGTGGGTGCTGCAGTTCTAGTTGGCGCTGCAGTTGTAGTCAAGCCAGCATTTCTTGCAGTAGCTGCAGTTCTTGTGGGGGCTGCAATTCTAGTTGGGTCTGCAGTTGGAGTCTGGGCTGCAGTTGTAGGGGGCGCTGCAATTTCAGTTGGGGCTGCAGTTGTTTGGGGGTCTGTAGTTCCAGTTTGGTCAGCAATTGTAGTGAGGACTGCAGTTTTAGTCAAGGGTGCTGTTCTAGTGGGGGCTCCAGTTCTAGTCGGGGTAGCCATTGTTGTCAGGGTATCAGTTGCTGTGAAGTCTGCAGTTGAAGTCAGGGCTGCAGTTCTTGTCATAGAGGCTGTAGTTGAAGTGGGGGCTGTAGTTGGAGATGGGTCTGCAGTTGCAGTGAGGGCTGCAGTTATCATGAGGACTGTCCTGGGAGTCAAGGCGGCTGTTCTAGTGGGGGCTGCACTTGTTGTCGAGGCTGCAGTTGCAGTGGGGGCTGCAGATGTAGTGGGGGATGCAGTTGTTGTGAGGGTTCCAGTTGTAATGGGGGCAGAAGTTGCAGTGAGGGCTGCAGTTGTAGTCAAAGCTCCAGATGTAGTCGCGGCAGAAGTTGTTGTCAGGGCTACAGTTGTAGTGGGGGCTCCAGTTGTAGTGAATGCTGCAATTTCAGTTGGGGCTGCAGTTGTTTGGTGTGCTGTAGTTCCAGTTGGGGCTGCAGTTGTAGACAGGACTTCAGTTGTAGTCAGGGCTGCAATTGTAGTGGAGGCTGCAGTTGTAGTCAGGGCTGCAGTTGGAGTTGGGGCCGCAGTTGTTGTGGGTACTGCAGTTCTAGTTGGCGCTGCAGTTGTAGTCAAGACAGCATTTCTTGCCATAGCTGCAGTTCTAGTTGGGGCTGCAGTTGGAGTCTGGGCTGCAGTTGTAGTGGGGGCTGCAGTTGTAGTGAGGGCTGCAATTGTAGTCAGGGCTGCAGTTGCAGTTGGGACCGCAGAAGTTGTGGGTGCTCCAGTTCTAGTTGGAGCTGCAGTTGTAGTCAAGACAGCATTTCTTGCTGCAGCTGCAGTTCTTGTGGGGGCTGCAATTCTAGTTGGGGCTGCAGTTGTAGAGGGGGCTGCAGTTGTAATCAGGGCTGTAGTTGTCGTAGAGGCTTCAGTTGTAGTGGGGGAAGCAGTTGCAGTGAGGGCTGCAGTTGTAGTCAAAGTTCCAGATGTAGTCGCGGCAGAAGTTGTTGTCAGGGCTACAGTTGTAGTGGGGGCTACAGTTGTAATGAATGCTGCAGTTGTAGTCAGGGCAGCAGTTGGAGTGTGGGCTGCAGTTGTAGTCAAGGTTACAGGTGTAGTCAGGGCTGCAATTGTAGTGGGGGCTGCAGTTGTAGTCAGGGCTGCAGTTATCATGAGGACTGTCCTGGGAGTCAAGGCGGCTGTTCTAGTGGGGGCTGCACTTGTTGTCGAGGCTGCAGTTGCAGTGGGGGATGCAGATGTAGTGGGGGATGCAGTTGTTGTGAGGGTTCCAGTTGTAATGGGGGCAGAAGTTGCAGTGAGGGCTGCAGTTGTAGTCAAAGCTCCAGATGTAGTCGCGCCAGAAGTTGTTGTCAGGGCTACAGTTGTAGTGGGGGCTCCAGTTGTAGTGAATGCTGCAATTTCAGTTGGGGCTGCAGTTGTTTGGCGGGCTGTAGTTCCAGTTGGGGCTGCAGTTGTAGACAGGACTTCAGTTGTAGTCAGGGCTGCAATTGTAGTGGGGGCCGCAGTTGTTGTGGGTACTGCAATTCTAGTTGGCGCTGCAGTTGTAGTCAAGACAGCATTTCTTGCTGCAGCTGCAGTTCTTGTGGGGGCTGCAATTCTAGTTGGGGCTGCAGTTGTAGAGGGGGCTGCAGTTGTAATCAGGGCTGTAGTTGTCGTAGAGGCTGCAGTTGTAGTGGGGGATGCAGTTGCAGTTCTAGTTGGGGCTGCAGGTGGAGTCGGGGCTGCAGTTCTAGTGAGGGCTGCAGTTGTAGTGAGGGCTGCAATTGTAGTCAGGGCTGCAGTTGCAGTTGGGGCCGCAGTTGTTGTGGGTGCTCCAGTTCTAGTTGGAGCTGCAGTTGTAGTCAAGACAGCAATTCTTGCTGCAGCTGCAGTTCTTGTGGGGGCTGCAATTCTAGTTTGGGCTGCGGTTGTAGAGGGGGCTGCAGTTGTAATCAGGGCTGTAGTTGTCGTAGAGGCTGCAGTTGTAGTGGGGGATGCAGTTGCAGTGTGGGCTGCAGTTGTAGTCAAAGTTCCAGATGTAGTCGCGGCAGAAGTTGTTGTCAGGGCTACAGTTGTAGTGGGGGCTACAGTTGTAATGAATGCTGCAGTTGTAGTCAGGGCAGCAGTTGGAGTGTGGGCTGCAGTTGTAGTCAAGGTTACAGGTGTAGTCAGGGCTGCAATTGTAGTGGGGGCTGCAGTTGTAGTCAAGACAACATTTCTTGCTGTAGCTGCAGTTCTTGTGGGAGCTGCAGTTGCAGTGTGGGCTACAGTTGTAGTCGAGGTTACAGGTGTAGTCAGGGCTGCAGTTGGAGTCTGGGCTGCAATTGTAGTGGGGGCTGCAGTTGTAGTCAGGGCTGCAGTTGGAGTTAGGGCCGCAGTTGTTGTGGGTGCTGCAGTTCTAGTTGGAGCTGCAGTTGTAGTCAAGCCAGCATTTATTGCAGTAGCTGCAGTTCTTGTGGGGGCTGCAATTCTAGTTGGGTCTGCAGTTGGAGTCTGGGCTGCAGTTGTAGTGGGCGCTGTAATTTCAGTTGGGGCTGCAGTTGTTTGGGGGTCTGTAGTTCCAGTTTGGGCTGCAATTGTAGTGAGGACTGCAGTTTTAGTGAAGGGTGCTGTTCTAGTGGGGGCTCCAGTTCTAGTCGGGGTAGCCATTGTTGTCAGGGTATCAGTTGCTGTGAAGTCTGCAGTTGAAGTCAGGGCTGCAGTTCTTGTCATAGAGGCTGTAGTTGAAGTGGGGGCTGTAGTTGGAGATGGGTCTGCAGTTGCAGTGAGGGCTGCAGTTATCATGAGGACTGTCCTGGGAGTCAAGGCGGCTGTTCTAGTGGGGGCTGCACTTGTTGTCGAGGCTGCAGTTGCAGTGGGGGATGCAGATGTAGTGGGGGATGCAGTTGTTGTGAGGGTTCCAGTTGTTATGGGGGCAGAAGTTGCAGTGAGGGCTGCAGTTGTAGTCAAAGCTCCAGATGTAGTCGCGGCAGAAGTTGTTGTCAGGGCTACAGTTGTAGTGGGGGCTCCAGTTGTAGTGAATGCTGCAATTTCAGTTGGGGCTGCAGTTGTTTGGCGGGCTGTAGTTCCAGTTGGGGCTGCAGTTGTAGATAGGACTTCAGTTGTAGTCAGGGCTGCAATTGTAGTGGGGGCCGCATTTGTTGTGGGTACTGCAGTTCTAGTTGGAGCTGCAGTTGTAGTCAAGACAGCATTTCTTGCTGCAGCTGCAGTTCTTGTGGGGGCTGCAATTCTAGTTGGGGCTGCAGTTGTAGAGGGGGCTGCAGTTGTAATCAGGGCTGTAGTTGTCGTAGAGGCTGCAGTTGTAGTGGGGGAAGCAGTTGCAGTGAGGGCTGCAGTTGTAGTCAAAGTTCCAGATGTAGTCGCGGCAGAAGTTGTTGTCAGGGCTACAGTTGTAGTGGGGGCTACAGTTGTAATGAATGCTGCAGTTGTAGTCAGGGCAGCAGTTGGAGTGTGGGCTGCAGTTGTAGTCAAGGTTACAGGTGTAGTCAGGGCTGCAATTGTAGTGGGGGCTGCAGTTGTATTCAGGGCTGCAGTTATCATGAGGACTGTCCTGGGAGTCAAGGCGGCTGTTCTAGTGGGGGCTGCACTTGTTGTCGAGGCTGCAGTTGCAGTGGGGGCTACAGATGTAGTGGGGGATGCAGTTGTTGTGAGGGTTCCAGTTGTAATGGGGGCAGAAGTTGCAGTGAGGGCTGCAGTTGTAGTCAAAGCTCCAGATGTAGTCACGGCAGAAGTTGTTGTCAGGGCTACAGTTGTAGTGGGGGCTCCAGTTGTAGTGAATGCTGCAATTTCAGTTGGGGCTGCAGTTGTTTGGGGGGCTGTAGTTCTAGTTGGAGCTGCAGTTGTAGTCAAGCCAGCATTTCTTGCAGTAGCTGCAGTTCTTGTGGGGGCTGCAATTCTAGTTGGGTCTGCAGTTGGAGTCTGGGCTGCAGTTGTAGGGGGCGCTGCAATTTCAGTTGGGGCTGCAGTTGTTTGGGGGTCTGTAGTTCCAATTTGGTCAGCAATTGTAGTGAGGACTGCAGTTTTAGTCAAGGGTGCTGTTCTAGTGGGGGCTCCAGTTCTAGTCGGGGTAGCCATTGTTGTCAGGGTATCAGTTGCTGTGAAGTCTGCAGTTGAAGTCAGGGCTGCAGTTCTTGTCATAGAGGCTGTAGTTGAAGTGGGGGCTGTAGTTGGAGATGGGTCTGCAGTTGCAGTGAGGGCTGCAGTTATCATGAGGACTGTCCTGGGAGTCAAGGCGGCTGTTCTAGTGGGGGCTGCACTTGTTGTCGAGGCTGCAGTTGCAGTGGGGGATGCAGATGTAGTGGGGGATGCAGTTGTTGTGAGGGTTCCAGTTGTAATGGGGGCAGAAGTTGCAGTGAGGGCTGCAGTTGTAGTCAAAGCTCCAGATGTAGTCGCGCCAGAAGTTGTTGTCAGGGCTACAGTTGTAGTGGGGGCTCCAGTTGTAGTGAATGCTGCAATTTCAGTTGGGGCTGCAGTTGTTTGGCGGGCTGTAGTTCCAGTTGGGGCTGCAGTTGTAGACAGGACTTCAGTTGTAGTCAGGGCTGCAATTGTAGTGGGGGCCGCAGTTGTTGTGGGTACTGCAATTCTAGTTGGCGCTGCAGTTGTAGTCAAGACAGCATTTCTTGCTGCAGCTGCAGTTCTTGTGGGGGCTGCAATTCTAGTTGGGGCTGCAGTTGTAGAGGGGGCTGCAGTTGTAATCAGGGCTGTAGTTGTCGTAGAGGCTGCAGTTGTAGTGGGGGATGCAGTTGCAGTTCTAGTTGGGGCTGCAGGTGGAGTCGGGGCTGCAGTTCTAGTGAGGGCTGCAGTTGTAGTGAGGGCTGCAATTGTAGTCAGGGCTGCAGTTGCAGTTGGGGCCGCAGTTGTTGTGGGTGCTCCAGTTCTAGTTGGAGCTGCAGTTGTAGTCAAGACAGCATTTCTTGCTGCAGCTGCAGTTCTTGTGGGGGCTGCAATTCTAGTTTGGGCTGCGGTTGTAGAGGGGGCTGCAGTTGTAATCAGGGCTGTAGTTGTCGTAGAGGCTGCAGTTGTAGTGGGGGATGCAGTTGCAGTGTGGGCTGCAGTTGTAGTCAAAGTTCCAGATGTAGTCGCGGCAGAAGTTGTTGTCAGGGCTACAGTTGTAGTGGGGGCTACAGTTGTAATGAATGCTGCAGTTGTAGTCAGGGCAGCAGTTGGAGTGTGGGCTGCAGTTGTAGTCAAGGTTACAGGTGTAGTCAGGGCTGCAATTGTAGTGGGGGCTGCAGTTGTAGTCAAGACAACATTTCTTGCTGTAGCTGCAGTTCTTGTGGGAGCTGCAGTTGCAGTGTGGGCTACAGTTGTAGTCGAGGTTACAGGTGTAGTCAGGGCTGCAGTTGGAGTCTGGGCTGCAATTGTAGTGGGGGCTGCAGTTGTAGTCAGGGCTGCAGTTGGAGTTAGGGCCGCAGTTGTTGTGGGTGCTGCAGTTCTAGTTGGAGCTGCAGTTGTAGTCAAGCCAGCATTTATTGCAGTAGCTGCAGTTCTTGTGGGGGCTGCAATTCTAGTTGGGTCTGCAGTTGGAGTCTGGGCTGCAGTTGTAGTGGGCGCTGTAATTTCAGTTGGGGCTGCAGTTGTTTGGGGGTCTGTAGTTCCAGTTTGGGCTGCAATTGTAGTGAGGACTGCAGTTTTAGTGAAGGGTGCTGTTCTAGTGGGGGCTCCAGTTCTAGTCGGGGTAGCCATTGTTGTCAGGGTATCAGTTGCTGTGAAGTCTGCAGTTGAAGTCAGGGCTGCAGTTCTTGTCATAGAGGCTGTAGTTGAAGTGGGGGCTGTAGTTGGAGATGGGTCTGCAGTTGCAGTGAGGGCTGCAGTTATCATGAGGACTGTCCTGGGAGTCAAGGCGGCTGTTCTAGTGGGGGCTGCACTTGTTGTCGAGGCTGCAGTTGCAGTGGGGGATGCAGATGTAGTGGGGGATGCAGTTGTTGTGAGGGTTCCAGTTGTTATGGGGGCAGAAGTTGCAGTGAGGGCTGCAGTTGTAGTCAAAGCTCCAGATGTAGTCGCGGCAGAAGTTGTTGTCAGGGCTACAGTTGTAGTGGGGGCTCCAGTTGTAGTGAATGCTGCAATTTCAGTTGGGGCTGCAGTTGTTTGGCGGGCTGTAGTTCCAGTTGGGGCTGCAGTTGTAGATAGGACTTCAGTTGTAGTCAGGGCTGCAATTGTAGTGGGGGCCGCATTTGTTGTGGGTACTGCAGTTCTAGTTGGAGCTGCAGTTGTAGTCAAGACAGCATTTCTTGCTGCAGCTGCAGTTCTTGTGGGGGCTGCAATTCTAGTTGGGGCTGCAGTTGTAGAGGGGGCTGCAGTTGTAATCAGGGCTGTAGTTGTCGTAGAGGCTGCAGTTGTAGTGGGGGAAGCAGTTGCAGTGAGGGCTGCAGTTGTAGTCAAAGTTCCAGATGTAGTCGCGGCAGAAGTTGTTGTCAGGGCTACAGTTGTAGTGGGGGCTACAGTTGTAATGAATGCTGCAGTTGTAGTCAGGGCAGCAGTTGGAGTGTGGGCTGCAGTTGTAGTCAAGGTTACAGGTGTAGTCAGGGCTGCAATTGTAGTGGGGGCTGCAGTTGTATTCAGGGCTGCAGTTATCATGAGGACTGTCCTGGGAGTCAAGGCGGCTGTTCTAGTGGGGGCTGCACTTGTTGTCGAGGCTGCAGTTGCAGTGGGGGCTACAGATGTAGTGGGGGATGCAGTTGTTGTGAGGGTTCCAGTTGTAATGGGGGCAGAAGTTGCAGTGAGGGCTGCAGTTGTAGTCAAAGCTCCAGATGTAGTCACGGCAGAAGTTGTTGTCAGGGCTACAGTTGTAGTGGGGGCTCCAGTTGTAGTGAATGCTGCAATTTCAGTTGGGGCTGCAGTTGTTTGGGGGGCTGTAGTTCTAGTTGGAGCTGCAGTTGTAGTCAAGCCAGCATTTCTTGCAGTAGCTGCAGTTCTTGTGGGGGCTGCAATTCTAGTTGGGTCTGCAGTTGGAGTCTGGGCTGCAGTTGTAGGGGGCGCTGCAATTTCAGTTGGGGCTGCAGTTGTTTGGGGGTCTGTAGTTCCAGTTTGGTCAGCAATTGTAGTGAGGACTGCAGTTTTAGTCAAGGGTGCTGTTCTAGTGGGGGCTCCAGTTCTAGTCGGGGTAGCCATTGTTGTCAGGGTATCAGTTGCTGTGAAGTCTGCAGTTGAAGTCAGGGCTGCAGTTCTTGTCATAGAGGCTGTAGTTGAAGTGGGGGCTGTAGTTGGAGATGGGTCTGCAGTTGCAGTGAGGGCTGCAGTTATCATGAGGACTGTCCTGGGAGTCAAGGCGGCTGTTCTAGTGGGGGCTGCACTTGTTGTCGAGGCTGCAGTTGCAGTGGGGGATGCAGATGTAGTGGGGGATGCAGTTGTTGTGAGGGTTCCAGTTGTAATGGGGGCAGAAGTTGCAGTGAGGGCTGCAGTTGTAGTCAAAGCTCCAGATGTAGTCGCGCCAGAAGTTGTTGTCAGGGCTACAGTTGTAGTGGGGGCTCCAGTTGTAGTGAATGCTGCAATTTCAGTTGGGGCTGCAGTTGTTTGGCGGGCTGTAGTTCCAGTTGGGGCTGCAGTTGTAGACAGGACTTCAGTTGTAGTCAGGGCTGCAATTGTAGTGGGGGCCGCAGTTGTTGTGGGTACTGCAATTCTAGTTGGCGCTGCAGTTGTAGTCAAGACAGCATTTCTTGCTGCAGCTGCAGTTCTTGTGGGGGCTGCAATTCTAGTGGGGGCTACAGATGTAGTGGGGGATGCAGTTGTTGTGAGGGTTCCAGTTGTAATGGGGGCAGAAGTTGCAGTGAGGGCTGCAGTTGTAGTCAAAGCTCCAGATGTAGTCACGGCAGAAGTTGTTGTCAGGGCTACAGTTGTAGTGGGGGCTCCAGTTGTAGTGAATGCTGCAATTTCAGTTGGGGCTGCAGTTGTTTGGGGGGCTGTAGTTCTAGTTGGAGCTGCAGTTGTAGTCAAGCCAGCATTTCTTGCAGTAGCTGCAGTTCTTGTGGGGGCTGCAATTCTAGTTGGGTCTGCAGTTGGAGTCTGGGCTGCAGTTGTAGGGGGCGCTGCAATTTCAGTTGGGGCTGCAGTTGTTTGGGGGTCTGTAGTTCCAGTTTGGTCAGCAATTGTAGTGAGGACTGCAGTTTTAGTCAAGGGTGCTGTTCTAGTGGGGGCTCCAGTTCTAGTCGGGGTAGCCATTGTTGTCAGGGTATCAGTTGCTGTGAAGTCTGCAGTTGAAGTCAGGGCTGCAGTTCTTGTCATAGAGGCTGTAGTTGAAGTGGGGGCTGTAGTTGGAGATGGGTCTGCAGTTGCAGTGAGGGCTGCAGTTATCATGAGGACTGTCCTGGGAGTCAAGGCGGCTGTTCTAGTGGGGGCTGCACTTGTTGTCGAGGCTGCAGTTGCAGTGGGGGATGCAGATGTAGTGGGGGATGCAGTTGTTGTGAGGGTTCCAGTTGTAATGGGGGCAGAAGTTGCAGTGAGGGCTGCAGTTGTAGTCAAAGCTCCAGATGTAGTCGCGCCAGAAGTTGTTGTCAGGGCTACAGTTGTAGTGGGGGCTCCAGTTGTAGTGAATGCTGCAATTTCAGTTGGGGCTGCAGTTGTTTGGCGGGCTGTAGTTCCAGTTGGGGCTGCAGTTGTAGACAGGACTTCAGTTGTAGTCAGGGCTGCAATTGTAGTGGGGGCCGCAGTTGTTGTGGGTACTGCAATTCTAGTTGGCGCTGCAGTTGTAGTCAAGACAGCATTTCTTGCTGCAGCTGCAGTTCTTGTGGGGGCTGCAATTCTAGTTGGGGCTGCAGTTGTAGAGGGGGCTGCAGTTGTAATCAGGGCTGTAGTTGTCGTAGAGGCTGCAGTTGTAGTGGGGGATGCAGTTGCAGTTCTAGTTGGGGCTGCAGGTGGAGTCGGGGCTGCAGTTCTAGTGAGGGCTGCAGTTGTAGTGAGGGCTGCAATTGTAGTCAGGGCTGCAGTTGCAGTTGGGGCCGCAGTTGTTGTGGGTGCTCCAGTTCTAGTTGGAGCTGCAGTTGTAGTCAAGACAGCATTTCTTGCTGCAGCTGCAGTTCTTGTGGGGGCTGCAATTCTAGTTTGGGCTGCGGTTGTAGAGGGGGCTGCAGTTGTAATCAGGGCTGTATTTGTCGTAGAGGCTGCAGTTGTAGTGGGGGATGCAGTTGCAGTGTGGGCTGCAGTTGTAGTCAAAGTTCCAGATGTAGTCGCGGCAGAAGTTGTTGTCAGGGCTACAGTTGTAGTGGGGGCAACAGTTGTTGTGAATGCTGCAGTTGTAGTCAGGGCAGCAGTTGCAGTGTGGGCTGCATTTGTAGTCGAGGTTACAGGTGTAGTCGCGGCAGAAGTTGTTGTCAGGGCTACAGTTGTAGTGGGGGCAACAGTTGTTGTGAATGCTGCAGTTGTAGTCAGGGCTGCAGTTGTAGTCAAGGATGCTTTCTTAGTGGGGGCTACAGTTGTAAAGAGGACTGCAGTTGTTTTCAAGGGTATTGGTGTAGTGGGGGCTCCAGTTGTAATCGGGGTAGCTATTGTTGTCGGGGTCACAGTTGTTCTGGGTGCTGCATTTCTAGTTGGAGCTGCAGTTTTATTCGAGACAGGAGTTGTTGCCGTTGCCACAGTTCTTGTTGGGGCTGCAATTCTATTTGGGGCAGCAGTTCTTGTCTGCGCTGCAGTTGTAGTGGGGCCTGCAGTTTTCCTTGGGGATGCCGTCGTAATGGTGGCTGTCGTTGTATTCGGGGCTGCAGTTGTAGTGGGGGCTGCAGTTGTAGTCAAAGTTCCAGATGTAGTCGCGGCAGAAGTTGTTGTCAGGGCTACAGTTGTAGTGGGGGCTACAGTTGTAGTGAATTCTGCAGTTGTAGTCAGGGCAGCAGTTGCAGTGTGGGCTGCATTTGTAGTCAAGGTTACAGTTGTAGTCAGGGCTGCAGTTGGAGTTGGGGCCGAAGTTGTTTTGGGTGCTGCAGTTATAGTTGGAGCTGCAGTTGTAGTCAAGACAGAATTTCTTGTCGTAGCTGCAGTTCTAGTTGGGGCTGCAGTTGGAGTTGGGGCCGCAGTTGTTGTGGGTGCTGCAGTTGTAGTCAGGGCTGCAGTTGTAGTGGGGGCAGCAGTTTTAGTGTAGGCTCCAGTTGTAGTGGTGCCTGCAGTTGTAGTCAAGGATGCTTTCTTAGTGGGGGCTACAGTAGTAAAGAGGACTGCAGTTGTTTTCAAGGGTATTGGTGTAGTGGGGGCTCCAGTTGTAATCGGGGTAGCTATTGTTGTCGGGGTCACAGTTGTTCTGGGTGCTGCAGTTCTAGTTGGAGCTGCAGTTTTAGTCGAGACAGGAGTTGTTGCCGTTGCCACAGTTCTTGTTGGGGCTGCAATTCTATTTGGGGCAGCAGTTCTTGTCTGCGCTGCAGTTGTAGTGGGGCCTACAGTTTTCCTTGGGGATGCCGTCGTAATGGTGATTGTCGTTGTATTCGGGGCTGCAGTTGTCGTGGGGTCTGCAGTTGTAGAAGGGGCTGTAGTTGTAGAGGGGGCTACAGTTGTATTTGGGGCTTCAGCTGTAGTGGGGGCTACAGTTGTAATGTGAGCTGCAGTTGTATTCAGGGCTGCAGTTGTAGTGTGGTCTGCAGTTGTAGAAGGGACTGTAGTTGTAGTGGGGGCTGCAGTTGTAGTGGGGGTTACAGTTGTAATGAGGGCTGCAGTTGTATTCGGAGCTGCAATTGTAGTCAAGTCTGAAGTTGTAGTGGGGGCTACAAATGTAGTTGGGGCTACAGATGCAGTTGGGGCTGCAGTTGTATTGGGGGCTGCAGTTGTAATTGGGGCTGCAGTTGTAGTGGCAGCTAGAATCATCGTCAGGCCTACAGTTGTAGTGGGGAGAACAGTTTTATTGGGGCCTGCAGCCGTTGTTGTGGCTGCAGTTCTTGTTGGTGCAGCAGTTGTAGTCAGGGCTGTAGTTGTAGTGGGGTCTGCAGTTGTTTTCGGGGCTGAAGTTGTAGTGGGGGCTGTAGATGTTGTTGGGCCTGTCGTCGTAGTCAGGGCTCCTTTTGTAGTAGGGGCTGAAGTTGGAGTTGTGGCTGCAGTTTTCGTGGGGGCTGTAGATGTAGTCAGGGCTGAAGTTATAGTGGGGGCTGTATTTGTATTCGGAGCTGCAGTTGTATTCGAGGCTGTATTTGTTGTCTGGGCTGCAGTTGTAGTAGGGCCTAAAGTTTTCCTTGGGGATGCCGTCATAGTGGGGGTTGTCTTTGTATTCGGGGCTGCAGTTGTAGTGGGGTCTGCAGTTGTAGAAGGGGCTGTAGTTGTAGTGGGGCCCACAGTTGTAATGTGAGTTGCAGTTGTAGATGGATCTGCAGTTGTAGTGGGGTCTGCAGTTGTAGAAGGGGCTGTAGTTGCAGTAGGGGTGGCAGTTGTATTCGGGGCTGCAATTGCAGTGGGAGCTGTAGATGTTGTTGGGCCTGTAGTTGTAGTCGGGGCTGTAGATGTTGTGGTAGGGGCTACAGTTGTAGTTGGGGCTATAGTCTGGCATGCAAATGTATTTGGGGCTGCAGTTGTATTGGGGGCTGCAGTTGTAATTGGGGCTGCAGTTGTAGTGGCAGCTAGAATCATAGTCAGGCCTACAGTTGTAGTGGGGAGAACAGTTTTATTGGGGCCTGCAGCCGTTGTTGTGGCTGCAGTTCTTGTTGGTGCAGCAGTTGTAGTCAGGGCTGTAGTTGTAGTGGGGTCTGCAGTTGTTTTCGGGGCTGAAGTTGTAGTGGGGGCTGTAGATGTTGTTGGGCCTGTCGTCGTAGTCAGGGCTCCTTTTGTAGTAGGGGCTGAAGTTGGAGTTGTGGCTGCAGTTTTCGTGGGGGCTGTAGATGTAGTCAGGGCTGAAGTTGTAGTGGGGGCTGTATTTGTATTCGGAGCTGCAGTTGTATTCGAGGCTGTATTTGTTGTCTGGGCTGCAGTTGTAGTAGGGCCTAAAGTTTTCCTTGGGGATGCCGTCATCGTGGGGGTTGTCGTTGTATTCGGGGCGGCAGTTGTAGTGGGGTCTGCAGTTGTAGAAGGGGCTGTAGTTGCAGTGGGGCCTGCAGTTGTAGAAGGGGTTGTAGTTGTAGTGGGGGCCACAGTTGTAGTGGGGGCTGCAGTTGGAGTTGGGGCCGCAGTTGTCGTGGTGGAGGCAGTTGTTGTCGAGGCTGCAGTTGTAGATGGGACTGCAATTATAGTGGGGGCTCCAGCTGTAGTCGGGGTCGCAGTTCGAGTTGGATCTGCAGTCGTAGTTGAGACAGCATTTTTTGCTGTGGTCGCAGTTCTTGTGGGGGCTGCAGTTCTTGTGGGGGCTGCAGTTCTAGTTGGGGCTACAGTTGGAGTTGGGGCCGCAGTTGTTGTGGGTGCTCCAGTTCTAGTTGGAGCTGCAGTTGTAGTCAAGACAGCATTTCTTGCTGAAGCTGCAGTTCTTGTGGGGGCTGCAATTCTAGTTGGGGCTGCAGTTGTAGTGGGGGCTGCAGTTGTAATCAGGGCTGCAGTTATCGTAGAGGCTGTAGTTGTAGTGGGGGCTGCAGTTGTATTCAGGGCTGCAGTTGTAGTGGGGTCTGCAGCTGTAGAAGGGGCTGTTGTTGCAGTGGGGGCTACAGTTGTATTTGGGGCTGCAGTTGTAGTGGGGTCTGCAGCTGTAGAAGGGGCTGTCGTTGCAATGGGGGTGACAGTTGTATTCGAGGTAGCAGTTGTAGTGGGGGCTGTAGATGTTGTTGGGCCTGTAGTTGTAGTCGGGGCTGTAGATGTTGTGGTAGGGGCTACAGTTGTAGTTGGGGCTATAGTCTGGGATGCAAATATATTTGGGGCTTCAGTTGCATTGGGGGCTGCAGTTGTAATTGGGGCTGCAGTTGTAGTGGCAGCTAGAATCATAGTCAGGCCTACAGTTGTAGTGGGGAGAACAGTTTTATTGGGGCCTGCAGCCGTTGTTGTGGCTGCAGTTCTTGTTGGTGCAGCAGTTGTAGTCAGGGTTGCAGTTGTAGTGGGGTCTGCAGTTGTAGAAGGGGCTGTCATTGCAGTGGGGGTGACAGTTGTATTCGGGGCTGCAGTTGTAGTAGGGGCTGTAGATGTTATTGGGCCTGTCGTCGTAGTCAGGGCTCCTTTTGTAGTAGGGGCTGAAGTTGGAGTTGTGGCTGCAGTTTTCGTGGGGGCTGTAGATGTAGTCAGGGCTGAAGTTGTAGTGGGGGCTGTATTTGTATTCGGAGCTGCAGTTGTATTCGAGGCTGTATGTTTTGTCTGGGCTGCAGTTGTAGTAGGGCCTAAAGTTTTCCTTGGGGATGCCGTCGTAGTGGGGGCTGTAGTTGTAGAAGGGGCTGTAGTTGCAGTGGGGGCTACAGTTGTATTCGAGGCTGCAGTTGTAGTGGGGCCCACAGTTGTAATGTGAGCTGCAGTTGTAGTGGGGTCTGCAGTTGTAGAAGGGGCTGTAGTTGTAGTGGGGGCTAAAGTTGTAGTTGTGGCTACAGTTGTATTCCGGGCTGCAGTTGTAGTGGGGGCTGCAGTTGTACTGGGGCCTAGATGTGTTGTTAGGGCTGCAGTTGTAGTTGGGGCTATAGTCTGGGATGCAAATGTAGTGGGGTCTGCAGTTGTATTTGGGGCTGCAGTTGTTTTGGGGGCTGCAGATGTAGTGGGGGCTGAAGTTGTTTTGGGGGATGCAGTTGTATTCGGGACTGCAGTTGTAGAAGGGGCTGTCGTTGCAGTGGGGGTGACAGTTGTATTCGGGGCTGCAGTTGTAGTGGGGACAAACATTTTATTTGGGGCAGCAGTTGTTGTTGGGGATGCAGTTGAAGTTGGGGCTTCAGGTGTATTTGGGGCTGCACTTGAAGTGGGAGCAACAATTGTATTCAGGGCTGCAGTTTTAGTGGGGGCTACAGTTGTATTTGTTGCTGCCTTTGTAGTGGTGACTACAGTCGTATTCGGAGCTGCAGTTGTAGTGGGGTCTGCAGTTGTAGAAGGGGCTGTCGTTGCAGTGGGGGTGACAGTTGTATTCGGGGCGGCAGTTGTAGTGGGGTCTGCAGTTGTAGAAGGGGCTGTAGATGTTGTGGTAGGGGCTGCAGTTGTAGTCAGGGCTGAAGTTGTAGTGGGGGCTATATTTGTATTCGGAGCTGCAGTTGTATTCGGGGCTATATTTGGTGTCTGGGCTGCAGTTGTAGTAGGGCCTAAAGTTTTCCTTGGGGATGCTGTCGTAGTGGGGGCTGTAGTTGTAGAAGGGGCTGTAGTTGCAGTGGGGGCTACAGTTGTATTCGGGGCTGCAGTTGTAGTGGGGCCCACAGTTGTAATGTGAGCTGCAGTTGTAGTTGGATCTGTAGTTGTAGTGGGGTCTGCAGTTGTAGAAGGGGCTGTAGTTGTAGTGTGGTCTGCAGCTGTAGAAGGGGCTGTCTTTGCAGTGGGGGCTACAGTTGTATTTGGGGCTGCAATTGTCGTGGGGTCTGCAGTTGTAGAAGGGGCTGTAGTTGCAGTGGGGGTGCCAGTTATATTTGGGGCTGCAGTTGTAGTGGGGGCTGTAGATGTTGTTGGGCCTGTAGTTGTAGTCGGGGCTGTAGATGTTGTTGGGCCTCTAGTTGTAGTCGGGGCTCCTTTTGTAGTAGGGGCTGAAGTTGTAGTTGTGGCTGCAGTTTTAGTGGGAGCTGTAGATGTTGTGGTAGGGGCTACAGTTGTAGTTGGGGCTATAGTCTGGGATGCAAATGTTGTTGGGGCAGCAGTTGTATTGGGGGCTGCAGATGTCGTAGGGCCTAAAGTTTTCCTTGGGGATGCCGTCATAGTGGGGGTTGTCGTTGTATTCAGGGTTGCAGTTGTAGTGGGGGCTACAGTTGTAATGTGAGCTGCAGTTGTATTTGGGGCTGCAGTTGTATTGGGATCTGCTGTTGTAGAAGGGGCTGTAGTTGTAGTGGGGGCTACAGTTGTAGTTGTGGCTACAGTTGTATTCGGGGCTGCAGTTGTAGTGGGGGCTGCAGTTGTACTGGGGCCTAGATGTGTAGTTAGGGCTGCAGTTGTAGTTGGGGCTATAGTCTGGGATGCAAATGTAGTGGGGGCTGCAGTTGTATTTTGGGCAGCAGTTGTTTTGGGGGCTGCAGATGTAGTGGGGGCTGCAGTTGTTTTGGGGGATGCAGTTGTAGTGGGAGCTACAGTTGTAGAAGGGGCTGTAGTTGCAGTGGGGGCTACAGTTGTATTCGGGGCTGCAGTTGTAGTGGGGACAAACATTGTATTTGGGGCAGCAGTTGTTGTTGGGGATGCAGTTGAAGTTGGGGCTTCAGGTGTATTGGGGGCTGCACTTGAAGTGGGGGCTACAGTTGTATTTGTTGTTGCCTTTGTAGTGATGACTCCAGTCGTATTTGGGGCTGCAGTTGTCATGGGGTCTGCAGTTGTAGAAGGGGCTGTCGTTGCAGTGGGGGTGACAGTTGTATTTGGAGCTGCAGTTGTATTCGGGGCTGTATTTGGTGTCTGGGCTGCAGTTGTAGTAGGGCCTAAAGTTTTCCTTGGGGATGCCGTCGTAGTGGGGGCTGTAGTTGTAGAAGGGGCTGTAGTTGCAGTGGGGTCTGCAGTGTTATTCGGGGCTGCAGTTGTTGTGGGGCCCACAGTTGTAATGTGAGCTGCAGTTGTAGTTGGATCTGCAGTTGTAGTGGGGTCTGCAGTTGTAGAAGGGGCTGTAGTTGTAGTGGGGGCTGCAGTTGTATTCGGGGCTGCAGTTGTAGTGGGGCCTGCAGTTGTAGAAGGGGCTGTCGTTGCAGTGGGGGTGACAGTTGTATTCGGGGCTGCAGTTGTAGTGGGGGCTGTAGTTGTTGTTGGGCCTGTAGTTGTAGTCGGGGCTGTAGATGTTGTTGGGCCTCTAGTTGTAGTCGGGGCTCCTTTTGTAGTAGGGGCTGAAGTTGTAGTTGTGGCTGCAGTTTTAGTGGGGGCTGTAGATGTTGTGCTAGGGGCTACAGTTGTAGTTGGGGCTATAGTCTGGGATTCAAATGTTGTTGGGGCTGCAGTTGTATTAGGGGCAGCAGTTGTATTGGGGGCTGCAGATGTCGTAGGGCCTAAAGTTTTCCTTGGGGATGCCGTCATAGTGGGGGTTGTCGTTGTATTCAGGGTTGCAGTTGTAGTGGGGGCTACAGTTGTAATGTGAGCTGCAGTTGTATTCGGGGCTGCAGCTTTAGTGGGATCTGCAGTTGTAGAAGGGGCTGCAGTTGTAGTGGGGGCTACAGTTGTAATGTGAGCTGCAGTTGTATTCGGGGCTGCAGTTTTAGTTAGGTCTGTAGTTGTAGTGGGGGCTACAAATGTAGTTGGGTCTACAGATGCAGTTGGGGTTGCAGTTGTCGTTGGGGCTATAGATGTATTCTGGGCTGCAGTAGTATTGGGGGCTGCAGTTGTTGTGGCAGCTAGAGTTGTACTCAGGGCTTTTATTGTAGGGTGTGCTAAAGTTGTTGTGGGGGCTGCAGTCGTGGCCAAGGCTGCAGTTGTTGTTGAGGTTGCAGTTATAGTGGGGACTACAGTCATATTCGTGGCTGTAGTTATCATCGGGGCTGCACTTGTTGTGGGCGCTGCAGTTGTACTTGAGGATGCAGTTGTAGTCGGTGCTTTAGTTGTATTTGCGAATGTAGTTGTTGCAGTTGTAGTGAGGGCTACAGTTGTATTGGGGGCTGCAGTTGTAGTTTGGGCTGCAGTTGTATTCAGGGCTGCAGTTGTAGTCGGGGCTGCAGTTGTAGTGGGGGATGCAGTTGTAAAAGGTGCTGCAGGTCGAGTGGGGGCTTCAGCTGCATTTGATGCTGCAGTTGTGTTTTGAGTTGCAGATGTTTTGGGGGATGCCATTATACTGGGGGCTACAGTTGTATTGGGGATGGCAGTTTTTGTTGGGGCTGCTGTTGTAGAGGGGCCTGCAATTGTAGTGGGGACGACAGTTCTAGTTGATGCTGCAGTTGTCATAGGGGCTGCAGTTTCAGTCGGGACTGTAGTTGCTGTGGGAGCTTCAGTTGTAGTGCTGAGTGTATTTGCATTTGTGGCTGCAGTTGTACTGGGGCCTTCATTTCTAGTTCGAGCTGCAGTTGTAGTTGTGGCTACAGTTCTATTCATGGTTGCAGTTGTAGTCAGGGCTGCAGATTTAGTTGGGCCAAAAGTGGGGGCTGTAGATGTTGTGGGGGTTGCAGTTATCGTCATGGCTGCAGTTGTATTGGGGGCTGCAGTTGTTGTCTGGGCTGCAGTTGTACTGGGGCCTAGATGTGTAGTTAGGGCTGCAGTTGTAGTGGGAGCTACAGTTGTAGAAGGGGCTGTAGTTGCAGTGGGGGCTACAGTTGTATTCGGGGCTGCAGTTGTAGTGGGGACAAACATTGTATTTGGGGCAGCAGTTGTTGTTGGGGATGCAGTTGAAGTTGGGGCTTCAGGTGTATTGGGGGCTGCACTTGAAGTGGGGGCTACAGTTGTATTTGTTGTTGCCTTTGTAGTGATGACTCCAGTCGTATTTGGGGCTGCAGTTGTCATGGGGTCTGCAGTTGTAGAAGGGGCTGTCGTTGCAGTGGGGGTGACAGTTGTATTTGGAGCTGCAGTTGTATTCGGGGCTGTATTTGGTGTCTGGGCTGCAGTTGTAGTAGGGCCTAAAGTTTTCCTTGGGGATGCCGTCGTAGTGGGGGCTGTAGTTGTAGAAGGGGCTGTAGTTGCAGTGGGGTCTGCAGTGTTATTCGGGGCTGCAGTTGTTGTGGGGCCCACAGTTGTAATGTGAGCTGCAGTTGTAGTTGGATCTGCAGTTGTAGTGGGGTCTGCAGTTGTAGAAGGGGCTGTAGTTGTAGTGGGGGCTGCAGTTGTATTCGGGGCTGCAGTTGTAGTGGGGCCTGCAGTTGTAGAAGGGGCTGTCGTTGCAGTGGGGGTGACAGTTGTATTCGGGGCTGCAGTTGTAGTGGGGGCTGTAGATGTTGTTGGGCCTCTAGTTGTAGTCGGGGCTCCTTTTGTAGTAGGGGCTGAAGTTGTAGTTGTGGCTGCAGTTTTAGTGGGGGCTGTAGATGTTGTGCTAGGGGCTACAGTTGTAGTTGGGGCTATAGTCTGGGATTCAAATGTTGTTGGGGCTGCAGTTGTATTAGGGGCAGCAGTTGTATTGGGGGCTGCAGATGTCGTAGGGCCTAAAGTTTTCCTTGGGGATGCCGTCATAGTGGGGGTTGTCGTTGTATTCAGGGTTGCAGTTGTAGTGGGGGCTACAGTTGTAATGTGAGCTGCAGTTGTATTCGGGGCTGCAGCTTTAGTGGGATCTGCAGTTGTAGAAGGGGCTGCAGTTGTAGTGGGGGCTACAGTTGTAATGTGAGCTGCAGTTGTATTCGGGGCTGCAGTTTTAGTTAGGTCTGTAGTTGTAGTGGGGGCTACAAATGTAGTTGGGTCTACAGATGCAGTTGGGGTTGCAGTTGTCGTTGGGGCTATAGATGTATTCTGGGCTGCAGTAGTATTGGGGGCTGCAGTTGTTGTGGCAGCTAGAGTTGTACTCAGGGCTTTTATTGTAGGGTGTGCTAAAGTTGTTGTGGGGGCTGCAGTCGTGGCCAAGGCTGCAGTTGTTGTTGAGGTTGCAGTTATAGTGGGGACTACAGTCATATTCGTGGCTGTAGTTATCATCGGGGCTGCACTTGTTGTGGGCGCTGCAGTTGTACTTGAGGATGCAGTTGTAGTCGGTGCTTTAGTTGTATTTGCGAATGTAGTTGTTGCAGTTGTAGTGAGGGCTACAGTTGTATTGGGGGCTGCAGTTGTAGTTTGGGCTGCAGTTGTATTCAGGGCTGCAGTTGTAGTCGGGGCTGCAGTTGTAGTGGGGGATGCAGTTGTAAAAGGTGCTGCAGGTCGAGTGGGGGCTTCAGCTGCATTTGATGCTGCAGTTGTGTTTTGAGTTGCAGATGTTTTGGGGGATGCCATTATACTGGGGGCTACAGTTGTATTGGGGATGGCAGTTTTTGTTGGGGCTGCTGTTGTAAAGGGGCCTGCAATTGTAGTGGGGACGACAGTTCTAGTTGATGCTGCAGTTGTCATAGGGGCTGCAGTTTCAGTCGGGACTGTAGTTGCTGTGGGAGCTTCAGTTGTAGTGCTGAGTGTATTTGCATTTGTGGCTGCAGTTGTACTGGGGGCTTCATTTCTAGTTCGAGCTGCAGTTGTAGTTGTGGCTACAGTTCTATTCATGGTTGCAGTTGTAGTCAGGGCTGCAGATTTAGTTGGGCCAAAAGTGGGGGCTGTAGATGTTGTGGGGGTTGCAGTTATCGTCATGGCTGCAGTTGTATTGGGGGCTGCAGTTGTTGTCTGGGCTGCAGTTGTACTGGGGCCTAGATGTGTAGTTAGGGCTGCAGTTGTAGTTGGGGCTATAGTCTGGGATGCAAATGTAGTGGATGCTGCCATTGTATTTGGAGCAGCAGTTATTTTTGGGGCTGCAGATGTAGTGGGGGCTGCAGTTGTTTTGGGGGATGCAGTTGTATTCAGAGCAGCAGTTGTATTGGGAGCTTCAGTTGTAGAAGGGGCTGTAGTTGCAGTGGGGGCTACAGTTGTATTTGGGGCTGCAGTTGTAGTGGGGACAAACATTTTATTTGGGGCTGCAGTTGTTGTTGGGGATGCAGTTGAAGTTGGGGCTTCAGGTGTATTGGGGGCTGCACTTGAAGTGGGAGCTACAATTGTATTCAGGGCTGCAGTTTTAGTGGGGGCTACAGTTGTATTTGTTGCTGCCATTGTAGTGGTGACTACAGTCGTATTCGGGGCTGCAGTTGTAGTGGGATCTGCAGTTGTAGAAGGGGCTGTAGTTGTAGTGGGGGCTAAAGTTGTAGTTGTGGCTACAGTTGTATTCCGGGCTGCAGTTGTAGTGGGGGCTGCAGTTGTACTGGGGCCTAGATGTGTTGTTAGGGCTGCAGTTGTAGTTGGGGCTATAGTCTGGGATGCAAATGTAGTGGGGTCTGCAGTTGTATTTGGGGCTGCAGTTGTTTTGGGGGCTGCAGATGTAGTGGGGGCTGAAGTTGTTTTGGGGGATGCAGTTGTATTCGGGACTGCAGTTGTAGAAGGGGCTGTCGTTGCAGTGGGGGTGACAGTTGTATTCGGGGCTGCAGTTGTAGTGGGGACAAACATTTTATTTGGGGCAGCAGTTGTTGTTGGGGATGCAGTTGAAGTTGGGGCTTCAGGTGTATTTGGGGCTGCACTTGAAGTGGGAGCTACAATTGTATTCAGGGCTGCAGTTTTAGTGGGGGCTACAGTTGTATTTGTTGCTGCCTTTGTAGTGGTGACTACAGTCGTATTCGGAGCTGCAGTTGTAGTGGGGTCTGCAGTTGTAGAAGGGGCTGTAGATGTTGTGGTAGGGGCTGCAGTTGTAGTCAGGGCTGAAGTTGTAGTGGGGGCTATATTTGTATTCGGAGCTGCAGTTGTATTCGGGGCTGTATTTGGTGTCTGGGCTGCAGTTGTAGTAGGGCCTAAAGTTTTCCTTGGGGATGCTGTCGTAGTGGGGGCTGTAGTTGTAGAAGGGGCTGTAGTTGCAGTGGGGGCTACAGTTGTATTCGGGGCTGCAGTTGTAGTGGGGCCCACAGTTGTAATGTGAGCTGCAGTTGTAGTTGGATCTGTAGTTGTAGTGGGGTCTGCAGTTGTAGAAGGGGCTGTAGTTGTAGTGTGGTCTGTAGCTGTAGAAGGGGCTGTCTTTGCAGTGGGGGCTACAGTTGTATTTGGGGCTGCAATTGTCGTGGGGTCTGCAGTTGTAGAAGGGGCTGTAGTTGCAGTGGGGGTGCCAGTTATATTTGGGGCTGCAGTTGTAGTGGGGGCTGTAGATGTTGTTGGGCCTGTAGTTGTAGTCGGGGCTGTAGATGTTGTTGGGCCTCTAGTTGTAGTCGGGGCTCCTTTTGTAGTAGGGGCTGAAGTTGTAGTTGTGGCTGCAGTTTTAGTGGGAGCTGTAGATGTTGTGGTAGGGGCTACAGTTGTAGTTGGGGCTATAGTCTGGGATGCAAATGTTGTTGGGGCTGCAGTTGTATTAGGGGCAGCAGTTGTATTGGGGGCTGCAGATGTCGTGGGGCCTAAAGTTTTCCTTGGGGATGCCGTCATAGTGGGGGTTGTCGTTGTATTCAGGGTTGCAGTTGTAGTGGGGGCTACAGTTGTAATGTGAGCTGCAGTTGTATTTGGGGCTGCAGTTGTAGTGGGATCTGCAGTTGTAGAAGGGGCTGTAGTTGTAGTGGGGGCTACAGTTGTAGTTGTGGCTACAGTTGTATTCGGGGCTGCAGTTGTAGTGGGGGCTGCAGTTGTACTGGGGCCTAGATGTGTAGTTAGGGCTGCAGTTGTAGTTGGGGCTATAGTCTGGGATGCAAATGTAGTGGGGGCTGCAGTTGTATTTTGGGCAGCAGTTGTTTTGGGGGCTGCAGATGTAGTGGGGGCTGCAGTTGTTTTGGGGGATGCAGTTGTAGTGGGAGCTACAGTTGTAGAAGGGGCTGTAGTTGCAGTTGGGGCTACAGTTGTATTCGGGGCTGCAGTTGTAGTGGGGGCAAACATTTTACTTGGGGCAGCAGTTGTTGTTGGGGATGCAGTTGAAGTTGGGGCTTCAGGTGTATTGGGGGCTGCACTTGAAGTGGGGGCTACAGTTGTATTTGTTGTTGCCATTGTAGTGATGACTCCAGTCGTATTCGGGGCTGCAGTTGTCATGGGGTCTGCAGTTGTATTCGGGGCTGTCGTTGCAGTGGGGGTGACAGTTGTATTTGGAGCTGCAGTTGTATTCGGGGCTGTATTTGGTGTCTGGGCTGCAGTTGTAGTAGGGCCTAAAGTTTTCCTTGGGGATGCCGTCGTAGTGGGGGCTGTAGTTGTAGAAGGGGCTGTAGTTGCAGTGGGGTCTGCAGTTGTATTCGGGGCTGCAGTTGTTGTGGGGCCCACAGTTGTAATGTGAGCTGCAGTTGTAGTTGGATCTGCAGTTGTAGTGGGGTCTGCAGTTGTAGAAGGGGCTGTAGTTGTAGTGGGGGCTGCAGTTGTATTCGGGGCTGCAGTTGTTGTGGGGCCCACAGTTGTAATGTGAGCTGCAGTTGTAGTTGGATCTGCAGTTGTAGTGGGGTCTGCAGTTGTAGAAGGGGCTGTAGTTGTAGTGGGGGCTGCAGTTGTATTCGGGGCTGCAGTTGTAGTGGGGCCTGCAGTTGTAGAAGGGGCTGTCGTTGCAGTGGGGGTGACAGTTGTATTCGGGGCTGCAGTTGTAGTGGGGCCTGTAGTTGTAGAAGGGGCTGTCGTTGCAGTGGGGGTGACAGTTGTATTCGGGGCTGCAGTTGTAGTGGGGGCTGTAGTTGTAGTGGGGCCTGTAGTTGTAGTCGGGGCTGTAGATGTTGTTGGGCCTCTAGTTGTAGTCGGGGCTCCTTTTGTAGTAGGGGCTGAAGTTGTAGTTGTGGCTGCAGTTTTAGTGGGAGCTGTAGATGTTGTGGTAGGGGCTACAGTTGTAGTTGGGGCTATAGTCTGGGATGCAAATGTTGTTGGGGCTGCAGTTGTATTAGGGGCAGCAGTTGTATTGGGGGCTGCAGATGTCGTGGGGCCTAAAGTTTTCCTTGGGGATGCCGTCATAGTGGGGGTTGTCGTTGTATTCAGGGTTGCAGTTGTAGTGGGGGCTACAGTTGTAATGTGAGCTGCAGTTGTATTTGGGGCTGCAGTTGTAGTGGGATCTGCAGTTGTAGAAGGGGCTGTAGTTGTAGTGGGGGCTACAGTTGTAGTTGTGGCTACAGTTGTATTCGGGGCTGCAGTTGTAGTGGGGGCTGCAGTTGTACTGGGGCCTAGATGTGTAGTTAGGGCTGCAGTTGTAGTTGGGGCTATAGTCTGGGATGCAAATGTAGTGGGGGCTGCAGTTGTATTTTGGGCAGCAGTTGTTTTGGGGGCTGCAGATGTAGTGGGGGCTGCAGTTGTTTTGGGGGATGCAGTTGTAGTGGGAGCTACAGTTGTAGAAGGGGCTGTAGTTGCAGTGGGGGCTACAGTTGTATTCGGGGCTGCAGTTGTAGTGGGGACAAACATTTTATTTGGGGCAGCAGTTGTTGTTGGGGATGCAGTTGAAGTTGGGGCTTCAGGTGTATTGGGGGCTGCACTTGAAGTGGGGGCTACAGTTGTATTTGTTGTTGCCATTGTAGTGATGACTCCAGTCGTATTCGGGGCTGCAGTTGTCATGGGGTCTGCAGTTGTAGAAGGGGCTGTCGTTGCAGTGGGGGTGACAGTTGTATTTGGAGCTGCAGTTGTATTCGGGGCTGTATTTGGTGTCTGGGCTGCAGTTGTAGTAGGGCCTAAAGTTTTCCTTGGGGATGCCGTCGTAGTGGGGGCTGTAGTTGTAGAAGGGGCTGTAGTTGCAGTGGGGTCTGCAGTTGTATTCGGGGCTGCAGTTGTTGTGGGGCCCACAGTTGTAATGTGAGCTGCAGTTGTAGTTGGATCTGCAGTTGTAGTGGGGTCTGCAGTTGTAGAAGGGGCTGTAGTTGTAGTGGGGGCTGCAGTTGTATTCGGGGCTGCAGTTGTAGTGGGGCCTGTAGTTGTAGAAGGGGCTGTCGTTGCAGTGGGGGTGACAGTTGTATTCGGGGCTGCAGTTGTAGTGGGGGCTGTAGTTGTAGTGGGGGCTGCAGTTGTATTCGGGGCTACAGTTGTATTCGGGGCTGCAGTTGTAGTGGGGGCTGTAGATGTTGTTGGGCCTCTAGTTGTAGTCGGGGCTCCTTTTGTAGTAGGGGCTGAAGTTGTAGTTGTGGCTGCAGTTTTAGTGGGGGCTGTAGATGTTGTGCTAGGGGCTACAGTTGTAGTTGGGGCTATAGTCTGGGATTCAAATGTTGTTGGGGCTGCAGTTGTATTAGGGGCAGCAGTTGTATTGGGGGCTGCAGATGTCGTAGGGCCTAAAGTTTTCCTTGGGGATGCCGTCATAGTGGGGGTTGTCGTTGTATTCAGGGTTGCAGTTGTAGTGGGGGCTACAGTTGTAATGTGAGCTGCAGTTGTATTCGGGGCTGCAGCTTTAGTGGGATCTGCAGTTGTAGAAGGGGCTGCAGTTGTAGTGGGGGCTACAGTTGTAATGTGAGCTGCAGTTGTATTCGGGGCTGCAGTTGTAGTTAGGTCTGTAGTTGTAGTGGGGGCTACAAATGTAGTTGGGTCTACAGATGCAGTTTGGGTTGCAGTTGTCGTTGGGGCTATAGATGTATTCTGGGCTGCAGTAGTATTGGGGGCTGCAGTTGTTGTGGCAGCTAGAGTTGTACTCAGGGCTTTTATTGTAGGGTGTGCTAAAGTTGTTGTGGGGGCTGCAGTCGTGGCCAAGGCTGCAGTTGTTGTTGAGGTTGCAGTTATAGTGGGGACTACAGTCATATTCGTGGCTGTAGTTATCATCGGGGCTGCACTTGTTGTGGGCGCTGCAGTTGTACTTGAGGATGCAGTTGTAGTCGGTGCTTTAGTTGTATTTGCGAATGTAGTTGTTGCAGTTGTAGTGAGGGCTACAGTTGTATTGGGGGCTGCAGTTGTAGTTTGGGCCGCAGTTGTATTCAGGGCTGCAGTTGTAGTCGGGGCTGCAGTTGTAGTGGGGGATGCAGTTGTAAAAGGTGCTGCAGGTCGAGTGGGGGCTTCAGCTGCATTTGATGCTGCAGTTGTGTTTTGAGTTGCAGATGTTTTGGGGGATGCCATTATACTGGGGGCTACAGTTGTATTGGGGATGGCAGTTTTTGTTGGGGCTGCTGTTGTAGAGGGGCCTGCAATTGTAGTGGGGACGACAGTTCTAGTTGAGGCTGCAGTTGTCATAGGGGCTGCAGTTTCAGTCGGGACTGTAGTTGCTGTGGGAGCTTCAGTTGTAGTGCTGAGTGTATTTGCATTTGTGGCTGCAGTTGTACTGGGGACTTCATTTCTAGTTCGAGCTGCAGTTGTAGTTGTGGCTACAGTTCTATTCATGGTTGCAGTTGTAGTCAGGGCTGCAGATTTAGTTGGGCCAAAAGTGGGGGCTGTAGATGTTGTGGGGGTTGCAGTTATCGTCATGGCTGCAGTTGTATTGGGGGCTGCAGTTGTTGTCTGGGCTGCAGTTGTACTGGGGCCTAGATGTGTAGTTAGGGCTGCAGTTGTAGTTGGGGCTATAGTCTGGGATGCAAATGTAGTGGAGGCTGCCGTTGTATTTGGGGCAGCAGTTATTTTGGGGGCTGCAGATGTAGTGGGGGCTGCAGTTGTTTTGGGGGATGCAGTTGTATTCAGAGCAGCAGTTGTATTGGGAGCTTCAGTTGTAGAAGGGGCTGTAGTTGCAGTGGGGGCTACAGTTGTATTTGGGGCTGCAGTTGTAGTGGGGACAAACATTTTATTTGGGGCTGCAGTTGTTGTTGGGGATGCAGTTGAAGTTGGGGCTTCAGGTGTATTGGGGGCTGCAATTGAAGTGGGAGCTACAATTGTATTCAGGGCTGCAGTTTTAGTGGGGGCTACAGTTGTATTTGTTGCTGCCATTGTAGTGGTGACTACAGTCGTATTCGGGGCTGCAGTTGTAGTGGGGTTTGCAGTTGTAGAAGGGGCTGTAGTTGAAGTGGGGGTGACAGTTGTATTCGGGGCTGTAGTTGTAGTGGGGTCTGCAGTTGTAGAAAGGGCTGTCGTTGCAGTGGGGGTGACAGTTGTAGTTGGGGCTCCTTTTGTAGTAGGGGCTGAAGTTGTAGTTGTGGCTGCAGATGTTGTGGTAGGGGCTGCAGTTGTAGTTGTGGCTGCAGATGTTGTGGTAGGGGCTGCAGTTGTAGTCAGGGCTGAAGTTGTAGTGGGGGCTGTATTTGTATTCGGAGCTGCAGTTGTATTCGGGGCTGTATTTGTTGTCTGGGCTGCAGTTGTAGTAGGGCCTAAAGTTTTCCTTGGGGATGCCGTCGTAGTGGGGGCTGTAGTTGTATTCGGGGCTGCAGTTGTAGTGGGGTCTGCAGTTGTAGAAGGGGCTGTCATTGCAGTGGGGGCTACAGTTGTATTCGGAGCTGCAGTTGTAGTTGGATCTGCAGTTGTAGTGGGGTCTGCAGTTGTATTCGGGGCTGCATTTGTAGTGGTGGTTACAGTTGTAGTCAGATCTGCAGTTGTAGTGGGGGCTACAGTTGTATTCTGGGCTGCTGTAGTATTGGGGGCTGCAGTTGTAATTGGGGCTGCAGTTGTGTTCAGGGTTGCAGTTGTTGTGGGAGCTGCAGTTGTAGTGGCAGCTAGAGTCGTAGTCAGGCCTGCAGTTGTAATGGGGGCTGCACTTGTAGTCAGGGCTGCAGTTGTAGTCAGGGCTGAAGTTGTATTTAGAGCTACAGTTGTGTTAAGGGTTGCAGTTGTTGTGGGAGCTTCAGTTGTTGTTTGGGCTGCAGCTCCTGCAATGTCTGGAATGAAAATTAATTTATTATACTTATTTTCACCATTAATATTCATGTGCGATATTTGGATCCACTGACCTATAAACAGCAACATGATGACCAGGTTTTTTCCTTTCATCTTTTCTTTTCAAATTGTCCCATCAAATCTACAAGAGAGTCAATGTAGGCATCATTTTAGCATCATTTCTGAGATCCGAGATCATCTGATATTAATTTGAGAAAACAAGTGAAATTAGGAGGCAGTAAGAAATACAAATAAGAGATTTTTTTATCGTATCAATCACTGAAGCAGGAAAAGATACTTTGATCATTTTTATGGCACTGCGAGGACTTAATAAATCTATATTATGATTCTGAAATAGCTGACATATGGGATTTATCTTTATTTTACCAGGAAATAAAATCTGAAATTCTGAACTCGTGTCTCATGTTCATCTTTTTATCGGAACCCTAAATGTATTCAGTCTATCGCAAAAACAAAGGAATTGGTGTTGCTGTTCCAATACGTTTTGGAGGGCGCTGTAAATGTAAAATGTCACCGTTTTTGAAAAATAATATTTTTCAAAAAATATATATTTTTGGACTTTAAATGTAAAGCTTTTTTATTTCTAAAAATCTCTTTCCAAACCAATATGCTGTAACATTGTGTGTGTGTGCGTGATTGTGAATGAATATGTCAGCTGTGAGAAAATAGTCATGACAGACATTGTATTTGCAGTCACAATATTTCAGTGTTTCTCCACTAGGTGGCGACTTGAGCCAATTTGCATAGCAATGCTTCATGTTTTATTCTTTTCCCGTCATGCATGTGACATATCACTTCCTGTCAAGTGTTTGGATGAATGGATGGCCACGCTAGTTTGCCAGCGTTTGCTACGCTACACTTCAAGATGTAATATCCTCTCTTAAAGTTACCAAGAACTGCAAGCTGTACAATCCACTCTTAGTCCACAAGCAGGCAAAAGTGGTATGTTACATGTTTTCCGTTTGTTTATTATTTTATTAGGGTCTAAAGTTGTCATTGTGTTTATGAATTTATCTTGACTGTTTGTTCAGCCAGTTCAGGCAGACAACTGGAGAAGTGATGATGATGATGATGATGATGCCTACGTCTAATGGGAGGGGCTATATAAAGCACCGCCCCCTCACATGATGCATACGTCTAAGTGCATCATTCTGACCAGGTGTTTAGTATCGCTGCGGACTTTCCTCTAGACGCGGTAACGTTGATTTTTAAATTGCTCATTTGAACAGCAAGGGTTAGGGCTTGAGCCAGTTTGTTTGTCTGTTACCTGTTAATCATTTCTACTGGTTGCATACCTATAGAGTGATTGAACATTTGTCTTAAATAGCTTAAATAGCTGTGGAATTTATCAGTAGATTAGCTTTGATTTCATATTGCTTGTGAGCAATTGTAGGCCATTTAAATAGGCGTGTCAGAGCGACGCTAGCGTCACTCCGTCCCAGTTTGTGATGTTATGTTTCACCCCATCCCAGTCTGCTCTCTCCCTCGAAGACCCCCCCTGCGACGTGGGCCTCCACGGCGTCGGAACCCCTCGAACCTCAGCTACCCCCCGCTGACCCCTTGTGAGGACTTTGCTGTCACAGGGGGACTATGGAACTGCCAGTCTGCCACTCGGAAGGCTGACTTCATCCCTGCGTACGCCTCCCTCCAGTCCCTACAATTCCTTGCCCTCAGGGAGACCTGGATACACCTGACAACACCGCCACTCCCGCTGCCTTCTCATCCTCCTTCTCCTTCTCGCACACTCCCCGGCCTTCCGGCCGTGGCGGTGGTACTGGTCTTTTAATTTCCCCTTCGTGGAAATTCTCTGTTCTCCCCCTCTCTGACCTGTCCATATCCACTTTTGAATTCCATTCTGTTGCAGTATCCTACCCTACTAACCTTTTCATTGCAGTTATCTACCGTCCTCCAGGGCCCCTGGGAAACTTCCTTGATGAGCTAGACACCCTTCTCAGCTCCTTCCCTGAGGATGGCACCCCACTGATTCAACATCCACCTAGAAGCCTCCCAGGCTGCTGCCTTCCTACCGCTAATCCACTCCTTCGGCCTCTCCCTGCAACACTCTCCTCCAACCCACAACGCGGGCAATGTCCTAGACCTTGTCTTTGTGAGGAACTGCTCATGCTCCGATTTCACGGTTACCCCTCTGCACACATCTGATCACCACTTCATCTCATTCTCCCTCCCTCTTCCTCCCCATCCCCCTCCCCCTCCTCCCATCCACACTTCCTCAGCCCGCCGTAACCTCCGCTCCCTCTCACCCTCTTCCTTCGCCAGCACCGTCATCGCCTCACTCCCCCCTCTTGAATCCTTCTTCAAACTCCCCACTAACTCTGCATCTGCCACCCTCCTTTCATCTCTCTCCTCCGCCTTTGACTCTCTCTGTCCGCCTGTCTCAAAGCCACCTCGCACATCCCCTCCCAGTCCTTGGATATCTGACACCCTCCGTACCTCCAGGGCCAGTCTCCGCGCAGTGGAGAGGAAGTGGGGGAAATCCAGAGACGCTTCAGACCTCACGACTTACCAGTCTCTCCTGGCAGCATTCTCTTCCTGCCGCCAAAGCGAAATACTTTCAAACACAAATTCAGAACTCCGGTTCTAACCCCCGGAAACTTTTCTCTATTTTCTCCTCTCTCCTCAATGCACCGCCTCCTCCTCCTCAGTCGTCCTTTGCTGCTGATGACTTTGCTGATTTCTTAGATGAGAAGGTCACAGTCATCCGTAGATCCTTTACAACCACCGCCCCCCTCACTGTGCCCTTCCCCCCCTCTAGGCCCATCCCTTCCTTTTCCACTTTCTCCCCCCTTACAGACTCTGATGTTTCTCAACTCCTGCTCTGCCACCGCCCTACAACCTGTGCCCTTGACCCTATCCCCTCTTCTCTTCTCCAAACTATCACACCTGACATTCTCCCATTTGTCACCTCCCTTGTCAACTCCTCCCTGTCTTCCGGCTGTTTTCCGGCATGCTCCAAGAGGGCCCACATCACTCCGCTGCTAAAAAAGTCTACTCTGGATCCCTCCATCATCCAGAACTACCGCCCGGGTATCTCTTCTTCCTTTCCTTTCTAAAACTATAGAACGAGCCGCTTCTATTCAACTTTCTTCTATCTTTTCTAACAACAACCTGCTAGACCCCCATCAGTCTGGCTTCAAATCGGGCCACTCGACAGAGACTGCGCTCCTCTCCGTCAGTGAGTCACTCCATGCCGCACGAGCAGCCTCCCTCTCCTCTGTCCTCATTCTTCTAGATCTCTCTGCTGCCTTCAACACTGTGGATCACTCCATCCTCCTGTCTGCTCTGTCAGCAACGGGCATCTGTGGCACAGCCCTGGACTGGATTGAGTCCTACCTCTCTGGTCGCTCCTTCCAGGTTGCCTAGGCTGGTTCGGTATCGACCCCTCGGCCCCTCGCCACAGGAGTTCCCCAGGGCTCAGTTCTAGGCCCGCTTCTTTTTTCTCTTTACACTCGCTCCCTTGGCCCTGTGATCACTGCACATGGGCTATCCTACCACTACTACGCGGACGATACCCAACTCTTCGTCTCGTTCCCGCCGTCTGATACGCAGGTTTCAGCCCGTATCTGTATCTGCTTGCCTGAGGGACATCCAGAGCTGGATGGACAACCACCATCTAAAGCTCAACCCAGGCAAGACTGAAATGATATTCATCCCTGCTAAAACCTCTCCCCATCTGGATCTCTCCATTTCCCTCGGGGATACCACACTCACGCCGTCACCCAGTGCAAGGAACCTCGGCGTGGTGATGGACAGCAGACTGTCCCTCTCCGAGAACATTGCGGCGGTGACCCGGTCATGCAGGTTCTTCCTATACAATATACGGAGAATCCGCCCCTTTCTCACCCCCTACTCGACCCAGCTCCTGGTCCAAGCGATGGTTCTGTCCCGCCTGGACTACTGCAATTCCCTCTTGGCTGGCCTCCCAGCGTCTGCCATCAGACCCCTCCAACTCATCCAGAATGCAGCAGCTCGTCTGGTCTTCAACCTTCCCAAATACTCACACGTCACCCCCCTGCTTACTTCCCTCCACTGGCTGCCTGTCATGGCTCGCATCAAATTCAAAACATTGGTGGTAGCCTTCCAAGCAGTGAAAGGGTCTTCCCCAGCTTATCTACAAAAAATCATCAGACCCGACACCCCTGCCAGACCTCTTCGTTCAGCCTCCACAGGCCGCTTGGCACCTCCCCCCTCCGAACCTCCACATCACGCTCACGACTACTGTCTGTTCTGGCTCCATGGTGGTGGAACGAACTCCCCGTTGAGGTCAGAACTGTAGAATCTCTCCCCACCTTCAAGCGAAAGCTGAAGACACACCTCTTCAAGCAGCACCTCTCCCCATCCCTCCCTACCTCCCTGTGAACCTTAATTGTTGTCTCTGTGACTTGCTTTGTGTATCGGTATTTTTAGTTGGCTAGGTAAGCAGTGTTTGGATAGTTAACTTTGGTCATTTTTGCTCTGTTTGTTTGTTTCTTTGTTCTCAAAAAAAAAAAAAAAAAAAAGGCCCTCGTCCTTATCTTTGTTGTACAGGTAGCAGTTGAAATTGTACTTCCCTCTAGGGTCTTTCAGCGAACTTATCCCTGGTTATGGGTATGCACTTTGTTGTACGTCGCTCTGGATAAGAGCGTCTGCCAATAATGTAATGTAATGCAATGGGAGGGGCTATATAAAGCACTGCCCCCTCACATGATGCCTACGGTTAATGGGAGGGGCTATATGAAGCACCGCCCCCTCACATGATGCATACGTCTAATGGGAGGGGCTATATGAAGCACCGCCCCCTCACATGATGCCTACGGCTTATGGGAGGGGCTATATGAAGCACCGCCCCCTCACATGATGCATACGTCTAATGGGAGGGGCTATATAAAGCACCGCCCCCTCACATGATGCATACGGCTAATGGGAGGGGCTATATGAAGCACCGCCCCCTCACATGATGCATACGTCTAATGGGAGGGGCTATATAAAGCACCGCCCCCTCACATGATGCATACGGCTAATGGGAGGGGCTATATGAAGCACCGCCCCCTCACATGATGCCTACGGTTAATGGGAGGGGCTATATGATGCACCGCCCCCTCACATCATGCCTACGTCTAATGGGAGGGGCTATATAAAAGCACCAAACTTATCTGTTCAGGCCCTTGCTCATTCCGCACTCTAACATGCTATGCTGCCAGCTAGCTATCTGCCCTGCTCTGGAAATCAGGCAAAAGCTGCCCTGCTGCCTGGCTCTATCTGCATGCTAAAGCCATTGTGCTCCCTGGCTCATTCTGCATGCTAAATCCATAGCGCTGCCTGGCTCATTCTGCATGCTAAAGCCATTGCGCTGCCTGGCTCATTCTGCATGCTAAATCCATAGCGCTGCCTGACTCATTCTGCATGCTAAATCCATAGTGCTGCCTGGCTCATTCTGCATGCTAAATCCATAGCGCTGCCTGGCTCATTCTGCATGCTATTGCCGCATTTGCTAGCTGCATTTTCTCAGATCATTCTGCTTCTTCCTAAATCATGCCTTCAAAGTTTTTGGTGCTTTATAGTACTTCCTTCATACCCTCAACGCCTGAGTGTCCCAACTGCTGAAACAATTGCCTTTGTTGTCCAAGTTGATTGCTTTTGGTTAAGTCTAAGGTCCTTTTATCGGAACAAAATCCTGCAATTGCCACATAACACCAAGAGAAGCAAACAGGCTATCGCTGTGGTAGACTGCTAATGGAAGTTTAATTCCGCTGTAACATGAATGCGGTATGAATTTGCGAAATATCGGTAAAATTCACAGAACTGTAAGTAGGCTAAAAATAACATCAAAAGCATACACCAGGTCTAGTTTTAGCATTCTATCATTTACAGTTATTTTGCCTTGTGCATCTGAATTGTCAACAGTAATGGTCTTGTACATCGACATTAAACTACATGCTGCCTGGTAAAATTGTCTTTGAAGGAAGCAAACATACATAAACATGCATACATAAACATATGAAAGTATGGGAATCGCGGTTTCAAATACATGGGAACATCGCTTAAACTCCCGTGTAAAAAAGAACCGACAACAAAGTTCTGTTGGCAATTTTAGATTTCGAGTGGAACCAAGTCGTTTGCTAATCTCATTAATAGCCTGGGAAAAGTATGGAACATTATGTAGAAAGCAAACGTATCCAGCATTTCCGCAGATTGAAGCGGCAAGGTATAGTGACTGCTTTTGGTACGGCACAAAGTTTCGGCTCTAATGTGCATGCTTTCATTTGGTGATGTAGGCTACATAATCTGCAAAATTTACCTCTGGAACTAATGGTGCATGCAATTATGGTCCTCCAGATAAGCAAATGCGTTATATCATTTTATACCATGGTCTTGGTAAATACCTGATTCTGATTGGATGCTAGGTGGTGAATATTTTTGCGTAATCGCTCAATGTTTGGCAGGTAGTCCCGGTGAAGCCTGATCACTGTTTTAAATTAATACGCTGCCTGCAGTTTGCTAAGGAGAGACCAAAAGCCAGCAGGCTGCAGGTTTTCTCATTAAACCACAAGTTTGTCATGCCAGTAAAGCTATTTTCAGGTCACTGAAAAGAAAACGCAAATTGTAGCAAAACAAATGCTGAAGAAACAGTTTAGGGCAATATGACCTCACTTTGAAGAAGAATAACAATTTGCCAAAACCCGTACATTAAGGAGTCACTCCATGGAAAAATACTCAAATTTCCAACAGATCATTATCAGAAAAGAGGAAAAAAAACACATATCGACTCAAGCGATGTACAACAAAGTGCGTACCCATAACCAGGGATAAGTGCGCTGAATGACCCTAGAGGGAAGTACAATTTCAACTGCTACCTGTACAAAAAGATAAGGACCAGGGCCTTTTTTTTTTTTAAACAAACAAATAAACAAACAAACAACAAAGCAAAAGTGACCAAACTTAACTATCCAAATACTGCTTACCTAGCCAACTAAAAATACCGATACACAAAGTAAATCACAAAGACAACAATTAAGGTTCACAGGGAGGTAGGGAGGGACGGGGAGAGGTGCTGCTTGAAGAGGTGCGTCTTCAGTTTGCCCTTGAAGGTGGGGAGAGATTCTACAGTTCTGACCTCAACGGGGAGTTCGTTCCACCACCGTGGAGCCAGAACAGACAGTAGTCGTGAACGTGTGAGAGGGGGAGGTGCCAAGCGGCATGTGGAGGCTGAACAAAGACGTCTGGCAGGGGTGTAGGGTCTGATGATTTTTTGTAGGTAAGCTGGGGAAGACCCCTTAACTGCTTGGAAGGCTAGCACCAATGTTTTGAATTTGATGCGAGCCATGACACTTTATTAGGAACACCTACTGTACACCTACTCATTCATGTGATTATCTAATTAGCCAATCGTGTGGTGGTAGTGCAATGCATACAATCATGCAGATACAGATCAGGAGCAAAAAATTAGATTACATTACATTATTGGCATTTGGCAGACGCTCTTATCCAGAGCGACGTACAACAAAGGGCATACCCATAACAAGGGATAAGTTCGCTGAAAGACCCTAGAGGGAAGTACAATTTCAACTGCTACCTGTACAACAAAGATAAGGACGAGGGCCAATTTTTTTTAATTTTTTTTTTCTCAAATCTCAGTGATTTTGACCGTGGTATGATTGCTCAGATAACCACTCTGTACAATTGTGGTGAGCAGAAAAGAATCTCAGAATGCATAACACATCGAAGCTTGAGGTGGATGGGCTTCAACAGCAGAAGACCATGTTGGGTTCAATTTCTGTCAGCCAAATACAGAAAGCTGAGGCTGCAGTGGGCACATGCTCACCAAAACTGGGCAGTTGAAGACTGGAAATACATAGCCTGGTCTGATGAATCTCGATTTCTCCTGAGGGTTAGAATTTGTCAGCTACAGCATGAATCCATGGATGCAACCTGTGTCAAGGAGTCCAGGAGTAATGGTGTGGAGAATGTTTTCTTGGCATGCTTTGGGCCCGTTAATACCAATCAATCATCGCTTGAATGCCACAGCCTATTTCAGTATTGTTGCTGACCATGTGCATCCCTTCATGACCACAATGTACCCATCTTCTAATGGCTAATTCCAGCATGATAATACACCATGTCACAAAGCAAAAGCCGCCTCAAACTGGTTTCATGAACATGAAAATGAGCTCAATGTTCTTCAGTGGCCTTCCTTGTCACCGGTTCTGAATCCAATAGACCACCTTTAGCATGAATGTGCAGCTGACAAATGGAACAGAATCTCAACAGAATTTTCAACATCTTGTGGAATCCATCCCACAAAGAATTGAAGCTGTTTTGAGAGCAAAGAGAGGCCCTACTCAGTATTACTATACTGTTCCTAATAAAGTGCTCAGTCAGTGTATATAGAAATATACTTACACTTACCTTGTCCTGGGATGCTTTTCAGGCACACAAATAAGTATAGTATTCCGTGGCAACTTGCAGCCTATGTGGTTTTTCAGCTGAAATTATTGTAAAGCTGAAGTATATACTTTGTTCCTCTGAAGCTCTGGCTAGACTCATGCAATACCTGCCTTAGTCCTGCCACATGTATAATATGAGCGATGACGACCTAAATATGTTCACATACTTAGTCTGCGGAGAAAACAGGCTCTCATTAATTATGTGTTTTCTGAATTTGGTTGCCACACCCAGTGACTTGCTCTTGCTGTGTTCTTTTTAAGCAAAGGAGTACATATTGTTCTGTCTTATTAGAGGGTAGACACAAAACATTTTCAGAATATTCAACGCTGGTATTCCTGCCATGCAGACATCACTCTAGCGTGAGGAACACTAGAGGCATGTTTAAGGAAACCACCATCTCATTCAAGAGCTCTTTTCCAATTAGTGTATCTATGTTTTGTGAACATGTCCTCTCATTTGGAATAGGAAACATCACAGTTGCAACAGGTAAAGCAAAAGCAGGCCTGATACCCGTTACCTTTTATTTTAGATTTTATTCTATATTTATTTGAAACACAGCTGACTTTCCCCGCATTGAATTCTTAATCAATAACGCTAGAACATACCCCTCGCCATGTTATCTTCCCCTGGATAGCATGAAGATTTAAATAACATCTGTAGACTAACTTCCCTTTTCAGTTGATACTCAAATAACAAAGAGTGGCATAATGCGCTTAACTTACATGAAAGACCAAGACCCTACAAATAGACTACTATATAAGCTCTGTTACTGTCAAAAACAACCAGTTACTCATGAGTAAACGTTTTGAAAGGTGTATTGCAAAACTGTACAAATGACTTTAGCACATTTCCACAAAGAGGATTGCTGTCCATGCCTGACCTCAAAGAAGGGTGCTTTGGGGGTGTAATTATGATGAATATTTATTTGTTGGATACTTTCATATGCAACCCATTCCACAGTCCAGATACGCACATACACTCACCAAGCACTTTATTAGGTATTTATTAGAGTTATTATTTAGACTTCTACTGCTGTAGCCTATACACTTAAAGTTATGATGCGTTGGGTGTTCAGAGATACTCTTCTGCATACCACTGTTGTAATGTGTGGTTATTTGCATTACTGTCAGCTTTGACCAGTCTGGCCATTCTCCTCTGACGTCTCTTATTAACAAGGCTCACTGGATTTTTTTTTTGGTATTTTGCACCATTCTTCGCAAACTCTAGAGACTAGGGTGTGTGAAAATCCCAAGAAATCAGCAATTTCTGATTTTCCCTCTCTGCCACCAACAATCATTCCATGGTCAAAGCCACTTAAATCTAATTTTTTTCCCCCTCCTGATGGTTGATTAACTGACGCTCCTGACCTGTATCTACATGATTGTATGCATTGCACTGCTGCCGCACAATTGGCTGATTAAATAACCACAAAAATAAATAGGTGTAATAAAGTTAAATGTTCCTCATAAATTGCTTGGTGAGTGTATGTTTGGATGCCCCTTCAGATGAAAAATGTGATAGTCTCGTGTGCTACTAGGTACCAGGGGTGTAACGTGTACCAGGTTATGGGTGACCATAACAATTTTTCATCTGAAGGGTCATCCAAATGGGACACATACATGCTTTGCCTGAGAAGTTCTGGTGCTGGTACAAACAATTATTTTTCCCAAAGTTTCTCTACTTTATTTAACCAGAGTACGGAGGTAACAAAAACACGAAAACACTAACAACATAGGCAGACTACAGCAATCCTGGTTTAATAAAGGCATATAATTGGGCATAAATGAGAGTCTTGTTCTGTATAAACTGAATATAAGCTACACGGCTATAGTATGTTGTCAAAGATCTGTGCTGATACCTTGACGGCTCTCCGAACCGACGCACTCAATGGTGCACCCCTGGCTGAACTTAACCAGGTCACCGCACATTTGGGGATTCTGGCCTCGGGGAACCTCTGTGAAGAGGTCTCCTTCTATGTTATGAAGTTGCCTCACATTCCCATGGTGTTGAGCCGACCCTGGCTCCTACAACACAACCCACAGATGGCTGGGTCCAAGGGATGATTTCTGTCTGGAGTGCTATTACATTTTCTGCCTCCACTGCACTTCCGGCTCATCCACTGCTGCTCTGCCCACCGAGCAGGGCCTGCTCACCTGTCTAATGGGCCATCCCATCACCACGACCTCCACCAAGTATTCAGTCCCGGGCTTCCTCCCTACTGCCTCACCATTCCTACAACTGTGTGATCAAACTGCACCAGTTTCTCCAGGATGATGCTCACACTTCCCATGGCAATGATGTTCCTTTGACACACTATATTTTCGGCCTGTAAGCATATTTTTAATCCTGCATCACAATTCAGTTTAAATGCTGCCATTATACCATAGCTCAATGTAGCACATGACGCCAGTAAAGTAAGAAAAGTATTACTTCTTATTATTCCACAATATAAAACACAATTACAAGCTTTTGCACAAATGTAGAACAAGCTTTGTTTTAACATTGATCCATCAACACAATGATGGAACGAGACAAAAAATTTGATTGTGAAAATAATAGATTTAATAAGAAATTGGGATAAACTACTTAAAAGCGCTGTTCTCAGTCCTTAATACACTGTACAAAGTTCAAGCATCCATAATCAAAATAATAATGAGCTAAAAGTAAAAGTGCAACTGGAAGATGAAGCTATGCTTGCTTGCCCTAACAAATAAGCAACACCAAATTGAACTACAATAAACATACAGAACAAACCACAACATCTACATACTAAATTGTACATATACAACATCTTTCTACGTCATCTTTCTTTATGGCAATGCCCTGCATGCTGTCTTTTTAAGTTAATTTACAGGCTGGTTCAGCTCGCGTTGTACCCATGATACACTTCAGCCAAATAATAAATTATTATTATTATAATTATCACTGTGTACTGTTGTTTTAATTTCTCTCTTCCTGGGGTTGTTGGATCTTCTCCTAATAACATTGATCATTTTGGTCTCTCATATTTTGGAAGTTGGGGATAATTATGTTTATATTTTTAAAGAATCCTTCCCTTTCTTGATTGTAATGTGTACAATATAAAAGAAAATGAATCTCAGTCTCAACCTCATTGCCTGGACACTGATCACACAGCCTCCTCCCTGGCTAGCCAGGTTTGCCTGTCGGCCCTTTTCAATGGCCAGGCTGTGGTCACTGACGCAGTATTTGTTCAGGAGTGAGTTGGATTACTTTATTTTTATTAGATTAAAAAAAAATTTGGTGGCCAATTACACCGTATCTAATCCAATTAGTGCTAGCTGGGGACACACCGCCTTATGGCCCTTTCCCTCGGTGGCCCAGTGGGATCTTTTGACCCTGAGAGTGACACGCCTTCTCCAAACCGAGACGCCCGGGGCACTGTATGCGGCGATCCCACTACCCCGGGCACAAGTCAGGTATGCCCACCTTAGCCAGGCTATAGGCTGCCCTAGCAGCAATTGTGGTTTAAAAATAAGCTCAACAGGAAGCTTTAACTTGGCTGTAAATTAACTGAAGGGGAAAGCACACAGGAATTCTACCCCATAAAGACAAATGCAGTAAGTATACTGCTTAAATGTATTTGCTTAAAATATTTAAATCAATACTTCAGTCATACAAGCAATTGCATTATTTGGCAGTGAAGTGTGGGGTCCGCTCACAGAGCAAGATTTTGCTAAATGGGAGAAACACTCCATAGAAGCCTTGCATGCAGTACTTTGTAAAACATCCTCCCTGTCCAGAGGAAAGCTCCAAACAATGCATGCATGGCAGAATTTGCCAATACCCATTATTGATTAGCATCCAAAAAAAAAAAAAAAATTACAGCTTCTCTGTACTGTACCCCAAAATAAAATAAAGCTGCCCACAATTTGTGATGCCCTCAGAGACAGAGAGGCTGCCATTTATTTTGGGAGAGCGGTGTCATGGTTATGGATATATATTCTAATGAATTTTGCTGTATTCCTGCCATTCTGGCAATCAGTTCTAAGTTAGGAATCAGCAGCGTTCAGGTAATTAGTGCCCTCATGCTGACGACTGATTTCAATTGTCTTCCGGTTGTGGACTGATCCTTCTATTTAAGTCCCATGTTCATTTGATTCAGGGTCTTGTGTGTTATTTTGCCATGTTTCATTTGTGCACTATTGTGAGGTGTGCTATAGACATACTCATCTGCCTGCTGCTTTGTTACCTGAGGGTAGTGAGGACACATTGACTCACTTTCACCTTCACATTTTATTTGGTGCACAAATGCCAGACAGGCGACAGGGCGGCCTGTACGTTGTGGTTAAGGTACATGACTGGGACCCACAGGGTCAGTGGTGTAGCCACAATAAGATCCCTTAGCCCTGCATTGCTCCAGGGGAGGATTGTCTCCTGCTTAGTCTAACTGTCTCTCTTATTCATCTCATTTAAACTTTGACAAATAATTATAATTATGTATCAATAAGGCCATCTGCCAAATGCCATTAATGATAATAAAAGGTGGAAGACTAGATTACTTTGGGAATTGAGACCCCGTCAGAATTTTCCTTCTGTCTAAGCCAAGTGTTAGGGTTTGAGTTCATTGCACTCTTTACTGCACGCTTGCTCTCATGCTGCTCATCCACCTAATTTAGTTTTGCCTCGTTTAAAAGCTACCTTTATCAAGTAAGGACCTCTAGGTGAGTCTAAGGTGAACCCTGGAATGCTGAGGCCCTGTTATAAATAAAAGACTGGCTCAGATTCCTTACAGCTCGGAGCAAGTGTAAGGGATAACACTTTACGTTACTTTAGTATAGGGAGTTTTTTCTATTTGTCACTTTCAAAACTTGTTCTTTTCCTTTTCATCATAGGCTGTCTGTTATTGTACATATTGCACAAAGACTCAATGCACCGCTGTGTCAGCCCTTTCAGAGAGAGCTTTGCACACCTCCAATCACCCAGGGATCTATGTTGGAGGTCCTCTTGGCAAATTGTGTATGTAGGTTACTTCCGCATAAGTCTCCTGCCCAAGATACTTATGATCTTAGTTTCCTTCTTAGTGCATGTCGGTGATTATATGTTTTTCACAAAGTCTAAATATGCGAGTGTAGGAGTTATCTCCCAATATCCCGGAGACCTATGTCGGAGATCCACTGTTTGCGCTACTTCCTACTCACCTCATTCTGCGATCGCAGTAATCAGTAGGGCGTGAGGTCGAGTTTGTAATTTCCTTGCTCGAGTCGGATTAGACTCCTCAACCGTTTGATGGGCCGTTCTTTTGGTTGGCCAAGTGCCGGGGAGTTATTTATTCCCTTTCTCGGTTATCCCCTTCCTCCTGTAGGGCATATTCCTCTGGGATTCACAGTGGGCGAAACTCACATATTAAGTAAATATTAAGAAATCGCAGTGGTCTTATTCATCTGATTTAAAACTTTATTATTATGTGTCAATAGGTGCATTGGGGAGTCAAGATTCTAAGGTTTCCGTCAATATGTTCGATCTGTATGTATCTCACCAGGTTAATCTGATCTTGTCGGCATCGTTGGTGAAGCTTCTGACCCCAGAGGGTTAATGAAGCTGACTGCGGGTCCTGTAGCTGCTATGCCACTACACTTAACTTCATTCTGTGGTGTTCAGTAACCCAAGATGTGAAACAGTGGGCCCTATATGCATTCAATAATTATTCAGTTTGTGACTGCAATGTAAAATCCATGGTAGTGATGCTTTACAGCCTTAAGAATCAAGAATCAGGTTTAACTCTTCCCTTGACCTGGCTAGAGGGCAATTTCCACCGATTTTGGGCTAGTCCTATAAAATTGTCAATTTCTCAAACTATTTACTGCAAACACATGAATTCAGACTTAAATTAAAGAAGAAGATTGTACCATTCAGAAATCTGAGACAGAACAAATTAACATCAGAGCAGGTGGGTGTCAGTAGAGTCAGACAGGTGGGTGTCAGTAGAGGCAGACAGGTGGGTGTCAGTAGAGGCAGACAGGTGGGTGTCAGTAGAGGCAGACAGGTGGGTGTCAGTAGAGGCAGACAGGTGGGTGTCAGTAGAGGCAGACAGGTGGGTGTCAGTAGAGTCAGACAGGTGGGTGTCAGTAGAGTCAGACAGGTGGGTGTCAGTAGAGGCAGACAGGTGGGTGTCAGTAGGGTCTCATTTGGTAATTTAAGGGGATGTACCACAAGTGAATAGGGGGAGAAATTCCTTTCTTCTGATAAAAGTGGCATTTTATATTTGACTTCTATTTTATGTTTAGGAAATTAGCTCATTAATAGTGTAAAAAGCACACATTTGCATATTTTTTGTCTCAGAGGATTGTTTCTATTTCAATATGATGAATGACCCAATACCTGGTTTTTCATATTTTTGTTTTATTGATATATACATATATTCATGTTGTAACATTTTTCCAAATAAAATACCCCAGAAAACAGAAACGACAAAACAAAACAAAAATACTCTCTGTAATTCCTCATCTATTTGTCTTAAGAAGCACCAAATAAAATGTAAATCATTTTAATTTTAATTTTATTTTTTATAAAATTACAGGGAGGGGGATATACAGGGGATATACAGGGAGATATGGAAATGTATTACTAAACAGCCAAAACAACGTCAAAGAAAATAAGCCAACTTGCGTAGCTTTCCGGGTCTCTGGGGTCTCTGGGGTCTCTGGGGTCCCTTGGGTCTCATTAGACCTCTCTTTCTCCCCTCCTACGGGTCCCTTTGGAAAGAAGCACACCTGCTAAACTCCTGGACTGATTCATGACTTAGTCCAGATGTGTGCCTACTTAGATTTTTGACCATTCCTCCATGCAGAATTCTTTAGAATCATTGATATCCTTTTGATACTGCCCTCTTCAGTTCAGACCACAGCTTTTGCATGGGATTTAAGCCTAGAGACTGGGATAGCCATTACAGAACATGGTTGTTGTTTTTATTTAACCATTTCTGTCTGGATTGTGATGTTGGCTTGGGCTCATTGTCCTGCCAGACAATTTACAAGCAAGTCTCAGCTTACTAGCAGAGGCAACCAGACTTCCTGGTAACCATTCCCTCAGTTGGCTGGAAGATTCAGAACGGCTCAACCAGAGGACCCCAATCTGAGGTCTGCCTGCAGCCAAGGGAAAGTAATCAAGCATCAGCGGCCTCCAGGGGTAAGAATCGGCCAATACCACACCTATTACTGATACTCCCTGCAATACCACACCTATTACTGATACTCCCTGCAATACCACACCTATTACTGATACTCCCTGCAATACCACACCTATTACTGATACTCCCTGCAATACCACACCTATTACTGATACTCCCTGCAATACCACACCTATTACTGATACTCCCTGCAATACCACACCTATTACTGATACTCACTGCAATACCACACCTATTACTGATACTCCCTGCAATACCACACCTATTACTGATACTCACTGCAATACCACACCTATTACTGATACTCCCTGCAATACCACACCTATTACTGATACTCACTGCAATACCACACCTATTACTGATACTCCCTGCAATACCACACCTATTACTGATACTCACTGCAATACCACACCTATTACTGATACTCCCTGCAATACCACACCTATTACTGATACTCCCTGCAATACCACACCTATTACTGATACTCACTGCAATACCACACCTATTACTGATACTCCCTGCAATACCACACCTATTACTGATACTCACTGCAATACCACACCTATTACTGATACTCCCTGCAATACCACACCTATTACTGATACTCCCTGCAATACCACACCTATTACTGATACTCCCTGCAATACCACACCTATTACTGATACTCCCTGCAATACCACACCTATTACTGATACTCCCTGCAATACCACACCTATTACTGATACTCCCTGCAATACCACACCTATTACTGATACTCACTGCAATACCACACCTATTACTGATACTCCCTGCAATACCACACCTATTACTGATACTCACTGCAATACCACACCTATTATTGATACTCCCTGCAATACCACACCTATTATTGATACTCCCTGTGAAAGGGCCTCTAATAAAGTTAGCACGTGGACACCTGTACATTCTTGTGATAATAGACTTTGCTACCAGGTACCCGGAGGCTATTCCACTCAGGTCGATAGCTACTAAAGGAATTGCCCGGGAGTTATTCCAACTTTTTAGTAGAGTCGACGTCCCCAAGGAGATTTTAACTGACATGGGAACCCCGCTTATGTCAAGAGTAATTTGAGACTTGTGCAAACTATTGGGCATTGGGCAGATTTGGACATCCGTGTACCACCCAAAGACCGATGGATAAGAGGAGAGGTTCAACAAAACGTTAAAACCAATGTTGAGGAAAGTGATGGAAAATCATGGGAGGAACCGGGATCAGCTGTTGCCACATTTCAGTCATGTTTTCAATCCATGAAGTTCCACCGGCCTTCTCACCCTTTGAGTTGCTGTACGGACGGAAACCCCGCCGGGTGTTGGACCTGGTGAAGGAAGCCTGGAAAGAACAGTCATCCCCCTGCCGATCTCTCGTTGAGCTGATCTCTCGTTGAGCCGATCTCTCGTTGAGCCTGTGCAGGAAATGAAGGAAAGGATGTCATCAATCTGGCCTCTGGTCAGAGAATATATGCAGCAGGCACAGCAAGCCCAGTGACGAGTATATAATAGAGGGGCCCGACCACGCGAGTTTGCTCCCGGAGGCTGAGTGCTGGTGATGGTTCCCTCAATGGACTGTACATTTCTGGCTACTCCATATGAGGTAACAGAAAAAATGGGAGATGTTAACTATAAAGTAAGGCAACCACTGAAATATTTCATGTTAACCTGTTTAAAAAATGGCATGCTCGCGAGACATCACCACAGGCCCTGGACTAAGTCCGGCCCAGCAACAGGATCTGAGGGAGTTAGTGGACCGGAACCGAGGTGTGTTTTAAAACTTGCCAGGAAAAAACCACGGTCATGCAGCATCAGATTCTAACCTTCCAGGTCCCAGTCAAGCAACTTGCCAGTACGCTATAGGCTGTCCCTGTCCTTCCTCTGTCTCCACCCCTACCCCACCCCTCCTCTCTCCGCACCCCTACCCCACCCCTCCTCTCTCCCCACCCCTACCCCACGCACCCTCTCTCCCCACCCCTACCCCACCCCTCCTCTCACCCCACCCCTACCCCACCCCTCCTTTCACCCCACCCCTACCCCACCCCTCCTCTCTCCCCACCCCTACCCCTACCCCATGCACCCTCTCTCCCCACCCCTACCCCACACACCCTCTCTCCCCACCCTTACCCCACCCCTCCTCTCTCCCCACCCCTACCCCACACACCCTCTCTCCCCACCCCTACCCCACCCCAATTAGTTAGGTATAATTTTAAAGATGGCCAGCATACACATCCAGGTTAGTAAGGTGCTGGGCTGAAAATGGCATACATGAAAGTAAGGAAGCCCACACACTCATACGCTCCTAACACACCTCTACTGTAGACGTTTCAATGACAGTAGATCAAAAGGACCTGACGAAGATCCACTGGCATCGAAACATTGTCTACAATACAGGTGTGTAAGTGCAGGTGTGTTAGGAGCGTATCAGTGTGTGGGTTTCCTTCTTTTCAGGCAGAATTTTAAACAAAAGTCAAATAAAATGTGATTGCTGGGTAAGGATACAAAATAAGGGACTTACATTTCTTTACACCTTAATGCTTAATTGTTGTCTGTCACAACATTAAAACCACCTGCTTAAATCATCCATCCATCCATCCATTATCTTAACCCGCTTATCCTGATGGACTGGCGACCTGTCCAGGGTGTATTCCTGCCTTTCACCCAATGTATGCTGGGATAGGCTCCAGCCCCCCTGCGACCCTGATCAGGATAAGCGGGTTCAGATGATGGATGGATGGATGGATATAAGCAGATAATCATAAGTTAATTGCATTTAAAAGTTAAATTTTCTGCATGTGGCAAAGCTTATGTAGGAATTGATCCCATGCATTTTAAAATATGGCGGGTGGTCTTTATTCTTTTTAAATATGAAACCTTCTACAGGTCCTGGACAGTCTGTTAAAATAGACATGATCGTGAACACCAGTACATCCCAAGATATACATTACTCACCGTATCAGAACGACGCCTACTTGCCCCACGATGGCGCTGTAATACAGCCGTTTACGTTTTAGCCATAACTCCGTTTAGTCTATATCAAAGTTATGTTTTCGTGCAGATTCCTTGGCTGAGGAATAGGCGCGTGCGATACTGCACATTTTGGGTTCGGTACAATAGCAAGTAATACTAGGCTGATACTGATACCGATGCCGATACCGATACTTCAATAATAAATTCTGTAAAATGCTCAAGTGAACACAGTGATTAGTACTGGCATTTCTGCTTCCTTGGCATATTCTTTTGCACTTTGAGGGGAAAAACCACTTATAAAAAAGTGCACATTTATTATTTCAGAACAGTACCTGCAGTAACAAGGTAGTAACTTTTCTATTTGCAAAAAGAGAATGAAGCACTATCAATTGTGTCAAGCCTTTTATAGAGGTTTATACAAAAAAATATATAATTAGGTACTTCGGTGCAGTATAACTTTTTAGCAATAAGGGTTGCACAAAACAATACATTGCTCAGTCTCCAACCAGTTGGAGGTTATTATTAAGAAACAACATGATTCAACTCATATTCTCGTAAGCTAAATAATTCACGCATAATGACATTTCATTTATTTCATCAGACTACTTCGGCCCCGTAACACTTCAGTAAGCAGACATATTGCCGAATACTTGACCAAGTTGTGATGTCAAGTCGTTGCGAACCAGGAGCCTATGCGTGTTTTATGCGATCCTTGTAAGCTAGCGATTGTGCTGGAGGTCTTCCACCCTCTTTTTGATCGACTTTCTTCGTATTCATCGGGGTGTATCAAGTTTAAATGTTTAAATGCAGACAGGTTCAAAATTGATGCCACTCCATACGACTGAGGTACTCCCGAGCTTGAGAAATAAAAGTTTATTTTAGTGAAAGCAGTGTACTGACTCATCCCTGCTTCAGGTAAACAAAGAGAGAGAAACATTTTTTTTGTAAAAATATATATAAAAATTTTATGGGATAGATCGATACCAAAAACCTACCAACTAAGACCCAGAGCACACTCCGCTCTTTCATACGTTCAGGGCGATCGAAGCGTTGTGATTCGGAAATACAGAGCACTTTTTCCCTGGACCGCTCCGAACGCGCACGGGACAGATGCGGACTAATTTGAGATAATAAAAAATCAATGATTTATTGTATTTTTTTGTATTTCTCAACAAGATGAGTTTGTTCATAACTTCTAGATTACATTCAGTTGCAGTTTGGCTGTCATTTAAGCTAATAGCCTCTGACACGAATAGCCTGCAATTAAAAAGGAAAAGCACCGAAATTTCCTGGCAACTTTTCGTGCTTACTGAGGGCATTTAGCAGGTAATCAATAAATAATCCATGGATCCATGGAAATATAAAAACTTCTGATTAGTCTAATGTAAGGTATTATTGTATATGAATACAATTTTCATCTTTGTAATTGACAGGTTTATCATCTTCCTTAATAACAGTAGGGGAATCATATCAGCATAATAGCATCTTAAGAGCAACATATGCCAGCTTTATTTATTTTTTTATGTATTCGTTGATTCATCACTATGAACTATTAACGATTTTGCAGGTAACATTATATTATTATTAGTTATATTGACAGTGATAATATAAAAATAACAACAGCATCAAAAAAAGAGAAAAAAAGGATTGTGAATGTGGATTCATGTAATCACCGGTCTCTTGGGCTTAGAGGCGATCTGTGCAGGGAACTCTCTCTCAACCCTTTTCAGCGTATCAGTCCATGAGTCCATTACAGCCTCATACTCGTTCATGCACGGGTGTGTCCGTGAACAGGTCCGTACAGTGTGACGTAAAACCATGCGGACACAGTTGAAATAAGTCCTATATCTTCTCATGAATAGCTCAGAAAATAAATTGGTCACTGGAGAGTAATTAGTTCAGTCTGAATTTATTTTTTATTAGTTCAAAAGTATATATTTATACATCAGGGTTTTGAATGGACTTCAATTGAAATTGGCTCACACCCCTCTGACACACACTATTCCCACCCCAATGTTGCCACACTGTGAATGATTGTGAACATAGAGCTGATGTGAATTGCCAAAAAGCTCCAGTTTTGACTCATCTGTCCAGAGACATTGTCCCAGAAGGATTGTGGCTTGTCAATAAGTATTTCAGCAAATTCCAGTCTGGCTTTTTTATGTTTTTCTTTCAAAAGTGGAGTCCTCCTGGATCGTCTTACATGGAGCCCACTTTCACTCAAAAAATGATTGATGGTGCAATCAGAAACTGATGTACCTTCACCTTGGAGTTCACCTTGTATCTTTTTGGGAGTTATCCTTGGTTCTTTTACTACCATTCGCACTATCGTTCTGTTCGATCTATGAACATAAGGATAGTGTGAATGGTAGAAAAGTCTACCATTCTATGATAGTCTATTTTCCTTTTGCGGTCATGCCCAGGGAGGTTGGCTTAATAATAATAATAATAATAATAATAATAATAATAATAATAATAATTGCAACTGTTGTCACAGGAACATCAAGCTTCTTGGAGATGGTCTTGTAGCCTTTACCTTGACCAGGCTTGTCTATTATTTTCTACACTATGACACTAATTAAATAAACAAATTAGTTTGAAATACCACCATAATCCAATTATTTATTACCTTTTCTAAGGGGTACCAACAAATTTGTCCAGGCCATTTTAGAATATCTTTGTAGAATAAGCAATAATTCATCTATTTTCACAGCTTCTTTTCTTTATTCTATGACATACCAAAGACATGCAAGTATACATGACAAAAAAAGCTTATAACTTCATCACTTTTTAGGAGGAATGAAGCATTATTTAAATGAGCTGTAAGGATACCAACAAATTTGACCACGTCTGTATATATATGGGTTTCAGAATTATTGGCACTCTTAATAAAAATGGAGAAAAAAGGTTGCATATAAGAAACAACATGGATAATGATCTATATTGTAATGTTCAAAACATTTGGGAAAACAATATACTTTTATTTCAATACATTTACTCTCATGTTTCAAAGTAATATAATTTTTCAGAAAATCACAGGTGAAAACCAAAATTATTGACAATTATTTAACAATTGTTGTCAATAAAATCAAAGTAAAATTCACAATACAATTTTACTTTTATTTAGTTCATCTCAGTCTATAGTCTAAACTATATTGTGTCATTTCATCGCGATATTTTACTTGAGTATAAAAATTAGCTAACAAGCATGCAAAATCCCTGTCAACCATCACAAGTTTGGAAATGGGTCCACGAAATACATAAATGGTGAAAAAAACTGCTTGTAAGGGCAATAATAAAAAGGCCTAAAACATATGGAATGATTGCGAACCAGGAAGTGGATTCAAGTGCATATTATCCCCACAGGAAGCAAGGAAGACGGTGAGGGAGGCTAACTAACCCAAGGACTGCAGTTTAAGAATTGCAGAGGAATGGAATTGGTGGAATGGAATTGGTGGAATGGAACCGGTGGAATGGAATTGGTGGAATGGTGGCACGAAGACAGTCCTTCTTGAGTGTGCTATGAGCTAGTGCTATTGTCAGGAAAGAAAAAAAAAAAAAAGGTTTTGGCCATATACACCATTAACATATTTGGCAGTGAAATTGAATGTATACATACCTAAATATAGCTGTGGGTCATTGATGTTTTGGAGATGTTTTGCAGCCACTGGTCCAAAGGCACTATTTAAGGCACAATGAATTGAACAAAGTACCAGGAAGTCTGCTCGCCTCTGCTAGGAAGCTGAGACTTGCAGGTATATTGTCCAGCAGGACAGTGACTCCAAGCATACATCAAAATCCACACAGCAATGGTTAAATAAAAACCATGTTCTGCAATGGCCATTGCAGTCACTAGACTTAAATCCCATGGAAAAACCTGTGGCCTCTGAACTGAGTGGAGTATGTCACGACCGTGCCCCTTTTCCTATTGTTCTATTGAGAGAGAGAGAGAGAGCTGAGACCCAAGGGTCCCCAGAGGCCCCAGAGACCCAGAAAGCTACGCGAGTTGGCTTATTTTCTTTGACGTTGTTATTTTTGTTTATTATTTTTGCCTGGAACCTGTGAGGGGGAAGGGTGAAGACTTTTATTTATTTTTTGTTTTGGCATGGGTGTTCCTTCCCTCCAGATTCGGCTGTTTAGTAATACATTTCCATCTCCCTGTGTCCTGACAACACCCAAAGGGGTGCGTCACGCTGCTGATGCTTTTTTGTCACATTTTTTTGTCACATGTTGGAGAATGAAGCTTGTGTCTGTCACAAGTCCTTAAACTTGTTATGTGAGATTCCCAGTTGCATGCACATATGTTTTGTTGGCACAGGTAGACACAGACCAGAGCACCTGGATGACAATGAAGCTCCCTTTACTGTAGAATAGAATCTGCATCGTCAGCTGCCTCAACCGTCGTTTTGACAGAATATTCTCAAAATGAATACAAAATAAACCGCAAGTACACATATACATTAAAACACTGGCTAAAAGAAACACAGCCACTTGCTGGACTGTTCTCTTTTAGGTCCACTGCAGGTCTACTCCAGGTCCACTGCAGGTCCACTCCAGACCACTTACAAAAGTAAAAGTGCCCTTATTTTTGCACACAAAATCAAGAATAACATTTACAATACAATACAGAGGTTGTGGTTGAGTCATTGACACAAAACACAAAATGGTGATGCCAGGTAAAAATATTTAATATTATTCATTAATAATTATTAATATTAATTAATTATTAAAATAAAAATATTTTCTGCTCGCGAGAACAGCAGTTTAGATGATTATCAGCCTCTTATTTGCAGGGCAATGAAACTCCAGCCTCCCGCTGGCCACACTCACAGGTTGCAACCTTCGCCTCGCCACAGACTCAGACAATAAATGTCATATTCAATCCTTGATTCCATTTCTCTACAAAAAATAAATACAAAAATAATGTTCCAATATGTCTCCCGCCCCCGCTCCTTTATTCAGTGCTAAACTATAAAAAAGGTGCTTTGACATTTTTCTGTATTTGTGTTTCTTTTTCGTACACTGTATGTACATGGTCTGACAGAAATGTGTTCTGTCTTAGATTTCTGAATGATACAAGCCACTTCTTTAAGAATCAAGTTGAACCTAACCCTTTCTACTTTTCTAGATGGCAATTTCCACCTATTTTGTACTAGTCCTATAAAATGTATTAAAAACTATTTTCTGCACACACATGATTGCAGACTTAAATTAAGGAACAAGGATAAAAACAAATATCTTCAAAATATTTAATGCCATTAAAGTCATGGACTGTGGTCTGCAGAACAAACTACAAGGTGTAGTGAAATCCCTGCCATGGTACACCAACATAATACCATTTTACAGGCTTGTTTCAATCTGAGAAGAATAACATGAAGTGACTGGATAAGTAACACATGCATCAGAGCTGGTGAGATTGTGATTTTGGACAAAGCAACAATGTGTATCATCATCATAATGTAGCTGAGATTTAAAACAATAAATAATGCTCTCATCTGTAACTAAGCCTGTTCAAGAATTTGCGGTCACGGATCTCTAAGGAATTAACTTAATTTGATTAAAATGATTAATTATTTGAATTAAAATGATGATAATACACATTGCTGCTTTGTACAAATTTACATTCTCACCAGCTCTGATGCATGTTACATATCCAGTCACTTCATGTTAGTCTTCTTCTGAATTAATACAGAGAACAGAAACTCAACAACGACATAAGAAAAATAATCTTTATTTAAATCAAATATTTTAAAACAATCGAGGGGTCAGACACAGGGATGTCACAATGTGACATAAGAAGAATGTTTACATGTAACATTTTAAAGAGCTTTGGGAAACTATATGAATGAATTATTGTCTTGAGTACTTGCAGGAATCAACGTGTCACACAAATATCACAGAAAGACAACAATTAAGGTTTACAGGGAGGTAGGGAGGGACAGGGAGAGGTGCAGCTTGAAGAGGTGCGTCTTCAGTTTGCGCTTGAAGATGGAAAGAGATTCTACTGTTCTGACCTCCATTATTACACTACATTATTGGCATTTGGCAGACGCTCTTATCCAGAGCGACGTACAGTTGATTAGACTAAGCAGGAGACAATCCTCCCCTGGAGCAATGCAGGGTTAAGGGCCTTGCTCAAGGGCCCAAAGGCTGTGCGGATCTTGTTGTGGCCACACCGGGAAAGCATCTCGGAACTCCAAAAAGGCCAGATATAGCCTGCAGGATTCATGCTTAAAATCATCAATCCCTGTTTCAAGACAAAACACATGCTTCATGCCTTGCCTGTATAGACATTCTGCTTAGGGGATAAAATGTTTGCATCTACCAACCATGGAAGGACAAGAGATATACACTTACCAAGCACTTTTACATTTTTACTTTATTACACCTACATATTCATGATTATCTAATCAGCCAATTGTGTGGCAGTAGTGCAATGCATACAATCATGCAGATAGGGGTCAGGAGCTTCAGTTAATGATCAACCATCTGAATGGGGGAAAAATGTATCTCAGTGACTTTGACGGTGGAATGATTGTTGGTGGCAGACAGCGAGGTTTGAATATCTCAGAAACTGATGGTCTCCTGGGATTTTCAACACTAGTCTCTCGATGTCATGATCTGTGGTCTGTGAATTAATTTCATTGTTTATTATCGTCTATTTTAGTAATTTATTGTTTTTCATTTTCATGTTTGTCTTGACAGTCATGGTATTCCCGTGTTTGTGTCTGCCTTACCATGTGCTTTTGTTTTCTTTGTCCTGAACCCCGCCCTCACCTGCCTGTTGGCCACGCCCCCTTCGGTTCATTTGCATAATCATTGTCTTGATTGATTCCTCCCAGTTCCTCGTTGTCTCCTGCCCATTAGCAGCTTCCCTCTGTTATTTAAGTTCTTCCCTTCTGTTTAGTCCCTGCCAGATCGTGCCTCAATGTTTGGAGAGAGATTCTCGTACTGTTACGAGGCGGGCAGACAGGGACCCAGGTGCAGACCAGAGGTATGAGGCAAAACAGGATTTATTGTCTACAAGAATCAACAAGAAAAAAGGCCAGACTCCAGAATCACAAGAAACACAAAATTCCAAACTCAAAAAGGTCACTGGAAACCGAGGGACAAATCTTCTCAAAAACAAAAACTCAGAAAAGTCGCCAAAAGGGCAAATCAAAAATCCAGACTCAGAAAATTTACTAATAAACAGAAAACCAAAGAATCACCAATGAACACGAGGGAGCAGAGAAAACAGGCAGAATCTCTCTCCAAACATTGAGGCACGATCTGGCAGGGACTAAACAGAAGGGAAGAACTTAAATAACAGAGGGAAGCTGCTAATGGGCAGGAGACAACGAGGAACTGGGAGGAATCAATCAAGACAATGATTATGCAAATGAACCGAAGGGGGCGTGGCTAACAGGCAGGTGAGGGCGGGGTTCAGGACAAAGAAAACACAAGCACATGGTAAGGCAGACACAAACACGGGAATACCATGACTGTCAAGACAAACATGAAAATGAAAAACAATAAATTACTAAAATAAACGATAATAAACAATGAAATTAATTCACAGACCACAGATCATGACACTCGAGTTTGCAAAGAATGTCATTCAGACCGAAATGTCGTTCTGACCAAAAATAAATTGGTTCTGAACCTGAAAAGTTGGTTCTCAGCTGGAATCAAAACCTGAAATTTTGGTTCTCAGCTCAGTCTGAAATTCAACATCTTTTCTCTCATGTTCATATTCCGTGCAGCATATTAAGAGAGATGACTAATAAAAATGTATGTTTAGTCAGGAAATGTTTGTGTGTGTGTGTGTGTGTGTGTGTGTGCGTGAGTGTGATTGTGCGCATGCATGTGTGAGTGTATTTGCGGTTGTGGTAATGGTTTATGTTCATGTTTGCGGTTGTGTTGTGCTTATGGTTATTTTCATGTTTGCGGTTGTGTTGTGGTCATGGTTTATGTTCATGTTTGTAGTTGTGGTTTGTGTTCATGTTTGTGGTTATGGTTTATGTTCATGTTTGTGGGTGTGGTTATGGTTTATGTTCATGTTTGTGGTTGTGTTGTGGTTATGGTTTATGTTCATGTTTGTGGTTGTGTTGTGGTTATGGTTTATGTTCATGTTTGTGGTTGTTTTGTAGTTATGGTTTATGTTCATGTTTGCGGTTCTTTTCTCTCCCACAGTATTATGCGAAAACACATAATTTTGAAGTTCGGCAGCGTGTGTGTCCAGTAGTCCTCAGGTGCTCTCTGTCCACGTTCAGTTTGGTAAATGAAAGAGCAGCCATGTTAAGCGGAGGTTCATTTTGGTAAATGAAAGAGCAGCCATGTTAAGTGGAGGTTGAAGGGTGTGTCCCGTAATGTGACAGGAATGGGGGCCCAGTGAAGCCCGGTGAGTACTCTGGGTTTTTTTAAGATGGCAGTTCTGGGGACGCAAGCTATCTGCTTAATTAGGTGTTCCTGACAAATTAATTATCTATGCATGGCAACTGTAGTCTATTATGCATGTAACTAAGAACAGGGTGCAGGTCATCTTGATGTCAAAACTACAGACACAAGCAGTTTGAATGTTTTGTTTAATTAGGTCAACATTTCATATTAATCTGTATATTTGCATGCAAATGCCTCTTTTAAAGTAACTGCCTATGATTAAAACCTGTTTAAATAATATGAATAAAGCTATAGGTTGACTTAGTTTTAGAAGTGAACTAGATTTCAGTGTAAGTATGCATTATTATTCTAGGCCATACGTTTCTGTGAAAGTTGAACTCAGGATTCCTTTTCATTCAGTTTTAAGACACATGTTTTATCTAAGTTTACGTTGATAAAGCGGCTGTTTAATTGCTCTACGCTAGGTATTTGTATCAGTAGTACTATCTAAATAAAAGAAACAAATTGTTCTTTTCATATACAGTCCCCTCCAAAAGTATTGGAACAGCAAGGTCAATTCCTTTGTCTTTGCTATACACTGAGTTTAAGATCAAAAGCTTTTTGAAACATCACCCATTTTAATATTGAATCCTGTTGCATTTTTATGAAGTTTGTTCGGCTCCTATGAAAAAACTGACATCTGATTTATGTATTAAATGTATTATTATGCAAACGCATTTCCGATTTGCAGTGAATTTCGTTCGGCTCACGTTTCATAAATGAGTCCCATGGATACAAAAAAAGGTGTTTCTACTCCTGTTTGATCAATCCGGCGGAATTTGTTAGTTAATTTCTGATCGCACATAAATTTGCACACGCACTTTACATACACTTTACACACACTTTACAGCACCACCAGCACTTACACAGTGTGAAACCATGCAAATGGTTTTGCTTCCTCTTTGTGGCTTCATAAGAGGCTAGGTGAAGAAGCTGGAATAGGACATGGGGCAGTGTCTCTGCATGGTAAAAGTGCTGCACCTCAGTACAGAACTGAACAGAGGTCTGACTTGCCTCTCATCTCTCATTTTCTCTGCGCCCCCCCCCCCCCCCTCTCTGTGTTAGCATGGACAGCTCTCTGTGTTAGCATGGACAGCTCTCTGTGTTAGCATGGTCAGCTCTCTGTGTTAGCATGGTCAGCTCTCTGTGTTAGCATGGACAGCTCTGTGAAAGACTAAATGACAGATATATATGGAATGTGGAATGGGTGGCATGATAAATTGACCTTCAACATGCAGAGCAGCACTGCCAGTTCTCACCAGATGAAAGAAGTCAGTCCATGTCACCCCTCTACTTGCCCAACTCCACTGGCTCCCCACCAAGTCCCCCTCCTGACCTATAAGGTGGTAAATGGCCAAGGCCCCACCTACCTCAGTGACCTCAGCACCATCCATGAACCCTTCACTCCAGCCGTTCCCTACTGCTCCATTTCCCCTGAAAACAAGTTGAGGTCAATGATTAGTTTAAAGGAGTTTTGGGCCGCGCCAATTTTGAGCTCACCAGACGCCAGTGGTGCAAATGGAACATACAATAAATAGGCAATGCATGAAACAGAAACTTGCTGCAAGGGCGTCAACAAGGTTTGAGTACATTTGAGGCTGAGCCAAAGTAATTTAGTGCTGAGCCAAGAAGCAACATTCCATATATTTTACTGTACCTGCATTGTGCATTGTTCAATTCTTAATGTTTTCATAGGTAGGACTATACCTGTTTTACTTCTCTTGTGAGTTTCCCTGGGTCTAAATCTCCTCTGAACAGAACACGGGGAAGGGGCCATTTCCACCAGAACTTAACATTCAATCGTAGTTTTTCTCCTGAGGAATGTGGTTTATGATTATGGTTGCTTATTGCCTATCCCAGATCATGTATGTGCTAGTACCAAGTTTTTTCTGAAAAGGAAGGAATTAAACTTAAAGATATACTGCCATAAACATTCATTTATAAAAAATAACTACCTTGAATACTCAAAAATGGCCTGGAGTATTAGTGGTTAAGGTGCATGACTTGGACCCATAAGGTTGGTGGTTTGATCCCCAGTGCAGCCACAATAAGATCCACACAGCTGTTGGGCCCTTCAGCAAGACCCTTAACTCTGCATTGCTCCAGGGGAGGATTGTCTCCTTCTTAGTCTAATCAACTCTGTTGCCCTGGATAAGAGCATCTGCCAAATGCCATTAATGTAATGTAATGTATGCATGGCAAATTTTAAAGTTCCATAAAATCTAATGTTGACTTGAACTGTTCTCAACATTCCACTATATTCATGCATTAGCAGGTATCCGTGCCATTGGTTCAGTGCGTTTTTACAGTGGTTATTTACAATTATGGGATAGCAATCTCCAAAATATTGTATTCAATTCAATACCTGGCACAATTTAAAAAAAATTCTGTTTTCAGGAAACACCATGTAATTCTTGAAGATCACTAACCTCGGTTTAGATGACATTGATTATTTGCATTTTTACTGTAAGAATGTTGAATTATGGGATTACAAAATTGTCCAAAATGGTAATTGTATTCAGTACATAGCACTATTTAAAAATCCATAAATAAATGGAATCAAACTGTTTTGAGGACACACTATGGAATTCTTGAAGAACACCAATTTTTGCACAGAAGTGTGCAAAAATTTGGGCACCCCTGATTTAAATAAATAATAAATCTGTATGTGATCGAAAGCAAACCTGAATTCTGAATGGTAAAGACTTAGATGGTGAATGGTAGGCATTTATATAGTGCCTTTATTCAAATCGCTGTACAATTGATGCTTCTCATTCACCCGTTCATACACACACAGACACACACACTCACACACAAACGGCGATTGGCTGCCATGCAAGGCACCAACCAGCTCGTCAGGAGCATTTAGGGGTTACGTGTCTTGCTTAGGGACACGTCAACACAGGACACTGGCAGAAATTGTCAGAAATTTGTGAAACCGGAAATCGTGACTTTATCCCAAAATATCAACAAACTAATCAGGTTAACTGAGTTAGCCATGTACGTTATGTGAAACGGGGCCCAGATGTTTGACAGCCCCTGCCAACAACAGTGTTGCTGGCCCAGGTTCATGCCCAGCCCAGCACTTTATCCCCTGCTATGGTAACATCATTCCCAAAGACAACAGGAAAGACCAAAATCCCTTAGACCCCTCTGATGTTAAGAACTATCAACCAGTATCAGTGCTTCACTTCCTGTCCAATGCTCTGGAACAAGCTGTACTTAACCAACTCCCTTCTTTTCTCCAACAGCATGTCCTGCTTGACCCTCACCAGTCCGGCTTCCGATCCGGGCACTCAACAGAGACTCTCTCCTGGCTGTGACGGAGGCACATGCCACTGCAAGAGCCTCATCCCTCTCCTCTGTCCTGATCCTGACCTGTCTGCAGAATTTGACACAGTCAACCACCAACTCCTGATTTCCACCCTGGCTGAGATGACCATTTCTGGGACTGCCCTCTCTTGGTTTGCATCCTATCTAGCAGATCTAGGTCCTAACCAGATCACCTGGAGGGGGTCTGTCTCTGTGCTCATCCCTTTCTTACAGGAGTCCCACAGGGCTTTGTCCTGCGGCTGTTTTCCCTTTACATAAAATCTCTTGGTCAGTAATTGTATCACATGGATTTTCATATCACTGTTATACTGATGATACCATTTCCCTCACCCTACCACACAGGTCAATGAGAAAATATCTGCGTGTCTGTCATCATGGATGGCCAGGCATGACCTGAAGCTCAACCTCAACAACACTGAGCTGCTCTTCATCCCTCATAGAACCTCTCTACTACAAGAACTTTCAGTCACTGTTGTGCACTACAGTGACTGCCTCCCGCTCTGCTAGGAACCTGGGGGTGGTCCTGGACGACCAGCTGGACTTCAAAGAGCAAGTCGCAGCAACATCACAGTCCTGCAGGTTCCTTCTGTATTGCATCAGGAGGATTCAACCATATCTGACCACATACTCTACACTGCTAATTGTCCCGGCTATGGTAATCTCCCTACTAGATTAGTGCAAATCACTACTTGCAAGTCTGCCAGCCTACGCCCTCAAGCGGCTACCACTCATCCAGAATGCTGCGTGCCTAATTGTCTTCAACCTTCCAAAGTTTTCACATGTCACGCCCCTGCTACAGTCACTACACTGGCTTCCAGTTGCTGCTAGGATCCGATTCAACGTCCTGACTCTGGCCTATGCTGCAGCCAACAAGACAGCCCCTCCCTACCTACAGGACATAATTCAACCCTAGACACCAGCTCCACCACTCCGTTCTGCTGCCACAGGGCAACTTGCACATCCTACCAGCCGTGTGAATGACTGTGGACCTTCTTTACTCTAGCTCCCCAGTGGAGGAACGACCTCCCCATTGCTATAAGAACTGCTCACTCTCTACCACAGTCTGAAGACTCACCTCTTCACACTGTACCATTTGGGCCCCTAATCTGATACTTTCTGTCATCCATGTGAACTAAACTTCAGGCTAAAATGGCAAAGAAACTGAATTCAAACTGTAGGAAAATAAAGCAGAAATGTCCTCTTCAGGAGTCCCCTAACCTATAGTCACTTGTTTTTCACCTGCCTATCCTTACCCCCTTTTTCACATTCACTTATTTGTACAGAATATTATACAGGTGCGTGAATATTTTGCACAGTACTGTATGTTCATGGCCTTAAAGCCAATTATATATGAATTGTACCTTATCTGGCATGTTTGGTTGTTTGTTATATGACCTTGATATGCATTGTATTGTACATCGCTTTGGATAAAAGCGTGTGCTAAATAAAATTTAATGTACTGCAATGTATAAAAGAAAGGGGCAGTGATGTTCTTGCTCTCCTCTTATCCTGATTATGCAAATGGCAGGTTTGCATGCACAACACATTTATATCAGACTATCAGCAGTAGCTAAATGTGTGCTAATAAACTGAGGCAGAAAAATATTTGACAAATAAAAATAATATTTGCAACAAAAGGTGATAAGCATCATATGTTAGGCCCTTTCATTTTAAATAATCTTTTATTTGTGTACGTGAATATTGTTACATAAGGGAAATTCCACAGTAATGTCAACCTAAGCATTACTTTCCAATTAAACTTCACATTTACCCTTAGGGTGTATATTTTGGATGACAGACTTAATTTGGCCATTGTATTAATCAGACGGCATTTTATTACCATGACAGTGCAGGATGCATTCGACTTAATTGGCCATAGTATTAATCAGATGGCATGTTATTATTATCTCTACAATATACGCCGTATCCGTCATCTCCTGACGGAGAAAGCCACCCAGCTCCTAGTCCAGGCGCTCGTCATTTCCCACCTGGATTACTGCAACTTCCTCCTAGCCGGTCTCCTAGCTTGTGCCATCAAGCCCCTCCAGCTGGTCCAGAATGCTGCAGCCAGCCTGATCACCGGTCAGCCCAGGTTGGCTCATGTCACCCCGCTCCTCATTGGCCTCCACTGGCTTCCTATTGCCACACGCATCCGATTCAAGGCCCTAGTGTTGGCATTTCAGGCTGCTAAGGGGACTGCCCCACCTTACATACAATCCTTAATCACTCCCTACTCCCTACTCCCCAGCTAGACCACTCCGGTCTGCCAGCTCTGGTCGCCTTATGGTTCCCTCGCTACGAGCACCTGGCGGTCGAGCTGCACGTTCACGCCTGTTTTCCGTTCTGGTTCCTCAGTGGTGGAATGACTTGCCTACCACTGTCAGGACAGCAGAATCCCTCCCTCTATTTCAACGCAGACTAAAAACACACCTTTTCAAACTGTACCTTAGTCCTACCTCATGATTTCCCCCGCCCCCCTTTCTGTTATCCCTATCCCTCTTGTCTAACTCCAAAAAAATAAAAATAAAATAAAAGAATAATAATTAATAATTGCACTTATGATGACTGTATGTTTAGAATAACACTTCATGTGTATTTTACTAGTTATGGGTGTGATGCTTTAACTTGTGGAAGAACCTATGCACTTGTAAGTCATTTTGGATTAAAAGCGTCTGCCAAATGACAAAAATGTAAATGTAAATGTAAAATGTTATTACCAGGACACAAATAGGTATTTTCAGTCGACCACATTGAGTAGCTTTTTGAAAGAGCTCACTGAACTTGTTCTTCACATCTGCCCCCCCAGGGGGTTTTTATGAAATTGAGAGATAAATGAAGCAAAATTAATCGAATGTAAGAGGGCTACATTTTAATTGATAATTCTAGAATCTTATAAATAAAATTTCATTAAAAATTTTCTTGTCAGAAAAGTAATTCTTCTGAGGGATTTTGTTTGTCAGTTTGCGTCCAAATGTCACATCCATAACGCAGGAATTACCCATGATCCTCTTCATAAAATGTCCATTTATTGATCCAATATCAATATGAATTGACAATATTCAATATCCTCTTTCGTTCTACACGTTGAACACATTCTGCTGATGTTTTTGTGTCCAAGTTATGAACTTTCTTTAACTGTAGCCGAATTAAAGAGATCTATCCTTTTTTGTTGGTGCAGGCTAGGTTGGCTCATTGTGCACTGTAAAAAAAGAAGATTAAACCCCAGAACCCCAACCCAAATCTGGAACATTGAATGGAAAAAAAACTCTTCCTGGTTTTATTCAGTGCAGTTCAATATGATTCTGAAGCCCAGGTCCCAACCCAGAAAATCACCTGTGTGCATCAGTCAGGTCACAGTACGGCCTTTTCAAAACAACCAAGCTACCTCATACCTATTGTACACTGTTCAAAATGTCTAGTGTCCAAGTGCTAAGAACTTAATTTAATTGAATACAATAAACACCCCCCCCCCCCACTATGTAAACAGGCACACTTTAAACAAACTGATTAGTTAAAAGCACCAGTAGGCTGAGAATATGCCTCTTGAATACACCACATATCACAGTTATTCTGTTAGTTCATTTGATGACAAGTTAAAGAGTAGTTTATTTTAACTACCAAGCTGTTTTCTTAATAAAGCCATTTTAGCAACCCAGATGTTTGATGGAAACATAAATATACACCATTCATTATTATTTTGCATCCAAAAGCTATACGCTGTGTTATAAATAAGTAGCCCCATAGACAAAAAAAAATATTTTTGTTCAATTTAACAAAAGATATGAACGAGTGCCTGGTAGGTCAAAGCTGTCAGAATTTCCGCTTCTTTGCACAATCACTTCCAACAGGAAGTAGTTTAGAAGTTCTTCCTGCTTATTTTTAAAAATATATTAACTTGTTGGGTCACACCACAGACATCAAATCTTGTGACATTTTTTTATTTATTTAGAAAATCTAGATAATGAGTAAACTATGTTTTCAGTGTTTTTTGTTTTTTGAAACTAAATAGTCTTGCACTGTTTTTCATGATGTGGTGACAGACAAAGCTGAACTATATACATCGATCAACCACAACATTAAAACCAACTGTTTAAACCAGTATTTTAATATGAAAAATTCTACAGGTCTTGGAGCATCTGTTAAGATAGACATCATCATGAACACCAGTACGTACCAAGATATTTAAATAGCAAAACAAGCAGGTGGTTTTAATGTTGTGGCTGATCAGTGTAATATATAAGTATATATTTCATAATCTTAAAAGAGGTTAATAAATACAAATACATTCATTTTAAATTGTTTCATGTAATGTATTGTGAAATTGCTTGGATATGGTTTGCAACACAAATCAAAGAATGACCCGTCTGCAAAGCTGAAAACATAAGACTGGTCTTCAACCTTCCCGAACACGCCACTCATGTCACCCCTGCTCACTTCCCTCCACTGGCTGCCCGTCATGGCTCGTATCAAATGTATAACATTGGTGCTAGCCTTCCAAGCAGTTAAGGGGTCAGCCCCAGTTTACCTCCAAAAGATCATCAGACCCTACATGCCTGCCAGACCTCTTTGTTTGGCCACCACAGGCCGCTTGGCGCCTCCCCCTCTCCGAACTTCCACCTCCTGCTCACGACTACAGTCTGTTCTGGCTCCACGGTGGTGGAATGAACTCCCCGTGGAGGTCAGAACAGTAGAATCTCTTGCCATCTTCAAGCGCAGACTGAAGACGCACCTCTTCAAGCTGCACCTCTCCCTCCCTGTGAACCTTAACTGTTGTCTTTACCTGTGTTATTTACTTGTCTCATTAGGATGACACCTTTGCTAGTTTTATTTGGCTCGGTAAGCTGTTTATTCATACATTTATGTGTTGCGGTATTACTACTTATTAAAATAATACATTTTGTAAGAATTTATTAAACAGTTTGTAAAAATGTAAGGAATATTTCTAAGTTATAGAATAATTGTTTTGTTTTTGTCTGAGGGGAAATACTTAGGGAAGTGTGCATAATAATAAAAAAATCCCTAAATAAATGGAATCAAACTGTTTTGAGGACACACTATTCTTGAAGAACACCAATTTTTGCACAGAAGTGTGCAAAAATTTGGGCACCCCTGATTTCAATTAATAATAAATCTGTATGTGATCGAAAGCAAACCTGAATTCTGAATGGTAAAGAGTTAAATGGTAAATGGTTGGAATTTATATAGTGCCTTTATCCAAATCGCTGTACAATTGATGCTTCTCATTCAAGATTCAAGATTCTTTATTGTCATTGTACAGACATACAACGAAAATCAGGTGCACTCTAGAACCAAACTCATCAATAAGTATAAAAGATTTAATAGAAAAAGTACTTCCATTCATTCACTTCCACTCATTCTACACACCACATTTATACCATGCGCTCAGTACCAACGTATGCAGTTAAACAGGATTAAAAGTCAATTTCTCATCAATGAGAATAAAGTGCATGCATGCAGTTAAAAAGGAATTAGTCCATATTGCACATGGTTTACAGTTTGGAGTTCAGTATGGAAATGGCCTTGGGATAGAAACTGTTTATAAATCTGGTGGTGCGTGTTTTAATGGACCTGTAGCGTCTTCCGGAGGGCAACAGTTCAAACATGTGATGGGTGGGGTGGAATGAGTCCTTCAGGATGTTGTGTGTCTTTTTCAGGCAACGGGAGGCGAAGATGTCGTCCAGGGCAGGTAGCTGTTGGTTAATGATGTTCTGTGCAGTCTTAATGACTCTTTGTAGGGACTTCCTGTCTGCTGCAGAGCTGCTACCATACCACACCAGGATGCTGTGTGCGAGGACACTCTCAATGGAGCAGCGGTAGAATGACACCAAGAGCTTCTTTTCCAGGTTCACCTTCCTGAGCATTCTCAGGAAGTACAGCCGCTTCCTGAGAATGCTCAGGAAGGTGAACCTGGAAAAGAAGCTCTTGGTGTCATTCTACCGCTCATTCTACCGCTCATTCTACCGCTCATTCACCCGTTCATACACACACAGACACACACACTCACACACAAACGGCGATTGGCTGCCATGCAAGGCACCAACCAGCTCGTCAGGAGCATTTAGGGGTTACGTGTCTTGCTTAGGGACACGTCAACACAGGACACTGGCAGAAATTGTCAGAAATTTGTGAAACCGGAAATCGTGACTTTATCCCAAAATATCAACAAACTAATCAGGTTAACTGAGTTAGCCATGTACGTTATGTGAAACGGGGCCCAGATGTTTGACAGCCCCTGCCAACAACAGTGTTGATGGCCCAGGTTGATGCCCAGCCCAGCACTTTATCCCCTGCTATGGTAACATCATTCCCAAAGACAACAGGAAAGACCAAAATCCCTTAGACCCCTCTGATGTTAAGAACTATCAACCAGTATCAGTGCTTCACTTCCTGTCCAATGCTCTGGAACAAGCTGTACTTAACCAACTCCCTTCTTTTCTCCAACAGCATGTCCTGCTTGACCCTCACCAGTCCGGCTTCCGATCCGGGCACTCAACAGAGACTCTCTCCTGGCTGTGACAGAGGCGCATGCCACTGCAAGAGCCTCATCCCTCTCCTCTGTCCTGATCCTGACCTGTCTGCAGAATTTGACACAGTCAACCACCAACTCCTGATTTCCACCCTGGCTGAGATGACCATTTCTGGGACTGCCCTCTCTTGGTTTGCATCCTATAGCAGATCTAGGTCCTAACCAGATCACCTGGAGGGGGTCTGTCTCTGTGCTCATCCCTTTCTTACAGGAGTCCCACAGGGCTTTGTCCTGCGGCTGTTTTCCCTTTACATAAAATCTCTTGGTCAGTAATTGTATCACATGGATTTTCATATCACTGTTATACTGATGATACCATTTCCCTCACCCTACCACACAGGTCAATGAGAAAATATCTGCGTGTCTGTCATCATGGATGGCCAGGCATGACCTGAAGCTCAACCTCAACAACACTGAGCTGCTCTTCATCCCTCATAGAACCTCTCTACTACAAGAACTTTCAGTCACTGTTAATGGCACTACAGTGACTGCCTCCCGCTCTGCTAGGAACCTGGGGGTGGTCCTGGACGACCAGCTGGACTTCAAAGAGCAAGTCGCAGCAACATCACAGTCCTGCAGGTTCCTTCTGTATTGCATCAGGAGGATTCAACCATATCTGACCACATACTCTACACTGCTAATTGTCCCGGCTATGGTAATCTCCCTACTAGATTAGTGCAAATCACTACTTGCAAGTCTGCCAGCCTACGCCCTCAAGCGGCTACCACTCATCCAGAATGCTGCGTGCCTAATTGTCTTCAACCTTCCAAAGTTTTCACATGTCACGCCCCTGCTACAGTCACTACACTGGCTTCCAGTTGCTGCTAGGATCTGATTCAACGTCCTGACTCTGGCCTATGCTGCAGCCAACAAGACAGCCCCTCCCTACCTACAGGACATAATTCAACCCTAGACACCAGCTCCACCACTCCGTTCTGCTGCCACAGGGCAACTTGCACATCCTACCAGCCGTGTGAATGACTGTGGACCTTCTTTACTCTAGCTCCCCAGTGGAGGAACGACCTCCCCATTGCTATAAGAACTGCTCACTCTCTACCACAGTCTGAAGACTCACCTCTTCACACTGTACCATTTGGGCCCCTAATCTGATACTTTCTGTCATCCATGTGAACTAAACTTCAGGCTAAAATGGCAAAGAAACTGAATTCAAACTGTAGGAAAATAAAGCAGAAATGTCCTCTTCAGGAGTCCCCTAACCTATAGTCACTTGTTTTTCACCTGCCTATCCTTACCCCCTTTTTCACATTCACTTATTTGTACAGAATATTATACAGGTGCGTGAATATTTTGCACAGTACTGTATGTTCATGGCCTTAAAGCCAATTATATATGAATTGTACCTTATCTGGCATGTTTGGTTGTTTGTTATATGACCTTGATATGCATTGTATTGTACATCGCTTTGGATAAAAGCGTGTGCTAAATAAAATTTAATGTACTGCAATGTATAAAAGAAAGGGGCAGTGATGTTCTTGCTCTCCTCTTATCCTGATTATGCAAATGGCAGGTTTGCATGCACAACACATTTATATCAGACTATCAGCAGTAGCTAAATGTGTGCTAATAAACTGAGGCAGAAAAATATTTGACAAATAAAAATAATATTTGCAACAAAAGGTGATAAGCATCATATGTTAGGCCCTTTCATTTTAAATAATCTTTTATTTGTGTACGTGAATATTGTTACATAAGGGAAATTCCACAGTAATGTCAACCTAAGCATTACTTTCCAATTAAACTTCACATTTACCCTTAGGGTGTATATTTTGGATGACAGACTTAATTTGGCCATTGTATTAATCAGACGGCATTTTATTACCATGACAGTGCAGGATGCATTCGACTTAATTGGCCATAGTATTAATCAGATGGCATGTTATTATTATCTCTACAATATACGCCGTATCCGTCATCTCCTGACGGAGAAAGCCACCCAGCTCCTAGTCCAGGCGCTCGTCATTTCCCACCTGGATTACTGCAACTCCCTCCTAGCCGGTCTCCTAGCTTGTGCCATCAAGCCCCTCCAGCTGGTCCAGAATGCTGCAGCCAGCCTGATCACCGGTCAGCCCAGGTTGGCTCATGTCACCCCGCTCCTCATTGGCCTCCACTGGCTTCCTATTGCCACACGCATCCGATTCAAGGCCCTAGTGTTGGCATTTCAGGCTGCTAAGGGGACTGCCCCACCTTACATACAATCCTTAATCACTCCCTACTCCCTACTCCCCAGCTAGACCACTCCGGTCTGCCAGCTCTGGTCGCCTTACGGTTCCCTCTCTACGAGCACCTGGCGGCCGAGCTGCATGTTCACGCCTGTTTTCCGTTCTGGTTCCTCAGTCGTGGAATGACTTGCCTACCACTGTCAGGACAGCAGAATCCCTCCCCCTATTTCAACGCAGACTAAAAACACACCTTTTCAAACTGTACCTTAGTCCTACCTCATGATTTCCCCCGCCCCCCTTTCTGTTATCCCTATCCCTCTTGTCTAACCCAAAAAAATAAAAATAAAATAAAAGAATAATAATTAATAATTGCACTTATGATGACTGTATGTTTAGAATAACACTTCATGTGCATTTTACTAGTTATGGATGTGATGCTTTAACTTGTGGAAGAACCTATGCACTTGTAAGTCACTTTGGATTAAAAGCGTCTGCCAAATGACAAAAATGTAAATGTAAATGTAAAATGTTATTACCATGACAGTGCAGGATGCATTATCACACAAATAGGTATTTTCAGTCGACCACATTGAGTAGCTTTCTGAAAGAGCTCACTGAACTTGTTCTTCACATCTGCCCCCCCAGGGGGTTTTTATGAAATTGAGAGATAAATAAAGCAAAATTAATCGAATGTAAGAGGGCTACATTTTAATTGATAATTCTAGAATCTTATAAATAAAATTTTATTAAAAATTTTCTTGTCAAAAAAGTAATTCTTCTGAGGGATTTTGTTTGTCAGTTTGCGTCCAAATGTCACATCCATAACGCAGGAATTACCCATGATCCTCTTCATAAAATGTCCATTTATTGATCCAATATCAATATGAATTGACAATATTCAATATCCTCTTTCGTTCTACATGTTGAACACATTCTGCTGATGTTTTTGTGTCCGAGTTATGAACTTTCTTTAATTGTAGCCGAATTAAAGAGATCTATCCTTTTTTGTTGGTGCAGGCTAGGTTGGCTCATTGTGCACTGTAAAAAAAGAAGATTAAACCCCAGAACCCCAACCCAAATCTGGAACATTGAATGGAAAAAAAACTCTTCCTGGTTTTATTCAGTGCAGTTCAATATGATTCTGAAGCCCAGGTCCCAACCCAGAAAATCACCTGTGTGCATCAGTCAGGTCACAGTACGGCCTTTTCAAAACAACCAAGCTACCTCATACCTATTGTACACTGTTCAAAATGTCTAGTGTCCAAGTGCTAAGAACTTAATTTAATTGAATACAATAAACACCCCCCCCCCACTATGTAAACAGGCACACTTTAAACAAACTGATTAGTCAACAGCACCAGTAGGCTGAGAATATGCCTCTTGAATACACCACATATCACAGTTATTCTGTTAGTTCATTTGATGACAAGTTAAAGAGTAGTTTATTTTAACTACCAAGCTGTTTTCAGTCTTGGTAACATTTGTTTTGAATTTGAAAAAATATCTAAAAAGGGATTCCCTTCATTAAATTTTCTGACAGCTCTAGAAATGATGCTGGTTCACTCCAGTACTGGAGCAGAGTAAAATCTTTAGGACACACTTGCAGTCTGCGGCTGTAGCTGGTTCATACACAATTGTCTGATCAAGATATTATTTTGCTAGTTAAATAATTAAGAGCAGAAGTTGGAACAAAATCCTGAAGCGGATTGGCCCTTGCTGTGCACCCCTAGATTATAGTGATCGGATATTCAATGTCATTTATTTCCTGTATGTTGGGTGGTTCCACCACAAACAACACATGTTACAAATTGGTGTGAGAAGTAAGACAACAGACAGGTCCACAGTGAAGACCACAGTGAATGGTGACCACAGTGAATGGTGGTAACACCAAAGAGAGTATACACCAAAGACAACAGCACAGAAATATGCTAATTTCTTAACAAAGCCATTTTAGCTACCCAGATGTTTGATGGCAACATAAATATACATTTGCATCCAAAAGCTATACTCTGTGTTATAAATAAGTAGCCCTATAGACAAAAAAAATATTTTTGTTCAATTTAACAAAAGATATGAACGAGTGCCTGGTAGGTCAAACCTGTCAGAATTTCAGCTTCTTTGCACAATCACTTCCAACAGGAAGTAGTTTAGAAGTTCTTCCTGCTTATTTTTAAAAATATATTAACTTGTTGGGTCACACCACAGACATCAAATCTTGTGACATTTTTTTATTTATTTAGAAAATCTAGATAATGAGTAAACTATGTTTTCAGTGTTTTTTGTTTTTTGAAACTAAATAGTCTTGCACTGTTTTTCATGATGTGGTGACAGACAAAGCTGAACTATATACATCGATCAACCACAACATTAAAACCAACTGTTTAAACCAGTATTTTAATAGGAAAAATTCTCCAGGTCTTGGAGCATCTGTTAAGATAGACATCATCATGAACACCAGTACGTACCAAGATATTTAAATAGCAAAACAAGCAGGTGGTTTTAATGTTGTGGCTGATCAGTGTAATATATAAGTAGTACACATTTCATAATCTTAAAAGAGGTTAATAAATACAAATACATTCATTTTAAATTGTTTCATGTAATGTAATGTGAAATTGGTTGGATATGGTTTGCAACACAAATCAAAGAATGACCCGTTTGCAAAGCTGAAAACATAAGACTGGTCTTCAACCTTCCCAAACACGCCACTCATGTCACCCCCTGCTCACTTCCCTCCACTGGCTGCCCGTCATGGCTCGTATCAAATGTATAACATTGGTGCTAGCCTTCAAGCAGTTAAGGGGTCAGCCCCAGCTTACCTCCAAAAGATCATCAGACCCTACACCCCTGCCAGACCCCGGCCACCACAGGACGCCTGGCACCTCCCCCTCTCCGAACTTCCACCTCCTGCTCACGACTACAGTCTGTTCTGGCTCCACGGTGGTGGAATGAACTCCCCATTGAGCTCAGAACAGCAGAATCTCTTGCCATCTTCAAGCGCAGACTGAAGACGCACCTCTTCAAGCTGCACCTCTCCCTCCCTGTGAACCTTAACTGTTGTCTTTACCTGTGTTATTTACTTGTCTCATTAGGATGACACCTTTGCTAGTTTTATTTGGCTCGGTAAGCTGTTTATTCATACATTTATGTGTTGCGGTATTACTACTTATTAAAATAATACATTTTGTAAGAATTTATTAAACAGTTTGTAAGAATGTGAGGAATATTTCTAAGTTATAGAATAATTGCTTTGTTTTTGTCTGAGGGGAAATACTGCATAAGAAGTGTGCATAATGCAATGTGTGCATACACAGCCACCTCATGGGTGCACGTATTTAGGATACTGAACCAAACAGCCGTTGGGCCCTTGAGCAAGGCCCTTAACCCTGCAGTGCTCCAGGGGAGGATTGTCTCCTGCTTAGTCTAATCAACTGTATGTCGCTCTGGATAAGAGCGTCTGCCAATTGCCAATAATGTATGTGTGTGTGTGTGCGCGTGCGCGTGTGTGTGTAGGGGAGAGCCGGGTCGAAAGTAACGCTTACTTGTTTGATTCCAAATCAAACAAGAATTCTCTTTACTTTCAACACATGTACAATTACATGGTATATGATACATTACATCATATATTGTTATCGTAAGACAATTAGATGTTTAAGGACCAAGGATAAAAACAAATATCTTCAAGATATTTAAGGCCATTAAAGTCATGGACTGTGGTCTGCAGAACAAACTACAAGGTGTTGTGAAATCCCTGCCATGGTACACCAACATAATACCATTTTACAGGCTTGTTTCAATCTGAGAAGAATAACATGAAGTGGCTGGATAAGTAACACATGCATCAGAGCTGGTGAGAATGTGATTTTTGACAAAGCAACAATGTGTATCATCATCATAATGTAGCGGAGATTTAAAACAATAAATAATGCTCTCATCTGTAACTAAGCCTGTTCAAGAATTTGCGGTCACGGATCTCTAAGGAATTAACTTAATTTGATTAAAATGATTAATTATTTGAATTAAAATGATGATAATACACATTGCTGCTTTGTACAAATTCACATTCTCACCAGCTCTGATGCATGTTACATATCCAGTCACTTCATGTTAGTCTTCTTCTGAATTAATACAGAGAACAGAAACTCAACAACGACATAAGAAAAATAATCTTTATTTAAATCAAATATTTTAAAACAATCGAGGGGTCAGACACAGGGATGTCACAATGTGACATGAGAAGAACGTTTACATGTAACATTTTAAAGAGCTTTTGGAAACTATATGAATTAATTATTGTCTTGAGTACTCTCGAGGGTGCGTGAGCCTGAAGGAATGTGGTGCGCAACTACCTTGTGCTTGGTGCCAATTCCTCTTTCATTACATTACATTACATTAATGGCATTTGGTAGACGTATCCATAGTGATGTACAACAAACTGCTTACCTAGCCAAACTAAACATCCTGATACACAAGGAAATATCACAGAAAGAGAACAATTAAGGTTTACAGGGAAGTAGGGAGGGACAGGGAGAGGTGCAGCTTGAAGAGGTGCGTCTTCAGTTTGCGCTTGAAGATGGAAAGAGATCCTACTGTTCTGACCTCCATTATTACACTACATTATTGGCATTTGGCAGATGCTCTTATCCAGAGTGACATACAGTTGATTAGACTAAGCAGGAGACAATCCTCCTCTGGAGCAATGCAGGGTTAAGGGCCTTGCTCAAGGGCCCAACGGCTGTGCGGATCTTGTTGTGGCCACACCGGGAAAGCATCTCGGAACTCCAAAAAAGGCAAGATATAGCCTGCAGGAAATCATGCTTAAAATCATCAATCCCTGTTTCAAGACAAAAAAAGACATGCTCATTCATGCCTTGCCTGTTAATATAGACATTCTGCTTAGGGGATAAAATGTTTGCATCTACCAACCATGGAAGGACAAGAGATATACACTTACCACGCACTTTTACATTTTTACTTTATTACACCTACATATTCATGATTATCTAATCAGCCAATTGTGTGGCAGCAGTGCAATGCATACAATCATGCAGATAGGGGTCAGGAGCTTCAGTTAATGATCAACCATCAGAATGGGGGAAAAAACACTAGTCTCTCGAGTTTGCAAAGAATGTCGTTCTGACCAAAAATAAATTGGTTCTGAACCTGAAAAGTTGGTTCTCAGCTGGAATCAAAACCTGAAATGTTGGTTCTCAGCTCTATCTAAAATTCAAGATCTTTTCTCTCATGTTCATATTCCGTGCAGCATATTTAGAGAGATGACTAATAAAAATTTATGTTTAGTCAGGAAATGTTCCTTTGTGTCTGTGTGAGTGTGATTGTGCGCGTGCATGTGTGAGTGTATTTGCGGTTGTGGTTATGGTTTATGTTCATGTTTGCGGTTGTGTTGTGCTTATGGTTATTTTCATGTTTGAGGTTGTGTCCTGGTCATGGTTTATGTTCATGTTTGTGGTTGTGGTTGTGGTTTATGTTCATGTTTGTGGTTGTGGTTTGTGTTCATGTTTGTGGTTATGTTTTTTGTTCATGTTTGTGGGTGTGGTTTTGGTTTATGTTCATGTTTGTGGTTGTTTTGTGGTTATGGTTTATGTTCATGTTTGTGGTTCTTTTCTCTCCCACAGTATAATGCGAAAACACATAATTTTGAAGTTCGGCAGCGTGTGTGTCCAGTAGTCCTCAGGTGCTCTCTGTCCACGTTCAGTTTGGTAAATGAAAGAGCAGCCATGTTAAGCGGAGGTTCAGTTTGGTAAATGAAAGAGCAGCCATGTTAAGCGGAGGTTCAGTTTGGTAAATGAAAGAGCAGCCATGTTAAGCGGAGGTTGAAGGGTGTGTCCCGTAATGTGACAGGAATGGGGGACCAGTGAAGCCCGGTGACTACTCTGGGTTTCTTTAAGATGGCGGTTCTGGGGACGCAAGCTATCTGCTTAATTAGGTGTTCCTGACAAATTAACTATCTATGGATGGCAGCTGTAGTCTATTATGCATGTAACTTAGGAACAGGGTGCAGGTCATCTTGATGTCAAAACTACAGACACAAGCAGTTTGAATGTTTTGTTTAATTAGGTCAACATTTCATATTAATCTGTATATTTGCATGCAAATGCCTCTTTTAAAGTAGCTGCCTATGATTAAAACCTGTTTAAATAATATGAATAAAGCTATAGGTTGACTTAGTTTTAGAAGTGAACTAGATTTCACTGTAAGTATGCATTATTATTCTAGGCCATACGTTTCTGTGAAAGTTGAACTTAGGATTCCTTTTCATTCAGTTTTAAGACACATGTTTTATCTAAGTTTACGTTGATAAAGCGGCTGTTTAATTGCTCTACGCTAGGTATTTGTATCAGGAGCACTATCTAAATAAAAGAAACAAATTGTTATTTTCATATACAGTCCCCTCAAAAAGTATTGGAACAGCAAGGTCAATTCCTTTGTCTTTGCTATACACTGAGTTTGAGATCAAAAGCTTTTGTTTCTGGTATTTGTTAAACAACTTAAAACATACCACCTTTTCTATGAGATCACCCAATTTTTAGGTGAGCAAAAGAATTGGAACATGTGACTGACAAATGTTTGTTATTGCCCAGATGTGTCCTATTAGATTGATTGCTTAAACAATAAATAGTTCTGAATGTTTACTCTTGGTTTTAGCCTTGGGTTTTGCCTGTGAAGACTGCATTTGTGTGGAAAAGATGAACCAACATGAAGACCAGAGACCTGTCTTTCATAGAAAAGCAAGCCATTTTGAAGCTGAGAAAAGAGGGAAAATCATTGGGGATAGCTTGTACAACAACTTGGAATGTCATGACAAAGAAAGAAACCACTGGTGTACTGAGCAACAGAAATCAAACAGGTTGACCAATGAAGACAGCAGTTGAGGACAGAAACATTGTGAGAGCTGTGAAGAAAAACCACAAAACATCACATCAATGACATCACAATCTCCACAGGGCAGGGGTGAATGTATACAATTAACTGTTTGAAGAAGACTCAGAGAGCAGCAATATAGAGGCTATACCTCAAGATGCAAACCACTCATCAGTAGTAAGAATCAGAAATAATCAGAAGGCGAGATTACAATTTGCAAAGAAGTACAGAGATGAGCCACAGAGGTTCTGGAACAATGTTTTATGGACCGTTGAGACCAAGAACAGATCTGCTCCTGATCCAAAACATTCAAGCTCAGCTGTGGAGGAAGTGCCATGCCTTGGGCTTGCATGGCTGCTTCTGGAGTGGGCTCATTTATCGTTATTGATGATATAACTCATGATGGTAGAAGCAGGATGAATTCAGAAGTCTACAAAAATATTTTTACTGCCAACTTAGAAACTAATGGGGAGGAATTTCATCATGCAGCAAGACAGTGACCTAAAACACACTGCTATCACAGCAAGAACTTCATTACGGAGAAAAAGTGTAAGGTTTTAGACTGGCCAAGTCAATCACCAGACCTAAACCCAATTGAGCATGCATTTCACCTCCTGAAGAGGAGGAACCCCCCCCCCCGAAACAAACAACTGAAACGGCTGCAGTAACAGCCTGGAAAAGCATCACAAAATAAGAATGCAACAGTTTGATGATGCCAGTGGGTTGCAGGCTTGATGAAGTTATTACAAGCAAGGGATATGCTACCAAATACAAAGTGTTATTTACTTTCATTTATGTAAATACTCTCTGTTCCAATACTTTTTCTCACCTAAAAATTGGGTGGTCTGATACCAAAAGTAGTACATCTCGGTGAAAATACGAGGAAATAAAAGCTGAAATTCTGAACTCAGTGTATTGCAAAAACAAAGGAATTGGCCTTGCTGTTCCAATACTTTTGGAGGGGACTGTACATTGTAGTGTTCGCAAAGACAACTTACATAGTAGCTGTAACACACAGTCATATAATGAAAAAATCTGATCATGTGACGGCTACACAGCATTTTAAAAATGAAGTTCTCATGTTTTCTTGGCCATCTCTATAAAGGTACAATAGGTAACATTTTTGTGTTAAAACATTGTTACAAGACCACCGTAAATCCCTTCCTATCATTGAAAAAGGTTCACTGACATGCTGACTCTCCCTCTGCCTGTGTTTATTGTCCTTCGGGTTTCAAAGTGTACATTTGTCGGGCCATCAAATGTTTCAAAACATTGTACAGCTGTACAGCAATTAAAGCTCATTGTAAAAACAACGATAGCTAAACTTGAGTTTGACTTTCTATTTATTTGCAGATAAATAACAGAAAGTGAGAAAGCTCACTGGCTTTCTGATTTGAATCAGGCATAGTAAGACTCTTATACACACTTTTCCAGAAGGGGGGGCTTCACCAAAACAAAAAGATATGTAGCTGGCCACAAACATTTATCAGTATTTTGTCTTCAGAATACCCCTTGTTGACCTTGCTGTAAGACCAGAATGTGCTAGCTGAGAAGCAGGTCAAAGATATTTGTAATCATGTGATTGCCTTTATATTAACACACATTGTCAATTAAGAATCAATTAAGAAAATTGCCCTTTCAGTCGTTTGTGGTAGACTATCATATCTTCATTGTATAGCCAGTTGGTTATGCAGCCAAATAACTTGCCTGCTCACAATATAGTTGGCTAGCTAAAGTGAAAACTTCAAAAAGACAAAAACTATAAATAGTGTTGTGTAGCACACCAAAGTCAAGATATCATAAAGTCACCAGTTCTGAGAACATTTTCTTACTTGAACACTACGAAAAGACGGCAGGCTCTGTTGCGTTTGTCACTGTCAGCTTTCCAAAACAGTGCATGAGAACACTGAACTGTACAATAACGATTTATATTACGCATTATATTCATCGAAGCATAAACAATGTTGTGGTTTGAGGTTGTCTGTTGTTGCAATTCCTCTCTTAACCATTAGGAGTCCGAAATTACCTATTGTACCTTTAAATTGCCTGAAATTGATTTCTCTGGTCCTTATTAGGTCATTTAGGGGCGTCAATTTATGCGAATCATTAGATTTGTGCGCACGCTTTTTGTTTACAATTGATTGGTTTTCATCAACATATGGGGCCTCATTTATCTATATTTTCCGAAATCCGTGTGCAAATGTATGTGTGATTGGAAACAACCTAAAAAATGTGCGGGATTAATGAAACAGGAGTAGACATAGCTTTTTTTCGTATCCACTTGTGTATGTTGATGAATACAAATCAATCATAAGCAAAAAGAGTGCACAAAAATTGCCAGCCCTAAAATACCTTATACGGACCATGGAAATCAATTTCAGGCAATTTAAAGAGATGGCAGAGAAAAGATGAGAAATTTGTTTTAAAAGACCATGTAGCTACAGCTACAGGTCTTATCGAACATGAAAATAGACTTTATATCAAAATGTATTTAGGACTTATCATATTCTATGCTATGATGTTTTCCTGTAATAAACTTGAACTCTTCGTTGTTTATTCTGTTCAAAGATGGGAAATGAAGCTGAAGAAACATAAAGCAATGTGCCAAACCTGACGAAGATTACATTACATTACATTACATTCATGGCATTTGGCAGACGCTCTTATCCAGAGCGACATACAACAAAGTGCATACCCATAACCAGGGATAAGTGCGCTGAAAGACCCTAGAGGGAAGTACAATTTCAATTGCTACCCGTACAACAAAGATAAGGACCAGGGCCTATTTGAATTTTTTAAAAATATATTTTTTAAACAAACAATAAACAAACAAGCAGCAAAGCAAAAGTGACCAAACTTAACTAGCCAAACACTGCTTACCTAGCCAACTAAAAATACCGATACACAAAAAAGTAAATCACAGAAAGACAACAATTAAGGTTCACAGGGAGGTAGGGAGGGACGGGGAGAGGTGCTGCTTGAAGAGGTGCGTCTTCAGTTTGCACTTGAAGGTGGGGAGAGATTCTACAGTTCTGACCTCAACGGGGAGTTCATTCCACCTCCGTGGAGCCAGAACAGACAGTTGTCGTGAGCGTGAGGTGGAAGTTCGGAGAGGGGGAGGTGCCACGCGGCCTGTGGAGGCTGAACGAAGGTCTGGCAGGGGTGTAGGGTCTGATGATTTTTTGTAGGTACGCTGGGGAAGACCCCTTAACTGCTTGGAAGGCAAGCACCTGTTCTGAATTTGATGCGAGCCATGACAGGCAGCCAGTGGAGGGAAGTAAGCAGGGGGGTGACATGTGAGTATTTGGGAAGGTTGAAGACCAGACGAGCTGCTGCATTCTGGATAAGTTGGCGGGGTCTGATGGCGGATGCTGGGAGGCCAGCCAAGAGGGAATTGCAGTAGTCCAGGCGGGACAGAACCATTGCTTGGACCAGGAGCTGGGTCGAGTAGGGGGTGAGAAAGGGGCAGATTCTCCGTATGTTGTATAGGAAGAACCATGCATGACCGGATCACCGCTGCAATGTTCTCGGAGAGGGACAGTCTGCTGTCCATCACCACGCCAAGGTTCCTTGCACTGGGTGATGGCGTAAGTGTGGTATCCCCGAGGGAAATGGAGAGATCCAGAAGGGGAGAGGTATTAGCAGGGATGAATATCATTTCAGTCTTACCTGGGTTGAGCTTTAGATGGTGGTTGTCCATCCAGCTCTGGATGTCACTCAGGCAAGCTGAGATACGGGCTGAAACCTGTGTATCAGATGGTGGGAACGAGATGAAGAGTTGCAGTGGTAGGATAGCCCATGTGCAGTGATCACAGGGCCAAGGGAACAAGTGTAAAGAGCAAAAAGAAACGGGCCTAGGACTGAGCCCTGGGGAACTCCTGTGGCAAGGGGCAGAGGTGTCAATACCGTACCAGCCCAGGCAACCTTGAAGGAGCGACCAGAGAGGTAGGACTCAATCCAGTCCAGGTCTGTGCCACAGATGCCCGTTGCTGACAGGGCGGACAGGAGGATGAGGTGATCCACAGTGTCGAAGGCAGCAGAGAGATCTGGAAGAATGAGGACAGAGGAGAGGGAGGCTGCTCATGCGGCATGGAGTGATTCACTGACAGAGAGGAGCGCGGTCTCTGTCGAGTGGCCCGATCTAAAGCCAGACTGATGGGGGTCTAGCAGGTTGTTGTTAGAAAAGATCCACTGGGATCTAAATGTTGTCTACAATAAAGGTGTGTAAGGAACATATCAGCGTGTTGGCTTTCTTCTTTTCATCCAAACTAACATCTAAACATTGGTAATTAGCCTACTTTTGTTTATATAGGCTACATAAACTACATATGCCCCACATAGGACAGGATTAAAATGTGGAGCGGCATCCAACCTGCTGTATTTTCCGACACCTCAGAGATATTGTTGACTTCCACATACTGTGGAACAGGTAAACAAAAATGGTTTGACATAAAACTGGAGGCAACATTATAAAATTATAGGAGAGATGTTATTGTCTGGTACGATCAAGGACCAATATATTTTCACTGTCCTGTGGCAGTCCGCAAGCTGAGTTTTGAATATGAATATGAAGTAAATCATGCTTTAATCTTCTCTTAAAGAAATACATATACATGTAATGTAAATAGAGCCTAATGCTGTGTTCACGTTATATCGGAATGACCAAATTACCACCTTCCGATTGGGAAAAATTGTTCCCTTCAACCTCTGACATTAAACGCGAGGCAAAACAAACAAACAAACAAACGAAACTCACAAACAAATTAAGTGCATCGGCCACATGTCATTCCACTTCTATACCATGTTTGAACTTGAACTTGCCGTTATTGTTCGTTATGGTCAGCTCTCTGTGTTAACATGGACAGCTCTCTGTGTTAGCATGGACAGCTCTCTGTGTTAGCACGGTCAACTCTCTGTGTTAGCACGGACAGCTCTCTGTGTTAGCATGGACAGCTCTCTGTGTTAGCATGGACAGCTCTCTGTGTTAGCATGGTCAGCTCTCTGTGTTAGCATGGACAGCTCTCTGTGTTAGCATGGTCAGCTCTCTGTGTTAGCACGGTCAACTCTCTGTGTTAGCATGGACAGCTCTCTGTGTTAGCACGGTCAGCTCTCTGTGTTAGCATGGTCAGCTCTCTGTGTTAGCACGGTCAACTCTCTGTGTTAGCATGGACAGCTCTCTGTGTTAGCACGGTCAACTCTCTGTGTTAGCATGGACAGCTCTCTGTGTTAGCATGGTCAGCTCTCTGTGTTAGCATGGACAGCTCTCTGTGTTAGCATGGACAGCTCTCTATGTTAACATGGACAGCTCTCTGTGTTAGCATGGTCAGCTCTCTGTGTTAGCACGGACAGCTCTCTGTGTTAGCATGGACAGCTCTCTGTGTTAGCACGGACAGCTCTCTGTGTTAGCATGGACAGCTCTCTGTGTTAGCATGGCCAGCTCTCTGTGTTAGCACGGTCAACTCTCTGTGTTAGCATGGACAGCTCTCTGTGTTAGCACGGTCAGCTCTCTGTGTTAGCATGGACAGCTCTCTGTGTTAGCATGGTCAGCTCTCTGTGTGAACATGGTCAGCTCTCTGTGTTAGCATGGACAGCTCTGTCTGTTAGCACGGTGGCGAAAGTGTAGCTTAAGTGGAGAGAATATAATAGTGAAGGAGAGGGAGAGAGGAGCAAAATAACTGGTAAATAACTAACTGACAACTAGATCAACAGGGTTCTCAAAAGGTGTCGAAAGGCTCAGTTTATTTAGCAACGTCATTTGAATTCACTAAAGTTTCTGGATTCTTTTCACAAACTGATGGAATTGGTTATAGTTGGATGACATTGTCCGCCCGGCTGTGTGGGGCCACAGCCAGGCTGGATATTGTCGGGGTTGAGGAGGCCCTGTTAACCAGCCCAGGCCCTAGGAACACTGGCCCTGAGGGGTGCCTCTACGTTCCAGAAGCTGTGCGCACACAAGCTCTCTCCTGGGCTCCCGCCTCCTGTCTGGCTTGTCACCCTGGAACCTATCCCATAGGTGAGCCACTATGAGGAGGGATACTGCAGAATATGTCGCCACTGTCCCAGTGATCTCCTCCAACCCCTGGCTGTGCCTCATTGCCCCCTGGTCCCAAAGTCACGAGACTACTGGCTTCAGAGGGGAACATGGTGGTCATGACTATTTTGGACCACTTTTCCAACGCTGTACATTTTGTTTGCCATTGCCCAAACTCCCCTCCGCCATGGAAACAGCGGTACTTTTGGTACTACACGTATTACACATACAAACCTCCATGGCCTTCCCCGGGAGGTTGTTTCTGATAGGGGTTCGGCAACAGCAGTGGGTGGGGTTGGTTGGCCCCAGACAGACCTGGATGGCTGTGCTGGTGGTGTGGGTGGGTTTGGTCGGGCTGTGTCGAAGTGTCCCTGAGCAAGACACCTAACGACCAAATGCTCCAATCGCCGTTGATGTGTGAGTGTGTGTATGAGTGGGTGAATGAGAAGCATCAATTGTACAGCGCTTTGGATAAAGGCACTATATAAATTCCAACCATTTACCATTTACCATTTACAACAGCCATGAGCCATTTGTAATAAAACTACAGAATATATTTGCCATTTCCTCCATGCAGAATTTTTCAGAATCATCCTTGGGGTTGTAAGGGCAATTTTACAATGAAATTGACAATGTGTGTGTTAACATAGAGACAATCACATGATTAAAAATAACCTTTTATTATAATCTTTATTACAAATTAGACCACTTTCTGAATTCAATGCTTAGGAAATATGCTCTATAATAGATGGATTTAGACTAAGAATTGTCCTCTCACTCAAACAGACGACCAGCCTGTGAGATTGCTGTCTCTGCTTCTCCTAGAAGGCGGTTGCTTGCACATTACAATCTTATGGCAAGGTCAGAGTTTATCTGGAGACAAAATAATAATAATAATCCTAAATTGTCTTTGTTGTTTTTGTCTCCGCCCTTGTGGAAAGGTACTAAGATTGTATATATAAGTCATACTGTATGTGTGTTTCAAATCAGAGAGCCGGTAAGCCTTGCCACTTTCTGTATCTATTTACAAATCAATAAGAAAGTTAAACTCAAGTAAATGGTTGTTTTGCTGTGGATCTGTTTGATCAGACGATGCTCACCAAGACGTGAAAATGGTTTTCCCCTAACACAGGGGTCGGCAACCCTGGTCCTGTAGAGCCGCAGGGTGTGCTGGCTTTCGTCTCCACCTTAAAATAAGCAAGCGACTCAGACCCAAGAAACCAGGTGAGGTGAGTTAACCGTGTAATCAACGGCTTTCATTGATCAATTAATGCCAAGCAACAACGAAAGCCAGCACACCCTGCAGCTCTCCAGGACCAGGGTTGCTGACCCCTGCCCTAACAGGATACTCCCATCTTCAGTTCAGACCACAGATTTTTCATGGGATTTAAGTTTAGTTTAAGATGGCCACTGCAGAACATGGTTGTTTTTATTTAGCCATTTCTGTGTGGATTTTGTATGGACAGTGTGTTTGTTGACACAAAAAAAGTCTCAGCTTCCTAGCAGAGGCGAGCAGACTTCCTGGTACTTTGTTGAATGAATTGTGCCTTAAATAGTGCCCCTGGACCAGTGGCAGCAAAACAACTCCAAAACATCAATGACCCAGCTCCATATTTGACAGTAGGTATGAGGTGCTGGCGGCACGGATGGTGCAGTGGGTAGCACTGCCGCCTCACAGCAAGGAGGTCCTGGGTTCGAATCCCTGTTGGCCGGGGCCTCTCTGTGCGGAGTTTGCATGTTCTCCCCGTGTCTGCGTGGGTTTCCTCCGGGTACTCCGGTTTCCTCCCACAGTCCAAAGACATGCAGGTTAGGCTGATTGGAGAGTCTAAATTGCCCGTAGGTATGAGTGTGTGAGTGACTGGTGTGTGTGCCCTGCGATGGACTGGCGACCTGTCCAGGGTGTATTCCTGCCTTTCGCCCAATGTATGCTGGGATAGGCTCCAGCCCCCATGCAACCCTGTTCAGGATAAGCGGGTTAAGATAATGGATGGATGGATGGGTATGAGGTGCTTATCCTTGTATACACACCTGTCGCTGGTGTGTATGGCCAAAAAGATTTATTTTGGTCTCACCTGACCATAGCACTCTCTTCCAGTCATAATTCCAATGAGTTTTGGCAAATTCAAGATGCTTGGTTTTGTTTATTGTGCTCAGGAAGGGCTGTCTTCGTGCCACCCTTCCAAAGAGTTTGTTGGTATGGAGGTGCCATTTTATGTTTCTTTGTTTGTTTGTTTTTTAGACTACAATCTATCTCTGCAATTCCAAAACTGTGATCCTTGGATTACTTATAGTCTCCGTCACCATCTTCCTTACATTCTGTGGGGATAATATGCCTTGCATTCACTTCTTGGCAGGTTCGCAATCATTCCATATGCCTTTTTATTATTGCCCTTACAGTGCTAAGCGGTATATTTAACTGTTTATGTATTTTGTTGTACCCATTACCTGACTTGTGATGGTCAATTACCATCTGTGTCTTCTGAATCTTTGGCTTTTCCCATGCTGATGGTTGACAAGCGGATTTTGCATGCTTGTTACAAGTGAAGTGATGGAATGGCACAATATAGTTCCTTTAATGTAAGCACAATATTAATAAAAAAATCGGGAAAGAAGACAATAGCACTGGTACATTGGCTACTTTACTCCACTCATTAGTTCAGTGAGTGCTAAGAAAGAGCACAATCAGACTGAAGCCACAGGGGCAGCTGATGCTAAGGTCACAAACCTGGATGTCCAACAAGCTGGGCTGCCTGAGGCCTGTCATTTCTTAATTAGCTTATTAACAGGGATATTATTTCGTATTGTGTATATTTTTTTATTTCTTAACACAATAATTGCCTAATGTTCTGGCTAAATGTATCTCAATGCTTATGATTTAATCCATAATTGAAACACTTCCATAGCCAACAGCTTTAGCAAATACACAGTGAGTAAATACAGTGAGAGGTGCTAGTCTATGCACACAATTATTTTGTCTGACAACTTCTTGTTAAAAATAGCTCCAGTAATTAATGTGGGATATTTATTTTTCTTTCTGCCTCAAGGCAAATTGTAATCAGTCCAATGCTGTGAAAGACTAAATGACAGATATATATGGAATGTGGAATGGGTGGCATGATAAATTGACCTTCAACATGCAGAGCAGCACTGCCAGTTCTCACCAGATGAAAAAAGTCAGTCCATGTCACCCCTCTACTTGCCCAACTCCACTGGCTCCCCACCAAGTCCCCCTCCTGACCTATAAAGTGCTAAATGGCCAAGGCCGCACCTCTCAGTGACCTCAGCACCATCCATGAACCCTTCACTCCAGCCGTTACCTACTGCTCCATTTCCCCTTACCCGCCTCTGGACAATGGGAGATCCAGCCTCCTGCTGGTGTGCCCCGTGCCTCTGGAACTCGCTCCCTGATGACTTTAGGACTGTCCCATCTCCTGATGTTTTTAAAACAGGCCGATGCTTTTAAAACCCTTTTTGTTTTTGTATATACCAGGAGGCCATTCCATTAAATCTTTCTTTCTTTTTTCTGCCTGCTTATTCTTTATTCTTATTATTATTAACACTGGTGTTATTGGAGTGGAAAACATCTGCAATACGTAAATTGTGAACAAACATGAATCGCAGGTTTTCTTGGTGCTAGTTATGTGGAAGCTAATGTGGTAGATAATAGAGTGGTGTATCTTTTTTGATAGGTGTAGGCTAGGCTACTTGGTGAATACATGGAATTTTAATGGATACATTTTATTAATAATACATTGAATTTATGACTGAATACGAAGAAGCTGTGTGGTTTACTTGCCAATTGATTAGTCCTGACTCCTATCTTTTGCAAGCTTTTTTCAAGAGAAATGAATTAAAACAAGTTGAGGTCAATGATTAGTTTAAAGAAGAGTTTTGGGCCGCACCAATTTTGAGCTCACCAGACGCCAGTGGTGCAAATGGAACATACAATAAATAGGCAATGCATGAAACAGTGATGACACTTGCTGCAAGGGCGTCAACAAGGTTTGAATACATTTGAGGCTGAGCCAAAGTAATTTAGTGCTGAGCCAAGAAGCGACATTCCATATATTTTACTGTACCCTGAGTGCAATGTTCAGTTCTTAATGTTTTCATAGGTAGGACTATACCAGTTTTACTTCTCTTGGGAGTTTCCCTGGGTCTAAATCTCCCCCAAACAGAACACGGGGAAGGGGCCGTTTCCACCAGAACTTAACATTCAATCGTAGTTTTTCTCCTGAGGAATGTGGTTTATGATTATGGTTGCTTAACCCTGCATTGCTCCAGGGGAGGATTGTCTCCTTCTTAGTCTAATCAACTATGTTGCCCTGGATAAGAGCGTCTGCCAAATGCCATTAATGTAATGTAATGTATGCATAGCAAATTTTAAAGTTCCATAAAATCTAATGACTTGAACTGTTTTTAACATTCCGCTATATTCATGCATTGCCATTGGTTCAGTGCCTTTTTGCAGTGGTTATTTACAATTATGGGATAGCAATCTCCAAAATATTGTATTCAATTCAATACCTGGCACAATTTAAAATTTCTGCTTTCAGGAAACACCATGTAATTCTTGAAGATCACTAACCTCGGTTTAGATGACATTGATTATTTGCATTTTTACTGTAAGAATGTTGAATTATGGGATTACAAAATTGTCCAAAATGGTAATTGTATTCAATACATAGCACTATTTAAAAATCCATAAATAAATAGAATCAAACTGTTTTGAGGACACACTATGGAATTCTTGAAGAACACCAATTTTTGCACAGAAGTGTGCAAAGATTTTGGCACCCCTGATTTAAATGTGTGTTACAATAAATCTGTATGTGATCGAAAGCAAACCTGAATTCTGAATGGTGAAGAGTTAAATGGTAAATGGTTGGCATTTATATAGTGCCTTTATCCAAATCGCTGTACAATTGATGCTTCTCATTCACCCGTTCATACACACACTCACACATCAACAGCGATTAGCTGCCATGCAAGGCACCAACCAGCTCGTCAGGAGCGTGTCTTGATTAGGGACACTTCAACACACCCAGGGCAGGATCAAACTGCCAATCCTCCGACTGCCAGACGACTGCTCTTACCACCTGAGCCAATGAGACGACTGCTCTTACCACCTGAGCCAATGAGACGACTACTCTTACCGCCTGAGCCAATGAGACGACTGCTCCTTAGCGTGTGCCACCAAGGTACCGAACGACTTCTGTGTAGCCACTGTCGCCCTTGTCAACTGGGGCAAGAGTGAACTGTTTCTGCCTCGGTTTTGGAGTGAGCCACTAACCGTTCCCTTCCCTGTGCGCAGGAATAACATCAAGCTCTTGAGAGTGACCTTCCGGGCAGACGGAGAGGGCACGCTAAGCTGGACGGGAGCCCTAGGCCACACCGAGGGAAAACTGCAGGGCTGGAGCACGTGGCCCCTCACCATGACGGGTAGACTGCAGGGCTGGACCACGTGGCCCCTCACCATGACGGGTAGACTGCAGGGCTGGACCACGTGGCCCCTCACCATGACGGGTAGACTGCAGGGCTGGAGCACGTGGCCCCTCACCATGACGGGTAGACTGCAGGGTTGGAGTACGTGGCCCCTCACCATGATGGGTAGACTGCAGGGCTGGACCACGTGGCCCCTCACCATGACGGGTAGACTGCAGGGTTGGAGTACGTGGCCCCTCACCATGACGGGTAGACTGCAGGGCTGGACCACGTGGCCCCTCACCATGACGGGTAGACTGCAGGGTTGGAGTACGTGGCCCCTCACCATGACGGGTAGACTGCAGGGCTGGAGCACGTGGCCCCTCACCATGACAGGTAGACTGCAGGGTTGGAGTACGTGGCCCCTCACCATGATGGGTAGACTGCAGGGTTGGAGTACGTGGCCCCTCCCCATGATGGGTAGACTGCAGGGTTGGAGTACGTGGCCCCTCACCATGACGGGTAAGATTGCAATTGTCCTTCTGATCCTGTTTTCAATGAATAGAATGTTCTGAATGTTTAATGATCAATAAAATAAAACTTTAAAGCATTTTTTTTATCATTATAAAAAAAGGAAAAAGGCCCTGTGCAAAAGTTTGGGAACCTTTTTGGATTATTCTTTCTTACTTTTTAAAAAGATGATTACTAAGGCCCAGACCCAGGTTATTTACTCGTTAGGGCTTCATTGAGTCAGGTGAGTATAATTTCAGGGTGAAGGTTTTGGAATGGCCACCACAGTCCCCAGACTTGAATATTATTGAAAATCTGTGGAGAGATCTCAAACAGGAAACTCATGTTTGGAGGCCGAACAATATTTTGGAGCTAGAGGTGTTCTGCCAGGAACAATGGAAAAAAAATCTAAAAGTGAGCATTGAACGACTCTTAGCTGCTACAGGAAGTGTTACAAAGGAGGAGTACTAACTGACAGGGTTTTGCACATTTTTTTTTTTTTTTTGAGAATTCAAATAAAAAGTGATCTTACTTTTCAATTTTAAGAAATGTGTCATGTTTAACGTTATACAATTTAGAGGCCAGGTTCACTTCTGTTTACTTAGATATTAGAAAAGGCATTTTGACCAGAGGTGTATTCATTCATTTTTGGAAAAACCACTAGAATACTGAAGAGGACCATCCCAGGTATAGATGACATTGATTGTGTGACCTTTTACTGTATGAACTTGGAGTTGTGTGATTGCAAAATCCTCCAAATTGGTTATTGTATTCAATACGTGGCACTTTTCAAAATTGTATAAAAAAAATGCAAATCAAAGTGTTTTCAGGAAAAGCTACTAGATTCTTAACAAACATCTGGGTGCCCTGAGGCTCATCGATCTTCCCACTCCCAGAGACAGGGGCTGGGTCCAATTCCTGCAAAGACTGGAATCGGTTGGACACCACCACATTTTGAAATACTTTCATTTACTTAAATACTCTCTGTTCCAATACCTTTGCTCACCTAACAATTGGGTGGTCTGATACCGAAGGTGGTATGTTCTAAGTAGTTTAACACGTCGAGGTGTAAATACCAGGAAATAAAAGCTGAAATTTCAACTCTCGTCTCATGTTCATCTTTTTATCTGAACCCCAAATGTATTCAGTGTATAGCAAAAACAAAGGAATTGGCCTTGCTGTTCCAATACTTTTGGAGGGGACTGTAGTTTTTACAGTTATATATCTATGTTTCTTGGCTCATCAAAAGACTGGTGAACAGCGTGGCAGTCCAAAAGACCATATTTATATTCTTGATCTAAATCAAAACATTTCATAACACGTCATATCAATTAAAACATTATTATTGGGTTATTGAACAAATTAACTTCTGCAATGGCTAATCCTAGAGCACAATGAAAGTGGAGGAACAGTTTAGCTAATTTCACCACTGCCTGGTGCCAAGGTTAACAGCAAAATAATGTAAAATACACTTAGTGAGCACTTTATTAGGTATTTATTAGACTTATTTTTGAGACTTATTAAATCTTCTGCTATCCACTTGACGTGTTGACGTGTTGTGTGTTCAGCGATGCTCTTTTGCATAGCACTGTTGTAACGTGTGGTCATTTGCATTTCTGTCACCTTCCTGTCAGCTTTGACCAGTCTGGCCATTCTCCTCGGACCTCCTTGGTTTGTGCTCGCAGAACTGCTGCTCACTGGATGTTTTTGTTTTCCGCACCATTCTCTGCAAACTCTAGAGACTGTTGTGTGTGAAAATCCCAGGAGTTCTGAGATGATCAATCCACCTGCCACCAACAATCATTCCACTGACAGTCACTTAGATCACATTTTTACCACATTCAGATGGTTGATGTGAACATTACTTGAAGCTCCTGACCCGTACCTGCATGAATTTATGCATTGCACTGCTGCCACATGATTGGCTGATTAGATAATCGCATGAATAAGTAGGTGTACAGGTGATCCTAATAAAGTGCTCAGTGAATGTATATTTTGATATTTTGCGGTTAACCTTAGGGTAGCGCTGGTTAGCTCGAGTCTGCACTTGTACTTCTGGTTGGCCCTAAAGCAAAAAGGGATGCCTTTTCAATCAGGCTAGGAAATCTAGCCCATCAGACTAAACCAGAAGTAACTAGCCTTGGTGTAATTTTAGATTCCGACCTAAGTTTTAAAAAGCACATAAACAAGGTGACTGAAGGAGAATTTTTTCATCTAAGAAATATTGCCGAAGTGCGGCTTTTTTAAACCAACAGGATGCAGAAAAGTTAATTAATGCTTTTATTTCAAGTCGTTTCAATTATTGTAATGCTCTTTTTACTGGTCTGCTAAAAATTTTTATTGAGAAATTAACTTACTCTCATCCAACAAAACCTCCCAAGTTAAAAAAGTCATGAATCACAATGATCAATATTTATTATTGCAAAAAAGAAAGAACACATTTTACATCCCCTCCCTCACTCACTCACTCACTCACTCACTCACTCACTCACTCACTCACTCCCACTCACTCACTCTCTCACTCCCACTCTCTCACTCCCTCCCTCCCTCCCTCCCTCCCTGACTCACTCCCTCTCTCTCCCTCCCTCTCTCCCTCCCTCCCTGACTCACTCCCACTCTCTCTCTCCCTCCCTCCCTCCCTCCCTCCCTGACTCACTCCCTCTCTCTCCCTCCCTCTCTCCCTCCCTCCCTGACTCTCTCCCACTCTCTCCCTCCTTCTCTCCCTCCCTCCCTGACTCACTCCCACTCCCACTCTCTCCCTCCCTCCCTCCCTGACTCTCTCCCACTCTCTCCCTCCCTCCCTGACTCACTCCCACTCCCCCCATCCCTCCCTCCCTCCCTGATTCACTCCCTCCCTCTCTCCCTGACTCACTCACTCCCTCCCTCCCTCCCTGACTCACCCCCACTCTCTCCCACCCTCCCTGACTCTCTCCCACTCTCTCCCTCCCTCCCTGACTCACTCCCACTCCCCCCATCCCTCCCTCCCTCCCTGACTCACTCCCACTCCCCCCATCCCTCCCTCCCTCCCTGACTCACTCTCTCCCTCCCTCCCTCCCTCCCTGACTCACTCTCTCCCTCCCTCCCTCCCTCCCACTCTCTCCCTCCTTCCCTCCCTCCCTCCCTCCCTCCCTCCCTGATTCACTCCCACTCCCTCCCTCCCTCCCTCTCTCTCTTACTTGCTCAACCCTGCACGTCGCGTGCAGAACACTCAACAGAATCCAGGAAGTTCAATGTTGGAGTAAAACGCCATCAGCTCTCCCCTCCTTCTCTGCCCTGGTAGCCTGTGGAGATAACAAAAAGAAAACAAGGCATACTCTTAATTTGTCATCATACAGCATTTACTTGTAAATGGTAAATGGTTTGCATTTATATAGTGCCTTTATCAAAAGTGCTGTACAATTGATGCTTCTCATTCACCCATTCATACACACACACACACACACACACACACACACACCAACGGCAATTGGCTGCCATGCAGCTGGCTTTTTACACTTTATTTGCAAGTTGAGTAAGGCAAAGAACTCATTCAGTCTAAGGACAAAAATCCATTATGCACATTTATTTTACAACTTGTTTCACTGTGATAAGCCTGACAATTGATGTGTAGTTCTTCATACTCTAGTTAGAATTGTTTTTTGACGGTCTGTTTTATATAGTGTTTTCACACATTTACTGTTTTAAGGACATTTTTGAGACCTTTTGAGGTTACATTTTATAATGTGCTATCCCTGGCACTTACTTAGTTTTTCAAATGTTTCATTTGAAGCAGATTTGAATTGGAGAACTAAACATTGCAGCATGTCACTTTTTGAAGTGAATTAATGAAATTGGGGTAACGATTGATGTTTTTTGCTATCATCAGGACCATTGTTGCTGAATAGTATTCTGCCTTTGAACAATGTTGACTGAAATGTTAACTTGTGCTAATAAGTGTTATTTTATTAGAGAAATGGTGTGTCTGTGCCAGTTACTGGTGCTGTTAGACTAAATTTAGTGTTATCAGCATATAATAATTGTGTCAAAATTCCATTCGATCGATGAGATACACGTGTTGGGTTAACAACAGTGAATCATGTATTATGTAGTACATATCACATTTAAATTAGAATAAAATAATGTAATTGTGTGGAATTCTTACACAACTAAATGATGTTGGTTTAACAAATGATTTTGTGAATTTTAATTCATTGCTATATTGATCTAACATCAGCCTCCATCAAGGTATCAGCACAGATCATTGACAAGATACTATAGCCCTGTAGCTTATATTCAGTTTGTGGAGAAAACCACTCAAAGTGGTTTGTGGGTGAGACATCAAGTGACTGGGAATGCACAGGACTTTGTTTAATTGGTCAATTACTTTTGGACAAATATTAAAAACAATATATTTTACCTGCATGCTGTATGTTTATCTAAATAGGAGTGAGTGCTAACTGCCTAAATATATTCCTTCCTCCATAAGTAGGATGTATAAGAGACTCATCCATGAGCTAAGATAGATGCAATGGTAACTATCTATCTCCGTAAACTCATGCATTTGGCATTTTGAATATTTTGAATATTTTGTGTGCTTATCCTCCATCAAAACAGAAACAATGTGTACAGCTTTCGTAAAGAGAACAAAGCATTTTCTGTAAGTCACAGTGTGCTACCCAAATTCAGGTAGGACTGATTACTAATGAGAGCCTGTTTTTCTCTGTAGACTATAGAAGTATGTCAACATACTTAGGTTGTCAGTAATTTGACGTCATCTGTCATATTATAAATGTGGCAGGATTAAGGCAGGTATTTCCAAAGTAAAGCCAGAGCTGTAGAGGAACAAAGTATATACTTCAGCTTTACAATAATTTCAGCTGAAAAACCACATAGGCCACAAGCTGCCACTGAATACTATTTGTGTGCCTGAAAAGCATCCCATGAGAAAGTAAGTGCAAATATATTTTAATATATGTTAGTTGTTATAATGCAAGCCTTTTATTGAGAAGACAATATGCTTTTTTTGTTCTGTTGGGAATTTGAGTATTTTTCTATGGATGTACTGAATGACTCCTGAATGTACAGGTTTGGTAAATGGTCATTCTTCATCGAATTGAGGTCATATTGCCTTAAGCTGTTTCTTGACCTGTATTTTATGTGTAGGGGAGACCAGGGATGGTTGAAACATTCGGTTATTTGTAACAGGATCCGTGTGACCAAAAATGGATGAGTTGTGGTAATGTGATGATTCTTGTCAAGACCCCTATTCCCATAAACTCACAGGTTGACGATGTGAAATATTGGGTGTTTTAAGCCAAAAGTACAAAAGTAATCCATCTCATCTAAACTATTTTTGGTTTAGCAGTCACAATAATGTAGGTAAAATGGTTTAACTTCCATTGCTGTAATAAGCAGGTTCTCTTGTCAAATGTGACAATGGTTGTAACACTTATTTCTCGCCGAGGCAATGGAAGGCAAAAAATCACTGAAGACACTAAATCACTCTTGTATGTACATGGGTAGTCAGCTACACACACACACACACACACACACGCACACACACACACACACACACACACACAATGCATTATTGGCACAGTGCAAAGAGATTTTTTAGAAATAAAGCTGCTTTGAAGACTAAAAAGTATTTAGTTTAATTGAAAAATATCATTTTGAAAAGGGTGACATTATAAGAAAAGACATTAATATTTGCAAAACGGATTTTGTTTTGAAATGTTAATGATGTAAGAAATATTTCATGTTTAAGAATAAAAGTCTTTATTTCTCATTTGCAAAGGATGCACTGTACCTTGGACCTGTTCAGACATAATTATCGTTAAAGTTCTTGTGTAAATTTCATCGTGTGGGTCTGATTTAAGCACATTTTCTGTTCCTGTTACAGTGGAACTCTAGTATTTGGCATTAAGTCACTCATTCTGTGATATTGTAGTGTCTAAATGACTGGTGTTTATAGCAGACAGTTATAGGGTAGCGCATATTGGTGGGGTGGCACAGTGGCACAGTGGGAAGCACCATCATCTCACTGTAAGAAGAGGGATTGAGCTCTCTATGTGGAGCCTGTATGTTCTCCCTTTGCCAGGTCCTCTGGTTTCCTCCGCAGTCCAAAGACATGCAGGTTAGATCAGTTGGAGAGTCTGAACTGCCCCTTGGTGTACTCCTGCCATTGCGCTTGACCAAGGCACTGGCCTCAGAACTAGAGTTTGTCCCTGGGGGACTAAACCCTCTGTAAATATTTTGTTGTCTTCGAAGGCGATGATAATCACACATAAAGAAAAAGAATAAATATCAAAGTTTGAGAGCTCTAATATAAACACTCATCTGCATGAACTTGTACAATCATCCCCGGTCACCCCTACACATACAAGAGGTAAATTCCGCAAGGACATTCGGAAGTATTTTCTCACAGATAAAACTCATAGGTCAGAAACATTGGCACTGAGAGGAAGATTTGAGCTTATTATTATTCATCATTTTTTCCTCTGGAGAGGGTGTATATGGCTGCCCCGTGTGAACCATATAGTAAAGCATAGTTTAATAAAGCATGGTATTGTAACATTTTTTTCATTTTGACAGTCCCATGACTGTTTTCACCAAGATGAATGTTTCCATCGTTGGCATTATAGCACCACCAACAGGTCAAATTTGGAGGTACCTTCATGCATCCTGCCCGATTTTCAAAAATAAGGATTCCAGGGATCAAGCCAAGTTCAACATTGACATCAGTTTCCGCCAAATTGGATTTTCTGAAAAAGCTTCACAGGTCACAGATTTTGTCCAATCTTCACCAAACCTTTTTTTCTTGTTTGTTTTTGGGGCTGTTTGTTTTGAGTAAGACACTATGCAGTTGAATATATAGTAATTCCCACTTGGAAATTATGTGGAAGTGAGTCAAAACAACAATTTTCTTTTGAAAAATATTTTATGATTTTCCAATGCACAATTTATCCATTTGGATAGATTTGGAGACACAAAGGGAGACCAGGGTACATTGCTCACATTTTGCTTCATAGATCTTTAGTAGTTTGCTCTATCTATCATCTTCGGATTTTGCACACTACTATTTCATTGTAAAATAAAAGAGAACACCTTTTTTTGTAATTTCACCTTTTGCATTTGTAGCACTTTATTTTTATCTTTATGAAAATGTAAAAGGTAAAAGCGTCGTGCTTCATTTAAGCTATTTTCAAGTCTCTATGACGCTCATTTCTGGAGTTACAAGTCTGAAAGTAGAACACTGCAAAAATGGTTTATATAGTGGCGTATTTTGTCTAAAAAACTGATGCTTCAAAAATAGCCACTGTCCAAGCCGGAGTGGGGGTTTGACGCATAATCAAACAATCGTGGAGATCCGATTTCAAGTTGAAACAAAAAATGCATTTATTCTGCTTAAACATTGAACAAAAATATTCTCCAAATTGACTTTTTACAATAAACAAAAATAGACTTTGCTTTGGCCTTTTTTGTGTGTTTCTTTCTTTGTGTCCTTTCTTTGGTTTGTGTGGTCAAAAAACTATTCCGTCTCCCCGTCTCCCTACGACTAACACAGGTGCCGCAAATTACTTGGCTGATTAAATAGATGCAGTTGCCGGCTCCGGCCAAAAGGGGGAGGCTTGCCATATGTAGACAAAATAATAATATTCATATTTATAATTATAGATCAACTCATATCATTATGGCTCCAACATACCGGCCCCTAATTGTTAACATCATAGCAAAACAATTAATCAATCATAATTTAATGGAGCCAATAAATTAAACATAACACACATCATAATTCATGAATGTTCCAGAATGTTCAAAGTCCATATATGTTTAGGTTCTATGTGTATGTAGTTATGTGTAGGTGGAATACAGCAGTCCAGGGGTCAGAGGCGTGCAAGAGGGGGCAAGAGTTCAGGGGTCAGGGGCATGTATGTGCATGTGGATGTATAGGGCTGGTTTCTGGGAATCAGGGACTACCAGCACATAACTCCCATAGGTGCATCTTGACCGTTGACTCTGGAAACCTCTTAATCTTAGCTGGCTGAGATTAGCCATCTGCCTCCAGTAGTAGACAGAGCTTATCAATTGGTCTCTGCAAGATGTTGGTCTTGGTTTTTACTAAAACACTCCGTATAAGACCTTTGGACCCTAACAAGGTCTTCACTACACGGCCTATAAGCCATGAGTTCCTGGGTGCCATGTTATCCACTATGACGACAAGATCGCCTAGACAGAGGTTTCGTTTAGGGTTATTCCATTTGCTCCGTTGCTGCATAAGTGGGAGGTATTCCCTAATCCATCTCCTCCAGAAGAGGTCTGCAAGGTATTGTGCCTGTTTCCATCTCCTCCGGGAGTACAGGTCACCTTTTTGAAATAGTCCTGGTGGCATAACTGGTTTGTTTTTCAACTGAAGTAGGTGGTTTGGAGTGAGAGGCTCTAGATCATTAGGTTCACTTGACACCGTAGTTATTGGTCTGTCATTCATTATTGCCTCCACCTCGCACAAAGTGGTCTGTAATGTCTCATCATCCAGTCTTTGCTCCTTCAGGACTGAATATAATATTTTCTTCACAAGTCTGATTAGCCTCTCCCATACTCCACCATGGTGGGCTCCAAAGGGAGGGTTCAATGTCCATTTCACTCTGTCCTCGAGTAATGCATTTTGAATCCTATTGTGATCCAATTCTTTCAGAGCCTTTCTTAGCTCTGTCTGTGCTCCTATGAAGTTGGTCCCATTGTCTGCTCGAATGCTTGCTACTGGTCCTCTTCGACATATGAACCTGTGCAAGGCATTGATGCAGGAGTCAGTGTCAAAGTAGCTTGCAACTTCTAAATGGACGGCTCGACTCACCAGGCAAGTAAAGATTACTCCCCACCGTTTCACGTGAGCACGGCCTCGCTTCACCTCTATGGGTCCAAAGTAGTCAATACCAACATGGGTAAAGGGTGGTAGATCTGGAGACACACGATCTTTTGGAAGATCAGCCATTTGTTGTTCTCCAACCTTTGCTTGCATGCGCCTGCAGAAAACACAACTCCTTGTGATTTTCCTAGCAGACGAGTTGGCACAAGGCAGCCAGAATCTCTGACCTAGCCTGGAGAGCATGTGACCTCTACCGGAGTGTCCAACTCGTTGATGAATGTGTCGTAGGATCAGTTTGGATATATGAGAGTCTTTGGGCAGCATGATTGGATTCTTCTCTTCTAATGGCATAGCCACTTTGCTTATTCGTCCTCCCACCCTCAGAATTCCTTTATCCACAATTGGATCCAGTTTACAGATGGAGCTGCTTGCCTTGACCCGTCTCCCTGTATCCAAGAGTTCCAGTTCCTTTTTAAAGTGCTGTCTCTGCTCGAATGAATGATGGCCTTTTCTGCTTCGTCCATGTCCTCCACAGACAGGTTTTGTGCTCCACATGTAACTTTGAACTGGTCCATTTGTTCCTTTAAATACTTTAAAGTTGTCAGCTCTGATGCTGGATCAGTCTTTGTTAGAGATTTCTTGTTGTGACTTAGCAGTAGAAGGAGTCCTTTCAGTTTCAAAATCCAGGCAACAGCTTTCTGCAATCTGGTCCATGATGAGTAGTACTCAATTAGCTTGCTGGTTGGATTATATTCCTCTATGCTAGCACTGTTCACAGTGAAGTCTCTTCTTACCTCTGGATCCTCCGGAGGGATTTGTCCCAGTTTTTCTGGGATCTGTGGCCATTCGGTTTCCTTTCTCTTCAGGAATTCTGGACCTTTCAGCCATCTTGTGGATTTTAGGAAAGGTTCTACATTTAACCCACGTGAAGCGTCGTCAGTCGGGTTATCTTTGGAGCTCACGTCTCCATTGTTTCTCTTGAGATAGGTCACGTATCACTGCAACTCTGTTGGCCACATAAGTATGGAATCTTTTTGTTTGGTTGAGGATGTATTTCAGCACGGATGTGCTGTCTGTCCAGAAAGTGGAGCTTTCAAGCTGTACCTGAAGCTCCCTTCTCAGCATCCTGTCCACCCTCACAGCTAGCGTTGCTGCTGCTATGTCCAGTCTGGGGATCGTCATCGGTTTGAGTGGAGCCACCCTAGATTTCCCCAGAATGAATGAAATGTGGACCTTTTCCATACTGTTCGTGAACCTGAGGTAGCTGACAGTGCCATAACCCAGCTCACTTGCATCACAGAAGTGATGCAGCTCTGATGTCTTGACCTGACTCAGGCTTCACACATCGATCAACTTGGAATTTGCACAGCTGATCTAACTCTGTAATCCATCTCTGCTATGGCTTGGATAATTTCTCTGGGATGATTTCATCCCAACCACACTTTGCCTTGCAGAGCTCTTGGAGGATTTGCTTGGCCTTCAGGATGTATGGAGAAAGGAAACCCAATGGATCGTATATTGAGCTGACTGTGGAGAGGATTCCTCTTCTCGTATGAGGTCTGCTCTTGATAGTGACTCTGAAGGTAAATGTGCCACTTTCAATATTCCATTGGATCCCAAGTGCTCTTAGAAGAGGCAGCTTTTCTCTATCCAAGTCCAGTGCCTTTACTAGTGTTGCTTTGTGCTTATCAGGGAGGGATGCCAGGACCCTGCGGCTATTACTGACCCATTTGGTCAGTGTGAAGCCTCCCTGAGAGCATGCATCTCTGAGGTCCTCGGTGAGCCTAATGGCTTGTTCTACTGTGGCTACTGACTTGAGGCAATCATCCACATAGAAGTTGTGCTTGATTGTCTCCGTTACCTCCTCATCATACTTCCCACTGTTGTCGTCTGCTGTCCGTTGTAAAGCGAAGTTAGCGATGCTCGGAGATGACACAGCGCCAAAGAGGTGGACCTTCATTCTGTAAGGTTCCAGGTGTTTTTTGGTATCTCCACCTGGCCACCATAAGAATCTTAGAATCTTAGTCCCTGTGGCTGTTATGGACATGTACTTGGTAAAACATTGCTTCAATGTCTCCCATAATGGCAATTCTTTCTTGGCGGAACCTGAGCAAGACACCAATGAGGGTGTTAGACAGGTCAGGGCCTTGGAGGAGTTCTCTATTGAGAGATGTGCCTTTGTACGATGATGTACAGTCAAACACTACTCTAAGCTTGGCCTTTTGCTTATGGTAAACACCATGATGAGGTATGTACCAGACCTGGCCATCGTTCCGGTGGAGTTGGTCTCGGGGCACTTTCTCTGCGTAACCTTTGCTGATTACATCCTCCATGAAGTCTTTATATTCTGCAGCATAGACCTCATCTTTCTTGAATTTCTTTACCAGGTTCATGGCTCGCTGCTCTGCCATTTTTTGGTTGTCTGGCATGACCACTTCTTTGTTGCGAAAAGGTAAGGGTAAGTGGTAGTGACCATTCTTGAGGATTACTGAGCTGGATGCAATCTGCATGAACTTTTGATCCTCACCTGACATTTTGCTTTTCTCCTCATACGCTCTCTCTGAGAAGTCCTGATTATATTGCCTGACTAGGAGTTCCCCCAGATCAGCAATCGATATTCGGTTGGCCGTCATTGTAGGAGGTCCAGACCCTTCCATATCGGTGCAATAATTGAGTGGACCGTTGACCACCCATCCTAAAACTGTCTCCACCGCATATGGTCCATTCCCTTGGCTATTAATTATGCGCCAGGGTTCCATCGCCTTAGGAACGTTGATTCCTATCAGGAGTTCAACGTCTGCATCAATTTCCTTTAATTGGATCCCCTGTAGATAAGGCCACCTTTCCAGTTCAGTTTGAGTGAGTAAGTTTTCTTTTGAGACTGGGATCTTATCCTGGGTATAGACTTTTGGTAGGTCAAGGTATATGCTGCCATCCAGGCTGCCTACCTCTAGTCCAGTGACTTCATAGCTCCTGACAGGTCTCTTCTGCCCCATTGTTCGAAGGAGAATATTTGTTTTGCGTTGGCTAGCATTCAGCTGCTTCATTAGGTTCTCAGTGCAGAATGTTGCTGAGCTGCCAGGGTCGAGGAAAGCATAAGTTAACACAAACTTGTTTCCCTTGGCCACTTTGACTCTGACTGGCACAATAGCCAGTGCGCAATCCTTACCGGCCCCAGTCACTTCCCCAGCTGAAACAAGAGCACTGCTGACTGATGTTTTCTTCAATTCCTTAGGACCCACCTCCTTTGGAGGTTCCTGGTTTGAAGTTTTCATTGTTTCAATATGTAATATAGTTGGGTGCCTCCTTTGACACTTTTGACATGTTAGCTTTCTTCTGCAGTCTTTGCTTAGATGACCCTTAGTTAAACATCCGAAGCAAAGGCCGTTCATCTTCACAAACTCCACCTTCTTCTCATGAGTATGTGCCTTGATCTGTTGGCAATCAGTTATTGAATGGTTGCCCTGACAAAAGTTGCATGAGGCAGTACGAGCACCTGGGGTGTTGCCTTGTTGGTTTTGTTTGAATGACAGAGTAGTAGAGTTGTCATTGGTGTTGCCATCACCCACTATTGCCACTATTGCAAAGCTACTCCCTCTACTCTTTGGCATTCTTGATTGCTGTTTAAGGTCAGCTATCCTGCTCTTTAAAACCACCCTTTTACTGGAGAGAGGATCTTGTATATCCCCAAACAGTGGGTCCAAAAGGATTCTAGCTTGTTTCTCCATGAATCCCACTAGGTGTTGGAATGTAGCCCTCGTATTGGTCCTCTCAAACGTGTCATAGGCTGCTGATCTCCATCTTTCACGTAGCTTGTAAGGAAGCTTAGATGCAATCAGCCTTAGATTGGAGGGCATATCAAGCTCCTCCATATAGTGCAAGTCGTGCATGGCGTTACAGCATCCTCTCAGGTAGAGTGCATAAGCGTGCAGTGCCTTTCCATCCTCAGGTTTAATCACTGTCCAATTCAATGCCTTTTCCAAATAAGCACTTGTGACTTTGATCTCATCCCCAAAGTGCTCCTTTAATAGTCGTTGAGCTTTAGCATAGCCTCTGCTTGCTTCCATGTGTAGGCAGCTGCGGACCAAATCCCTGGGCTGGCCACAAGTATACTGCTCAAGAAAGTAGAGCCTGTCCTGACAGTTACTTGTCTTATCCTCAATTAAGTGTTCAAATGCTCGGATGAAAGATTGATAGGTCAGCGGATCACCGTCAAACACTGTGATCTCCCTAGTGGGGAGTAAGGCTATTTTTTGTTGCATGATGATAAGATCAACAATGTCACTCTGTCTTTGCATAACAGTGGTGATGTCATCATGGTTAGTAGCTGCATTGGTATTCTCATTAGATCTAGATGGATTGGACCCTGCTGGAGGTTGCTGACCGCTGCCTTGGCGATCTAAAACAACCCTTTGAAGTGGTGTTTTTGGAAGAGCACCTAGTTGAATAAATTCAGCCACTGGCGGCTCTGATTCCACAAGCTCAGTAGTCTTTTCCTTGCTGGCTTCAAAATAAGAGTCCATGCCGTCTTTTTGGATTTGCTCATCCATCTCAAAACTCTGAAGGGCTTTTATTTTGGCGGCTGATGCTGCTATATTGGTTTCCAGCTCCAACCTTTCCATTCTTGTTTTTAGTTGAACTTCTTCCAGTCTTAAGGCATGTTGGGTCTTTAAGGCCTCAGCACGGGCTAATAGAGCTGCCTGCTCTGCCACTGCTTTCCTGCATGCTGAAGAGACTGAGGAGGCTTTTGATCCTGTCTGGGATTTGTTGGATTTGTGTGACACATTAGAAATGCTGTCCTGAGGGGCGACATGTAATTGTGCAATTTGACCCTTTTTCCAGGTTTGTACTTCATTCAAAAAATATTTAAAAATAGTAATTCTGGGTTCATACCAGTCCACATTTTCATTCTCCTGCCCCTCCTCTGATAAGAGCATTTGCACAGATTTTATGTACATCATTAAATTCTTTTACAGCCTGTTTGAATGCTGCAAGGCCGTCATTTACTTTCTCCACATCTCCATCATCCACAAGAAAAGTTTTTAATTCATTCATCCTGCGTGTGCATACACTCAGTTTCCCCCTGCCAGTTGCAATGAGTGAAGTTAACATTTCCTCTGCCGCACCAGCGGCCCCAGTATTGTCAGTCATTTTTACTGTAATCACACTGTATAACGTGGTGCGTTGCTGACGGTGGCTTTTTTTTAGTCCGCTCTATTGGCGCATTAAAACAGCCGTAGCAGTCCGTCTTTATAGTTATGACCGCGGTTGCAATCAGTCTTTACTTTACATAGTGTCTTTTAAACTCCTTAATTATTTGGTTCATCCAATATCTGCAATGCAACGTATTATTCACAGCACTGTGTTATTATTCCCGTTTCCACCATCATCAAACATTCCATTCATAGCGCACGGGGCGCTTTCTTTTAATATGTTTGACCAAACCACTGCATCACGCAGATCAGCCCATTCATAATTTGTTGCGGTTACTCACGACCGGCGAATCCTTGTTTGGGGGCTGTCCTTTTGTCCGATGCAAACGGTATCTGGCTGTGTCCGTGGAGCTTTCGTCCGTCAATCCGGAGAGTTTTTTGACTTGTTATAGTGGCGTATTTTGTCTAAAAAACTGATGCTTCAAAAATAGGCCAAAAGGGGGAGGCTTGCTATAGGTAGACAAAATAATAATATTCATATTTATAATTATAGATCAACTCATATCATTATGGCTCCAACAGTTTAGGTGCCAGATTTGCCATCTGCGCAGACCGCCAATTATATGGCTGGCCTCTCCATATATATTACATGTACATTCAATGCTTTATTATAAGATTTGAGCATGGCATAGACTACTTGAAGAACGCATCTTCAAAGCCAACTGAGCCAATGTCTTTGGTGAGGCTCACAAAAGAAACAATAAACAATAACAATAACAGTGAATTCAAGTTCAAGTTTACGCTGCAAAAATCATGGTATAGAAGTAGCATGGCCTGTGGCTGATGTGCTTCATTTGTAATTGTCTCGCGTTTAAGGACTGAGGTTTTTCTCAGAAGGTGGCCATTTGGTCATTCCGATATGACGTGAACGCAGCATTTGGCTTCCTTGCTATGGCTGACCTCAAATACTGATAAATGAGGCCCACTTAGTGGGTTGAAAAAGCTCCTGACTGTGGTGATGTTTATAAAAAATCCAGTTTGCAAAAATGCAATGAGTTATGTTCCACACAGGCATTCATGTATGGACCTGAGAGTGACATCGAAACTGAATGACAAAGTGCTGTGCTGAACATGTTGGAGGTAGCAGGTAAAATGACATCTGATATCCGAAAAGATGCTAAAATGATGACTACATTGATTCTTTTCTAGGTAAAAAAGAAACATTAAAGATGAAACGAAAAAACCTGGTCGTATTGTTCCTGTTTATTGGTAAGTGAATCCATAAATCACAAATAAAAAGTAAATGGTAAAAATAACATTGACGTTACAACAAAAAAAGGAAATTAATTGTCATTCCAGACATTACAGGGGCTGCAGCCCAAACAATAACAGCAGCCCCCTCTACAACTGCAGTACTGACAACAAATGGGAACCCAACTACAACTGTAGCACCGACTACAACTGAAGTCCCCACTACAACTGCACCCCAGACAACAACTGCAGCTCCAACTACAACAGAAGCCCCCACGACAACTGCAGTACCGACAACAACTGTAGCCTCAACTACAACTGTAATCCCCACAACAACAGCAGCCCCCACTACAACTGCAGTACCGACAACAACTGTAGCCCCGACTACAACTGTAGTCCCCACTACAACTGCACCCCCGACAACAACTGCAGCTCCAACTACAACAGAAGCCCCCACTACAACTGCAGTAACAACAACAACTGTAGTCCCCACAACTACTGAAGTCCCCACTACAACTGCACCCCCGACAACAACTGCAGCTCCAACTACAACAGAATCCCCCACTACAACTGCAGTACCGACAACAACTGTAGCCCCCACTACAACTGAAGTCCCTACTACAACTGCACCCCCGACAACAACTGCAGCTCCATCTACAACAGAAACCCCGATGACAACTTCTGTACTGACAACAACTATAGCACCAACGACAACTGTAATCCCCACTACAACTGAAGTCCCCACAACAACTGCACCCACAACAACAACTGCAGCTCCAACTACTACAGAAACCCCCACTACAACTGCAGTACTAACAACAACTGTAGCCCCAACTAACACTGTAGTCCTCACTACAACTGCACCCACGACAATAACTGCAGCACAAACTACAACAGCAGCCCCCTCTACAACTGCAGTACTGACAACAACTGTGAGCCCAACTACAACTGTAGCCCCGACTACAACTGAAGTCCCCATTACAACTGCAGTACCGACAACAACTGTAGCCCCAACTACAACTGCAGTCCCCACTACTACTGAAGTCCCTACTACAACTGCACCCCCGACAACAACTGTAGCCCCAACTACAACTGTAGTCCCCACTACAACTGCACCCCAGACAACAACTGCAGCTCCAACTACAACAGAAACCCCCACTACAACTGCACCCCCAACAACAACTGTAGCCCCAACGACAACTGAAGTCCCCACTACAACTGCACCCCCGACAACAACTGCAGCTCCAACTACAACAGAAACCCTCACTACAACTGCAGTACCGACAACAACTGTGAGCCCAACTGCAACTGTAGCCCCGACTACAACTGAAGTCCCCACTACAACTGCACTACCGACAACAACTGTAGCCCCAACTACAACTGCAGTCCCCACTACTACTGAAGTCCCCACTACAACTGCACCCCAGACAACAACTGTAGCCCCAACTACAACTGTAGTCCCCACTACAACTGCACCCCAGACAACAACTGCAGCTCCAACTACAACAGAAACCCCCACTACAACTGCACCCCCAACAACAACTGTAGCCTCAACTACAACTGTAATCCCCACTACAACAGCAGCCCCCACTACAACTGCACTCCCGACAACAACTGCAGCTCCAACTACAACAGAATCCCCCACTACAACTGCAGTACCGACAACAACTGTAACCCCAACTACAACTGTAGTCCCCACTACAACTGCACCTCCGACAACAACTGCAGCTCCAACTACTACAGAAGCTCCGACTACAACAGCAGTACTAACAACAACTGTAGCCCCAACTACAACTGCAGTCTCCATTACAACTGAAGTCCCCACTACAACTGCACCCCCGACAACAACTGCAGCTCCAACTACAACAGAAACCCTCACTACAACAGCAGCCCCCACTACAACTGCAGTACCGACAACAACTGCACCCCCGACAACAACTGCAGCTCCAACTACAAAAGAAACCCCCTCTACAACTGCAGTACTGACAACAACTGTGAGCCCAACTACAACTGTAGCCCCGACTACAACTGCAGTACCGACAACAAATGTAGCCCCAACTACAACTGCAGTCCCCACTACTACTGAAGTCCCCACTACAACTGCACCCCCGACAACAACTGCAGCTCCAACTACGACAGCAGTACTAACAACAACTGTAGCCCCAACTACAACTGCAGTCTCCACTACAACTGAAGTCCCCACTACAACTGCACCCCCGACAACAACTGCAGCTCCAACTACAACAGAAACCCTCACTACAACTGCAGTACCGACAACAACTGTGAGCCCAACTACAACTGTAGCCCCGACTACAACTGAAGTCCCCACTACAACTACAGTACCGACAACAACTGTAGCCCCAACAACAACTGCAGTCCCCACTACTACTGAAGTCCCCACTACAACTGCACCCCCGACAACAACTGCAGCTCCAATTACAACAGAATCCCCCACTACAACTGCACCCCCGACAACAACTGTAGCCTCAACTACAACTGTAATCCCCACTACAACAGCAGCCCCCACTACAACTGCATTACCGACAACAACTGTAGCCCCGACTACAACTGTAGTACCCACTACAACTGCACTCCCGACAACAACTGCAGCTCCAACTACAACAGAATCCCCCACTACAACTGCAGTACCGACAACAACTGTAACCCCAACTACAACTGAAGTCCCCACTACAACTGTAGTCCCCACTACAACTGCACCTCCGACAACAACTGCAGCTCCAACTACTACAGAAGCTCCCACTACAACAGCAGTACGAACAACAACTGTAGTCCCCACTACAACTGCACTCCCGACAACAACTGCAGCTCCCACTACAACAGCAGCCCCCACTACAACTGCAGTACGGACAACAACTGTAGCCCCGACTACAACTGTAGTCCCCACTACAACTGCACTCCCGACAACAACTGCAGCTCCAACAACAACAGAATCCCCCACTACAACTGCAGTACCGACAACAACTGTAACCCCAACTACAACTGTAGTCCCCACTACAACTGCACCTCCGACAACAACTATAGCCCCAACTACAACTGCAGTCTCCACTACAACTGAAGTCCCCACTACAACTGCAGTAACGACAACAACTGTAGCCCCAACTACAACAGCAGTACTAAAAACAACTGTAGCCCCAACTACAACTGCAGTCTCCACTACAACTGAAGTCCCCACTACAACCGCAGTACCGACAACAACTGTAGCCCCAACTACAACTGCAGTCCCCACTACTACTGAAGTCCCCACTACAAGTGCATCCCCGACAACAACTGTAGCCCCAACTACAACTGTAGTCCCCACTACAACTGCACCCCAGACAACAACTGCAGTTCCAACTACAACAGAAACCCCCACTACAACAGCACCCCCGACAACAACTGTAGCCTCAACTACAACTGTAATCCACACTACAACAGCAGCCCCCACTACAACTGCAGTACCGACAACAACTGTAACCCCGACTACAACTGTAGTCCCCACTACAACTGCACTCCTGACAACAACTACAGCTCCAACTACAACAGAAACCCCCACTACAACAGCGGTACTAACAACAACTGTAGCCCCAACTACAACTGCAGTCTCCACTACAACTGAAGTCCCTACTACAACTGCACCCCCGACAACAACTGCAGCTCCAACTACAACAGAAACCCTCACTACAACTGCAGTACCGACAACAACTGTGAGCCCAACTACAACTGTAGCCCCGACTACAACTGAAGTCCCCACTACAACTGCAATACCGACAACAACTGTAGCCCCAACTACAACTGTAGTCCCCACTACAACTGCACCCCAGACAACAACTGCAGCTCCAACTACAACAGAATCCCCCACTACAACTGCAGTACCGACAACAACTGTGAGCCCAACTACAACTGTAGCCCCGACTACAACTGAAGTCCCCACTACAACTGCAGTACCGACAACAACTGTAGCCCCAACTACAACTGCAGTCCCCACTACTACTGAAGTCCCCACTACAACTGCACCCCCGACAACAACTGTAGCCCCAACTACAACTGTAGTCCCCACTACAACTGCACCCCAGACAACAACTGCAGCTCCAACTACAACAGAATCCCCCACTACAACTGCACCCCCGACAACAACTGTAGCCTCAACTACAACTGTAATCCCCACTACAACTGAAGTCCCCACTACAACTGCAGTACCGACAACAACTGTAGCCCCAACTACAACTGCAGTCCCCACTACTACTGAAGTCCCCACTACAACTGCACCCCCGACAACAACTGTAGCCCCAACAACAACTGTAGTCCCCACTACAACTGCACCCCAGACAACAACTGCAGCTCCAACTACAACAGAATCCCCCACTACAACTGCACCCCCGACAACAACTGTAGCCTCAACTACAACTGTAATCCCCACTACAACAAGAGCCCCCACTACAGCTGCATTACCGACAACAACTGTAGCCCCGACTACAACTGTAGTCCCCACTACAACTGCACTCCCGACAACAACTGCAACTCCAACTACAACAGAATCCCGCACGACAACTGCAGTACCGACAACAACTGTAACCCCAACTACAACTGTAGTCCCCACTACAACTGCAGTCCCCACTACAACTGCACCTCCGACAACAACTGCAGCTCCAACTACTACAGAAACTTCCACTACAACAGCAGTACTAACAACAACTGTAGTCCCCACTACAACTGCACTCCCGACAACAACTGCAGCTCCCACTACAACAGCAGCCCCCACTACAACTGCAGTACGGACAACAACTGTAGCCCCGACTACAACTGTAGTCCCCACTACAACTGCACGCCCGACAACAACTGCAGCTCCAACAACAACAGAATCCCCCACTACAACTGCAGTACCGACAACAACTGTAACCCCAACTACAACTGTAGTCCCCACTACAACTGCACCTCCGACAACAACTGCAGCTCCAACTACTACAGCAGTACTAACAACAACTATAGCCCCAACTACAACTGCAGTCTCCACTACAACTGAAGTCCCCACTACAACTGCACCCCCGACAACAACTGTTGTCCCAACTACAACTGTAGTCCCCACTACAACTGCACCCCCGACAACAACTGCACCCCCGACAAACACTGCAGCTCCAACTACAACAGAAACCCTCACTACAACTGCAGTACCGACAACAACTGTGAGCCCAACTACAACTGTAGCCCCGACTACAACTGAAGTCCCCACTACAACTGCAGTACCGACAACAACTGTAGCCCCAACTACAACTGCAGTCCCCACTACTACTGAAGTCCCCACTACAACTGCACCCCCGACAACAACTGTAGCCCCAACTACAACTGTAGTCCCCACTACAACTGCACCCCAGACAACAACTGCAGCTCCAACTACAACAGAATCCCCCACTACAACTGCACCCCCGACAACAACTGTAGCCTCAACTACAACTGTAATCCCCACTACAACTGCACGCCCGAGAACAACTGCAGCTCCAACAACAACAGAATCCCCCACTACAACTGCAGTACTGACAACAACTGTAACCCCAACTACAACTGTAGTCCCCACTACAACTGCACCTCCGACAACAACTGCAGCTCCAACTACTACAGCAGTACTAACAACAACTATAGCCCCAACTACAACTGCAGTCTCCACTACAACTGAAGTCCCCACTACAACTGCAGTACCGACAACAACTGTAGCCCCAACTACAACAGCAGTACTAACAACAACTGTAGCCCCAACTACAACTGCAGTCTCCACTACAACTGAAGTCCCCACTACAACTGCAGTCCCAACAACAACTGTAGCCCCAACTACAACTGCAGTCCCCACTACTACTGAAGTCCCCACTACAACTGCACCCCTGACAACAACTGTAGCCCCAACTACAACTGTAGCCCCCACTACAACTGCACCCCCGACAACAACTGCAGCTCCAACTACAACAGAAACCCTCACTACAACAGCAGCCCCCACTACAACTGCAGTACCGACAACAACTGTAGCCCCGACTACAACTGAAGTCCCCACTACAACTGCACCCCCGACAACAACTGCAGCTCCAACTACAACAGAAACCCCCTCTACAACTGCAGTACTGACAACAACTGTGAGCCCAACTACAACTGTAGCCCCGACTACAACTGAAGTCCCCACTACAACTGCAGTACCGACAACAAATGTAGCCCCAACTACAACTGCAGTCCCCACTACTACTGAGGTCCCCACTACAACTGCACCCCCGACAACAACTGTAGCCCCAACTACAACTGTAGTCCCCACTACAACTGCACCCCAGACAACAACTGCAGCTCCAACTACAACAGAATCCCCCACTACAACTGCACCCCCGACAACAACTGTAGCCTCAACTGCAACTGTAATTCCCACTACAACTGTAGTCCCCACTACAACTGCACCTCCGACAACAACTGCAGCTCCAACTACTACAGAAGCTCCCACTACAACATCAGTACTAACAACAACTGTAGTCCCCACTACAACTGCACTCCCGACAACAACTGCAGCTCCCACTACAACAGCAGCCCCCACTACAACTGCAGTACGGACAACAACTGTAGCCCCGACTACAACTGTAGTCCCCACTACAACTGCACGCCCGACAACAACTGCAGCTCCAACAACAACAGAATCCCCCACTACAACTGCAGTACCGACAACAACTGTAACCCCAACTACAACTGTAGTCCCCACTACAACTGCACCTCCGACAACAACTGCAGCTCCAACTACTACAGCAGTACTAACAAGAACTATAGCCCCAACTACAACTGCAGTCTCCACTACAACTGAAGTCCCCACTACAACTGCAGTACCGACAACAACTGTAGCCCCAACTACAACAGCAGTACTAACAACAACTGTAGCCCCAACTACAACTGCAGTCTCCACTACAACTGAAGTCCCCACTACAACTGCAGTACCGACAACAACTGTAGCCCCAATTACAACTGCAGTCCCCACTACTACTGAAGTCCCCACTACAACTGCACCCCCGACAACTGTAGCCCCAACTACAACTGTAGTCCCCACTACAACTGCACCCCCGACAACAACTGCAGCTCCAACTACAACAGAAAGCCTCACTACAACTGCAGTACCGACAACAACTGTAACCCCAACTACAACTGTAGTCCCCACTACAACTGAAGTCCCCACGACAACTGCACCTCCGACAACAACTGCAGCTCCAACTACTACAGAAGCTCCCACTACAACAGCAGTACTAACAACAACTGTAGCCGCAACTACAACGGCAGTCTCCACTACAACTGAAGTCCCCAGTACAACTGCACCCCCGACAACAACTGCAGCTCCAACTACAACAGCAGTACTAACAACAACTGTAGCCCCAACTACAACTGCAGCCCCGACAAAAACTGAAGTCCCCACTACAACTGCAGTACCGACAACAACTGTAGCCCCAACAACAACTATCGTACCCACTACTACTGAAGTCCCCACTACAACTGCACCACCAACAACAACTGCAGTTCCAACAACAACAGAATCTCCCACGACAATTGCAGTACCAACAACAACTGTCACCCCAACTACAACTGTAGTCCCCACTGCAACTGCACCCCAGACAACAACTGCAGCTCCAACTACAACAGAAACCGTCAGTACAACTGCAGTACCGACAACAACTGTAGCCCCAACTTCAACTGTAGCGCCGACTACAACTGAAGTCCCCACTACAACTGCACCCCAGACAACAACTGCAGCTCCAACTACAACAGAAACCCCCACTGCAACTGCAGTACCAACAACTACTGTCGCCGCAACTACAACTGTAATCCTCACTACAACTGAAGTCCCCACTGCAACTGCACCCCTGACAACAACTGCAGCTCCAACAACAACAGAAGCCCCCACTACAACTGCAGTACCAACAACAACTGTGAGCCCAACTACAACAGTAGCCCCGACAACAACTGAAATCCCCACTACAACTGCACCCCCAACAAACACTGCAGCTCTAACTACAACAGAAACCCCCTCTACAACTGCAGTACTGACAATAACTGTGAGCCCAACTACAACTGTAGGCCCGACTACAACTGAAGTCCCCACGACAACTGCAACCCCGAGAACAACTGTAGCTCCAACTACCACAGAAGCCCCCACTACAACTGCAGTACCAACAACAACTGTAGCCCCAACTACAACTTCAGTCCTCCCTACAACTGAAGTCCCCACTACAACTGCACCCCCGACAACAACTGCAGCTCCAACAACAACAGAAGCTCCGACTACAACTGGAGTACCAACAACAACTGTAGCCGCAACTACAACTGCAGCCCCCACAACAACTGAAGCCCCGACTACAACTGCAGCCCCCACAACAACTGCAGCCCCGACTACAACTGCAGCTCAAACAACAACTGAAGCCCTGACTACAACTGAAGCCCCGACTACAACTGAAGCCCTGACTACAACGAGAGCTCAAACAACAACTGAAGCCCTGACTACAACAGAAGCCCCCACAAAAACTGAAGCCCTGACTACAACTGCAGCCCCCACATCTGAAGCCTTGACTACAACTGCAGCCCCCACATCTGAAGCCCTGACTACAACTGAAGCCCTGACTACAACGAGAGCTCAAACAACAACTGAAGCCCCGACTTCAACTGAAGCCCTGACTACAACTAGAGCTCAAACAACAACTGCAGCCCCCACTACAACTAGAGCTCAAACAACAACTGCAGCCCCCACTACAACTGAAGCCCTGACTACAACTGCAGCCCCCACAACAACTGCACCCCTGACTACAACTGTTGCTCAAACAACAACTGAAGCCCTGACTACAACTGTAGCCACAACAACACCTGCAGCCCTTCCAATAATTGCAGCTCCCTCTACAACTGCAGCACCGACAACAACAGCAGCCTCCACTACAACTGAAACCCCCACTACAACTGTTGCTCAAACAACAACTGAAGCCCTGACTACAACTGCAGCCCCCACAACAACTGCATCCCCCACAACAACTGTAGCCCCCAGAACAACTGAAGCCTTGACTACAACTGCAGCCTCCACAACAACTCAAGTCTTGACTACAACGTCAGCCACCACTACAACTGAAGCCCTGACTACAACTGCAGCCCCCACAACAACTGCATCCCCCACAACAACTGTAGCCCCCAGAACAACTGAAGCCTTGACTACAACTGCAGCCTCCACAACAACTCAAGTCTTGACTACAACGTCAGCCACCACTACAACTGAAGCCCTGACTACAACTGCAGCCCCCACAACAACTGAAGCCCTGACTACAACTGCAGCCCCCACAACAACTGAGACCCCCACTACAACTGTTGCTCAAACAACAACTGAAGCCCTGACTACAACTGCAGCCCCCACAACAACTGCATCCCCCACAACAACTGTAGCCCCCAGAACAACTGAAGCCTTGACTACAACTGCAGCCTCCACAACAACTCAAGTCTTGACTACAACGTCAGCCACCACTACAACTGAAGCCCTGACTACAACTGCAGCCCCCACAACAACTGAAGCCCTGACTACAACTGCAGCCCCCACAACAACTGAAGCCCTGACTACAACTGCAGCCCCCACAACAACTGAAGCCCCGACTACAACTGCAGTACCCACAACAACTGCAGCCCCCACAACAACTGTAGCCCCCAGAAAAACTGAAGCCTTGACTACAACTGCAGCCTCCACAACAACTCAAGTCTTGACTACAACGTCAGACACCACTACAACTGAAGCCCTGACTACAACTGCAGCCCCCACAACAACTGAAGCCCTGACTACAACTGCAGCCCCCACAACAACTGAAGCCCCGACTACAACTGCAGCCCCCACAACAACTGCAGCCCCGACTACAACTGCAGCTCAAACAACAACTGAAGCCCCGACTACAACTGCAGCCCCCACAACAACTGCATCCCCCACAACAATTGTAGCCCCCAGAACAACTGAAGCCTTGACTACAACTGCAGCCTCCACAACAACTCAAGTCTTGACTACAACGTCAGCCACCACTACAACTGAAGCCCTGACTACAACTGCAGCCCCCACAACAACTGCATCCCCCACAACAACTATAGCCCCCAGAACAACTGAAGCCTTGACTACAACTGCAGCCTCCACAACAACTCAAGTCTTGACTACAACGTCAGCCACCACTACAACTGAAGCCCTGACTACAACTGCAGCCCCCACAACAACTGCATCCCCCACAACAACTGTAGCCCCCAGAACAACTGAAGCCTTGACTACAACTGCAGCCTCCACAACAACTCAAGTCTTGACTACAACGTCAGCCACCACTACAACTGAAGCCCTGACTACAACTGCAGCCCCCACAACAACTGAAGCCCTGACTACAACTGCAGCCCCCACAACAAATGAAGCCCTGACTACAACTGCAGCCCCCACAACAACTGAAGCCCCGACTACAACTGCAGTACCCACAACAACTGCAGCCCCCACAACAACTATAGCCCCCAGAACAACTGAAGCCTTGACTACAACTGCAGCCTCCACAACAACTCAAGTCTTGACTACAACGTCAGCCAGCACTACAACTGAAGCCCTGACTACAACTGCAGCCCCCACAACAACTGAAGCCCTGAGTACAACTGCAGCCACCACAACAACTGAAGCTCTGACTACAACTGCAGCCCCCACAACAACTGAAGCCCTGACTACAACTGCAGCCCCCACAACAACTGAAGCCTTGACTACAACTGCAGCCCCCACAACAACTGAAGCCCCGACTACAACTGCAGCCCCCACAACAACTGAAGCCCTGACTACAACTGCAGCCCCCACAACAACTGAAGCCCTTCCAATAATTGCAGCTCCCTCTACAACTGTAGCACCGACAACAACAGCAGCCTCCACTACAACTGAAAACCCCACTACAACTGCAGCTCCCACAACAACTGAAGCCACGCCTACAACTACTACAACTACAGCCTCGACTACAACAACTGTAGCCCCCACAACAACTGAAGCCCAAACAACAACTGCAGCCCCCACTACAACTGCAGCCCCAACTACAGCTGAAGCCCCGACAACAACTGAAGCCCAAACAACAACTGCAGCCCCCACTACCACTGAATCTCTGACTACAACTGTAGCCCCCACAACAACTGAAGCCTTGACTACAACTGCAGCCCCCACAAAAACTGAAGCCCTGACTACAACTGCAGCCCCCACAACAACTGAAGCCCTGACTACAACTGCAGCCCCCACAACAACTGAAGCCCTGACTACAACTGCAGCCCCCACAACAACTGAAGCCCCGACTACAACTGCAGCCCCCACAACAACTGCAGCCCCGACTACAACTGCAGCTCAAACAACAACTGAAGCCCCGACTACAACTGCAGCCCCCACAACAACTGCAGCCCCAACTACAACTGCAGCTCAAACAACAACTGAAGCCCTGACTACAACTGTAGCCACAACAACACCTGCAGCCCTTCCAATAATTGCAGCTCCCTCTACAACTGCAGCACCGACAACAACAGCAGCCTCCACTACAACTGAAACCCCCACTACAACTGTTGCTCAAACAACAACTGAAGCCCTGACTACAACTGCAGCCCCCACAACAACTGCATCCCCCACAACAACTGTAGCCCCCAGAACAACTGAAGCCTTGACTACAACTGCAGCCTCCACAACAACTCAAGTCTTGACTACAACGTCAGCCACCACTACAACTGAAGCCCTGACTACAACTGCAGCCCCCACAACAACTGCATCCCCCACAACAACTGTAGCCCCCAGAACAACTGAAGCCTTGACTACAACTGCAGCCTCCACAACAACTCAAGTCTTGACTACAACGTCAGCCACCACTACAACTGAAGCCCTGACTACAACTGCAGCCCCCACAACAACTGAAGCCCTGACTACAACTGCAGCCCCCACAACAACTGAAACCCCCACTACAACTGTTGCTCAAACAACAACTGAAGCCCTGACTACAACTGCAGCCCCCACAACAACTGCATCCCCCACAACAACTGTAGCCCCCAGAACAACTGAAGCCTTGACTACAACTGCAGCCTCCACAACAACTCAAGTCTTGACTACAACGTCAGCCACCACTACAACTGAAGCCCTGACTACAACTGCAGCCCCCACAACAACTGAAGCCCTGACTACAACTGCAGCCCCCACAACAACTGAAGCCCTGACTACAACTGCAGCCCCCACAACAACTGAAGCCCCGACTACAACTGCAGTACCCACAACAACTGCAGCCCCCACAACAACTGTAGCCCCCAGAAAAACTGAAGCCTTGACTACAACTGCAGCCTCCACAACAACTCAAGTCTTGACTACAACGTCAGACACCACTACAACTGAAGCCCTGACTACAACTGCAGCCCCCACAACAACTGAAGCCCTGACTACAACTGCAGCCCCCACAACAACTGAAGCCCCGACTACAACTGCAGCCCCCACAACAACTGCAGCCCCGACTACAACTGCAGCTCAAACAACAACTGAAGCCCCGACTACAACTGCAGCCCCCACAACAACTGCATCCCCCACAACAATTGTAGCCCCCAGAACAACTGAAGCCTTGACTACAACTGCAGCCTCCACAACAACTCAAGTCTTGACTACAACGTCAGCCACCACTACAACTGAAGCCCTGACTACAACTGCAGCCCCCACAACAACTGCATCCCCCACAACAACTGTAGCCCCCAGAACAACTGAAGCCTTGACTACAACTGCAGCCTCCACAACAACTCAAGTCTTGACTACAACGTCAGCCACCACTACAACTGAAGCCCTGACTACAACTGCAGCCCCCACAACAACTGAAGCCCTGACTACAACTGCAGCCCCCACAACAACTGAAACCCCCACTACAACTGTTGCTCAAACAACAACTGAAGCCCTGACTACAACTGCAGCCCCCACAACAACTGCATCCCCCACAACAACTGTAGCCCCCAGAACAACTGAAGCCTTGACTACAACTGCAGCCTCCACAACAACTCAAGTCTTGACTACAACGTCAGCCACCACTACAACTGAAGCCCTGACTACAACTGCAGCCCCCACAACAACTGAAGCCCTGACTACAACTGCAGCCCCCACAACAACTGAAGCCCTGACTACAACTGCAGCCCCCACAACAACTGAAGCCCCGACTACAACTGCAGTACCCACAACAACTGCAGCCCCCACAACAACTGTAGCCCCCAGAAAAACTGAAGCCTTGACTACAACTGCAGCCTCCACAACAACTCAAGTCTTGACTACAACGTCAGACACCACTACAACTGAAGCCCTGACTACAACTGCAGCCCCCACAACAACTGAAGCCCTGACTACAACTGCAGCCCCCACAACAACTGAAGCCCCGACTACAACTGCAGCCCCCACAACAACTGCAGCCCCGACTACAACTGCAGCTCAAACAACAACTGAAGCCCCGACTACAACTGCAGCCCCCACAACAACTGCATCCCCCACAACAATTGTAGCCCCCAGAACAACTGAAGCCTTGACTACAACTGCAGCCTCCACAACAACTCAAGTCTTGACTACAACGTCAGCCACCACTACAACTGAAGCCCTGACTACAACTGCAGCCCCCACAACAACTGCATCCCCCACAACAACTATAGCCCCCAGAACAACTGAAGCCTTGACTACAACTGCAGCCTCCACAACAACTCAAGTCTTGACTACAACGTCAGCCACCACTACAACTGAAGCCCTGACTACAACTGCAGCCCCCACAACAACTGCATCCCCCACAACAACTGTAGCCCCCAGAACAACTGAAGCCTTGACTACAACTGCAGCCTCCACAACAACTCAAGTCTTGACTACAACGTCAGCCACCACTACAACTGAAGCCCTGACTACAACTGCAGCCCCCACAACAACTGAAGCCCTGACTACAACTGCAGCCCCCACAACAAATGAAGCCCTGACTACAACTGCAGCCCCCACAACAACTGAAGCCCCGACTACAACTGCAGTACCCACAACAACTGCAGCCCCCACAACAACTGTAGCCCCCAGAACAACTGAAGCCTTGACTACAACTGCAGCCTCCACAACAACTCAAGTCTTGACTACAACGTCAGCCACCACTACAACTGAAGCCCTGACTACAACTGCAGCCCCCACAACAACTGAAGCCCTGAGTACAACTGCAGCCACCACAACAACTGAAGCTCTGACTACAACTGCAGCCCCCACAACAACTGAAGCCCTGACTACAACTGCAGCCCCCACAACAACTGAAGCCTTGACTACAACTGCAGCCCCCACAACAACTGAAGCCCTGACTACAACTGCAGCCCCCACAACAACTGAAGCCCTGACTACAACTGCAGCCCCCACAACAACTGAAGCCCTTCCAATAATTGCAGCTCCCTCTACAACTGTAGCACCGACAACAACAGCAGCCTCCACTACAACTGAAACCCCCACTACAACTGCAGCTCCCACAACAACTGAAGCCACGCCTACAACTACTACAACTACAGCCTCGACTACAACAACTGTAGCCCCCACAACAACTGAAGCCCAAACAACAACTGCAGCCCCCACTACAACTGCAGCCCCAACTACAGCTGAAGCCCCGACAACAACTGAAGCCCAAACAACAACTGCAGCCCCCACTACCACTGAAGCTCTGACTACAACTGTAGCCCCCACAACAACTGAAGCCTTGACTACAACTGCAGCCCCCACAAAAACTGAAGCCCTGACTACAACTGCAGCCCCCACAACAACTGAAGCCCTGACTACAACTGCAGCCCCCACAACAACTGAAGCCCTGACTACAACTGCAGCCCCCACAACAACTGAAGCCCCGACTACAACTGCAGCCCCCACAACAACTGCAGCCCCGACTACAACTGCAGCTCAAACAACAACTGAAGCCCCGACTACAACTGCAGCCCCCACAACAACTGCAGCCCCGACTACAACTGCAGCTCAAACAACAACTGAAGCCCTGACTACAACTGTAGCCACAACAACACCTGCAGCCCTTCCAATAATTGCAGCTCCCTCTACAACTGCAGCACCGACAACAACAGCAGCCTCCACTACAACTGAAACCCCCACTACAACTGTTGCTCAAACAACAACTGAAGCCCTGACTACAACTGCAGCCCCCACAACAACTGCATCCCCCACAACAACTGTAGCCCCCAGAACAACTGAAGCCTTGACTACAACTGCAGCCTCCACAACAACTCAAGTCTTGACTACAACGTCAGCCACCACTACAACTGAAGCCCTGACTACAACTGCAGCCCCCACAACAACTGAAGCCCTGACTACAACTGCAGCCCCCACAACAACTGAAGCCCTGACTACAACTGCAGCCCCCACAACAACTGAAGCCCCGACTACAACTGCAGTACCCACAACAACTGCAGCCCCCACAACAACTGTAGCCCCCAGAAAAACTGAAGCCTTGACTACAACTGCAGCCTCCACAACAACTCAAGTCTTGACTACAACGTCAGACACCACTACAACTGAAGCCCTGACTACAACTGCAGCCCCCACAACAACTGAAGCCCTGACTACAACTGCAGCCCCCACAACAACTGAAGCCCTGACTACAACTGCAGCCCCCACAACAACTGAAGCCCCGACTACAACTGCAGCCCCCACAACAACTGCAGCCCCGACTACAACTGCAGCTCAAACAACAACTGAAGCCCCGACTACAACTGCAGCCCCCACAACAACTGCAGCCCCGACTACAACTGCAGCTCAAACAACAACTGAAGCCCTGACTACAACTGTAGCCACAACAACACCTGCAGCCCTTCCAATAATTGCAGCTCCCTCTACAACTGCAGCACCGACAACAACAGCAGCCTCCACTACAACTGAAACCCCCACTACAACTGCAGCTCCCACAACAACTGAAGCCCCGCCTACAACTACTACAACTACAGCCTCGACTACAACAACTGTAGCCCCCACAACAACTGAAGCCCTAACTACAACTGAAGCCCTGACTACAAATAGAGCTCAAACAACAACTGCAGCCCCTATAACAACTGAAGCTCTGACTAGAACTGTAGCCCCCACAACAACTGAAGCCCCGACTAGAACTGCAGCCCCGACTACAACTGAAGCCCCGACTACAACTGAAGCCCCCACAACAACTGAAGCCCCGACCACAACTGCAGGTCCCACAACAACTTCAACCCCCACAACAACTGCAGCCCCGTCTACAACTGAAGCCCAAACAACAACTGCAGCCCCCACTACAACTGCAGCCCCAACTACAGCTGAAGCCCCGACAACAACTGAAGCCCAAACAACAACTGCAGCCCCCACTACCACTAAAGCACTGACTACAACTGCACCCCCAACTACAACTGAAGTCCTGACTACAACTGCCGCCCCCACAACAACTTCAACCCCAACAACAACTCAAGCCTTGACTACAAGTGCAGCCCCCACTACAACTGAAGTCCTGTCTACAACTGCAGCCCCCAAAACAACTGCAGCCCTGACTACAACTGTAGCCCCCACAACAACTGCAGCTCAAACAACAACTGCAGCCCCTACAACAACAGTAGCTCCCTCTACAACTGCAGCACCGACAACAACAGCAGCACTGACAACAACAGCAGCCCAGACTACAACAGCAGCCCAGACTACAACTGCAGCCCCGACTACAACTGCAGCTCCGACTACAACTGCAGCTCCGACTTCAACTGAAGCCCCCACAAGAACTGAAGCCCTAACTACAATAGAAGCCCTGACTACAACTAGAGCCCAAACAACAACTGCAGCCCCTATAACAACTGAAGCTCTGACTACAACTGTAGCCCCCACAACAACTGCAGCCCCGACTACAACTGCAGCTCAAACAACAACTGAAGCCCCGACTACAACTGCAGCCCCCACAACAACTGCAGCCCCGACTACAACTGCAGCTCAAACAACAACTGAAGCCCTGACTACAACTGTAGCCACAACAACACCTGCAGCCCTTCCAATAATTGCAGCTCCCTCTACAACTGCAGCACCGACAACAACAGCAGCCTCCACTACAACTGAAACCCCCACTACAACTGTTGCTCAAACAACAACTGAAGCCCTGACTACAACTGCAGCCTCCACTACAACTGCATCCCCCACAACAACTGTAGCCCCCAGAACAACTGAAGTCTTGACTACAACTACTACAACTACAGCCTCGACTACAACAACTGTAGCCCCCACAACAACTGAAGCCCTAACTACAACTGAAGCCCTGACTACAAATAGAGCTCAAACAACAACTGCAGCCCCTATAACAACTGAAGCTCTGACTAGAACTGTAGCCCCCACAACAACTGAAGCCCCGACTAGAACTGCAGCCCCGACTACAACTGAAGCCCCGACTACAACTGAAGCCCCCACAACAACTGAAGCCCCGACCACAACTGCAGGTCCCACAACAACTTCAACCCCCACAACAACTGCAGCCCCGTCTACAACTGAAGCCCAAACAACAACTGCAGCCCCCACTACAACTGCAGCCCCAACTACAGCTGAAGCCCCGACAACAACTGAAGCCCAAACAACAACTGCAGCCCCCACTACCACTAAAGCACTGACTACAACTGCACCCCCAACTACAACTGAAGTCCTGACTACAACTGCCGCCCCCACAACAACTTCAACCCCAACAACAACTCAAGCCTTGACTACAAGTGCAGCCCCCACTACAACTGCAGCCCTGACTACAACTGCAGCCCCCACAACAACTGCAGCTCAAACAACAACTGCAGCCCCTACAACAACAGTAGCTCCCTCTACAACTGCAGCACCGACAACAACAGCAGCACTGACAACAACAGCAGCCCAGACTACAACAGCAGCCCAGACTACAACTGCAGCCCCGACTACAACTGCAGCTCCGACTACAACTGCAGCTCCGACTTCAACTGAAGCCCCCACAAGAACTGAAGCCCTAACTACAATAGAAGCCCTGACTACAACTAGAGCCCAAACAACAACTGCAGCCCCTATAACAACTGAAGCTCTGACTACAACTGTAGCCCCCACAACAACTGCAGCCCCGACTACAACTGCAGCTCAAACAATAACTGAAGCCCCGACTACAACTGCAGCCCCCACAACAACTGCAGCCCCGACTACAACTGCAGCTCAAACAACAACTGAAGCCCTGACTACAACTGTAGCCACAACAACACCTGCAGCCCTTCCAATAATTGCAGCTCCCTCTACAACTGCAGCACCGACAACAACAGCAGCCTCCACTACAACTGAAACCCCCACTACAACTGTTGCTCAAACAACAACTGAAGCCCTGACTACAACTGCAGCCCCCACAACAACTGCATCCCCCACAACAACTGTAGCCCCCAGAACAACTGAAGTCTTGACTACAACGTCAGCCACCACTACAACTGAAACCTTGACAACAACTGCAGCCCCCACAACAACTGAAGCCCTGACTACAACTGCAGCCCCCACAACAACTGAAGCCCTGACTACAACTGCAGCCCCCACAACAACTGAAGCCCCGACTACAACTGCAGTACCCACAACAACTGCAGCCCCCACAACAACTGTAGCCCCCAGAACAACTGAAGCCTTGACTACAACTGCAGCCTCCACAACAACTCAAGTCTTGACTACAACGTCAGACACCACTACAACTGAAGCCCTGACTACAACTGCAGCCCCCACAACAACTGAAGCCCTGAGTACAACTGCAGCCACCACAACAACTGAAGCTCTGACTACAACTGTAGCCCCCACAACAACTGAAGCCTTGGCTACAACTGTAGCCCCCACAACAACTGAAGCCCTGACTACAACTGCAGCCCCCACAACAACTGAAGCCCTGACTACAACTGCAGCCCCCACAACAACTGAAGCCCCGACTACAACTGCAGCCCCCACAACAACTGCAGCCCCGACTACAACTGCAGCTCAAACAACAACTGAAGCCCCGACTACAACTGCAGCCCCCACAACAACTGCAGCCCCGACTACAACTGCAGCTCAAACAACAACTGAAGCCCTGACTACAACTGTAGCCACAACAACACCTGCAGCCCTTCCAATAATTGCAGCTCCCTCTACAACTGCAGCACCGACAACAACAGCAGCCTCCACTACAACTGAAACCCCCACTACAACTGCAGCTCCCACAACAACTGAAGCCCCGCCTACAACTACTACAACTACAGCCTCGACTACAACAACTGTAGCCGCCACAACAACTGAAGCCCTAACTACAACTGAAGCCCTGACTACAAATAGAGCTCAAACAACAACTGCAGCCCCTATAACAACTGAAGCTCTGACTACAACTGTAGCCCCCACAACAACTGCAGCCCCGACTACAACTGCAGCTCAAACAACAACTGAAGCCCCGACTACAACTGCAGCCCCCACAACAACTGCAGCCCCGACTACAACTGCAGCTCAAACAACAACTGAAGCCCTGACTACAACTGTAGCCACAACAACACCTGCAGCCCTTCCAATAATTGCAGCTCCCTCTACAACTGCAGCCCCGACTACAACTGCAGCTCAAACAACAACTGAAGCCCCCACAACAACTGTAGCCCCCAGAACAACTGAAGTCTTGACTACAACGTCAGCCACCACTACAACTGAAGCCTTGACTACAACTGCAGCCCCCACAACAACTGAAGCCCTGACTACAACTGCAGCCCCCACAACAACTGAAGCCCTGACTACAACTGCAGCCCCCACAACAACTGAAGCCCCGACTACAACTGCAGTACCCACAACAACTGCAGCCCCCACAACAACTGTAGCCCCCAGAACAACTGAAGCCTTGACTACAACTGCAGCCTCCACAACAACTCAAGTCTTGACTACAACGTCAGACACCACTACAACTGAAGCCCTGACTACAACTGCAGCCACCACAACAACTGAAGCTCTGACTACAACTGTAGCCCCCACAACAACTGAAGCCTTGGCTACAACTGTAGCCCCCACAACAACTGAAGCCCTGACTACAACTGCAGCCCCCACAACAACTGAAGCCCTGACTACAACTGCAGCCCCCACTACAACTGAAGCCCCGACTACAACTGCAGTCCCCACAACAACTGAAGCCCTGACTACAACTGCAGCCCCCACAACAACTGAAGCCCTGACTACAACTGCAGCCCCCACAACAACTGAAGCCCCGACTACAACTGCAGCCCCCACAACAACTGCAGCCCCGACTACAACTGCAGCTCAAACAACAACTGAAGCCCTGACTACAACTGTAGCCACAACAACACCTGCAGCCCTTCCAATAATTGCAGCTCCCTCTACAACTGCAGCACCGACAACAACAGCAGCCTCCACTACAACTGAAACCCCCACTACAACTGTTGCTCAAACAACAACTGAAGCCCTGACTACAACTGCAGCCCCCACAACAACTGCATCCCCCACAACAACTGTAGCCCCCAGAACAACTGAAGCCTTGACTACAACTGCAGCCTCCACAACAACTCAAGTCTTGACTACAACGTCAGCCACCACTACAACTGAAGCCTTGACTACAACTGCAGCCCCCACAACAACTGAAGCCCTGACTACAACTGCAGCCCCCACAACAACTGAAGCCCTGACTACAACTGCAGCCCCCACAACAACTGAAGCCCCGACTACAACTGCAGTACCCACAACAACTGCAGCCCCCACAACAACTGTAGCCCCCAGAACAACTGAAGTCTTGACTACAACGTCAGACACCACTACAACTGAAGCCCTGACTACAACTGCAGCCCCCACAACAACTGAAGCCCTGAGTACAACTGTAGCCCCCACAACAACTGAAGCCCTGACTACAACTGCAGCCCCCACAACAACTGAAGCCCCGACTACAACTGCAGCCCCCACAACAACTGCAGCCCTGACTACAACTGCAGCTCAAACAACAACTGAAGCCCCGACTACAACTGCAGCCCCCACAACAACTGCAGCCCCGACTACAACTGCAGCTCAAACAACAACTGAAGCCCTGACTACAACTGTAGCCACAACAATACCTGCAGCCCTTCCAATAATTGCAGCTCCCTCTACAACTGCAGCACCGACAACAACAGCAGCCTCCACTACAACTGAAACCCCCACTACAACTGCAGCTCCCACAACAACTGAAGACCCACCTACAACTACTACAACTACAGCCTCGACTACAACAACTGTAGCCCCCACAACAACTGAAGCCCTAACTACAACTGAAGCCCTGACTACAAATAGAGCTCAAACAACAACTGCAGCCCCTATAACAACTGAAGCTCTGACTAGAACTGTAGCCCCCACAACAACTGAAGCCCCGACTACAACTGCAGCCCCGACTACAACTGAAGCCCCGACTACAACTGAAGCCCCCACAACAACTGAAGCCCCGACCACAACTGCAGGTCCCACAACAACTTCAACCCCCACAACAACTGCAGCCCCGTCTACAACTGAAGCCCAAACAACAACTGCAGCCCCCACTACAACTGCAGCCCCAACTACAGCTGAAGCCCCGACAACAACTGAAGCCCAAACAACAACTGCAGCCCCCACTACCACTGAAGCACTGACTACAACTGCACCCCCAACTACAACTGAAGTCCTGACTACAACTGCCGCCCCCACAACAACTTCAACCCCAACAACAACTCAAGCCTTGACTACAAGTGCAGCCCCCACTACAACTGAAGTCTTGTCTACAACTGCAGCCCCCACAACAACTGCAGCCCTGACTACAACTGCAGCCCCCACAACAACTGCAGCTCAAACAACAACTGCAGCCCCTACAACAACAGTAGCTCCCTCTACAACTGCAGCACCGACAACAACAGCAGCACTGACAACAACAGCAGCCCAGACTACAACAGCAGCCCAGACTACAACTGCAGCCCCGACTACAACTGCAGCTCTGACTACAACTGCAGCTCCGACTACAACTGAAGCCCCCACAAGAACTGAAGCCGTAACTACAATTGAAGCTCTGACTACAACTGTAGCCCCCACAACAACTGAAGCCCCGACTACAACTGAAGCCCAAACAACAACTGCAGCCCCCACTACAACCGAAGCCCTGACTACAAATGCAGCCCCCACTACCACTGAAGCCCTGACTACAACTGCAGCCCCCACAACAACTGAAGTGCTGACTACAACTGCAGCCCCCACAACAACTTCAACCCCAACAACAACTCAAGCCTTGACTACAAGTGCAGCCCCCACTACAACTGAAGTCCTGTCGACAACTGCAGCCCCCACAACAACTGAAGCCCTGACTACAACTGCAGCCCCCACAACAACTGAAGCCCCGGCTACAACTTCAACCCCTACAACAACTGAAGCCCCGACTACAACTGCAGCTCAAACAACAACTGAAGCCTTGACTACAATTGCAGCCCCCACTACAACTGAAGTCCTGTCTACAACTGCAGCCCCCACAACAACTGAAGCCCTGACTACAACTGCAGCCCCCACAACAACTGAAGTCCTGACTACAACAATTGTTGCCACCACAACAACTGAAGCCCTAACTACAACTGAAGCCCTGACTACAACTGCAGCACCGACAACAACAGCAGCCCAGACAACAACTGCAGCCCAAACTACAACAGCAGCCCAGACTACAACAGCAGCCCAGACCATAACTGCAGCCCCCACAACAACTGAAGCCCCGGCTACAACTGCAGTCCCCACAACAACTGCAGCCCCGACTACAACTGCAGCTCAAACAACAACTGAAGCCCTGACTACAACTGTAGCCCCAACAACACCTGCAGCCCTTCCAATAATTGCAGCTCCGACTACAACTGCAGCCCCTACAACAACAGTAGCTCCCTCTGCAACTGCAGCACCGACAACAACAGCAGCCCAGACTACAACAGCAGCCCAGACTACAACTGCAGCCCAGACTACAACTACAGCCCAGACTACAACAGCAGCCCAGACTACAACTGCAGCCACCACTACAACTGAAGCCCTGACTACAACTGAAGCCCCGCCTACAACTACTATAACTACAGCCTCGACTACAACAACTGTAGCCCCCACAACAACTGAAGCCCTAACTACAACTGAAGTCCTGACTACAACTGTAGCCCCCACAGCAACTGAAGCCCTGACTACAACTGCAGCCCCCACAATAACTGAAGCCCTGACTACAACTGTAGCCCCCACAGCAACTGAAGCCCTGACTACAACTGCAGCCCCCACAATAACTGAAGCCCTGACTACAACTGTAGCCCCAACAACACCTACAGCCCCCACTACAACAGTAAACCCCACGACAGCTGCAGCCCTTCCAATAACTGCAGCTCCCACTATAACTGCAGCCCCTACAACAACGGTAGCTCCCTCTACAACTGCAGCACCGACAACAACAGCAGCCCAGACTACAACAGCAGCCCAGACCACAATTGCAGCCCCCACTACAACTGCAGCTCCCACTACAACTGAAGCCCCGACTACAACTACTACCGCTACAGCCTCGACTACAACAACTGTAGCCCCCACAACAACTGAACCCCTGACTACAACTGCAGCCCCCACAACAACTGTAGCCCTGACTACAACTGCAGCCCCCACAACAACTGAAGCTCTGACTACAACTGTAGCCCCCACAACAACTGAAGCCCTGATTACAACTGCAACCCCGACAACAACTGCAGCTCCAACTACAACATCAGCCCAGACTACAACTGCAGCCCCCACTACAACTGCAGCTCCCACTACAACTGCAACCCCCACTCCAACTGCAGCTCCCACAACAACTGAAGCCCCGACTACAACTACTACAGCTACAGCCTCGACTACAACAACTGTAGCCCCCACAACAACTGAACCCCTGACTACAACTGCAGCCCCCACAACAACTGAAGCCCTGACTACAACTGCAGCCCCCACAACAACTGAAGCTCTGACTACAACTGCAGCCCCCACTACAACTGCAGCTCCCACTACAACTGCAGCCCCCACTACAACTGCAGCTCCCACAACAACTGAAGCCCCGACTACAACAACTACAACCACAGCCTCGACTACAACAACTGTAGTCCTCACAACAACTGCAGCCCCTACAAATCCGCCATCAGTAAACGAGGGTGTCCAGAACCTTTTTTTCAGAATCATTAGAGCTTTTGTAGATGCATTGTTAAACCAAAACTCTCCTGAATTCCAGGATCTAGCACGTCTTATCGTTAGACAGGTAAGCTGTCGTTACTCACTTCTGTCAGAATGTTTTATCTCCTTTAAATCCGAACTCATGTCAGTGTCGGTGCTAACTGATTGTATTCTTAAAATTAAATTCCAAGTTCTGCTTCCACTGTGACTCATCACCTGAACCTCATTCAGAAAATGAGTTATATTGTCTATAGGGTGCATTGTAGATTAAATGAGATCCTGCTTGTGAAATACAAAGCTGTAATTCCCGATTTAAGATCTCAACTTCACTTTCAGGGTTAATGGTATCAATCCAAACAATTTTTTTTCAAAGATAGTTTCATTGAATCCTCATTTAAAACCGTTTTCTTAAGGTGGGCATTTTTTTAAAGGACAATGGGCTTTCCTGCAGAGATAATTTACAAAGATAAGTCTCTAGCTTCAGGTTACTCAAGTTAATCAATGCTAATTTTTCAGATGGCATCAAGCATACAGATATAAAAAGATTTGTGCTGGTGATATAACAGCCTTAATATTGTACAGCAAGCAAAAGGCAACCAATATTGTTTTAATCACTGGATTAATAGTTATATCTACAGGCCATAAAATCGAACTTAATTTCACGTCAGATAGAAAAAGGTACTTTATATTTGAATTTGATGCTAGATAAATTATCAAAGGTTTTTTTTGGTTTGATTCAGTTGAATTATCTTTTATAGTGGTAATGTGAGCTTGACTAAATGCAGTGGACAGTTTTGTCCTTCAAATCCCCTTAAATACAGAGCTCTTTGCAAGTGCAGCAAAGGCAAAAGAAAGGCAAAGTGAACTGCCAGTAAAAACCATTTGAATTTCATTCACTCATAATGCAAAGGACAAACATTTACTGAATCTAGGCCAGACTAACATGGTGTGAGATGAGTGAACACAGAGAGGATTAAAAACTGCCTCACCAAGTGCAGTAATGTGAAAAATAGTTAAGGATGCAAAGGTAATAAAAATGAGGACATGGATCATTTACAAATCAGTTCTCTTGTGTCACAAGTTTTGGGTGACATTCATTCATTTTTTTAATTGCTACGAAACCTTGGTATGACTTTGGAATTTGTATACTTTCAACCATTGACTTATCTTATGTTTTCATTATGTTTACTGAAAAGTGATATGTTTAAATCTATAATGTAAATTTATATTTGTATTGAACTAACCTGCATATGTTCTGGCTCATTTTTCACAGTTGAACCGTGCCTATCGCAGAAGATACCCCAGAACCTACAGGAGGTGTAGGGTTCGACGGTTCAGGTAAGAGTAGAAAGTTTGAAGGGGGCCCAGAGATTGCCTTTGCACAGGGCCCAGAATTCCATGCCACATCCCTGTGGGTTTCTACTGCAGTCACTGCCCAGAATGGCTATTAGTGGTGCTGCTGCATTTTCTACTGAGCCACTTTGATATTGTAGTGGCAGAAGGACTATGACTGCTCCATAGAGACGTCTGCTTCATGCCTAACCTGCAACCCTTTTCTGTTCCTTCCTTTCTCTTTCCCTTCATCCGTAATCTCTTTGTCTTTTCCTCACCACCACTCCTCCTCCTCCTCCTCCCCCCCTCCCCCCTTGCTCTTTCATGACCTTACCGTGAACAGGCGTGGGCGTCCTTTGTCTACTGTTGTTAACCGGATGGACACCATAGAAGTAGACACAGAACTGATATTTGCCAACCAGTCTGTGGTTCCAAACGTGACCGAGACAGAAACAGCCCTTCAGGAGGCCATTAATGATTCAACTGTTGACTTGAACGTCATTCCATCCAGCATTAATGCAGGTCAGTTCTTTACTCTTCACTCAAGTAGCATCATTATTTCCTCCTCATCTATGCAGTGTCAAATGTGCACATGTAAAATGGTTCTGATGCATTGTGGTATTATTTATATATTTAATGCTGATCCTTGTTTTCTCAGAAGACACAAACACCACCATAACTACAACTACAACAAGCAGTGCCATGGCAGCAAACAAACCCCAGGAAGTCATCAGTTTTCTGTTCCCTCTTATTCTTGTCATTTACTATCTGTTAACAGGCTCCCTTGGTTTTAGCCAGATAAATATATAAGCCTTTATCATTTTGACACTTGATGCTACTCTATGACTGATAACTTGTTTTAACAGATTTCTTTAAACAAAAGTGCATATCCTTCACTGAGTGCCTCATTGAGCCATTGATGTGTGTGTGTATACATATACATATTTTTCACACTTTGAGTACAACAAAGAGGCTTTTAAAACTGGAATCAGGGTGGGAAACCAAATCAAGTCCTAATGGTTTGAATGAAGAACTGCTCCTTCACCCCATTTACTTACCTTATTTTACAGTAAGTCTAGACTTTCTTTTTTCATAGATGTTTACATACCTTTGGAATAATTGTAAAAATGCTGTAATATGTGATTGCTTTATATTATATATTTCAAAATAAATTATATGATGAATTCATGATGATACATTTCTTTGTGACTTTTTCTTTGAGAGATAAAGAAGGCACATTTCATCATCAGCTGAGCGACATACAGTTTAAACAGGGGCTATTTAATGGTCATTTTTTCACACTGAACAAAAAAGGAAACTATTGCAAAGGCAACAGCAATTATTACTTTCCACACATGGCCTTGTCTATGGTTCATTGAATCCAAAGAATTGTTGGATTCAAGAAAAAAAAGGAAAATTTTAGGACATTCCTCAAGAAGAGAGGATTCAAATATGCTGGCTGCCGGAATTGTCAGTTCAATTAATGCCAAGATGACAACAATAATTCAGCCGATTTTCAATCAATCTGTAAGATTTAAAATGTTTTAACTGTCATGCATAATGATCTATTTGCTAGTATCTTTTAAATTATTTATATTTTTCTGTTTAGTCAGACTCATACGATCCACCTGGGGCCTGCTCCACAAAGCAAGGTACTGAGTTAGCCAGATAACTGCACCCCCACAAATCTGGAACATGTAATGAAGCAAAGACATTTGTTCTGGGTTTTACTATGTGCAGTTATCCGGCCGAGTCAGTCATGGTGCTCTAAATCATGAAAACTACTCAATAATTAAACATTTAGCTCATATATACATTTGCAATAGCACATTTAACATTTATACCTATCATTTCAGAGATTGTAAATGTAAGAAAATTGTACATTTGCTTAGCTATATGTGAGAAAAAGGGATATTTTTCTTACGTGCACAGAAAAATAATAGCGTTCACTTTTGGCACCCCATAGGAATGCGGACCCAAACGCAGAAACACAAGGAGACAGGAGTGAAGTCAAAAAGCACATCATTTTACAGGGAAATGCAGGTGGGAAAAATAAAGAAAACGAGACTAAACACAGGAATACTGTAGAGAATAAACACAGGAATACTGTGGAGACTGGGGAATACTGTAGAGACTAAACACAGGAATACTGTAGAGAGCAAACACATGAATACTGTAGAGACTAAACAAAGGAATACTGTAGAGATCAAACACAGGAATACTGTAGAGACTAAACACAGGAATACTGTAGAGATCAAACACAGGAATACTGTAGAGACTAAACACAGGAATACTGTAGAGACTAAACACAGGAATACTGTAGAGACTGGAAATAATGTAGAGACTAAACATAGGAATACTGTAGAGACTAAACACAGGAATACTGTAGAGACTGGGAATACTGTAGAGACTAAATACAGGAATATAGTAGACACTAAACAGAGGAATACTGTAGAGACTAAACAGAGGAATACTGTAGAGACTAAACACAGGAATACTGTAGAGACTAAACACAGGAATATCGTAGACACTAAACAGAGGAATACTGTAGAGACTAAACACAGGAATACTGTAGAGACTAAACACAGGAATACTGTAGAGACTGAACACAGGAATGCTGTAGAGACTGGGAATACTGTAGAGACTAAACAGAGGAATACTGTAGAGACTAAACACAGGAATACTGTAGAGACTAAACACAGGAATATCGTAGACACTAAACAGAGGAATACTGTAGAGACTAAACAGAGGAATACTGTAGAGACTAAACACAGGAATACTGTAGAGACTAAACACAGGAATATCGTAGACACTAAACAGAGGAATACTGTAGAGACTAAACAGAGGAATACTGTAGAGACTAAACACAGGAATACTGTAGAGACTAAACACAGGAATACTGTAGACACCAAACACAGGAATATCGTAGACACTAAATAGAGGAATACTGTAGAGACTAAACACAGGAATACTGTAGAGACTGGAAATAATGTAGAGACTAAACAGAGGAATACTGTAGAGACTAAACACAGGAATACTGTAGAGACCGAACACAGAAATACTGTAGACACAAAACACAGGAATATCGTAGACACTAAACAGAGGAATACTGTAGAGACTAAACGCAGGAATACTGTAGAGACTAAACACAGGAATACTGTAGAGACTAAACACAGGAATACTGTAGAGACTAAGCACAGGAATACTGTAGAGACCAAACATACAAATACTGTAGAGAACAAACACAGGAATATTGTAGACACCGAACACAGGAATATTGTAGACACTAAACAGAGGAATACTGTAGAGACTAAACACAGGAATACTGTCGAGACTAAACACAGGAATACTGTAGAGACTAAGCACAGGAATACTGTAGAGACCAAACATACAAATACTGTAGAGAACAAACACAGGAATATTGTAGAGACCAAACACAGGAAAATTGTAGAGACTTAACAGAGGAATAATGTAGAGACTAAACACAGGAATGCTGTAGAGACTAAACACAGGAATGCTGTAGAGAATAAAAACAGGAATACTGTAGAGACTAAGCACATGCATACTGTAGAGACCAAACACAGGAATACTGTAGAGACCAAACACAGGAATATTGTAGACACTAAACAGAGGAATACTGTAGAGACTAAACACAGGAATACTGTAGAGACTAAACACAGGAATACTGTAGAGACTGAACACAGGAATGCTGTAGAGACTGGGAATACTGTAGAGACTAAACAGAGGAATACTGTAGAGACTAAACACAGGAATACTGTAGAGACTAAACACAGGAATATCATAGACACTAAACAGAGGAATACTGTAGAGACTAAACACAGGAATACTGTAGAGACTAAACACAGGAATACTGTAGAGACTGAACACAGGAATGCTGTAGAGACTGGGAATACTGTAGAGACTAAAGAGAGGAATACTGTAGAGACTAAACACAGGAATACTGTAGAGACTAAACACAGGAATATCTTAGACACTAAACAGAGGAATACTGTAGAGACTGAACAGAGGAATACTGTAGAGACTAAACACAGGAATACTGTAGAGACTAAACACAGGAATATCGTAGACACTAAACAGAGGAATACTGTAGAGACTAAACAGAGGAATACTGTAGAGACTAAACACAGGAATACTGTAGAGACTAAACACAGGAATACTGTAGACACCAAACACAGGAATATCGTAGACACTAAATAGAGGAATACTGTAGAGACTAAACACAGGAATACTGTAGAGACTGGAAATAATGTAGAGACTAAACAGAGGAATACTGTAGAGACTAAACACAGGAATACTGTAGAGACCGAACACAGAAATACTGTAGACACAAAACACAGGAATATCGTAGACACTAAACAGAGGAATACTGTAGAGACTAAACGCAGGAATACTGTAGAGACTAAACACAGGAATACTGTAGAGACTAAACACAGGAATACAGTAGAGACTGAACACAGGAATGCTGTAGAGACTGGGAATACTGTAGAGACTAAACACAGGAATATTGCTGAGACTGGGAATACGAGAGAGACTAAGCAAAGGAATACTGTAGGGACCAAACACAGGAATACTGTAGAGACTAAAGACGTGAATACTGAAGAGACTGGGAATACTGTAGAGACTAAACACAGGAATACTGTAGAGACTAAACACAGGAATGCTGTAGAGAATAAAAACAGGAATACTGTAGACACCGAACACAGGAATATTGTAGACACTAAACAGAGGAATACTGTAGAGACTAAACACAGGAATACTGTCGAGACTAAACACAGGAATACTGTAGAGACTAAGCACAGGAATACTGTAGAGACCAAACATACAAATACTGTAGAGACTAAACACAGGAATATTGTAGAGACCAAACACAGGAAAATTGAAGAGACTTAACAGAGGAATAATGTAGAGACTAAACACAGGAATACTGTAGAGACCAAACACAGGAATATTGTAGACACTAAACAGAGGAATACTGTAGAGACTGAGAAATACTGTAGAGAATAAAAACAGGAATACTGTGGAGACTAAACACAGGAACATAGTAGAGACTAAACAGAGGAATACTGTAGAGAATAAACACAGGAATACTGTAGAGACTAAACACAGGAATACTGTACAGACCAAACACAGGAATACTGTAGACACCAAATACAGGAATATCGTAGACACTAAACAGAGGAATACTGTAGAGACAAAACACAGGAATGCTGTAGAGACTGGGAATACTGTAGAGACTAAACACAGGAATATTGTTGAGACTGGGAATACTAGAGAGACTAAACAAAGGAATACTGTAGGGACCAAACACAGGAATACTGTAGAGACTAAAGACGGGAATACTGAAGAGACTGGGAATACTGTAGAGACTAAACACAGGAATACTGTAGAGACTAAACACAGGAATGCTGTAGAGAATAAAAACAGGAATATTGTAGACACCGAACACAGGAATATTGTAGACACTAAACAGAGGAATACTGTAGAGACTAAACACAGGAATACTGTCGAGACTAAACACAGGAATACTGTAGAGACTAAGCACAGGAATACTGTAGAGACCAAACATACAAATACTGTAGAGAACAAACACAGGAATATTGTAGAGACCAAACACAGGAAAATTGTAGAGACTTAACAGAGGAATAATGTAGAGACTAAACACAGGAATGCTGTAGAGACTAAACACAGGAATACTGTAGAGACTAAACACAGGAATATCGTAGACACTAAACAGAGGAATACTGTAGAGACTAAACAGAGGAATACTGTAGAGACTAAACACAGGAATACTGTAGAGACTAAACACAGGAATACTGTAGACACCAAACACAGGAATATCGTAGACACTAAATAGAGGAATACTGTAGAGACTAAACACAGGAATACTGTAGAGACTGGAAATAATGTAGAGACTAAACAGAGGAATACTGTAGAGACTAAACACAGGAATACTGTAGAGACCGAACACAGAAATACTGTAGACACAAAACAGAGGAATACTGTAGAGACTAAACACAGGAATACTGTAGAGACTAAACACAGGAATACTGTAGAGACTGAACACAAGAATACTGTAGAGAATAAACACAGGAATACTGTGGAGACTGGGGAATACTGTAGAGACTAAATACAGGAATACTGTAGAGAGCAAACACATGAATACTGTAGAGAGCAAACACATGAATACTGTAGAGACTAAACAAAGGAATACTGTAGAGATCAAACACAGGAATACTGTAGAGACTAAACACAGGAATACTGTAGAGATCAAACACAGGAATATTGTAGACACTAAACACAGGAATGCTGTAGAGACTAAACACAGGAATGCTGTAGAGAATAAAAACAGGAATACTGTAGAGACTAAGCACATGCATACTGTAGAGACCAAACACAGGAATACTGTAGAGACCAAACACAGGAATATTGTAGACACTAAACAGAGGAATACTGTAGAGACCAAACACAGGAATACTGTAGACACTAAACACAGGCATACTGTAGAGACTAAACACAGGAATACTGTAGAGACTGAACACAGGAATGGTGTAGAGACTGCGAATACTGTAGAGACTAAACACAGGAATATTGTTGAGACTGGGAATACTAGAGAGACTAAACACAGGAATACTGTAGGGACCAAACACAGGAATACTGTAGAGACTAAAGACGGGAATACTGAAGAGACTGGGAATACTGTAGAGACTAAACACAAGAATACTGTAGAGACTAAACACAGGAATGCTGTAGAGAATAAAAACGGGAATACTGTAGACACCGAACACAGGAATATTGTAGACACTAAACAGAGGAATACTGTAGAGACTAAACACAGGAATACCGTAGAGACTAAGCACAGGAATACTGTAGAGACCAAACATACAAATACTGTAGAGAACAAACACAGGAATATTGTAGAGACCAAACACAGGAAAATTGTAGAGACTTAACACAGGAATAATGTAGAGACTAAATACAGGAATGCTGTAGACACTAAACACAGGAATGCTGTAGAGAATAAAAACAGGAATACTGTAGAGACTAAGCACATGCATACTGTAGAGACCAAACACAGGAATACTGTAGAGACCAAACACAGGAATACTCTAGACACCAAACACAGGAATATCGTAGACACTAAACAGAGGAATACTGTAGAGACTAAACACAGGAATACTGTAGAGAATAAAAACAGGAATACTGTAGAGACAAAGCACATGCATACTGTAGAGACCAAACACAGGAATACTGTAGAGACCAAGCACAGGAATATTGTAGACACTAAACAGAGGAATACTGTAGAGACCAAACACAGGAATACTGTAGAGACTAAACACAGGAATACTGTAGAGATCAAACACAGGAATACTGTAGAGACTAAACACAGGAATACTGTAGAGACTAAACACAGGAATACTGTAGAGACTGGAAATAATGTAGAGACTAAACATAGGAATACTGTAGAGACTAAACACAGGAATACTGTAGAGACTGGGAATACTGTAGAGACTAAATACAGGAATATAGTAGACACTAAACAGAGGAATACTGTAGAGACTAAACACAGGAATACTGTAGAGAAAAAACACAGGAATACTGTGGAGACTGGGGAATACTGTAGAGACTAAACACAGGAATACTGTAGAGAGCAAACACATGAATACTGTAGAGAGCAAACACATGAATACTGTAGAGACTAAACAAAGGAATACTGTAGAGATCAAACACAGGAATACTGTAGAGACTAAACACAGGAATACTGTAGAGATCAAACACAGGAATACTGTAGAGACTAAACACAGGAATACTGTAGAGACTAAACACAGGAATACTGTAGAGACTGGAAATAATGTAGAGACTAAACATAGGAATACTGTAGAGACTAAACACAGGAATACTGAAGAGACTGGGAATACTGTAGAGACTAAATACAGGAAAATAGTAGACACTAAACAGAGGAATACTGCAGAGACTAAACAGAGGAATACTGTAGAGACTAAACACAGGAATACTGTAGAGACTAAACACAGGAATACTGTAGAGACTGAACACAAGAATACTGTAGAGAATAAACACAGGAATACTGTGGAGACTGGGGAATACTGTAGAGACTAAATACAGGAATACTGTAGAGAGCAAACACATGAATACTGTAGAGAGCAAACACATGAATACTGTAGAGACTAAACAAAGGAATACTGTAGAGATCAAACACAGGAATACTGTAGAGACTAAACACAGGAATACTGTAGAGATCAAACACAGGAATATTGTAGACACTAAACACAGGAATGCTGTAGAGACTAAACACAGGAATGCTGTAGAGAATAAAAACAGGAATACTGTAGAGACTAAGCACATGCATACTGTAGAGACCAAACACAGGAATACTGTAGAGACCAAACACAGGAATATTGTAGACACTAAACAGAGGAATACTGTAGAGACCAAACACAGGAATACTGTAGACACTAAACACAGGCATACTGTAGAGACTAAACACAGGAATACTGTAGAGACTGAACACAGGAATGGTGTAGAGACTGCGAATACTGTAGAGACTAAACACAGGAATATTGTTGAGACTGGGAATACTAGAGAGACTAAACACAGGAATACTGTAGGGACCAAACACAGGAATACTGTAGAGACTAAAGACGGGAATACTGAAGAGACTGGGAATACTGTAGAGACTAAACACAAGAATACTGTAGAGAATAAAAACAGGAATACTGTAGACACCGAACACAGGAATATTGTAGACACTAAACAGAGGAATACTGTAGAGACTAAACACAGGAATACCGTAGAGACTAAGCACAGGAATACTGTAGAGACCAAACATACAAATACTGTAGAGAACAAACACAGGAATATTGTAGAGACCAAACACAGGAAAATTGTAGAGACTTAACACAGGAATAATGTAGAGACTAAATACAGGAATGCTGTAGACACTAAACACCGGAATGCTGTAGAGAATAAAAACAGGAATACTGTAGAGACTAAGCACATGCATACTGTAGAGACCAAACACAGGAATACTGTAGAGACCAAACACAGGAATACTGTAGATACCAAACACAGGAATATCGTAGACACTAAACAGAGGAATACTGTAGAGACTAAACACAGGAATACTGTAGAGAATAAAAACAGGAATACTGTAGAGACAAAGCACATGCATACTGTAGAGACCAAACACAGGAATATTGTAGACACTAAACAGAGGAATACTGTAGAGACCAAACACAGGAATACTGTAGACATTAAACACAGGCATACTGTAGAGACTAAACACAGGAATACTGTAGAGACTGAACACAGGAATGGTGTAGAGACTGGGAATACTGTAGAGACTAAACACAGGAATATTGTTGAGACTGGGAATACTAGAGAGACTAAACACAGGAATACTGTAGGGACCAAACACAGGAATACTGTAGAGACTAAAGACGGGAATACTGAAGAGACTGGGAATACTGTAGAGACTAAACACAAGAATACTGTAGAGAATAAAAACAGGAATACTGTAGACACCGAACACAGGAATATTGTAGACACTAAACAGAGGAATACTGTAGAGACTAAACACAGGAATACCGTAGAGACTAAGCACAGGAATACTGTAGAGACCAAACATACAAATACTGTAGAGAACAAACACAGGAATATTGTAGAGACCAAACACAGGAAAATTGTAGAGACTTAACACAGGAATAATGTAGAGACTAAATACAGGAATGCTGTAGACACTAAACACCGGAATGCTGTAGAGAATAAAAACAGGAATACTGTAGAGACTAAGCACATGCATACTGTAGAGACCAAACACAGGAATACTGTAGAGACCAAACACAGGAATACTGTAGATACCAAACACAGGAATATCGTAGACACTAAACAGAGGAATACTGTAGAGACTAAACACAGGAATACTGTAGAGAATAAAAACAGGAATACTGTAGAGACAAAGCACATGCATACTGTAGAGACCAAACACAGGAATACTGTAGAGACCAAGCACAGGAATATTGTAGACACTAAACAGAGGAATACTGTAGAGACCAAACACAGGAATACTGTAGACACTAAACACAGGCATACTGTAGAGACTAAACACAGGAATACTGTAGAGACTGAGAAATACTGTAGAGAATAAAAACAGGAATACTGTGGAGACTAAACACAGGAACATAGTAGAGACTAAACAGAGGAATACTGTAGAGAATAAACACAGGAATACTGTAGAGACTAAACACAGGAATACTGTACAGACCAAACACAGGAATACTGTAGACACCAAATACAGGAATATCGTAGACACTAAACAGAGGAATACTGTAGAGACTAAACACAGGAATACTGTAGAGAATAAAAACAGGAATACTGTGGAGACTAAACACAGGAACATAGTAGAGACTAAACAGAGGAATACTGTAGAGAATAAACACAGGAATACTGTAGAGACTAAACACAGGAATACTGTACAGACCAAACACAGGAATACTGTAGACACCAAATACAGGAATATCGTAGACACTAAACAGAGGAATACTGTAGAGACTAAGCAGAGGAATACTGTAGAGACTGGGAAGACTGGAGAGGCTAAATACAGGAATACTGTAGCGACTAAGCACAGGAATACTGTAGAGACCAAACATAGGAATACTATAGAGACCAAACACGGGAATATTGTAGAGACTAAACAGAGGAATACTGTAGATACAAAAGAGAGGAGTACTGGAGAGACTAAACACAGGAATGCTGTAGAGACCAAACACAGAAATACTGTAGAGACCAAACACAGGAATACTGCAGAGACTGGGAATACTGTAGAGACCAAACACAGGAATACTATAGAGACCAAACACAGGAATATTGTAGAGACTAAACAGAGGAATACTGTAGAGACAAAACAGAGGAGTACTGGAGAGACTAAACACAGGAATACTGTAGAGACCAAACACAGGAATACTGTAGAGACCAAACACAGGAATACTGTAGAGACCAAACACAGGAATACTGTAGAGACTGGGAATACTGTAAAGACTAAACAGAGGGATACTGTAGAGACTGGGAACACTGGAGAGACTAAACACAGGAATACTATAGAGCCTAAACACAGGAATACTGTAGAGACCAAACACAGGAATACTGTAGAGACCAAACACAGAAATAGTGTAGAGACCAAACACAGGAATACTGCAGAGATTATTGTAGACACTAAAGAGAGGAATACTGTAGAGACTAAACACAGGAATACTGTCGAGACTAAACATAGGAATACTGGAGAGACTAAACACAGGAATACTGTAGAGACTGAGAAATACTGTAGAGACTAAACACAGGAATACTGTAGAGACCAAACATACGAATACTGTAGAGAACAAACACAGGAATATTGTAGAGACCAAACACAGGAAAATTGTAGAGACTTAAGAGAGGAATAATGTAGAGACTAAACACATGAATGCTGTAGAGACTAAACACAGGAATACTGTAGAGACTGGGGAATACTGTAGAGACTAAACACATGAATACTGTAGAGAGCAAACACATGAATACTGCAGAGACTGGGAATACTATAGAGACCAAACACAGGAATATTGTAGAGACTAAAAAGAGGAGTACTGGAGAGACTAAACACAGGAATACTGGAAAGACTAAACACAGGAATACTGTAGAGACCAAACACAGGAATACTGTAGAGATTATTGTAGACACTAAAGAGAGGAATACTGTAGAGACTAAACACAGGAATACTATCGAGACTAAACATACGAATACTGGAGAGACTAAACACAGGAATACTGTAGAGACTGAGAAATACTGTAGAGACTAAATACAGGAATACTGTAGAGACCAAACATACGAATACTGTAGAGAACAAACACAGGAATATTGTAGAGACCAAACACAGGGAAATTGTAGAGACTTAACAGAGGAATAATGTAGAGACTAAACACAGGAATACTGTAGAGAGGAAACACATGAATACTGTAGAGACTAAACTCAGGAATACTGTAGAGAGCAAACACATGAATACTGTAGATAGTAAACAAAGGAATACTGTAGAGACTAAACACAGGAATACTGTAGAGAATAAAAACAGGAATACTGTAGAGACTAAGCACATGCATACTGTAGAGACCAAACACAGGAATACTGTAGAGACCAAACACAGGAATATTGTAGACACTAAACAGATGAATACTGTAGAGACCAAACAAAGGAATACTGTAGACACTAAACACAGGCATACTGTAGACACTAAACACAGGAATACTGTAGAGACTGAGAAATACTGTAGAGAATAAAAACAGGAATACTGTGGAGACTAAACACAGGAACATAGTAGAGACTAAACAGAGGAATACTGTAGAGAATAAACACAAGAATACTGTAGAGACTAAACACAGGAATACTGTACAGACCAAACACAGGAATACTGTAGACACCAAATACAGGAATATCGTGGACACTAAACAGAGGAATACTGTAGAGACTAAACACAGGAATAATGTAGAGACTAAACAGAGAAATACTGTAGAGATTGAGGAATACTATGGAGACCAAACATAGGAATACTGTAGAGAACAAACACAGGAATACTGTAGAGACCAAACACAGGAATACTGTAGAGACCAAACACAGGAATACTGTAGAGACCAAACACAGGAATACTGTAGAGACTGGGAATACTGTAAAGACTAAACAGAGGGATACTGTAGAGACTGGGAATACTGGAGAGACTAAACACAGGAATACTATAGAGCCTAAACACAGGAATACTGTAGAGACCAAATACAGGAATACTGTAGAGACTAAACACAGTGATACTGTAGAGACTGGGAATACTGTAGAGACTAAGCAGAGGAATACTCTAGAGACTAAACACAGGAATACTGTAGAGACTGGGAAGACTGGAGAGGCTAAATACAGGAATACTGTAGCGACTAAGCACAGGAATACTGTAGAGACCAAACATAGGAATACTATAGAGACCAAACACGGGAATATTGTAGAGACTAAACAGAGGAATACTGTAGATACAAAAGAGAGGAGTACTGGAGAGACTAAACACAGGAATGCTGTAGAGACCAAACACAGAAATACTGTAGAGACCAAACACAGGAATACTGCAGAGACTGGGAATACTGTAGAGACCAAACACAGGAATACTATAGAGACCAAACACAGGAATATTGTAGAGACTAAACAGAGGAATACTGTAGAGACAAAACAGAGGAGTACTGGAGAGACTAAACACAGGAATACTGTAGAGACCAAACACAGGAATACTGTAGAGACCAAACACAGGAATACTGTAGAGACCAAACACAGGAATACTGTAGAGACTGGGAATACTGTAAAGACTAAACAGAGGGATACTGTAGAGACTGGGAACACTGGAGAGACTAAACACAGGAATACTATAGAGCCTAAACACAGGAATACTGTAGAGACCAAAGACAGGAATACTCTAGAGACTAAACACAGGAATACTGTAGAGACTGGGAATACTGGAGAGGCTAAATACAGGAATACTGTAGAGACCAAACATAGGAATACTATAGAGACCAAACACGGGAATATTGTAGAGACTAAACAGAGGAATACTGTAGATACAAAAGAGAGGAGTACTGGAGAGACTAAACACAGGAATGCTGTAGAGACCAAACACAGAAATACTGTAGAGACCAAACACAGGAATACTGCAGAGACTGGGAATACTGTAGAGACCAAACACAGGAATACTATAGAGACCAAACACAGGAATATTGTAGAGACTAAACAGAGGAATACTGTAGAGACAAAACAGAGGAGTACTGGAGAGACGAAACACAGGAATACTGTAGAGACCAAACACAGAAATACTGTAGAGACCAAACACAGGAATACTGCAGAGACTGGGAATACTGTAGAGACCAATCACAGGAATACTATAGAGACCAAACACAGGAATATTGTAGAGACTAAACAGAGGAATACTGTAGAGACAAAACAGAGGAGTACTGGAGAGACTAAACACAGGAATACTGTAGAGACCAAACACAGAAATAGTGTAGAGACCAAACACAGGAATACTGCAGAGACTAAACATAGGAATACTGGAGAGACTAAACACAGGAATACTATAGAGCCTAAACACAGGAATACTGTAGAGACCAAACACAGGAATACTGTAGAGACTAAACACAGTAATACTGTAGAGACTGGGAATACTGTAGAGACTAAGCAGAGGAATACTCTAGAGACTAAACACAGGAATACAGTAGAGACTGGGAAGACTGGAGAGGCTAAATACAGGAATACTGTAGAGACTGAGAAATAATGTAGAGACTAAACACAGGAATACTGTAGAGACCAAACATACGAATACTGTAGAGAACAAACACAGGAATAATGTAGAGACCAAACACAGGAAAATTGTAGAGACTTAAGAGAGGAATAATGTAGAGACTACACACAGGAATGCTGTAGAGACTAAACACAGGAATACTGTAGAGACTGGGGAATACTGTAGAGACTAAACACATGAATACTGTAGAGAGCAAACACATGAATACTGCAGAGACTGGGAATACTATAGAGACCAATCACAGGAATACTGTAGAGACTAAACACAGTAATACTGTAGAGACTGGGAATACTGTAGAGACTAAGCAGAGGAATACTGTAGAGACTAAACACAGGAATACAGTAGAGACTGGGAAGACTGGAGAGGCTAAATACAGGAATACTGTAGGGACTAAGCACAGGAATACTGTAGAGACCAAACATAGGAATACTATAGAGACCAAACACAGGAATATTGTAGAGACTGGGAATACTGTAGAGACCAAACACAGGAATACTATAGAGACCAAACACAGGTATATTGTAGAGACTAAACAGAGGAATACTGTAGAGACAAAACAGAGGAGTACTGGAGAGACTAAACACTGGAATACTGTAGAGACCAAACAAAGAAATACTGTAGAGACCAAACACAGGAATACTGCAAAGATTAAACACAGGAATACTATAGAGACTGGGAGTACTGGAGAGTCTAAACACAGGGAAACTATGGAGACTAAAGAGAGGAATACCGTAGAGACTAAACAGAGGAATATTGTAGAGATTAACAAAGGAATATTGTAGAGACTAAACACAGGAATACTGTAGAGACCAAACACAGAAATACTGTAGAGACCAAACACAGGAATACTGCAGAGACTGGGAATACTGGAGAGACTAAACACAGGAATACTATAGAGACTAAACACAGGAATACTGTAGAGACTAAACACAAGAATACTGTAGAGACTAAACTCAGGAATACTGTAGCGACTGGGCAATACTGTAGAGCCTGGGGAATACTGTAGAGACTAAACACAGGAATACTGTAGAGACCAAACACAGGAATACTGTAGACACCAAACACAGGAATATCGTAGACACTAAACAGAGGAATACTGTAGAGACTAAACAGAGGAATACTGTTGAGACTAAACACAGTAATGCTGTAGAGACCAAACACAGGAATACTGCAGAGACTGGGAATACTGGAGAGACTAAACACAGGAATAGTATAGAGACTAAACACAGGAATACTGTAGAGACTGGGGAATACTGTAGAGACTGAACACAGGAATACTGTAGAGACCAAACACAGGAATACTGTAGACACCAAACACAGGAATATCGTAGACACTAAACAGAGGAATACTGTAGAGACTAAACAGAGGAATACTGTAGAGACTAAACACAGTAATGCTGTAGAGACTGGGAATACTGTAGAGACTAAACACAGGAATATGTTGAGACTGGGAATATTGTAGAGACTAAACAGAGGAATACTGTAGAGACAAAAGAGAGGAGTACTGGAGAGACTAAACACAGGAATGCTGTAGAGACTAAACACAGAAATACTGTCGAGACCAAACACAGGAATACTGCAGAGACTGGGAATACTGGAGAGACTGAACACAGGAATACTGTAGAGACCAAACACAGGAATACTATAGAGGCCAAACACAGGAATATTGTAGAGACTAAACAGAGGAATACTGTGGAGACAAAACAGAGGCGTACTGGAGAGACTAAACACAGAAATACTGTAGAGACCAAACCCAGGAATACTGCAGAGACTGGGAATACTGGAGAGACTGAACACAGGAAAACTATTGAGACTAAACACAGGAATACTGTAGAGACTAAACACAGAAATACTGTAGAGACCAAACCCAGGAATACTGCAGAGACTGGGAATACTGGAGAGACTGAACACAGGAAAACTATTGAGACTAAACACAGGAATACTGTAGAGACTAAACACAGAAATACTGTCGAGACCAAACACAGGAATACTGCAGAGACTGGGAATACTGGAGAGACTGAACACAGGAATACTGTAGAGACCAAACACAGGAATACTGTAGACACCAAACACAGGAATATCGTAGACACTAAACAGAGGAATACTGTAGAGACTAAACAGAGGAATACTGTAGAGACTAAACACAGTAATGCTGTAGAGACTGGGAATACTGCAGAGAGTAAACACAGGAATATTGTTGAGACTGGGAATACTGGAGAGACTAAACACAGGAATACTGTCGAGACTAAACACAGGAATACTGTAGAGACTAAACACAGGAATACTGTAGAGACTGAGAAATACTGTAGAGACTAAACACATGAATACTGTAGAGACCAAACACAGGAATACTACAGAGGCCAAACACAGGAATATTGTAGAGACTAAACAGAGGAATACTGTGGAGACAAAACAGAGGCGTACTGGAGAGACTAAACACAGGAATACTGTAGAGACCAAACACAGAAATACTGTAGAGACCAAACACAGGAATACTGCAGAGACTGGGAATACTGGAGAGACTGAACACAGGAAAACTATACAGACTAAACACAGGAATACTGTAGAGACTAAACACAGAAATACTGTCGAGACCAAACACAGGAATACTGCAGAGACTGGGAATACTGGAGAGACTGAACACAGGAATACTGTAGAGACCAAACACAGGAATACTGTAGACACCAAACACAGGAATATCGTAGACACTAAACAGAGGAATACTGTAGAGACTAAACAGAGGAATACTGTAGAGACTAAACACAGTAATGCTGTAGAGACTGGGAATACTGCAGAGAGTAAACACAGGAATATTGTTGAGACTGGGAATACTGGAGAGACTAAACACAGGAATACTGTCGAGACTAAACACAGGAATACTGTAGAGACTGAGAAATACTGTAGAGACTAAACACATGAATACTGTAGAGACTAAGCACATGAATACTGTAGAGACCAAACACAGGAATACTGTAGAGACCAAACACAGGAATATTGTAGACACTAAACAGAGGAATACTGTAGAGACTAACCACAGGAAAACTGTAGAGACTAAACACAGGCATACTGTAGAGACTAAACACAGGAATACTGTAGAGACTGAGAAATACTCTAGAGAATAAAAACAGGAATACTGTGGGACTAAACACAGTAATACTGAAGAGACTAAACACAGGAACATAGTAGACACTAAACAGAAGAATACTGTAGAGACTAAGCGCAGGAATACTGTAGAGACTAAACACAGGAATACTGTAGAGAATAAACACAGGAATACTGTAGAGACCAATCACAGGAATACTGTAGACACCAAACACAGGAATATCGTAGACAGTAAACAGAGGAATACTGTAGAGACTAAACACAGGAATACTGTAGAGACTGAGAAATACTGTAGAGGCTAAACACAGGAGTACTGTTGAGACCAAACACAGGAATACTGTAGAGACCAAGCACAGGAATACTGTAGAGATTAAACACAGGAATATTGTAGAGACCAAACACAGGAATACTGTAGAGACCAAACACAGGAATACTGTGGGACTAAACACAGTAATACTGTAGAAACTAAACACAGGAACATAGTAGACACTAAACAGAAGAATACTGTAGAGACTAAACACAGGAATACTGTAGAGACTAAACACAGGAATACTGTAGAGACTAAACACAGGAATACTTTAGAGACTAAACACAGGAATATTGTAGAGACCAAACACAGGAATACTGTAGAGACTAAACACAGGAATACTGTAGAGAACAAACACAGGAATACTGTAGAGACCAAACAAAGGAACACTGTAGAGACTAAACACTGGAATACTGTTGTGACCAAACACAGGAATACTGTAGAGACCAAACACAGGAATACTGTAGAGACCAAACACAGGAATACTGTAGAGACCAAACACAGGAATGCTGTAGAGACCAAACACAGGAATACTGTAGAGACTAAACATAGGAATACTGTAGAGACTGGGAATACTGTAGAGACTAAGCAGAGGAATACTCTAGAGACTAAACACAGGAATACTGTAGAGACTGGGAATACTGGAGAGACTAAATACAGGAATACTGTGGGGACTAAGCACAGGAATACTGTAGAGACCAAACATAGGAATACTATAGAGGCCAAACACAGGAATATTGTAGAGACTAAACAGAGGAATACTGTGGAGACAAAACAGAGGCGTACTGGAGAGACTAAACACAGGAATACTGTAGAGACCAAACACAGAAATACTGTAGAGACCAAACACAGGAATACTGCAGAGACTGGGAATACTGGAGAGACTGAACACAGGAAAACTATAGAGACTAAACACAGGAATACTGTAGAGACTGAACACAAGAATACTGTAGAGACTAAACTCAGGAATACTGTAGAGACTGGGGAATAGTGTAGAGGCTGGGGAATACTGTAGAGACTAAACACAGGAATACTGTAGACACCAAACACAGGAATACTGTAGACACCAAACACAGGAATATCGTAGACACTAAACACAGGAATACTGCAGAGACTAAACACAGGCATACTATAGAGTCTGGGAACACTGGAGAGTCTAAACACAGGAAAACTATAGAGCCTAAACAGAGGAATACTGTAGAGACTAAAATGAGGAATATTGTAGAGACTAAACAGAGGAATACTGTAGAGACTAAACACAGGAATACTGTAGATACCAAACACAGGAATACTGTAGAGACCAAACACAGGAATACTGTAGAGACTAAACACAGGAATACTGTAGAGAACAAACACAGGAATACTGTAGAGACCAAACAAAGGAACACTGTAGAGACTAAACACAGGAATACTGTTGTGACCAAACACAGGAATACTGTAGAGACCAAACACAGGAATACTGTAGAGACCAAACACAGGAATGCTGTAGAGACCAAACACAGGAATACTGTAGAGACTAAACATAGGAATACTGTACAGACTGGGAATACTGTAGAGACTAAGCAGAGGAATACTGTAGGGAGTAAGCACAGGAATACTGTAGAGACCAAACATAGGAATACTATAGAGACCAAACACAGGAATATTGCAGACACTAAACAGAGGAATACTGGGGAGACAAAACAGAGGAGTACTGGAGAGACTAAACACAGGAATACTGTAGAGACTAAACACAGAAATACTGTAGAGACCAAACACAGGAATACTGCAGAGACTGGGAATACTGGAGAGACTGAACACAGGAAAACTATAGAGACTAAACAAAGGAATACTGTAGAGACTAAACACAAGAATACTGTAGAGACTAAACTCAGGAATACTGTAGAGACTGAGGAATAGTGTAGAGACTGGGGAATACTGTAGAGACTAAACACAGGAATACTGTAGACACCAAACACAGGAATACTGCAGAGACTGGGAATACTGGAGAGACTGAACACAGGAATACTGTAGAGACCAAACACAGGAATACTATAGAGGCCAAACACAGGAATATTGTAGAGACTAAACAGAGGAATACTGTGGAGACAAAACAGAGGCGTACTGGAGAGACTAAACACAGGAATACTGTAGAGACCAAACACAGAAATACTGTAGAGACCAAACACAGGAATACTGCAGAGACTGGGAATACTGGAGAGACTGAACACAGGAAAACTATAGAGACTAAACACAGGAATACTGTAGAGACTAAACACAGAAATACTGTCGAGACCAAACACAGGAATACTGCAGAGACTGGGAATACTGGAGAGACTGAACACAGGAATACTGTAGAGACCAAACACAGGAATACTGTAGACACCAAACACAGGAATATCGTAGACACTAAACAGAGGAATACTGTAGAGACTAAACAGAGGAATACTGTAGAGACTAAACACAGTAATGCTGTCGAGACTGGGAATACTGCAGAGAGTAAACACAGGAATATTGTTGAGACTGGGAATACTGGAGAGACTAAACACAGGAATACTGTCGAGACTAAACACAGGAATACTGTAGAGACTAAACACAGGAATACTGTAGAGACTGAGAAATACTGTAGAGACTAAGCACATGAATACTGTAGAGACCAAACACAGGAATACTGTAGAGACCAAACACAGGAATATTGTAGACACTAAACAGAGGAATACTGTAGAGACTAACCACAGGAAAACTGTAGAGACTAAACACAGGCATACTGTAGAGACTAAACACAGGAATACTGTAGAGACTGAGAAATACTCTAGAGAATAAAAACAGGAATACTGTGGGACTAAACACAGTAATACTGAAGAGACTAAACACAGGAACATAGTAGACACTAAACAGAAGAATACTGTAGAGACTAAGCGCAGGAATACTGTAGAGACTAAACACAGGAATACTGTAGAGAATACACACAGGAATACTGTAGAGACCAATCACAGGAATACTGTAGACACCAAACACAGGAATATCGTAGACACTAAACAGAGGAATACTGTAGAGACTAAACACAGGAATACTGTAGAGACTGAGAAATACTGTAGAGGCTAAACACAGGAGTACTGTTGAGACCAAACACAGGAATACTGTAGAGACCAAGCACAGGAATACTGTAGAGATTAAACACAGGAATATTGTAGAGACCAAACACAGGAATACTGTAGAGACCAAACACAGGAATACTGTGGGACTAAACACAGTAATACTGTAGAAACTAAACACAGGAACATAGTAGACACTAAACAGAAGAATACTGTAGAGACTAAACACAGGAATACTGTAGAGACTAAACACAGGAATACTGTAGAGACTAAACACAGGAATACTTTAGAGACTAAACACAGGAATATTGTAGAGACCAAACACAGGAATACTGTAGAGACTAAACACAGGAATACTGTAGAGAACAAACACAGGAATACTGTAGAGACCAAACAAAGGAACACTGTAGAGACTAAACACTGGAATACTGTTGTGACCAAACACAGGAATACTGTAGAGACCAAACACAGGAATACTGTAGAGACCAAACACAGGAATACTGTAGAGACCAAACACAGGAATGCTGTAGAGACCAAACACAGGAATACTGTAGAGACTAAACATAGGAATACTGTAGAGACTGGGAATACTGTAGAGACTAAGCAGAGGAATACTCTAGAGACTAAACACAGGAATACTGTAGAGACTGGGAATACTGGAGAGACTAAGCAGAGGAATACTGTAGAGACTAAACACAGGAATACTGTAGAGACTGGGAATACTGGAGAGACTAAACACAGGAGTACTGTAGAGACCAAACACAGAAATACTGTAGAGACCAAACACAGGAATACTGCACAGACTAAACACAGGAATACTATAGAGACTGGGAATACTGGAGAGTCTAAACAAAGGAAAACTATACAGACTAAACAGAGGAATACTGTAGAGACTAAAATGAGGAATATTGTAGAGACTAAACAGAGGAATACTGTAGAGACTAAACACAGGAATACTGTAGATACCAAACACAGAAATACTGTAGAGACCAAACACAAGAATACTATAGAGACTGGGAATACAGGAGAGTCTAAACACAGGAATACTATAGAGACTAAACAGAGGAATACTGTAGAGACTAAACAGAGGAATACTGTAGAGACTAAACAGAGGAATACTGTAGAGACTAAACACAGGAATACTGTAGAGACCAAACACAGAAATACTGTAGAGACCAAACACAGGAATATTGTAGAGACCAAACACAGGAATGCTGTAGAGACCAAACACAGGAATACTGTAGAGACTAAACATAGGAATACTGTAGAGACTGGGAATACTGTAGAGACTAAGCAGAGGAATACTCTAGAGACTAAGCACAGGAATACTGTAGAGACTGGGAATACTGGAGAGACTAAACACAGGAATACTGTAGATACCAAACACAGGAATACTGTAGAGACCAAACACAGGAATACTGTAGAGACTAAACACAGGAATACTGTAGAGAACAAACACAGGAATACTGTAGAGACCAAACAAAGGAACACTGTAGAGACTAAACACAGGAATACTGTAGTGACCAAACACAGGAATACTGTAGAGACCAAACACAGGAATACTGTAGAGACCAAACACAGGAATGCTGTAGAGACCAAACACAGGAATACTGTAGAGACTAAACATAGGAATACTGTACAGACTGGGAATACTGTAGAGACTAAGCAGAGGAATACTCTAGAGACTAAACACAGGAATACTGTAGAGACTGGGAATACTGGAGAGACTAAATACAGGAATACTGTAGGGAGTAAGCACAGGAATACTGTAGAGACCAAACATAGGAATACTATAGAGACCAAACACAGGAATATTGCAGAGACTAAACAGAGGAATACAGTGGAGACAAAACAGAGGAGTACTGGAGAGACTAAACACAGGAATACTGTAGAGACTAAACACAGAAATACTGTAGAGACCAAACACAGGAATACTGCAGAGACTGGGAATACTGGAGAGACTGAACACAGGAAAACTATAGAGACTAAACAAAGGAATACTGTAGAGACTGGGAATACTGGAGAGACTAAACACAGGAATACTGTAGACACCAAACACAGGAATACTGTAGAGACCAAACACAGGAATACTGTAGAGACTAAACACAGGAATACTGTAGAGAACAAACACAGGAATACTGTAGAGACCAAAAAAAGGAACACTGTAGAGACTAAACACAGGAATGTTGTAGTGACCAAACACAGGAATACTGTAGAGACCAAACACAGGAATACTGTAGAGACCAAACACAGGAATGCTGTAGAGACCAAACACAGGAATACTGTAGAGACTAAACATAGGAATACTGTACAGGCTGGGAATACTGTAGAGACTAAGCAGAGGAATACTCTAGAGACTAAACACAGGAATACTGTAGAGACTGGGAATACTGGAGAGACTAAATACAGGAATACTGTAGGGAGTAAGCACAGGAATACTGTAGAGACCAAACATAGGAATACTATAGAGACCAAACTCAGGAATACTGTAGAGACTGAGGAATACTGTAGAGACTAAACTCAGGAATACTGTAGAGACTGAGGAATACTGTAGAGACTGGGAATACTGTAGAGACTAAAGACAGGAATACTGTAGAGACCAAACACAGAAATACTGTAGAGACCAAACACAGGAATATTCTAGAGACCAAACACAGGAATGCTGTAGAGACCAAACACAGGAATACTGTAGAGACTAAACATAGGAATACTGTAGAGACTGGGAATACTGTAGAGACTAAGCAGAGGAATACTATAGAGACCAAACTCAGGAATACTGTAGAGACTGAGGAATACTGTAGAGACTAAACTCAGGAATACTGTAGAGACTGAGGAATACTGTAGAGACTGGGAATACTGTAGAGACTAAAGACAGGAATACTGTAGAGACCAAACACAGAAATACTGTAGAGACCAAACACAGGAATATTCTAGAGACCAAACACAGGAATGCTGTAGAGACCAAACACAGGAATACTGTAGAGACTGGGAATACTGTAGAGACTAAGCAGAGGAATACTCTAGAGACTAAACACAGGAATACTGTAGAGACTGGGAATACTGGAGAGACTAAATACAGGAATACTGTGGGGACTAAGCACAGGAATACTGTAGAGACCAAATATAGGAATACTATAGAGACCAAACACAGAAATATTGTAGAGACTAAACAGAGGAATACTGTGGAGACAAAACAGAGGAGTACTGGAGAGACTAAACACAGGAATACTGTAGAGACCAAACACAGGAATACTGTAGAGACCAAACACAGGAATATTGTAGACACTAAACAGAGGAATACTGTAGAGACTTACCACAGGAAAACTGTACAGACCAAATACAGGAATACTGTAGAGACTAAACACAGGCATACTGTAGAGACTAAACACAGGAATACTGTAGAGACTGAGAAATACTGTAGAGAATAAAAACAGGAATACTGTGGGACTAAACACAGTAATACTGTAGAGACTAAACACAGGAACATAGTAGACACTAAACAGAAGAATACTGTAGAGACTAAACACAGGAATACTGTAGAGACTAAACACAGGAATACTGTAGAGACTAAACACAGGAATACTGTAGAGACTAAACACAGGAATATTGTAGAGACCAAACACAGGAATACTGTAGAGACCAAACACAGGAATACTGTATAGACTAAACACAGGAATACTGTAGAGAACAAACACAAGAATACTGTAGAGACCAAACACAGGAATACTGTAGAGACTAAACACAGGAATACCGTAGAGAACAAACACAGGAATACTGTTGAGACCAAACACAGGAATACTGTGAAGACCAAACACAGGAATACTGTAGAGACCAAACACAGGAATGCTGTAGAGACCAAACACAGGCATACTGTAGAGACTAAACACAGGAATACAGTAGAGACTGGGAATACGGGAGAGACTAAACAAGAATACGATAGAACCTAAACACAGGAATATTGTAGAGACCAAACACAGGAATACTGTAGAGACTAAACACAGGAATACTGTAGAGAACAAACACAGGAATACTGTAGAGACCAAACAAAGGAACACTGTAGAGACTAAACACAGGAATACTGTTGTGACCAAACACAGGAATACTGTAGAGACCAAACACAGGAATACTGTAGATACCAAACACAGGAATGCTGTAGAGACCAAACACAGGAATACTGTAGAGACTAAACATAGGAATACTGTAGAGACTGGGAATACTGTAGAGACTAAGCAGAGGAATACTCTAGAGACTAAACACAGGAATACTGTAGAGACTGGGAATACTGGAAAGACTAAATACAGGAATACTGTATGGAGTAAGCACAGGAATACTGTAGAGACCAAACATAGGAATACTATAGAGACCAAACACAGGAATATTGCAGAGACTAAACAGAGGAATACTGTGGAGACAAAACAGAGGAGTACTGGAGAGACTAAACACAGGAATACTGTAGAGACCAAACAAAGGAACACTGTAGAGACTAAACACAGGAATACTGTTGTGACCAAACACAGGAATACTGTAGAGACCAAACACAGGAATACTGTAGATACCAAACACAGGAATGCTGTAGAGACCAAACACAGGAATACTGTAGAGACTAAACATAGGAATACTGTAGAGACTGGGAATACAGTAGAGACTAAGCAGAGGAATACTCTAGAGACTAAACACAGGAATACTGTAGAGACTGGGAATACTGGAGAGACTAAATACAGGAATACTGTATGGAGTAAGCACAGGAATACTGTAGAGACCAAACATAGGAATACTATAGAGACCAAACACAGGAATATTGCAGAGACTAAAAAGAGGAATACTGTGGAGACAAAACAGAGGAGTACTGGAGAGACTAAACACAGGAATACTGTAGAGACTAAACACAGAAATACTGTAGAGACCAAACACAGGAATACTGCAGAGACTGGGAATACTGGAGAGACTGAACACAGGAAAACTATAGAGACTAAACACAGGAATACTGTAGAGACTAAACACAAGAATACTGTAGAGACTAAACTCAGGAATACTGTAGAGACTGAGGAATAGTGTAGAGACTGGGGAATACTGTAGAGACTCGAGACTAAACACAGGAATACTGTAGGGACCAAACACAGGAATACTGTAGAGACTAAAGACAGGAATACTGAAGAGACTGGGAATACTGTAGAGACTAAACACAGGAATACTGTAGAGACTAAACACAGGAATACTGTAGAAAATAAAAACAGGAATACTGTAGACACCAAACACAGGAATATTGTAGACACTAAACAGAGGAATACTGTAGAGACTGAGAAATACTGCAGAGACTAAACACAGGAATGCTGTAGAGACTAAACACAGGAATGATGTAGAGAATAAAAACAGGAATACTGTAGAGACTAAGCACATGAATACTGTAGAGACCAAACACAGGAATACTGTAGACACCAAACACAGGAATATCGTAGACACTAAACAGAGGAATACTGTAGAGAATGAACACAGGAATACTGTAGAGACTAAACACAGGGATGCTGTAGAGACTGGGAATATTGTAGAGTATAAACACAGGAATATTGTTGAGACTGGGAATACTGGAGAGACTCGAGACTAAACACAGGAATACTGTAGGGACCAAACACAGGAATACTGTAGAGACTAAAGACAGGAATACTGAAGAGACTGGGAATACTGTAGAGACTAAACACAGGAATACTGTAGAGACTAAACACAGGAATACTGTAGAAAATAAAAACAGGAATACTGTAGACACCAAACACAGGAATATTCTAGACACTAAACAGAGGAATACTGTAGAGACTGAGAAATACTGCAGAGACTAAACACAGGAATGCTGTAGAGACTAAACACAGGAATGATGTAGAGAATAAAAACAGGAATACTGTAGAGACTAAGCACATGAATACTGTAGAGACCAAACACAGGAATACTGTAGAGACCAAACACAGGAATATTGTAGACACTAAACAGAGGAATACTGTAGAGACTAACCACAGGAAAACTGTAGAGACCAAACACAGGAATACTGTAGAGACTAAACACAGGCATACTGTAGAGACTAAACACAGGAATACTGTAGAGACTGAGAAATACTGTAGAGAATAAAAACAGGAATACTGTGGGACTAAACACAGTAATACTGTAGAGACTAAACACAGGAACATAGTAGACACTAAACAGAAGAATACTGTAGAGACTAAACACAGGAATACTGTAGAGACTAAACACAGGAATACTGTAGAGACTAAACACAGGAATACTGTAGAGACTAAACACAGGAATATTGTAGAGACCAAACACAGGAATACTGTAGAGACCAAACACAGGAATACTGTATAGACTAAACACAGGAATACTGTAGAGAACAAACACAAGAATACTGTAGAGACCAAACACAGGAATACTGTAGAGACTAAACACAGGAATACCGTAGAGAACAAACACAGGAATACTGTTGAGACCAAACACAGGAATACTGTGAAGACCAAACACAGGAATACTGTAGAGACCAAACACAGGAATGCTGTAGAGACCAAACACAGGCATACTGTAGAGACTAAACACAGGAATACAGTAGAGACTGGGAATACGGGAGAGACTAAACAAGAATACGATAGAACCTAAACACAGGAATACTGTAGAGACCAAACACAGGAATACTGTAGAGACAAAACACAGGAATACTGTAGAGACTGGGAATACTGTAGAGACTAAGCAGAGGAATACTGTAGAGACTAAACAGAGGAATACTGTAGAGACTGGGAATACTGGAGAGACTAAACAAGAATACGATAGAACCTAAACACAGGAATACTGTAGAGACCAAACACAGGAATACTGTAGAGACAAAACACAGGAATACTGTAGAGACTGGGAATACTGTAGAGACTAAGCAGAGGAATACTGTAGAGACTAAACACAGGAATACTGTAGAGACTGGGAATACTGGAGAGACAAAACACAGGAGTACTGTAGAGACCAAACACAGAAATACTGTAGAGACTGGGAATACTGTAGAGACTAAGCAGAGGAATACTGCACAGACTAAACACAGGAATACTATAGAGACTGGGAATACTGGAGAGTCTAAACACAGGAAAACTATACAGACTAAACAGAGGAATACTGTAGAGACTAAAATGAGGAAAATTGTAGAGACTAAACAGAGGAATACTGTAGAGACTAAACACAGGTATACTGTAGATACCAAACACAGAAATACTGTAGAGACCAAAAACAAGAATACTATAGAGACTGGGAATACAGGAGAGTCTAAACACAGGAATACTACAGAGACTAAACAGAGGAATACTGTAGAGACTAAACACAGGAATACTGTAGAGACTAAACACAGGAATACTGTAGAGACAAAACACAGAAATACTGTAGAGACCAAACACAGGAATATTGTAGAGACCAAACACAGGAATGCTGTAGAGACCAAACGCAGGAATACTGTAGAGACTAAACATATGAATACTGTAGAGACTGGGAATACTGGAGAGACTAAATACAGGAATACTGTGGGGACTAAGCACAGGAATACTGTAGAGACCAAACATAGGAATACTATAGAGACCAAACACAGGAATATTGTAGAGACTAAACACAGGAATATTGTAGAGACCAAACACAGGAATACTGTAGAGACCAAACACAGGAATAATGTATAGACTAAACACAGGAATACTGTAGAGAACAAACACAAGAATACTGTAGAGACCAAACACAGGAATACTGTAGAGACTAAACACAGGAATACCGTAGAGAACAAACACAGGAATACTGTTGAGACCAAACACAGGAATACTGTGAAGACCAAACACAGGAATACTTTAGAGACCAAACACAGGAATGCTGTAGAGACCAAACACAGGCATACTGTAGAGACTAAACACAGGAATACAGTAGAGACTGGGAATACGGGAGAGACTAAACAAGAATACGATAGAACCTAAACACAGGAATACTGTAGAGACCAAACACAGGAATACTGTAGAGACAAAACACAGGAATACTGTAGAGACTGGGAATACTGTAGAGACTAAGCAGAGGAATACTGTAGAGACTAAACAGAGGAATACTGTAGAGACTGGGAATACTGGAGAGACTAAACAAGAATACGATAGAACCTAAACACAGGAATACTGTAGAGACCAAACACAGGAATACTGTAGAGACAAAACACAGGAATACTGTAGAGACTGGGAATACTGTAGAGACTAAGCAGAGGAATACTGTAGAGACTAAACACAGGAATACTGTAGAGACTGGGAATACTGGAGAGACAAAACACAGGAGTACTGTAGAGACCAAACACAGAAATACTGTAGAGACTGGGAATACTGTAGAGACTAAGCAGAGGAATACTGCACAGACTAAACACAGGAATACTATAGAGACTGGGAATACTGGAGAGTCTAAACACAGGAAAACTATACAGACTAAACAGAGGAATACTGTAGAGACTAAAATGAGGAAAATTGTAGAGACTAAACAGAGGAATACTGTAGAGACTAAACACAGGAATACTGTAGAGACTAAACACAGGAATACCGTAGAGAACAAACACAGGAATACTGTTGAGACCAAACACAGGAATACTGTGAAGACCAAACACAGGAATACTTTAGAGACCAAACACAGGAATGCTGTAGAGACCAAACACAGGCATACTGTAGAGACTAAACACAGGAATACAGTAGAGACTGGGAATACGGGAGAGACTAAACAAGAATACGATAGAACCTAAACACAGGAATACTGTAGAGACCAAACACAGGAATACTGTAGAGACAAAACACAGGAATACTGTAGAGACTGGGAATACTGTAGAGACTAAGCAGAGGAATACTGTAGAGACTAAACAGAGGAATACTGTAGAGACTGGGAATACTGGAGAGACTAAACAAGAATACGATAGAACCTAAACACAGGAATACTGTAGAGACCAAACACAGGAATACTGTAGAGACAAAACACAGGAATACTGTAGAGACTGGGAATACTGTAGAGACTAAGCAGAGGAATACTGTAGAGACTAAACACAGGAATACTGTAGAGACTGGGAATACTGGAGAGACAAAACACAGGAGTACTGTAGAGACCAAACACAGAAATACTGTAGAGACTGGGAATACTGTAGAGACTAAGCAGAGGAATACTGCACAGACTAAACACAGGAATACTATAGAGACTGGGAATACTGGAGAGTCTAAACACAGGAAAACTATACAGACTAAACAGAGGAATACTGTAGAGACTAAAATGAGGAAAATTGTAGAGACTAAACAGAGGAATACTGTAGAGACTAAACACAGGAATACTGTAGAGACTAAACACAGGAATACCGTAGAGAACAAACACAGGAATACTGTTGAGACCAAACACAGGAATACTGTGAAGACCAAACACAGGAATACTGTAGAGACCAAACACAGGAATGCTGTAGAGACCAAACACAGGCATACTGTAGAGACTAAACACAGGAATACAGTAGAGACTGGGAATACGGGAGAGACTAAACAAGAATACGATAGAACCTAAACACAGGAATACTGTAGAGACCAAACACAGGAATACTGTAGAGACAAAACACAGGAATACTGTAGAGACTGGGAATACTGTAGAGACTAAGCAGAGGAATACTGTAGAGACTAAACAGAGGAATACTGTAGAGACTGGGAATACTGGAGAGACTAAACAAGAATACGATAGAACCTAAACACAGGAATACTGTAGAGACCAAACACAGGAATACTGTAGAGACAAAACACAGGAATACTGTAGAGACTGGGAATACTGTAGAGACTAAGCAGAGGAATACTGTAGAGACTAAACACAGGAATACTGTAGAGACTGGGAATACTGGAGAGACAAAACACAGGAGTACTGTAGAGACCAAACACAGAAATACTGTAGAGACTGGGAATACTGTAGAGACTAAGCAGAGGAATACTGCACAGACTAAACACAGGAATACTATAGAGACTGGGAATACTGGAGAGTCTAAACACAGGAAAACTATACAGACTAAACAGAGGAATACTGTAGAGACTAAAATGAGGAAAATTGTAGAGACTAAACAGAGGAATACTGTAGAGACTAAACACAGGAATACTGTAGAGACTAAACACAGGAATACCGTAGAGAACAAACACAGGAATACTGTTGAGACCAAACACAGGAATACTGTGAAGACCAAACACAGGAATACTGTAGAGACCAAACACAGGAATGCTGTAGAGACCAAACACAGGCATACTGTAGAGACTAAACACAGGAATACAGTAGAGACTGGGAATACGGGAGAGACTAAACAAGAATACGATAGAACCTAAACACAGGAATACTGTAGAGACCAAACACAGGAATACTGTAGAGACAAAACACAGGAATACTGTAGAGACTGGGAATACTGTAGAGACTAAGCAGAGGAATACTGTAGAGACTAAACAGAGGAATACTGTAGAGACTGGGAATACTGGAGAGACTAAACAAGAATACGATAGAACCTAAACACAGGAATACTGTAGAGACCAAACACAGGAATACTGTAGAGACAAAACACAGGAATACTGTAGAGACTGGGAATACTGTAGAGACTAAGCAGAGGAATACTGTAGAGACTAAACACAGGAATACTGTAGAGACTGGGAATACTGGAGAGACAAAACACAGGAGTACTGTAGAGACCAAACACAGAAATACTGTAGAGACTGGGAATACTGTAGAGACTAAGCAGAGGAATACTGCACAGACTAAAAACAGGAATACTATAGAGACTGGGAATACTGGAGAGTCTAAACACAGGAAAACTATACAGACTAAACAGAGGAATACTGTAGAGACTAAAATGAGGAAAATTGTAGAGACTAAACAGAGGAATACTGTAGAGACTAAACACAGGTATACTGTAGATACCAAACACAGAAATACTGTAGAGACCAAAAACAAGAATACTATAGAGAGGGGGAATACAGGAGAGTCTAAACACAGGAATACTATAGAGACTAAACAGGAATACTGTAGAGACTAAACACAGGAATACTGTAGAGACTAAACACAGGAATACTGTAGAGACAAAACACAGAAATACTGTAGAGACCAAACACAGGAATATTGTAGAGACCAAACACAGGAATGCTGTAGAGACCAAACGCAGGAATACTGTAGAGACTAAACATATGAATACTGTAGAGACTGGGAATACTGGAGAGACTAAATACAGGAATACTGTGGGGACTAAGCACAGGAATACTGTAGAGACCAAACATAGGAATACTATAGAGACCAAACACAGGAATATTGTAGAGACTAAACACAGGAATACTGTAGAGACCAAACACAGGAATATTGTAGACACTAAACAGAGGAATACTGTAGAGACTAACCACAGGAAAACTGTAGAGACGAAACACAGGAATACTGTAGAGACTAAAAACAGGCATACTGTAGAGACTAAACACAGGAATACTGTACAGACTGAGAAATACTGTAGAGAATAAAAACAGGAATACTGTGGGACTAAACACAGTAATACTGTAGAGACTAAACACAGGAACATAGTAGACACTAAACAGAAGAATACTGTAGAGACTAAACACAGGAATACTGTAGAGACTAAACACAGGAATACTGTAGAGACTAAACACCGGAATACTGTAGAGACTAAACACAGGAATATTGTAGAGACCAAACACAGGAATACTGTAGAGACCAAACACAGGAATACTGTATAGACTAAACACAGGAATACTGTAGAGAACAAACACAGGAATACTGTAGAGACCAAACACAGGAATACTGTAGAGACTAAACACAGGAATACCGTAGAGAACAAACACAGGAATACTGTTGAGACCAAACACAGGAATACTGTGAAGACCAAACACAGGCATACTGTAGAGACTAAACACAGGAATACTGTAGAGACTAAACACAGGAATGCTGTAGAGAATAAAAACAGGAATACTGTAGAGACTAAGCACATGAATACTGTAGAGACCAAACACAGGAATACTGTAGAGACCAAACACAGGAATATTGTAGACACTAAACAGAGGAATATTGTACAGACTAACCACAGGAAAACTGTAGAGACCAAACACAGGAATACTGTAGAGACTAAACACAGGCATACTGTAGAGACTAAACACAGGAATACTGTAGAGACTGAGAAATACTGTAGAGAATAAAAACAGGAATACTGTGGGACTAAAGACAGTAATACTGTAGAGACTAAACACAGGAACATAGTAGACACTAAACAGAAGAATACTGTAGAGACTAAACACAGGAATACTGTAGAGACTAAACACAGGAATACAGTAGAGACTGGGAATACTGTAGAGACTAAACAGAGGAATACTGTAGAGACTGGGAATACTGGAGAGACTAAACAGGAATACGATAGAACCTAAACACAGGAATACTATAGAGACCAAACACAGGAATACTGTAGAGACAAAACACAGGAATACTGTAGAGACTGGGAATACTGTAGAGACTAAGCAGAGGAATACTGTAGAGACTAAACACAGGAATACTGTAGAGACTGGGAATACTGGAGAGACTAAACACAGGAGTACTGTAGAGACCAAACACAGAAATACTGTAGAGACCAAACACAGGAATACTGCACAGACTAAACACAGGAATACTATAGAGACTGGGAATACTGGAGAGTCTAAACACAGGAAAAATATACAGACTAAACAGAGGAATACTGTAGAGACTAAACAGAGGAATACTGTAGAGACTAAACAGAGGAATACTGTAGAGACTAAACACAGGAATACTGTAGAGACCAAACACAGAAATACTGTAGAGACCAAACACAGGAATATTGTAGAGACCAAACACAGGAATGCTGTAGAGACCAAATACAGGAATACTGTAGAGACGAAACATAGGAATACTGTAGAGACTGGGAATACTGTAGAGACTAAGCAGAGGAATACTCTAGAGACTAAACACAGGAATACTGTAGAGACTGGGAATACTGGAGCGACTAAATACAGGAATACTGTGGGGACTAAGCACAGGAATACTGTAGAGACCAAACATAGGAATACTATAGAGACCAAACACAGGAATATTGTAGAGACTAAACAGAGGAATACTGTGGAGACAAAACAGGGGAGTACTGTAGAGACTGGGAATACTGTAGAGACTAAGCAGAGGAATACTCTAGAGACTAAACACAGAAATACTGTAGAGACTGGGAATACTGGAGAGACTAAACACAGGAATACTGTAGAGACTAACCACCGGAAAACTGTAGAGACCAAACACAGGAATACTGTAGAGACTAAACACAGGCATACTGTAGAGACTAAACACAGGAATACTGTAGAGTCTGAGAAATACTGTAGAGAATAAAAACAGGAATACTGTGGGACTAAACACAGTAATACTGTAGAGACTAAACACAGGAACATAGTAGACACGAAACAGAAGAATACTGTAGAGACTAAACACAGGAATACTGTAGAGACTAAACACAGGAATACTGTAGAGACCAAACACAGGAATACTGCAGAGACTAAACACAAGAATACTATAGAGACTGGGAATACCGGAGAGTCTAAACACAGGAATACTATAGAGACTAAACAGAGGAATACTGTAGAGACTAAACAGAGGAATACTGTATAGACTAAACACAGGAATACTGTAGAGAACAAACACAGGAGTACTGTAGAGACCAAACACAGAAATACTGTAGAGACCAAACACAGGAATACTGCACAGACTAAACACAGGAATACTATAGAGACTGGGAATACTGGAGAGTCTAAACACAGGAAAAATATACAGACTAAACAGAGGAATAATGTAGAGCCTAAAATGAGGAATATTGTAGAGACTAAACAGAGGAATACTGTAGAGACTAAACACAGGAATACTGTAGATACCAAACACAGAAATACTGTAGAGACCAAACACAAGAATACTATAGAGACTGGGAATACAGGAGAGTCTAAACACATGAATACTATAGAGACTAAACAGAGGAATACTGTAGAGACTAAACAGAGGAATACTGTAGAGACTAAACAGAGGAATACTGTAGAGACTAAACACAGGAATACTGTAGAGACTAAAATGAGGAATGCTGTAGAGACCAAACACAGGAATACTGTAGAGACTGGGAATACTGTAGAGACTAAGCAGAGGAATACTCTAGAGACTAAACACAGGAATACTGTAGAGACTGGGAATACGGGAGAGACTAAACAAGAATACGATAGAACCTAAACACAGGAATACTGTAGAGACCAAAAACACAGGAATACTGTAGAGACAAAACACAGGAATACTGTAGAGACTGGGAATACTGTAGAGACTAAGCAGAGGAATACTGTAGAGACTAAACAGAGGAATACTGTAGAGACTGGGAATACTGGAGAGACTAAACAAGAATACGATAGAACCTGAACACAGGAATACTGTAGAGACCAAACACAGGAATACTGTAGAGACAAAACACAGGAATACTGTAGAGACTGGGAATACTGTAGAGACTAAGCAGAGGAATACTGTAGAGACTAAACACAGGAATACTGTAGAGACTGGGAATACTGGAGAGACAAAACACAGGAGTACTGTAGAGACCAAACACAGAAATACTGTAGAGACTGGGAATACTGTAGAGACTAAGCAGAGGAATACTGCACAGACTAAACACAGGAATACTATAGAGACTGGGAATACTGGAGAGTCTAAACACAGGAAAACTATACAGACTAAACAGAGGAATACTGGAGAGACTAAAATGAGGAAAATTGTAGAGACTAAACAGAGGAATACTGTAGAGACTAAACACAGGTATACTGTAGATACCAAACACAGAAATACTGTAGAGACCAAAAACAAGAATACTATAGAGAGGGGGAATACAGGAGAGTCTAAACACAGGAATACTATAGAGACTAAACAGGAATACTGTAGAGACTAAACACAGGAATACTGTAGAGACTAAACACAGGAATACTGTAGAGACAAAACACAGAAATACTGTAGAGACCAAACACAGGAATATTGTAGAGACCAAACACAGGAATGCTGTAGAGACCAAACGCAGGAATACTGTAGAGACTAAACATATGAATACTGTAGAGACTGGGAATACTGGAGAGACTACATACAGGAATACTGTGGGGACTAAGCACAGGAATACTGTAGAGACCAAACATAGGAATACTATAGAGACCAAACATAGGAATACTGCACAGACTAAACACAGCAATACTATAGAGACTGGGAATACTGGAGAGTCTAAACACAGGAAAAATATACAGACTAAACAGAGGAATAATGTAGAGCCTAAAATGAGGAATATTGTAGAGACTAAACAGAGGAATACTGTAGAGACTAAACACAGGAATACTGTAGATACCAAACACAGAAATACTGTAGAGACCAAACACAAGAATACTATAGAGACTGGGAATACAGGAGAGTCTAAACACAGGAATACTATAGAGACTAAACAGAGGAATACTGTAGAGACTAAACAGAGGAATACTGTAGAGACTAAACAGAGGAATACTGTAGAGACTAAACAGAGGAATACTGTAGAGACTAAAATGAGGAATGCTGTAGAGACCAAACACAGGAATACTGTAGAGACTGGGAATACTGTAGAGACTAAGCAGAGGAATACTCTAGAGACTAAACACAGGAATACTGTAGAGACTGGGAATACGGGAGAGACTAAACAAGAATACGATAGAACCTAAACACAGGAATACTGTAGAGACCAAACACAGGAATACTGTAGAGACAAAACACAGGAATACTGTAGAGACTGGGAATACTGTAGAGACTAAGCAGAGGAATACTGTAGAGACTAAACAGAGGAATACTGTAGAGACTGGGAATACTGGAGAGACTAAACAAGAATACGATAGAACCTGAACACAGGAATACTGTAGAGACCAAACACAGGAATACTGTAGAGACAAAACACAGGAATACTGTAGAGACTGGGAATACTGTAGAGACTAAGCAGAGGAATACTGTAGAGACTAAACACAGGAATACTGTAGAGACTGGGAATACTGGAGAGACAAAACACAGGAGTACTGTAGAGACCAAACACAGAAATACTGTAGAGACTGGGAATACTGTAGAGACTAAGCAGAGGAATACTGCACAGACTAAACACAGGAATACTATAGAGACTGGGAATACTGGAGAGTCTAAACACAGGAAAACTATACAGACTAAACAGAGGAATACTGTAGAGACTAAAATGAGGAAAATTGTAGAGACTAAACAGAGGAATACTGTAGAGACTAAACACAGGTATACTGTAGATACCAAACACAGAAATACTGTAGAGACCAAAAACAAGAATACTATAGAGAGGGGGAATACAGGAGAGTCTAAACACAGGAATACTATAGAGACTAAACAGGAATACTGTAGAGACTAAACACAGGAATACTGTAGAGACTAAACACAGGAATACTGTAGAGACAAAACACAGAAATACTGTAGAGACCAAACACAGGAATATTGTAGAGACCAAACACAGGAATGCTGTAGAGACCAAACGCAGGAATACTGTAGAGACTAAACATATGAATACTGTAGAGACTGGGAATACTGGAGAGACTACATACAGGAATACTGTGGGGACTAAGCACAGGAATACTGTAGAGACCAAACATAGGAATACTATAGAGACCAAACACAGGAATATTGTAGAGACTAAACACAGGAATACTGTAGAGACCAAACACAGGAATACTGTAGAGACCAAACACAGGAATATTGTAGACACTAAACAGAGGAATACTGTAGAGACTAACCACAGGAAAACTGTAGAGACCAAACACAGGAATACTGTAGAGACTAAAAACAGGCATACTGTAGAGACTAAACACAGGAATACTGTAGAGACTGAGAAATACTGTAGAGAATAAAAACAGGAATACTGTGGGACTAAACACAGTAATACTGTAGAGACTAAACACAGGAACATAGTAGACACTAAACAGAAGAATACTGTAGAGACTAAACACAGGAATACTGTAGAGACTAAACACAGGAATACTGTAGAGACTAAACACCGGAATACTGTAGAGACTAAACACAGGAATATTGTAGAGACCAAACACAGGAATACTGTAGAGACCAAACACAGGAATACTGTATAGACTAAACACAGGAATACTGTAGAGAACAAACACAGGAATACTGTAGAGACCAAACACAGGAATACTGTAGAGACTAAACACAGGAATACCGTAGAGAACAAACACAGGAATACTGTTGAGACCAAACACAGGAATACTGTGAAGACCAAACACAGGAATACTGTGAAGACCAAACACAGGCATACTGTAGAGACTAAACACAGGAATACTGTAGAGACTAAACACAGGAATGCTGTAGAGACTAAACACAGGAACATAGTAGACACTAAACAGAAGAATACTGTAGAGACTAAACACAGGAATACTGTAGAGACTAAACACAGGAATACTGTAGAGACTAAACACCGGAATACTGTAGAGACTAAACACAGGAATATTGTAGAGACCAAACACAGGAATACTGTAGAGACCAAACACAGGAATACTGTATAGACTAAACACAGGAATACTGTAGAGAACAAACACAGGAATACTGTAGAGACCAAACACAGGAATACTGTAGAGACTAAACACAGGAATACTGTAGAGACAAAACACAGAAATACTGTAGAGACCAAACACAGGAATATTGTAGAGACCAAACACAGGAATGCTGTAGAGACCAAACGCAGGAATACTGTAGAGACTAAACATATGAATACTGTAGAGACTGGGAATACTGGAGAGACTACATACAGGAATACTGTGGGGACTAAGCACAGGAATACTGTAGAGACCAAACATAGGAATACTATAGAGACCAAACATAGGAATACTGCACAGACTAAACACAGCAATACTATAGAGACTGGGAATACTGGAGAGTCTAAACACAGGAAAAATATACAGACTAAACAGAGGAATAATGTAGAGCCTAAAATGAGGAATATTGTAGAGACTAAACAGAGGAATACTGTAGAGACTAAACACAGGAATACTGTAGATACCAAACACAGAAATACTGTAGAGACCAAACACAAGAATACTATAGAGACTGGGAATACAGGAGAGTCTAAACACAGGAATACTATAGAGACTAAACAGAGGAATACTGTAGAGACTAAACAGAGGAATACTGTAGAGACTAAACAGAGGAATACTGTAGAGACTAAACAGAGGAATACTGTAGAGACTAAAATGAGGAATGCTGTAGAGACCAAACACAGGAATACTGTAGAGACTGGGAATACTGTAGAGACTAAGCAGAGGAATACTCTAGAGACTAAACACAGGAATACTGTAGAGACTGGGAATACGGGAGAGACTAAACAAGAATACGATAGAACCTAAACACAGGAATACTGTAGAGACCAAACACAGGAATACTGTAGAGACAAAACACAGGAATACTGTAGAGACTGGGAATACTGTAGAGACTAAGCAGAGGAATACTGTAGAGACTAAACAGAGGAATACTGTAGAGACTGGGAATACTGGAGAGACTAAACAAGAATACGATAGAACCTGAACACAGGAATACTGTAGAGACCAAACACAGGAATACTGTAGAGACAAAACACAGGAATACTGTAGAGACTGGGAATACTGTAGAGACTAAGCAGAGGAATACTGTAGAGACTAAACACAGGAATACTGTAGAGACTGGGAATACTGGAGAGACAAAACACAGGAGTACTGTAGAGACCAAACACAGAAATACTGTAGAGACTGGGAATACTGTAGAGACTAAGCAGAGGAATACTGCACAGACTAAACACAGGAATACTATAGAGACTGGGAATACTGGAGAGTCTAAACACAGGAAAACTATACAGACTAAACAGAGGAATACTGTAGAGACTAAAATGAGGAAAATTGTAGAGACTAAACAGAGGAATACTGTAGAGACTAAACACAGGTATACTGTAGATACCAAACACAGAAATACTGTAGAGACCAAAAACAAGAATACTATAGAGAGGGGGAATACAGGAGAGTCTAAACACAGGAATACTATAGAGACTAAACAGGAATACTGTAGAGACTAAACACAGGAATACTGTAGAGACTAAACACAGGAATACTGTAGAGACAAAACACAGAAATACTGTAGAGACCAAACACAGGAATATTGTAGAGACCAAACACAGGAATGCTGTAGAGACCAAACGCAGGAATACTGTAGAGACTAAACATATGAATACTGTAGAGACTGGGAATACTGGAGAGACTACATACAGGAATACTGTGGGGACTAAGCACAGGAATACTGTAGAGACCAAACATAGGAATACTATAGAGACCAAACACAGGAATATTGTAGAGACTAAACACAGGAATACTGTAGAGACCAAACACAGGAATACTGTAGAGACCAAACACAGGAATATTGTAGACACTAAACAGAGGAATACTGTAGAGACTAACCACAGGAAAACTGTAGAGACCAAACACAGGAATACTGTAGAGACTAAAAACAGGCATACTGTAGAGACTAAACACAGGAATACTGTAGAGACTGAGAAATACTGTAGAGAATAAAAACAGGAATACTGTGGGACTAAACACAGTAATACTGTAGAGACTAAACACAGGAACATAGTAGACACTAAACAGAAGAATACTGTAGAGACTAAACACAGGAATACTGTAGAGACTAAACACAGGAATACTGTAGAGACTAAACACCGGAATACTGTAGAGACTAAACACAGGAATATTGTAGAGACCAAACACAGGAATACTGTAGAGACCAAACACAGGAATACTGTATAGACTAAACACAGGAATACTGTAGAGAACAAACACAGGAATACTGTAGAGACCAAACACAGGAATACTGTAGAGACTAAACACAGGAATACCGTAGAGAACAAACACAGGAATACTGTTGAGACCAAACACAGGAATACTGTGAAGACCAAACACAGGAATACTGTGAAGACCAAACACAGGCATACTGTAGAGACTAAACACAGGAATACTGTAGAGACTAAACACAGGAATGCTGTAGAGACTAAACACAGGAACATAGTAGACACTAAACAGAAGAATACTGTAGAGACTAAACACAGGAATACTGTAGAGACTAAACACAGGAATACTGTAGAGACTAAACACCGGAATACTGTAGAGACTAAACACAGGAATATTGTAGAGACCAAACACAGGAATACTGTAGAGACCAAACACAGGAATACTGTATAGACTAAACACAGGAATACTGTAGAGAACAAACACAGGAATACTGTAGAGACCAAACACAGGAATACTGTAGAGACTAAACACAGGAATACCGTAGAGAACAAACACAGGAATACTGTTGAGACCAAACACAGGAATACTGTGAAGACCAAACACAGGAATACTGTAGAGACTAAACACAGGAATACAGTAGAGACTGGGAATACTGTAGAGACTAAACAGAGGAATACTGTAGAGACTGGGAATACTGGAGAGACTAAACAGGAATACGATAGAACCTAAACACAGGAATACTATAGAGACCAAACACAGGAATACTGTAGAGACAAAACACAGGAATACTGTAGAGACTGGGAATACTGTAGAGACTAAGCAGAGGAATACTGTAGAGACTAAACACAGGAATACTGTAGAGACTGGGAATACTGAAGAGACTAAACACAGGAGTACTGTAGAGACCAAACACAGAAATACTGTAGAGACCAAACACAGGAATACTGCACAGACTAAACACAGGAATACTATAGAGACTGGGAATACTGGAGAGTCTAAACACAGGAAAAATATACAGACTAAACAGAGGAATACTGTAGAGACTAAACAGAGGAATACTGTAGAGACTAAACAGAGGAATACTGTAGAGACCAAACACAGGAATACTGTGAAGACCAAACACAGGCATACTGTAGAGACTAAACACAGGAATACTGTAGAGACAAAACACAGGAATGCTGTAGAGACTAAACACAGGAACATAGTAGACACTAAACAGAAGAATACTGTAGAGACTAAACACAGGAATACTGTAGAGACTAAACACAGGAATACTGTAGAGACTAAACACCGGAATACTGTAGAGACTAAACACAGGAATATTGTAGAGACCAAACACAGGAATACTGTAGAGACCAAACACAGGAATACTGTATAGACTAAACACAGGAATACTGTAGAGAACAAACACAGGAATACTGTAGAGACCAAACACAGGAATACTGTAGAGACTAAACACAGGAATACCGTAGAGAACAAACACAGGAATACTGTTGAGACCAAACACAGGAATACTGTGAAGACCAAACACAGGAATACTGTAGAGACTAAACACAGGAATACAGTAGAGACTGGGAATACTGTAGAGACTAAACAGAGGAATACTGTAGAGACTGGGAATACTGGAGAGACTAAACAGGAATACGATAGAACCTAAACACAGGAATACTATAGAGACCAAACACAGGAATACTGTAGAGACAAAACACAGGAATACTGTAGAGACTGGGAATACTGTAGAGACTAAGCAGAGGAATACTGTAGAGACTAAACACAGGAATACTGTAGAGACTGGGAATACTGAAGAGACTAAACACAGGAGTACTGTAGAGACCAAACACAGAAATACTGTAGAGACCAAACACAGGAATACTGCACAGACTAAACACAGGAATACTATAGAGACTGGGAATACTGGAGAGTCTAAACACAGGAAAAATATACAGACTAAACAGAGGAATACTGTAGAGACTAAACAGAGGAATACTGTAGAGACTAAACAGAGGAATACTGTAGAGACTAAACACAGGAATACTGTAGAGACCAAACACAGAAATACTGTAGAGACCAAACACAGGAATATTGTAGAGACCAAACACAGGAATGCTGTAGAGACCAAACACAGGAATACTGTAGAGACGAAACATAGGAATACTGTAGAGACTGGGAATACTGTAGAGACTAAGCAGAGGAATACTCTAGAGACTAAACACAGGAATACTGTAGAGACTGGGAATACTGGAGCGACTAAATACAGGAATACTGTGGGGACTAAGCACAGGAATACTGTAGAGACCAAACATAGGAATACTATAGAGACCAAACACAGGAATATTGTAGAGACTAAACAGAGGAATACTGTGGAGACAAAACAGGGGAGTACTGTAGAGACTGGGAATACTGTAGAGACTAAACAGAGGAATACTGTAGAGACTGGGAATACTGGAGAGACTAAACAAGAATACGATAGAACCTGAACACAGGAATACTGTAGAGACCAAACACAGGAATACTGTAGAGACAAAACACAGGAATACTGTAGAGACTGGGAATACTGTAGAGACTAAGCAGAGGAATACTGTAGAGACTAAACACAGGAATACTGTAGAGACTGGGAATACTGGAGAGACAAAACACAGGAGTACTGTAGAGACCAAACACAGAAATACTGTAGAGACTGGGAATACTGTAGAGACTAAGCAGAGGAATACTGCACAGACTAAACACAGGAATACTATAGAGACTGGGAATGCTGGAGAGTCTAAACACAGGAAAACTATCCAGACTAAACAGAGGAATACTGTAGAGACTAAAATGAGGAAAATTGTAGAGACTAAACAGAGGAATACTGTAGAGACTAAACACAGGTATACTGTAGATACCAAACACAGAAATACTGTAGAGACCAAAAACAAGAATACTATAGAGAGGGGGAATACAGGAGAGTCTAAACACAGGAATACTATAGAGACTAAACAGGAATACTGTAGAGACTAAACACAGGAATACTGTAGAGACTAAACACAGGAATACTGTAGAGACAAAACACAGAAATACTGTAGAGACCAAACACAGGAATATTGTAGAGACCAAACACAGGAATGCTGTAGAGACCAAACGCAGGAATACTGTAGAGACTAAACATATGAATACTGTAGAGACTGGGAATACTGGAGAGACTACATACAGGAATACTGTGGGGACTAAGCACAGGAATACTGTAGAGACCAAACATAGGAATACTATAGAGACCAAACACAGGAATATTGTAGAGACTAAACACAGGAATACTGTAGAGACCAAACACAGGAATACTGTAGAGACCAAACACAGGAATATTGTAGACACTAAACAGAGGAATACTGTAGAGACTAACCACAGGAAAACTGTAGAGACCAAACACAGGAATACTGTAGAGACTAAAAACAGGCATACTGTAGAGACTAAACACAGGAATACTGTAGAGACTGAGAAATACTGTAGAGAATAAAAACAGGAATACTGTGGGACTAAACACAGTAATACTGTAGAGACTAAACACAGGAACATAGTAGACACTAAACAGAAGAATACTGTAGAGACTAAACACAGGAATACTGTAGAGACTAAACACAGGAATACTGTAGAGACTAAACACCGGAATACTGTAGAGACTAAACACAGGAATATTGTAGAGACCAAACACAGGAATACTGTAGAGACCAAACACAGGAATACTGTATAGACTAAACACAGGAATACTGTAGAGAACAAACACAGGAATACTGTAGAGACCAAACACAGGAATACTGTAGAGACTAAACACAGGAATACCGTAGAGAACAAACACAGGAATACTGTTGAGACCAAACACAGGAATACTGTGAAGACCAAACACAGGCATACTGTAGAGACTAAACACAGGAATACTGTAGAGACTAAACACAGGAATGCTGTAGAGAATAAAAACAGGAATACTGTAGAGACTAAGCACATGAATACTGTAGAGACCAAACACAGGAATACTGTAGAGACCAAACACAGGAATATTGTAGACACTAAACAGAGGAATACTGTACAGACTAACCACAGGAAAACTGTAGAGACCAAACACAGGAATACTGTAGAGACTAAACACAGGCATACTGTAGAGACTAAACACAGGAATACTGTAGAGACTGAGAAATACTGTAGAGAATAAAAACAGGAATACTGTGGGACTAAAGACAGTAATACTGTAGAGACTAAACACAGGAACATAGTAGACACTAAACAGAAGAATACTGTAGAGACTAAACACAGGAATACTGTAGAGACTAAACACAGGAATACAGTAGAGACTGGGAATACTGTAGAGACTAAACAGAGGAATACTGTAGAGACTGGGAATACTGGAGAGACTAAACAGGAATACGATAGAACCTAAACACAGGAATACTATAGAGACCAAACACAGGAATACTGTAGAGACAAAACACAGGAATACTGTAGAGACTGGGAATACTGTAGAGACTAAGCAGAGGAATACTGTAGAGACTAAACACAGGAATACTGTAGAGACTGGGAATACTGGAGAGACTAAACACAGGAGTACTGTAGAGACCAAACACAGAAATACTGTAGAGACCAAACACAGGAATACTGCACAGACTAAACACAGGAATACTATAGAGACTGGGAATACTGGAGAGTCTACATTACATTACATTATTGGCATTTGGCAGACGCTCTTATCCAGAGCGACGTACAACAAAGTGCATACCCATAACCAGGGATAAGTTCGCTGAAAGACCCTAGAGGTAAGTACAATTTCAACTGCTACCTGTACAACAAAGATAAGGACAAGGGCCATTTTTTTTTTTTTTTTTTTTTTTTTTTTTTTTTGAACAAACAAACAAACAGAGCAAAAGTCACCAAAGTTAACTATCCAAACACTGCTTACCTAGCCAACTAAAATACTGATACACAAGTCACAGAGACAACAATTAAGGTTCACAGGGAGGTAGGGAGGGATGGGGAGAGGTGCTGTTTGAAGAGGTGTGTCTTCAGCTTGCGCTTGAAGGTGGGGAGGGATTCTATAGTTCTGACCTCAACGGGGAGTTCGTTCCACCACCGTGGAGCCAGAACAGACAGTAGTCGTGAGCGTGAGGTGGAGGTTCTGAGAGGGGGAGGTGCCAAGCGGCCTGTGGAGGCTGAACGAAGAGGTCTGGCAGGGGTGTAGGGTCTGATGATTTTTTGCAGATAAGCTGGGGAAGACCCTTTAACTGCTTGGAAGGCTAGCACCAATGTTTTGAATTTGATGCGAGCCATGACAGGCAGCCAGTGGAGGGAAGTAAGCAGGGGGGTGACGTGTGAGTATTAACACAGGAAAAATATACAGACTAAACAGAGGAATACTGTAGAGACTAAACAGAGGAATACTGTAGAGACTAAACAGAGGAATACTGTAGAGACTAAACACAGGAATACTGTAGAGACCAAACACAGAAATACTGTAGAGACCAAACACAGGAATATTGTAGAGACCAAACACAGGAATGCTGTAGAGACCAAACACAGGAATACTGTAGAGACGAAACATAGGAATACTGTAGAGACTGGGGATACTGTAGAGACTAAGCAGAGGAATACTCTAGAGACTAAACACAGGAATACTCTAGAGACTGGGAATACTGGAGCGACTAAATACAGGAATACTGTGGGGACTAAGCACAGGAATACTGTAGAGACCAAACATAGGAATACTATAGAGACCAAACACAGGAATATTGTAGAGACTAAACAGAGGAATACTGTGGAGACAAAACAGGGGAGTACTGTAGAGACTGGGAATACTGTAGAGACTAAGCAGAGGAATACTCTAGAGACTAAACACAGAAATACTGTAGAGACTGGGAATACTGGAGAGACTAAACACAGGAATACTGTAGAGACTAACCACCGGAAAACTGTAGAGACCAAACACAGGAATACTGTAGAGACTAAACACAGGCATACTGTAGAGACTAAACACAGGAATACTGTAGAGTCTGAGAAATACTGTAGAGAATAAAAACAGGAATACTGTGGGACTAAACACAGTAATATTGTAGAGACTAAACACAGGAACATAGTAGACACGAAACAGAAGAATACTGTAGAGACTAAACACAGGAATACTGTAGAGACTAAACACAGGAATACTGTAGAGACCAAACACAGGAATACTGCAGAGACTAAACACAAGAATACTATAGAGACTGGGAATACCGGAGAGTCTAAACACAGGAATACTATAGAGACTAAACAGAGGAATACTGTAGAGACTAAACAGAGGAATACTGTATAGACTAAACACATGAATACTGTAGAGAAGAAACACAGGAGTACTGTAGAGACCAAACACAGAAATACTGTAGAGACCAAACACAGGAATACTGCACAGACTAAACACAGGAATACTATAGAGACTGGGAATACTGGAGAGTCTAAACACAGGAAAAATATACAGACTAAACAGAGGAATAATGTAGAGCCTAAAATGAGGAATATTGTAGAGACTAAACAGAGGAATACTGTAGAGACTAAACACAGGAATACTGTAGATACCAAACACAGAAATACTGTAGAGACCAAACACAAGAATACTATAGAGACTGGGAATACAGGAGATTCTAAACACAGGAATACTATAGAGACTAAACAGAGGAATACTGTAGAGACTAAACAGAGGAATACTGTAGAGACTAAACAGAGGAATACTGTAGAGACTAAACACAGGAATACTGTAGAGACTAAAATGAGGAATGCTGTAGAGACCAAACACAGGAATACTGTAGAGACAGGGAATACTGTAGAGACTAAGCAGAGGAATACTCTAGAGACTAAACACAGGAATACTGTAGAGACTGGGAATACTGGAGAGACTAAATACAGGAATACTGTGGGGACTAAGCACAGGAATACTGTAGAGACCAAACATAGGAATACTATAGAGACCAAACACAGGAATCTTGTAGAGACTAAACAGAGGAATACTGGGGAGACAAAACAGGGGAGTACTGGAGAGACTAAACACAGGAATACTGTAGAGACCAAACACAGGAATACTGTAGAGACCAAACACAGGAATATTGTAGACACTAAACAGAGGAATACTGTAGAGACTAACCACAGGAAAACTGTAGAGACCAAACACAGGAATACTGTAGAGACTAAACACAGGCATACTGTAGAGACTAAACACAGGAATACTGTAGAGACTAAGCACATGAATACTGTAGAGACCAAACACAGGAATACTGTAGAGACCAAACACAGGAATATTGTAGACACTAAACAGAGGAATACTGTAGAGACTAACCACAGGAAAACTGTAGAGACCAAACACAGGAATACTGTAGAGACTAAACACAGGCATACTGTAGAGACTAAACACAGGAATACTGTAGAGACTGAGAAATACTGTAGAGAATAAAAACAGGAATACTGTGGGACTAAAGACAGTAATACTGTAGAGACTAAACACAGGAACATAGTAGACACTAAACAGAAGAATACTGTAGAGAATAAACACAGGAATACTGTAGAGACTAAACACAGGAATACTGTAGAGACTAAACACAGGAATACTGTAGAGACCAAACACAGGAATACTGCAGAGACTAAACACAAGAATACTATAGAGACTGGGAATACAGGAGAGTCTAAACACAGGAATACTATAGAGACTAAACAGAGGAATACTGTAGAGACTAAACAGAGGAATACTGTATAGACTAAACACAGGAATACTGTAGAGAACAAACACAGGAATACTGTAGAGACCAAACACAGGAATACTGTAGAGACTAAACACAGGAATACCGTAGAGAACAAACACAGGAATACTGTTGAGACCAAACACAGGAATACTGTGAAGACCAAACACAGGAATACTGTAGAGACCAAACACAGGAATGCTGTAGAGACCAAACACAGGCATACTGTAGAGACTAAACACAGGAATACAGTAGAGACTGGGAATACTGTAGAGACTAAACAGAGGAATACTGTAGAGACTGGGAATACTGGAGAGACTAAACAGGAATACGATAGAACCTAAACACAGGAATACTGTAGAGACCAAACACAGGAATACTGTAGAGACAAAACACAGGAATACTGTAGAGACTGGGAATACTGTAGAGACTAAGCAGAGGAATACTGTAGAGACTAAACACAGGAATACTGTAGAGACTGGGAATACTGGAGAGACTAAATACAGGAGTACTGTAGAGACCAAACACAGAAATACTGTAGAGACCAAACACAGGAATACTGCACAGACTAAACACAGGAATACTATAGAGACTGGGAATACAGGAGAGTCTAAACACAGGAATACTATAGAGACTAAACAGAGGAATACTGTAGAGAATAAACAGAGGAATACTGTAGAGACTAAACAGAGGAATACTGTAGAGACTAAACACAGGAATACTGTAGAGACCAAACACAGAAATACTGTAGAGACCAAACACAGGAATATTGTAGAGACCAAACACAGGAATGCTGTGGAGACCAAACACAGGAATACTGTAGAGACTAAACATAGGAATACTGTAGAGACTGGGAATACTGTAGAGACTAAGCAGAGGAATACTCTAGAGACCAAACACAGGAATACTGCAGAGACTGGGAATACTGGAGAGACTGAACACAGGAAAACTATAGAGACTAAACACAGGAATACTGTAGAGACTGAACACAAGAATACTGTAGAGACTAAACTCAGGAATACTGTAGAGACTGGGGAATAGTGTAGAGACTGGGGAATACTATAGAGACTAAACACAGGAATACTGTAGACACCAAACACAGGAATATCGTAGAAACTAAACACAGGAATACTGCAGAGACTAAACACAGGAATACTATAGAGACTGGGAATACTGGAGAGTCTAAACACAGGAAAACTATAGAGACTAAACAGAGGAATACTGTAGAGACTAAAATGAGGAATATTGTAGAGACTAAACAGAGCAATACTGTAGAGACTAAACACAGGAATACTGTAGATACCAAACACAGGAATACTGTAGAGACCAAACACAGGAATACTGTAGAGACTAAACACAGGAATACTGTAGAGAACAAACACAGGAATACTGTAGAGACCGAACAAAGGAATACTGTAGAGACCAAACACAGAAATGCTGTAGAGACCAAACACAGGAATACTCTAGAGACTAAACACAGGAATACTGTAGAGACTGGGAATACTGGAGAGACTAAATACAGGAATACTGTAGGGAGTAAGCACAGGAATACTGTAGAGACCAAACATAGGAATACTATAGAGACCAAACACAGGAATATTGCAGAGACTAAACAGAGGAATACTGTGGAGACAAAACAGAGGAGTACTGGAGAGACTAAACACAGGAATACTGTAGAGACCAAACACAGAAATACTGTAGAGACCAAACACAGGAATACTGCAGAGACTGGGAATACTGGAGAGACTGAACACAGGAAAACTATAGAGACTAAACACAGGAATACTGTAGAGACTAAACACAAGAATACTGTAGAGACTAAACTCAGGAATACTGTAGAGACTGAGGAATAGTGTAGAGACTGGGGAATACTGTAGAGACTAAACACAGGAATACTGTACACACCAAACACAGGAATACTGTAGACACCAAACACAGGAATATCGTAGACACTAAACAGAGGAATACTGTAGAGACTAAACACAGGAATACTGTAGAGACTAAACACAGAAATTCTGTAGAGACTGGGAATACTGTAGAGAATAAACACAGGAATATTGTTGAGAATGGGAATACTGGAGAGACTGGAGACTAAATACAGGAATACTGTAGGGACCAAACACAGGAATACTGTAGAGACTAAAGACAGGAATACTGAAGAGACTGGGAATACTGTAGAGACTAAACACAGGAATACTGTACAGACTAAACACAGGAATGCTGTAGAAAATAAAAACAGGAATACTGTAGACACCAAACACAGGAATATTGTAGACACTAAACAGAGGAATACTGTAGAGACTAAACACAGGAATACTGTAGAGACTAAACAGAGGAATACTGTAGAGACTGAGAAATACTGCAGAGACTAAACACAGGAATGCTGTAGAGACTAAACACAGGAATGCTGTAGAGAATAAAAACAGGAATACTGTAGAGACTGGGAATATTGTAGAGACTAAACAAAGGAATACTGTAGAGACTAAACACAGGAATACTGTAGATACCAAACACAGAAATACTGTAGAGACCAAACACAGGAATACTGCAGAGTCTAAACACAGGAATACTATAGAGACTAAACAGAGGAATACTGTAGAGACTAAACAGAGGAATACTGTAGAGTCTAAACAGAGGAATACTGTAGAGACTAAACACAGGAATACTGTAGAGACTAAACACAGGAATACTGCAGAGACTGGGAATACTGGAGAGACTGAACACAGGAAAACTATAGAGACTAAACACAGGAATACTGTAGAGACTAAACACAAGAATACTGTAGAGACTAAACTCAGGAATACTGTAGAGACTGGGGAATAGTGTAGAGACTGGGGAATACTGTAGAGACTAAACACAGGAATACTGTAGACACCAAACACAGGAATACTGTAGACACCAAACACAGGAATATCGTAGAAACTAAACACATGAATACTGCAGAGACCAAACACAGGAATACTGTAGAGACTAAACACAGGAATACTGTAGAGAACAAACACAGGAATACTGTAGAGACCAAACAAAGGAACACTGTAGAGACTAAACACGGGAATACTGTTGTGACCAAACACAGGAATACTGTAGAGACCAAACACAGGAATACTGTAGAGACCAAACACAGAAATGCTGTAGAGACCAAACACAGGAATACTGTAGAGACTAAACATAGGAATACTGTAGAGATTGGGAATACTGTAGAGACTAAGCAGAGGAATACTCTCGAGACTAAACACAGGAATACTGTAGAGACTGGGAATACTGGAGAGACTAAATACAGGAATACTGTAGGGAGTAAGCACAGGAATACTGTAGAGACCAAACATAGGAATACTATAGAGACCAAACACAGGAATATTGCAGAGACTAAACAGAGGAATACTGTGGAGACAAAACAGAGGAGTACTGGAGAGACTAAACACAGGAATACTGTAGAGACCAAACACAGAAATACTGTAGAGACCAAACACAGGAATACTGCAGAGACTGGGAATACTGGAGAGACTGAACACAGGAAAACTATAGAGACTAAACACAGGAATACTGTAGAGACTAAACACAAGAATACTGTAGAGACTAAACTCAGGAATACTGTAGAGACTGAGGAATAGTGTAGAGACTGGGGAATACTGTAGAGACTAAACACAGGAATACTGTACACACCAAACACAGGAATACTGTAGACACCAAACACAGGAATATCGTAGACACTAAACAGAGGAATACTGTAGAGACTAAACACAGGAATACTGTAGAGACTAAACACAGGAATGCTGTAGAGACTGGGAATACTGTAGAGAATAAACACAGGAATATTGTTGAGACTGGGAATACTGGAGAGACTCGAGACTAAACACAGGAATACTGTAGGGACCAAACACAGGAATACTGTCGAGACTAAAGACAGGAATACTGAAGAGACTGGGAATACTGTAGAGACTAAACACAGGAATACTGTACAGACTAAACACAGGAATGCTGTAGAAAATAAAAACAGGAATACTGTAGACACCAAACACAGGAAAATTGTAGACACTAAACAGAGGAATACTGTAGAGACTAAACACAGGAATACTGTAGAGACTAAACAGAGGAATACTGTAGAGACTGAGAAATACTGCAGAGACTAAACACAGGAATGCTGTAGAGACTAAACACAGGAATGCTGTAGAGAATAAAAACAGGAATACTGTAGAGACTAAGCACATGAATACTGTAGAGACCAAACACAGGAATACTGTAGAGACCAAACACAGGAATATTGTAGACACTAAACAGAGGAATACTGTAGAGACTAAACACAGGAATGCTGTAGAGAATAAAAACAGGAATACTGTAGAGACCAAACACAGGAATACTGTAGAGACTAAACACAGGAATACCGTAGAGACCAAACACAGGAATACTGCAGAGACTAAACACAAGAATACTATAGAGACTGGGAATACAGGAGAGTCTAAACACAGGAATACTATAGAGACTAAACAGAGGAATACTGTAGAGACTAAACAGAGGAATACTGTATAGACTAAACACAGGGATACTGTTGAGACCAAACACAGGAATACTGTGAAGACCAAACACAGGAATATTGTAGAGACCAAACACAGGAATGCTGTAGACACCAAACACAGGCATACTGTAGAGACTAAACACAGGAATACAGTAGAGACTGGGAATACTGTAGAGACTAAACAGAGGAATACTGTAGAGACTGGGAATACTGGAGAGACTAAACAGGAATACGATAGAACCTAAACACAGGAATACTGTAGAGACCAAACACAGGAATACTGTAGAGACAAAACACAGGAATACTGTAGAGACTGGGAATACTGTAGAGACTAAGCAGGGGAATACTGTAGAGACTAAGCAGAGGAATACTGTAGAGACTAAACACAAGAATACTATAGAGACTGGGAATACAGGAGAGTCTAAACACAGGAATACTGTAGAGACTAAACAGAGGAATACTGTAGAGACTAAACAGAGGAATACTGTAGAGACTAAACAGAGGAATACTGCAGAGACTAAACACAAGAATACTATAGAGACTGGGAATACAGGAGAGTCTAAACACAGGAATACTATAGAGACTAAACAGAGGAATACTGTAGAGACTAAACAGAGGAATACTGTAGAGACTAAACAGAGGAATACTGTAGAGACTAAACACAGGAATACTGTAGAAACCAAACACAGAAATACTGTAGAGACCAAACACAGGAATACTGTAGAGACCAAACACAGGAATACTGTAGAGACTGGGAATACTGTAGAGACTAAGCAGGGGAATACTGTAGAGACTAAGCAGAGGAATACTGTAGAGACTAAACACAGGAATACTGTAGAGACTGGGAATACTGGAGAGACTAAACACAGGAGTACTGTAGAGACCAAACACAGAAATACTGTAGAGACCAAACACAGGAATACTGCACAGACTAAACAGAGGAATACTATAGAGACTGGGAATACTGGAGAGTCTAAACACAGGAAAACTATACAGACTAAACAGAGGAATACTGTAGAGACTAAAATGAGGAATATTGTAGAGACTAAACAGAGGAATACTGTAGAGACAAAACACAGGAATACTGTAGATACCAAACACAGAAATACTGTAGAGACCAAACACAGGAATACTGCAGAGACTAAACACAAGAATACTATAGAGACTGGGAATACAGGAGAGTCTAAACACAGGAATACTATAGAGACTAAACAGAGGAATACTGTAGAGACTAAACAGAGGAATACTGTAGAGAATAAACAGAGGAATACTGTAGAGACTAAACACAGGAATACTGTAGAAACCAAACACAGGAATACTGAAGAGACCAAACACAGGAATACTGTAGAGACTAAACACAGGTATACTGTAGAGAAGAAACACAGGAATACTGTAGAGACCAAACACAGGAACACTGTAGAGACTAAACACAGGAATACTGTTGTGACCAAACACAGGAATACTGTAGAGACGAAACACAGGAATACTGTCGAGACCAAACACAGGAATGCTGTAGAGACCAAACACAGGAATACTGTAGAGACTAAACATAGGAATACTGTAGAGACTGGGAATACTGTAGAGACTAAGCAGAGGAATATTCTAGAGACTAAATACAGGAATACTGTGGAGACTGGGAATACTGGAGAGACTAAATACAGGAATACTGTAGGGAGTAAGCGCAGGAATCCTGTAGAGACCAAACACAAGAATATTGTGGTGACTAAACTCAGGAATACTGTAGAGACTGAGGAATACTGTAGAGACTAAACACAGGAATACTGTAGAGACCAAACACAGGAATACTGTAGACACCAAACCCAGGAATATCGTAGACACAAACTCGAGGAATACTGTAGAGACTAAACACAGGAATACTGTAGAGACTAAACACAGGAATGCTGTAAAGACTGGGAATACTGTAGAGACTAAACACAGGAATATTGTTGAGACTGGGAATACTGGAGAGACTAAACACAGGAATACTGTAGGGAACAAACACAGGAATACTGTAGAGACTAAAGACAGGAATACTGAATAGACTGGGAATACTGTAGAGACTAAACACAGGAATACTGTAGAGACTAAACACAGGAATGCTGTAGAGAATAAAAACAGGAATATTGTAGACACCAAACACAGGAATATTGTAGACACTAAACAGAAGAATACTGTCGAGAATAAACACAGGAATACTGTAGAGACTAAACACACGAATACTGTAGGGACCAAACACAGGAATGCTGTAGAGAATAAAAACAGGAATACTATAGACACCAAACAAAGGAATATTGTAGACACTAAACAGAGGAATACTGTAGAGACTAAACACAGGAATACTGTCGAGACTAAACACAGGAATAATGTAGAGACTAAACACAGGAATACTGTAGAGACTGAGAAATACTGTAGAGACTAAACACAGGAATACTGTAGAGACCAAACATACGAATACTGTAGAGAACAAATACAGGAATATTGTAGAGACCAAACACAGGAAAATTGTAGAGACTTAACAGAGGAATAGTGTAGAGACTAAACACAGGAATGCTGTCAAGACTAAACACAGTAATACTGCAGAGACTAAACACAGGAATACTGTAGAGACTAGGCACAGGAATACTGTAGAGACCAAACACAGGAATACTGTAGAGACCAAACACAGGGATATTGTAGACACTAAACACAGGAATACGGTAGAGACCAAACACAGGAATACTGTAGAGATTAAACACAGGAATACTGTAGAGACTGAACACAGGAATACTGTAGAGACTGCGGAATACTGTAGAGACTAAACACAGGAATACTGTAGAGACCAAACACAGGAATACTGTAGAGATTAAACACAGGAATACTGTAGAGAATAAACACAGGAATACTGTAGAGACTGGGGAATAATGTAGAGACTAAACACAGGAGTACTGTTGAGACCAAACACAGGAATACTGTAGACACCAAACACAGGAATACTGTAGAGACTAACCAGAGAAATAATGTAGAGACTAAGCACAGGAATACTGTAGAGACCAAACACAGGAATACTGTAGAGACCAAACACAGGAATACTGTAGACACCAAACCCAGGAATATCGTAGACACAAACTCGAGGAATACTGTAGAGACTAAACACAGGAATACTGTAGAGACTAAACACAGGAATGCTGTAAAGACTGGGAATACTGTAGAGACTAAACACAGGAATATTGTTGAGACTGGGAATACTGGAGAGACTAAACACAGGAATACTGTAGGGAACAAACACAGGAATACTGTAGAGACTAAAGACAGGAATACTGAATAGACTGGGAATACTGTAGAGACTAAACACAGGAATACTGTAGAGACTAAACACAGGAATGCTGTAGAGAATAAAAACAGGAATATTGTAGACACCAAACACAGGAATATTGTAGACACTAAACAGAAGAATACTGTCGAGAATAAACACAGGAATACTGTAGAGACTAAACACACGAATACTGTAGGGACCAAATACAAGAATACTGTAGAGACTAAAGACGGGAATACTGAAGAGACTGGGAATACGGTAGAGACTAAACACAGGAATACTGTAGAGACTAAACACAGGAATGCTGTAGAGAATAAAAACAGGAATACTATAGACACCAAACAAAGGAATATTGTAGACACTAAACAGAGGAATACTGTAGAGACTAAACACAGGAATACTGTCGAGACTAAACACAGGAATAATGTAGAGACTAAACACAGGAATACTGTAGAGACTGAGAAATACTGTAGAGACTAAACACAGGAATACTGTAGAGACCAAACATACGAATACTGTAGAGAACAAATACAGGAGTATTGTAGAGACCAAACACAGGAAAATTGTAGAGACTTAACAGAGGAATAGTGTAGAGACTAAACACAGGAATACTGTCAAGACTAAACACAGTAATACTGCAGAGACTAAACACAGGAATACTGTAGAGACTAGGCACAGGAATACTGTAGAGACCAAACACAGGAATACTGTAGAGACCAAACACAGGGATATTGTAGACACTAAACACAGGAATACGGTAGAGACCAAACACAGGAATACTGTAGAGATTAAACACAGGAATACTGTAGAGACTGAACACAGGAATACTGTAGAGACTGCGGAATACTGTAGAGACTAAACACAGGAATACTGTAGAGACCAAACACAGGAATACTGTAGAGATTAAACACAGGAATACTGTAGAGAATAAACACAGGAATACTGTAGAGACTGGGGAATAATGTAGAGACTAAACACAGGAGTACTGTTGAGACCAAACACAGGAATACTGTAGACACCAAACACAGGAATACTGTAGAGACTAACCAGAGAAATAATGTAGAGACTAAGCACAGGAATACTGTAGAGACCAAACACAGGAATACTGTAGAGACCAAACACAGGAATATTGAAGACAATAAACAGAGGAATACTGTAGAGACTCACCAAAGGAATACTGTAGAGACTGAGAAATACTGTAGAGACTAAACAGAGGAATACTGTAGAGACTGGGAATACTGGAGAGACTAAACACAGGAGTACAATAGAGACTAAACACAGGAATACTGTAGAGACTGGGAATACTGTGGAGACTAACCAAAGGAATACTGTTGAGAACAAACAGAGGAATACTGTAGAGACTGGGAATACTGTAGAGGCTAAACACAGGAGTACTGTTGAGACCAAACACAGGCATACTGTAGACACCAAACCCAGGAATACTGTAGAGACTAAACACAGGAATATTGTAGAGAACAAACAAAGGAATACTGTAGAGACCAAACACAGGAATACTATAGAGACTGGGAATACTGGAGAGACTAAACACAGGAAAACTATAGAGACCAAACACGGGAATACTGTAGAGACGGGGAATACTGGAGAGACTAAATACAGGAATACTGTAGAGACTGGGAATACTGTAGAGACTAAACACAGGAATACTGTAGAGACCAAACACAGGAATACTGTAGAGACGGGGAATACTGGAGAGACTAAATACAGGAATACTGTAGGGACTAAGCACAGAAATACTGTAGAGACCAAACACAGAAATACTGTAGAGACTGGGAATACTGTAGAGACTAAACAGAGGAATACTGTAGAGAATGGGAATACTGGAGAGACTAAACACAGGAATACTATAGAGCCTAAACACAGGAATATTGTAGAGACTAAACACAGGAATACTGTAGAGACTAAACACAGGAATACTGTAGAGACTGGGAATACTGTGGAGACTAACCAAAGGAATACTGTCGAGACTGAGAAATACTGTAGAGGCTAAACACAGGAGTACTGTTGAGACCAAAAACAGGAATACTGTAGACACCAAACACAGAAATACTGTAGAGACTAAACACAGGAATATTTTAGAGACCAAACACAGGAATACTGTAGAGACCAAACACAGGAATACTGTAGACACCAAACACAGGAATACTGTAGAGACGACTAAACACAGGAATATTGTAGAGACCAAACCCAGGAATACTGTATAGGCTAAACACAGGAGTACTGTTGAGACCAAACACAGGAATGCTGTAGACACCAAACACAGGAATACTGTAGAGACTAAACACAGGAATATTGTAGAGACCAAACAAAGGAATACTGTAGAGACTAAACACAGGGATACTGTAGAGAACAAACAGAGGAATCCTGTAGAGACCAAACACAGGAATACTGTAGAGACTAAACACAGGGATACTGTAGAGAACAAACAAAGGAATACTGTAGAGACCAAACACAGGAATACTATAGAGACTGGGAATACTGGAGAGACTAAACACAGGAAAACTATAGAGACCAAACACGGGAATACTGTAGAGACGGGGAATACTGGAGAGACTAAATACAGGAATACTGTAGAGACTGGTAATACTGTAGAGACTAAACACAGGAATACTGTAGAGACCAAACACAGGAATACTGTAGAGACGGGGAATACTGGAGAGACTAAATACAGGAATACTGTAGGGACTAAGCACAGGAATACTGTAGAGACCAAACACAGAAATACTGTACAGACTGGGAATACTGTAGAGACTAAACAGAGGAATACTGTTGAGAGTGGGAATACTGGAGAGACTAAACACAGGAATACTATAGAGCCTTAACACAGGAATATTGTAGAGACTAAACACAGGAATACTGTAGAGACTAAACACAGGAATACTGTAGAGACTGGGAATACTGTGGAGACTAACCAAAGGAATACTGTCGAGACTGAGAAATACTGTAGTGGCTAAACACAGGAGTACTGTTGAGACCAAAAACAGGAATACTGTAGACACCAAACACAGAAATACTGTAGAGACTAAACACAGGAATATTTTAGAGACCAAACACAGGAATACTGTAGAGACTAAACACAGGGATACTGTAGACACCAAACACAGGAATACTGTGGAGACGACTAAACACAGGAATATTGTAGAGACCAAACACAGGAATACTGTATAGGCTAAACACAGGAGTACTGTTGAGACCAAACACAGGAATGCTGTAGACACCAAACACAGGAATACTGTAGAGACTAAACACAGGAATATTGTAGAGACCAAACACAGGAATACTGTATAGGCTAAACACAGGAGTACTGTTGAGACCAAACACAGGAATGCTGTAGACACCAAACACAGGAATACTGTAGAGACTAAACACAGGAATATTGTAGAGACCAAACAAAGGAATACTGTAGAGACTAAACACAGGGATACTGTAGAGAAAAAACAGAGGAATCCTGTAGAGACCAAACACAGGAATACTGTAGAGACTAAACACAGGGATACTGTAGAGAACAAACAAAGGAATACTGTAGAGACCAAACACAGGAATACTATAGAGACGGGGAATACTGGAGAGACTAAATACAGGAATACTGTAGAGACTGGGAATACTGTAGAGACTAAACACAGGAATACTGTAGAGACCAAACACAGGAATACTGTAGAGACGGGGAATACTGGAGAGACTAAATACAGGAATACTGTAGGGACTGGGAATACTGGAGAGACTAAACACAGGAATACTATAGAGCCTAAACACAGGAATATTGTAGAGACTAAACACAGGAATACTGTAGAGACTAAACACAGGAATACTGTAGAGACTAAACACAGGAAAACTGTAGAGACTGGGAATACTGTGGAGACTAACCAAAGGAATACTGTCGAGACTGAGAAATACTGTAGAGGCTAAACACAGGAGTACTGTTGAGACCAAAAACAGGAATACTGTAGACACCAAACACAGAAATACTGTAGAGAGTAAACACAGGAATATTGTAGAGACCAAACACAGGAATACTGTAGAGACTAAACACAGGGATACTGTAGAGAACAAACACAGGAATACTGTAGAGACCAAACACAGGAATACTGTAGAGAATAAACACAGGAATACTGTTGAGACCAAACACAGGAATACTGTAGAGACCAAACACAGGAATACTGTAGAGACTGGGAATACTGTAGAGACTAAACAGAGGAAAACTGTAGAGACTGGGAATACTGGAGAGACTAAACACAGGAATACTATAGAGACTGGGAATACTGTAGAGACTAAACACAGGAATACTGTAGAGACCAAACACAGGAATACTGTAGAGACGGGGAATACTGGAGAGACTAAATACAGGAATACTGTAGGGACTGGGAATACTGGAGAGACTAAACACAGGAATACTATAGAGCCTAAACACAGGAATATTGTAGAGACTAAACACAGGAATACTGTAGAGACTAAACACAGGAATACTGTAGAGACTAAACACAGGAAAACTGTAGAGACTGGGAATACTGTGGAGACTAACCAAAGGAATACTGTCGAGACTGAGAAATACTGTAGAGGCTAAACACAGGAGTACTGTTGAGACCAAAAACAGGAATACTGTAGACACCAAACACAGAAATACTGTAGAGACTAAACACAGGAATATTGTAGAGACCAAACACAGGAATACTGTAGAGACTAAACACAGGGATACTGTAGAGAACAAACACAGGAATACTGTAGAGACCAAACACAGGAATACTGTAGAGAATAAACACAGGAATACTGTTGAGACCAAACACAGGAATACTGTAGAGACCAAACACAGGAATACTGTAGAGACTGGGAATACTGTAGAGACTAAACAGAGGAAAACTGTAGAGACTGGGAATACTGGAGAGACTAAACACAGGAATACTATAGAGCCTAAACACAGGAAAATTGTAGAGACCAAACACAGGAATACTGTAGAGACTAAACACAGGAATACTGTAGAGACGGGGAATACTGGAGAGACTAAATACAGGAATACTGTAGGGACTAAGCACAGGAATACTGTAGAGACCAAACACAGAAATACTGTACAGACTGGGAATACTGTAGAGACTAAACAGAGGAATACTGTTGAGACTGGGAATACTGGAGAGACTAAACACAGGAATACTATAGAGCCTTAACACAGGAATATTGTAGAGACTAAACACAGGAATACTGTAGAGACTAAACACAGGAATACTGTAGAGACTGGGAATACTGTGGAGACTAACCAAAGGAATACTGTCGAGACTGAGAAATACTGTAGTGGCTAAACACAGGAGTACTGTTGAGACCAAAAACAGGAATACTGTAGACACCAAACACAGAAATACTGTAGAGACTAAACACAGGAATATTTTAGAGACCAAACACAGGGATACTGTAGAGACTAAACACAGGGATACTGTAGACACCAAACACAGGAATACTGTGGAGACGACTAAACACAGGAATATTGTAGAGACCAAACACAGGAATACTGTATAGGCTAAACACAGGAGTACTGTTGAGACCAAACACAGGAATGCTGTAGACACCAAACACAGGAATACTGTAGAGACTAAACACAGGAATATTGTAGAGACCAAACACAGGAATACTGTAGAGACTAAACACAGGGATACTGTAGAGAACAAACAGAGGAATCCTGTAGAGACCAAACACAGGAATACTATAGAGACTGGGAATACTGGAGAGACTAAACAAAGGAAAACTATAGAGACCAAACACGGGAATACTGTAGAGACGGGGAATACTGGAGAGACTAAATACAGGAATACTGTAGAGACTGGGAATACTGTAGAGACTAAACACAGGAATACTGTAGAGACCAAACACAGGAATACTGTAGAGACGGGGAATACTGGAGAGACTAAATACAGGAATACTGTAGGGACTGGGAATACTGGAGAGACTAAACACAGGAATACTATAGAGCCTAAACACAGGAATATTGTAGAGACTAAACACAGGAATACTGTAGAGACTAAACACAGGAATACTGTAGAGACTAAACACAGGAAAACTGTAGAGACTGGGAATACTGTGGAGACTAACCAAAGGAATACTGTCGAGACTGAGAAATACTGTAGAGGCTAAACACAGGAGTACTGTTGAGACCAAAAACAGGAATACTGTAGACACCAAACACAGGAATACTGTAGAGACTAAACACAGGGATACTGTAGAGAACAAACACAGGAATACTGTAGAGACCAAACACAGGAATACTGTAGAGAATAAACACAGGAATACTGTTGAGACCAAACACAGGAATACTGTAGACACCAAACACAGGAATACTGTAGAGACTGGGAATACTGTAGAGACTAAACAGAGGAAAACTGTAGAGACTGGGAATACTGGAGAGACTAAACACAGGAATACTATAGAGCCTAAACACAGGAAAATTGTAGAGACCAAACACAGGAATACTGTAGAGACTAAACACAGGAATACTGTAGAGACTGGGAATACTGTAGAGACTAAACACAGGAATACTGTAGAGACCAAACACAGGAATACTGTAGAGACGGGGAATACTGGAGAGACTAAATACAGGAATACTGTAGAGACCAAACACAGGAATACTGTAGAGACAGGGAATACTGGAGAGACTAAATACAGGAATACTGTAGGGAGTAAGCACAGGAATACTGTAGAGACCAAACATAGGAATACCATAGAGACCAAACACAGGAATATTGTAGAGACTAAACAGTGGAATACTGTAGAGACAAAACAGAGGATTACTGGAGAGACTAAACACAGGAATACTGTAGAGACCAAACAGAGAAATACTGTAGAGACCAACCACAGGAATACTGCAGAGACTAAACACAGGAATACTATAGAGACTGGGAATACTGGAGAGTCTAAACACAGGAAAACTATAGAGAGTAAAGAGAGGAATACTGTAGAGACTAAACAGAGGAATATTGAAGAGACTAAACAGAGGAATATTGTAGAGACTAAACACAGGAATACTGTAGAGACCAAACACAGAAATACTGTAGAGACTGGGAATACTGTAGTGACTAAACAGAGGAATACTGTAGAGACTGGGAATACTGGAGAGACTAAACACAGGAATACTATAGAGCCTAAACACAGGAATATTGTAGAGACTAAACACAGGAATACTGTAGAGACGAAACACAGGAATACTGTAGAGACTGGGAATACTGTGGAGACTAAACACAGGAATACTGTAGAGACCAAACACAGGAATACTGTAGAGACTGGGAATACTGGAGAGACTAAATACAGGAATACTGTAGGGACTAAGCACAGGAATCCTGTAGAGACAAAACATAGGAATACTATAGAGACCAAACACAGGAATATTGTAGAGACTAAACAGTGGAATACTGTAGAGACAAAACAGAGGAGTACTGTTGAGACCAAACACAGGAATACTGTAGACACCAAACACAGGAATACTGTAGAGACTAAACACAGGAATATTGTAGAGACCAAACACAGGAATACTGTAGAGAGTAAACACAGGGATACTGTAGAGAACAAACACAGGAATCCTGTAGAGACCAAACCCAGGAATACTGTAGAGACTAAACACAGGGATACTGTAGAGAACAAACAAAGGAATACTGTAGAGACCAAACGCAGGAATACTATAGAGACTGGGAATACTGGAGAGACTAAACACAGGAAAACTATAGAGACCAAACACGGGAATACTGTAGAGACGGGGAATACTGGAGAGACTAAATACAGGAATACTGTAGAGACTGGGAATACTGTAGAGACTAAACACAGGAATACTGTAGAGACCAAACACAGGAATACTGTAGAGACAGGGAATACTGGAGAGACTAAATACAGGAATACTGTAGGGACTAAGCACAGGAATACTGTAGAGACCAAACACAGAAATACTGTAGAGACTGGGAATACTGTAGAGACTAAACAGAGGAATACTGTAGAGACTGGGAATACTGGAGAGACTAAACACAGGAATACTATAGAGCCTAAACACAGGAATATTGTAGAGACTAAACACAGGAATACTGTAGAGACTAAACACAGGAATACTGTAGAGACTGGGAATACTGTGGAGACTAACCAAAGGAATACTGTCGAGACTGAGAAATACTGTAGAGGCTAAACACAGGAGTACTGTTGAGACCAAAAACAGGAATACTGTAGACACCAAACACAGAAATACTGTAGAGACTAAACACAGGAATATTTTAGAGACCAAACACAGGAATACTGTAGAGACCAAACACAGAAATACTGTAGACACCAAACACAGGAATACTGTAGAGACGACTAAACACAGGAATATTGTAGAGACCAAACACAGGAATACTGTATAGGCTAAACACAGGAGTACTGTTGAGACCAAACACAGGAATGCTGTAGACACCAAACACAGGAATACTGTAGAGACTAAACACAGGAATATTGTAGAGACCAAACAAAGGAATACTGTAGAGACTAAACACAGGGATACTGTAGAGAACAAACAGAGGAATCCTGTAGAGACCAAACACAGGAATACTGTAGAGACTAAACACAGGGATACTGTAGAGAACAAACAAAGGAATACTGTAGAGACCAAACACAGGAATACTATAGAGACTGGGAATACTGGAGAGACTAAACACAGGAAAACTATAGAGACCAAACACGGGAATACTGTAGAGACGGGGAATACTGGAGAGACTAAATACAGGAATACTGTAGAGACTGGTAATACTGTAGAGACTAAACACAGGAATACTGTAGAGACCAAACACAGGAATACTGTAGAGACGGGGAATACTGGAGAGACTAAATACAGGAATACTGTAGGGACTAAGCACAGGAATACTGTAGAGACCAAACACAGAAATACTGTACAGACTGGGAATACTGTAGAGACTAAACAGAGGAATACTGTTGAGACTGGGAATACTGGAGAGACTAAACACAGGAATACTATAGAGCCTTAACACAGGAATATTGTAGAGACTAAACACAGGAATACTGTAGAGACTAAACACAGGAATACTGTAGAGACTGGGAATACTGTGGAGACTAACCAAAGGAATACTGTCGAGACTGAGAAATACTGTAGAGGCTAAACACAGGAGTACTGTTGAGACCAAAAACAGGAATACTGTAGACACCAAACACAGAAATACTGTAGAGACTAAACACAGGAATATTTTAGAGACCAAACACAGGAATACTGTAGAGACTAAACACAGGAATATTGTAGAGACCAAACACAGGAATACTGTATAGGCTAAACACAGGAGTACTGTTGAGACCAAACACAGGAATGCTGTAGACACCAAACACAGGAATACTGTAGAGACTAAACACAGGAATATTGTAGAGACCAAACACAGGAATACTGTAGAGATTAAACACAGGGATACTGTAGAGAACAAACACAGGAATCCTGTAGAGACCAAACCCAGGAATACCGTAGAGACTAAACACAGGGATACTGTAGAGAACAAACAAAGGAATACTGTAGAGACCAAACACAGTAATACTATAGAGACTGGGAATACTGGAGAGACTAAACACAGGAAAACTATAGAGACCAAACACGGGAATACTGTAGAGACGGGGAATACTGGAGAGACTAAATACAGGAATACTGTAGAGACTGGGAATACTGTAGAGACTAAACACAGGAATACTGTAGAGACCAAACACAGGAATACTGTAGAGACGGGGAATACTGGAGAGACTAAATACAGGAATACTGTAGGGACTAAGCACAGGAATACTGTAGAGACCAAACACAGAAATACTGTAGAGACTGGGAATACTGTAGAGACTAAACAGAGGAATACTGTAGAGACTGGGAATACTGGAGAGACTAAACACAGGAATACTATAGAGCCTAAACACAGGAATATTGTAGAGACTAAACACAGGAATACTGTAGAGACTAAACACAGGAATACTGTAGAGACTGGGAATACTGTGGAGACTAACCAAAGGAATACTGTCGAGACTGAGAAATACTGTAGAGGCTAAACACAGGAGTACTGTTGAGACCAAAAACAGGAATACTGTAGACACCAAACACAGAAATACTGTAGAGACTAAACACAGGAATATTTTAGAGACCAAACACAGGAATACTGTAGAGACCAAACACAGGAATACTGTAGACACCAAACACAGGAATACTGTAGAGACGACTAAACACAGGAATATTGTAGAGACCAAACACAGGAATACTGTATAGGCTAAACACAGGAGTACTGTTGAGACCAAACACAGGAATGCTGTAGACACCAAACACAGGAATACTGTAGAGACTAAACACAGGAATATTGTAGAGACCAAACAAAGGAATACTGTAGAGACTAAACACAGGGATACTGTAGAGAACAAACAGAGGAATCCTGTAGAGACCAAACACAGGAATACTGTAGAGACTAAACACAGGGATACTGTAGAGAACAAACAAAGGAATACTGTAGAGACCAAACACAGGAATACTATAGAGACTGGGAATACTGGAGAGACTAAACACAGGAAAACTATAGAGACCAAACACGGGAATACTGTGGAGACGGGGAATACTGGAGAGACTAAATACAGGAATACTGTAGAGACTGGTAATACTGTAGAGACTAAACACAGGAATACTGTAGAGACCAAACACAGGAATACTGTAGAGACGGGGAATACTGGAGAGACTAAATACAGGAATACTGTAGGGACTAAGCACAGGAATACTGTAGAGACCAAACACAGAAATACTGTACAGACTGGGAATACTGTAGAGACTAAACAGAGGAATACTGTTGAGACTGGGAATACTGGAGAGACTAAACACAGGAATACTATAGAGCCTTAACACAGGAATATTGTAGAGACTAAACACAGGAATACTGTAGAGACTAAACACAGGAATACTGTAGAGACTGGGAATACTGTGGAGACTAACCAAAGGAATACTGTCGAGACTGAGAAATACTGTAGAGGCTAAACACAGGAGTACTGTTGAGACCAAAAACAGGAATACTGTAGACACCAAACACAGAAATACTGTAGAGACTAAACACAGGAATATTTTAGAGACCAAACACAGGAATACTGTAGAGACTAAACACAGGGATACTGTAGACACCAAACACAGGAATACTGTGGAGACGACTAAACACAGGAATATTGTAGAGACCAAACACAGGAATACTGTATAGGCTAAACACAGGAGTACTGTTGAGACCAAACACAGGAATGCTGTAGACACCAAACACAGGAATACTGTAGAGACTAAACACAGGAATATTGTAGAGACCAAACACAGGAATACTGTAGAGACTAAACACAGGGATACTGTAGAGAACAAACAGAGGAATCCTGTAGAGACCAAACACAGGAATACTATAGAGACTGGGAATACTGGAGAGACTAAACACAGGAAAACTATAGAGACCAAACACGGGAATACTGTAGAGACGGGGAATACTGGAGAGACTAAATACAGGAATACTGTAGAGACTGGGAATACTGTAGAGACTAAACACAGGAATACTGTAGAGACCAAACACAGGAATACTGTAGAGACGGGGAATACTGGAGAGACTAAATACAGGAATACTGTAGGGACTGGGAATACTGGAGAGACTAAACACAGGAATACTATAGAGCCTAAACACAGGAATATTGTAGAGACTAAACACAGGAATACTGTAGAGACTAAACACAGGAATACTGTAGAGACTAAACACAGGAAAACTGTAGAGACTGGGAATACTGTGGAGACTAACCAAAGGAATACTGTCGAGACTGAGAAATACTGTAGAGGCTAAACACAGGAGTACTGTTGAGACCAAAAACAGGAATACTGTAGACACCAAACACAGAAATACTGTAGAGACTAAACACAGGAATATTGTAGAGACCAAACACAGGAATACTGTAGAGACTAAACACAGGGATACTGTAGAGAACAAACACAGGAATACTGTAGAGACCAAACACAGGAATACTGTAGAGAATAAACACAGGAATACTGTTGAGACCAAACACAGGAATACTGTAGAGACCAAACACAGGAATACTGTAGAGACTGGGAATACTGTAGAGACTAAACAGAGGAATACTGTAGAGACTGGGAATACTGGAGAGACTAAACACAGGAATACTATAGAGCCTAAACACAGGAAAATTGTAGAGACCAAACACAGGAATACTGTAGAGACTAAACACAGGAATACTGTAGAGACTGGGAATACTGTAGAGACTAAACACAGGAATACTGTAGAGACCAAACACAGGAATACTGTAGAGACGGGGAATACTGGAGAGACTAAATACAGGAATACTGTAGAGACCAAACACAGGAATACTGTAGAGACAGGGAATACTGGAGAGACTAAATACAGGAATACTGTAGGGAGTAAGCACAGGAATACTGTAGAGACCAAACATAGGAATACCATAGAGACCAAACACAGGAATATTGTAGAGACTAAACACAGGGATACTGTAGAGAACAAACACAGGAATACTGTAGAGACCAAACACAGGAATACTGTAGAGAATAAACACAGGAATACTGTTGAGACCAAACACAGGAATACTGTAGAGACCAAACACAGGAATACTGTAGAGACTGGGAATACTGTAGAGACTAAACAGAGGAATACTGTAGAGACTGGGAATACTGGAGAGACTAAACACAGGAATACTATAGAGCCTAAACACAGGAAAATTGTAGAGACCAAACACAGGAATACTGTAGAGACTAAACACAGGAATACTGTAGAGACTGGGAATACTGTAGAGACTAAACACAGGAATACTGTAGAGACCAAACACAGGAATACTGTAGAGACGGGGAATACTGGAGAGACTAAATACAGGAATACTGTAGAGACCAAACACAGGAATACTGTAGAGACAGGGAATACTGGAGAGACTTAATACAGGAATACTGTAGGGAGTAAGCACAGGAATACTGTAGAGACCAAACATAGGAATACCATAGAGACCAAACACAGGAATATTGTAGAGACTAAACAGTGGAATACTGTAGAGACAAAACAGAGGATTACTGGAGAGACTAAACACAGGAATACTGTAGAGACCAAACAGAGAAATACTGTAGAGACCAACCACAGGAATACTGCAGAGACTAAACACAGGAATACTATAGAGACTGGGAATACTGGAGAGTCTAAACACAGGAAAACTATAGAGACTAAAGAGAGGAATACTGTAGAGACTAAACAGAGGAATATTGAAGAGACTAAACAGAGGAATATTGTAGAGACTAAACACAGGAATACTGTAGAGACCAAACACAGAAATACTGTAGAGACTGGGAATACTGTAGTGACTAAACAGAGGAATACTGTAGAGACTGGGAATACTGGAGAGACTAAACACAGGAATACTATAGAGCCTAAACACAGGAATATTGTAGAGACTAAACACAGGAATACTGTAGAGACGAAACACAGGAATACTGTAGAGACTGGGAATACTGTGGAGACTAAACACAGGAATACTGTAGAGACCAAACACAGGAATACTGTAGAGACTGGGAATACTGGAGAGACTAAATACAGGAATACTGTAGGGACTAAGCACAGGAATCCTGTAGAGACCAAACATAGGAATACTATAGAGACCAAACACAGGAATATTGTAGAGACTAAACAGTGGAATACTGTAGAGACAAAACAGAGGAGTACTGTAGAGACTAAACACAGGAATACTGTAGAGACCAAACAGAGAAATACTGTAGAGACCAAACACAGGAATACTGCAGAGACTAAACACAGGAATACTATAGAGACTGGGAATACAGGAGAGTCTAAACACAGGAATACTGTAGAGACTAAAGAGAGGAATATTGAAGAGACTAAACAGAGGAATATTGTAGAGACTAAACACAGGAATACTGTAGAGACCAAACACAGAAATACTGTAGAGACCAAACACTAGAATTCTCTCGAGACTAAACTCAGGTATACTGTAGAGACAGGGGAATACTGTAGAGACTGGGGAATACTGTAGAGACTAGACACAGGAATACTGTAGAGACCAAACACAGGAATACTGTAGACATCAAACACAGGAATATCGTAGACACTAAACAGAGGAATACTGTAGAGACTAAACACAAGAATACTGTAGAGACTAAACACAGGAATGCTGTAGAGACTGGGAATACTGTAGAGACTAAACACAGGAATATTGTTGAGACTGGAAATATTGGAGAGACTAAACACAGGAATACTGTAGGGACCAAACACAGGAATACTGTAGAGACTAAAGACGGGAATACTGAAGAGAATGGGAATACTGTAGAGACTAAACACAGGAATACTGTAGAGACTAAACACAGGAATGCTGTAGAGAATAAAAACAGGAATATTGTAGAGACCAAACACAGGAATACTGTAGAGACAAAACACAGGAATACTGTTGAGACCAAACACAGGAATACTGTAGAGACCAAACACAGGAATACTGTAGAGACTGGGAATACTGTAGAGACTAAACAGAGCAATACTGTAGAGACTGGGAATACTGGAGAGACTAAACACAGGAATACTATAGAGCCTAAACACAGGAATATTGTAGAGACCAAAGACAGGAATACTTTAGAGACAAAACACTGGAATACTGTAGAGACTAAACACAGGAATACTGTTGAGACCAAACACAGGAATACTGTAGAGACCAAACAGAGGAATACTGTAGAGACTAAACAGAGGAATACTGTAGAGACTGGGAATACTGGAGAGACTAAACACAGGAATACTATAGAGACTAAACACAGGAATACTGTAGAGACTGGGAATACTGTGGAGACTAACCAAAGGAATACTGTAGAGACTGAGAAATACTGTAGAGGCTAAACACAGGAGTACTGTTGAGACCAAACACAGGAATACTGTCGACACCAAACACAGGAATACTGTAGACACTAAACACAGGAATATTGTAGAGACCAAACACAGGAATACTGTAGAGACTAAACACAGGGATACTGTAGAGAACAAACACAGGAATACTATAGAGACCAAACACAGGGATACTGTAGAGAACAAACACAGGAATACTGTAGAGACCAAACACAGGAATACTATAGAGACTGGGAATATTGGAGAGACTAAACACAGGAAAACAATAGAGACCAAACACAGGAATACTGTAGAGACGGCGAATACTGGAGAGACTAAATACAGGAATACTGTAGAGACTGGGAATACTGTAGAGACTAAACACAGGAATACTGTAGAGACCAAACACAGGAATACTGTAGAGACGGGGAATGCTGGAGAGACTAAATACAGGAATACTGTAGGGACTAAGCAGAGGAATACTGTAGAGACAAAACAGAGGAATACTGTAGAGACTGGGAATACTGGAGAGACTAAACACAGGCATACTATAGAGCCTAAACACAGGAATATTGTAGAGACTAAACACAGGAATACTGTAGAGCCTAAACACAGGAATACTGTAGAGACTGGGAATACTGTGGAGACTAACCAAAGGAATACTGTAGAGACTGAGAAATACTGTAGAGGCTAAACACAGGAGTACTGTTGAGACCAAACACAGGAATACTGTAGTGACTGGGACTATTGGAGAGACTAAACACAGGAAAACTATAGAGACCAAACACAGAAATACTGTAGAGACGGGGAATACTGGAGAGACTAAATACAGGAATACTGGAGAGACTGGGAATACTGTAGAGACTAAACACAGGAATACTGTAGAGACCAAACACAGGAATACTGTAGAGACGGGGAATACTGGAGAGACTAAATACAGGAATACTGTAGGGACTAAGCACAGGAATACTGTAGAGACTAAACAGAGGAATACTGTAGAGACTGGGAATACTGGAGAGACTAAACACAGGAATACTATAGAGCCTAAACACAGGAATATTGTAGAGACTAAACACAGGAATACTGTAGACACCAAACACAGGAATACTGTGGAGACTAAACACAGGAATACTGTAGAGACTAAACACAGGAATCCTGTAGAGACTAAACACAGGAGTACTGTTGAGACCAAAAACAGGAATACTGTAGAGACCAAACACAGGAATATTGTAGAGACCAAACACAGGAATACTGTAGAGACTAAACACAGGGATACTGTAGAGAACAAACACAGGAATACTATAGAGACCAAACACAGGGATACTGTAGAGAACAAACACAGGAATACTGTAGAGACCAAACACAGGAATACTATAGAGACTGGGAATATTGGAGAGACTAAACACAGGAAAACAATAGAGACCAAACACAGGAATACTGTAGAGACGGCGAATACTGGAGAGACTAAATACAGGAATACTGTAGAGACTGAACACAGGAATACTGTAGAGACTGCGGAATACTGTAGAGACTAAACACAGGAATACTGTAGAGACCAAACACAGGAATACTGTAGAGATTAAACACAGGAATACTGTAGAGAATAAACACAGGAATACTGTAGAGACTGGGGAATAATGTAGAGACTAAACACAGGAGTACTGTTGAGACCAAACACAGGAATACTGTAGACACCAAACACAGGATTACTGTAGAGACTAACCAGAGAAATAATGTAGAGACTAAGCACAGGAATACTGTAGAGACCAAACACAGGAATACTGTAGAGACCAAACACAGGAATACTGTAGACACCAAACCCAGGAATATCGTAGACACAAACTCGAGGAATACTGTAGAGACTAAACACAGGAATACTGTAGAGACTAAACACAGGAATATTGTTGAGACTGGGAATACTGGAGAGACTAAACACAGGAATACTGTAGGGAACAAACACAGGAATACTGTAGAGACTAAAGACAGGAATACTGAATAGACTGGGAATACTGTAGAGACTAAACACAGGAATACTGTAGAGACTAAACACAGGAATGCTGTAGAGAATAAAAACAGGAATATTGTAGACACCAAACACAGGAATATTGTAGACACTAAACAGAAGAATACTGTCGAGAATAAACACAGGAATACTGTAGAGACTAAACACACGAATACTGTAGGGACCAAACACAAGAATACTGTAGAGACTAAAGACGGGAATACTGAAGAGACTGGGAATACGGTAGAGACTAAACACAGGAATACTGTAGAGACTAAACACAGGAATGCTGTAGAGAATAAAAACAGGAATACTATAGACACCAAACAAAGGAATATTGTAGACACTAAACAGAGGAATACTGTAGAGACTAAACACAGGAATACTGTCGAGACTAAACACAGGAATAATGTAGAGACTAAACACAGGAATACTGTAGAGACTGAGAAATACTGTAGAGACTAAACACAGGAATACTGTAGAGACCAAACATACGAATACTGTAGAGAACAAATACAGGAATATTGTAGAGACCAAACACAGGAAAATTGTAGAGACTTAACAGAGGAATAGTGTAGAGACTAAACACAAGAATGCTGTCAAGACTAAACACAGTAATACTGCAGAGACTAAACACAGGAATACTGTAGAGACTAGGCACAGGAATACTGTAGAGACCAAACACAGGAATACTGTAGAGACCAAACACAGGGATATTGTAGACACTAAACACAGGAATACGGTAGAGACCAAACACAGGAATACTGTAGAGATTAAACACAGGAATACTGTAGAGACTGAACACAGGAATACTGTAGAGACTGCGGAATACTGTAGAGACTAAACACAGGAATACTGTAGAGACCAAACACAGGAATACTGTAGAGATTAAACACAGGAATACTGTAGAGAATAAACACAGGAATACTGTAGAGACTGGGGAATAATGTAGAGACTAAACACAGGAGTACTGTTGAGACCAAACACAGGAATACTGTAGACACCAAACACAGGAATACTGTAGAGACTAACCAGAGAAATAATGTAGAGACTAAGCACAGGAATACTGTAGAGACCAAACACAGGAATACTGTAGAGACCAAACACAGGAATATTGAAGACAATAAACAGAGGAATACTGTAGAGACTCACCAAAGGAATACTGTAGAGACTGAGAAATACTGTAGAGGCTAAACAGAGGAGTACTGTTGAGACCAAACACAGGAATACTGTAGACACCAAACACAGGAATACTGTAGAGACCAAACACAGGAATACTGTAGAGACTGGGAATACTGTAGAGACTAAACAGAGGAATACTGTAGAGACTGGGAATACTGGAGAGACTAAACACAGGAGTACAATAGAGACTAAACACAGGAATACTGTAGAGACTGGGAATACTGTGGAGACTAACCAAAGGAATACTGTTGAGAACAAAAAGAGGAATACTGTAGAGACTGGGAATACTGTAGAGGCTAAACACAGGAGTACTGTTGAGACCAAACACAGGCATACTGTAGACACCAAACCCAGGAATACTGTAGAGACTAAACACAGGAATATTGTAGAGAACAAACAAAGGAATACTGTAGAGACCAAACACAGGAATACTATAGAGACTGGGAATACTGGAGAGACTAAACACAGGAAAACTATAGAGACCAAACACGGGAATACTGTAGAGACGGGGAATACTGGAGAGACTAAATACAGGAATACTGTAGAGACTGGGAATACTGTAGAGACTAAACACAGGAATACTGTAGAGACCAAACACAGGAATACTGTAGAGACGGGGAATACTGGAGAGACTAAATACAGGAATACTGTAGGGACTAAGCACAGAAATACTGTAGAGACCAAACACAGAAATACTGTAGAGACTGGGAATACTGTAGAGACTAAACAGAGGAATACTGTAGAGACTGGGAATACTGGAGAGACTAAACACAGGAATACTATAGAGCCTAAACACAGGAATATTGTAGAGACTAAACACAGGAATACTGTAGAGACTAAACACAGGAATACTGTAGAGACTGGGAATACTGTGGAGACTAACCAAAGGAATACTGTCGAGACTGAGAAATACTGTAGAGGCTAAACACAGGAGTACTGTTGAGACCAAAAACAGGAATACTGTAGACACCAAACACAGAAATACTGTAGAGACTAAACACAGGAATATTTTAGAGACCAAACACAGGAATACTGTAGAGACCAAACACAGGAATACTGTAGACACCAAACACAGGAATACTGTAGAGACGACTAAACACAGGAATATTGTAGAGACCAAACACAGGAATACTGTATAGGCTAAACACAGGAGTACTGTTGAGACCAAACACAGGAATGCTGTAGACACCAAACACAGGAATACTGTAGAGACTAAACACAGGAATATTGTAGAGACCAAACAAAGGAATACTGTAGAGACTAAACACAGGGATACTGTAGAGAACAAACAGAGGAATCCTGTAGAGACCAAACACAGCAATACTGTAGAGACTAAACACAGGGATACTGTAGAGAACAAACAAAGGAATACTGTAGAGACCAAACACAGGAATACTGTAGAGACCAAACACAGGAATACTGTAGACACCAAACCCAGGAATATCGTAGACACAAACTCGAGGAATACTGTAGAGACTAAACACAGGAATACTGTAGAGACTAAACACAGGAATGCTGTAAAGACTGGGAATACTGTAGAGACTAAACACAGGAATATTGTTGAGACTGGGAATACTGGAGAGACTAAACACAGGAATACTGTAAGGAACAAACACAGGAATACTGTAGAGACTAAAGACAGGAATACTGAATAGACTGGGAATACTGTAGAGACTAAACACAGGAATACTGTAGAGACTAAACACAGGAATGCTGTAGAGAATAAAAACAGGAATATTGTAGACACCAAACACAGGAATATTGTAGACACTAAACAGAAGAATACTGTCGAGAATAAACACAGGAATACTGTAGAGACTAAACACACGAATACTGTAGGGACCAAACACAAGAATACTGTAGAGACTAAAGACGGGAATACTGAAGAGACTGGGAATACGGTAGAGACTAAACACAGGAATACTGTAGAGACTAAACACAGGAATGCTGTAGAGAATAAAAACAGGAATACTATAGACACCAAACAAAGGAATATTGTAGACACTAAACAGAGGAATACTGTAGAGACTAAACACAGGAATACTGTCGAGACTAAACACAGGAATAATGTAGAGACTAAACACAGGAATACTGTAGAGACTGAGAAATACTGTAGAGACTAAACACAGGAATACTGTAGAGACCAAACATACGAATACTGTAGAGAACAAATACAGGAATATTGTAGAGACCAAACACAGGAAAATTGTAGAGACTTAACAGAGGAATAGTGTAGAGACTAAACACAGGAATACTGTCAAGACTAAACACAGTAATACTGCAGAGACTAAACACAGGAATACTGTAGAGACTAGGCACAGGAATACTGTAGAGACCAAACACAGGAATACTGTAGAGACCAAACACAGGGATATTGTAGACACTAAACACAGGAATACGGTAGAGACCAAACACAGGAATACTGTAGAGATTAAACACAGGAATACTGTAGAGACTGAACACAGGAATACTGTAGAGACTGCGGAATACTGTAGAGACTAAACACAGGAATACTGTAGAGACCAAACACAGGAATACTGTAGAGATTAAACACAGGAATACTGTAGAGAATAAACACAGGAATACTGTAGAGACTGGGGAATAATGTAGAGACTAAACACAGGAGTACTGTTGAGACCAAACACAGGAATACTGTAGACACCAAACACAGGAAAACTGTAGAGACTAACCAGAGAAATAATGTAGAGACTAAGCACAGGAATACTGTAGAGACCAAACACAGGAATACTGTAGAGACCAAACACAGGAATATTGAAGACAATAAACAGAGGAATACTGTAGAGACTCACCAAAGGAATACTGTAGAGACTGAGAAATACTGTAGAGGCTAAACAGAGGAGTACTGTTGAGACCAAACACAGGAATACTGTAGACACCAAACACAGGAATACTGTAGAGACCAAACACAGGAATACTGTAGAGACTGGGAATACTGTAGAGACTAAACAGAGGAATACTGTAGAGACTGGGAATACTGGAGAGACTAAACACAGGAGTACAATAGAGACTAAACACAGGAATACTGTAGAGACTGGGAATACTGTGGAGACTAACCAAAGGAATACTGTTGAGAACAAAAAGAGGAATACTGTAGAGACTGGGAATACTGTAGAGGCTAAACACAGGAGTACTCTTGAGACCAAACACAGGCATACTGTAGACACCAAACCCAGGAATACTGTAGAGACTAAACACAGGAATATTGTAGAGAACAAACAAAGGAATACTGTAGAGACCAAACACAGGAATACTATAGAGACTGGGAATACTGGAGAGACTAAACACAGGAAAACTATAGAGACCAAACACGGGAATACTGTAGAGACGGGGAATACTGGAGAGACTAAATACAGGAATACTGTAGAGACTGGGAATACTGTAGAGACTAAACACAGGAATACTGTAGAGACCAAACACAGGAATACTGTAGAGACGGGGAATACTGGAGAGACTAAATACAGGAATACTGTAGGGACTAAGCACAGAAATACTGTAGAGACCAAACACAGAAATACTGTAGAGACTGGGAATACTGTAGAGACTAAACAGAGGAATACTCTAGAGACTGGGAATACTGGAGAGACTAAACACAGGAATACTATAGAGCCTAAACACAGGAATATTGTAGAGACTAAACACAGGAATACTGTAGAGACTAAACACAGGAATACTGTAGAGACTGGGAATACTGTGGAGACTAACCAAAGGAATACTGTCGAGACTGAGAAATACTGTAGAGGCTAAACACAGGAGTACTGTTGAGACCAAAAACAGGAATACTGTAGACACCAAACACAGAAATACTGTAGAGACTAAACACAGGAATATTTTAGAGACCAAACACAGGAATACTGTAGAGACCAAACACAGGAATACTGTAGACACCAAACACAGGAATACTGTAGAGACGACTAAACACAGGAATATTGTAGAGACCAAACACAGGAATACTGTATAGGCTAAACACAGGAGTACTGTTGAGACCAAACACAGGAATGCTGTAGACACCAAACACAGGAATACTGTAGAGACTAAACACAGGAATATTGTAGAGACCAAACAAAGGAATACTGTAGAGACTAAACACAGGGATACTGTAGAGAACAAACAGAGGAATCCTGTAGAGACCAAACACAGGAATACTGTAGAGACTAAACACAGGGATACTGTAGAGAACAAACAAAGGAATACTGTAGAGACCAAACACAGGAATACTATAGAGACTGGGAATACTGGAGAGACTAAACACAGGAAAACTATAGAGACCAAACACGGGAATACTGTAGAGACGGGGAATACTGGAGAGACTAAATACAGGAATACTGTAGAGACTGGTAATACTGTAGAGACTAAACACAGGAATACTGTAGAGACCAAACACAGGAATACTGTAGAGACGGGGAATACTGGAGAGACTAAATACAGGAATACTGTAGGGACTAAGCACAGGAATACTGTAGAGACCAAACACAGAAATACTGTACAGACTGGGAATACTGTAGAGACTAAACAGAGGAATACTGTTGAGACTGGGAATACTGGAGAGACTAAACACAGGAATACTATAGAGCCTTAACACAGGAATATTGTAGAGACTAAACACAGGAATACTGTAGAGACTAAACACAGGAATACTGTAGAGACTGGGAATACTGTGGAGACTAACCAAAGGAATACTGTCGAGACTGAGAAATACTGTAGTGGCTAAACACAGGAGTACTGTTGAGACCAAAAACAGGAATACTGTAGACACCAAACACAGAAATACTGTAGAGACTAAACACAGGAATATTTTAGAGACCAAACACAGGAATACTGTAGAGACTAAACACAGGGATACTGTAGACACCAAACACAGGAATACTGTGGAGACGACTAAACACAGGAATATTGTAGAGACCAAACACAGGAATACTGTATAGGCTAAACACAGGAGTACTGTTGAGACCAAACACAGGAATGCTGTAGACACCAAACACAGGAATACTGTAGAGACTAAACACAGGAATATTGTAGAGACCAAACACAGGAATACTGTATAGGCTAAACACAGGAGTACTGTTGAGACCAAACACAGGAATGCTGTAGACACCAAACACAGGAATACTGTAGAGACTAAACACAGGAATATTGTAGAGACCAAACAAAGGAATACTGTAGAGACTAAACACAGGGATACTGTAGAGAACAAACAGAGGAATCCTGTAGAGACCAAACACAGGAATACTGTAGAGACTAAACACAGGGATACTGTAGAGAACAAACAAAGGAATACTGTAGAGACCAAACACAGGAATACTATAGAGACGGGGAATACTGGAGAGACTAAATACAGGAATACTGTAGAGACTGGGAATACTGTAGAGACTAAACACAGGAATACTGTAGAGACCAAACACAGGAATACTGTAGAGACGGGGAATACTGGAGAGACTAAATACAGGAATACTGTAGGGACTGGGAATACTGGAGAGACTAAACACAGGAATACTATAGAGCCTAAACACAGGAATATTGTAGAGACTAAACACAGGAATACTGTAGAGACTAAACACAGGAATACTGTAGAGACTAAACACAGGAAAACTGTAGAGACTGGGAATACTGTGGAGACTAACCAAAGGAATACTGTCGAGACTGAGAAATACTGTAGAGGCTAAACACAGGAGTACTGTTGAGACCAAAAACAGGAATACTGTAGACACCAAACACAGAAATACTGTAGAGACTAAACACAGGAATATTGTAGAGACCAAACACAGGAATACTGTAGAGACTAAACACAGGGATACTGTAGAGAACAAACACAGGAATACTGTAGAGACCAAACACAGGAATACTGTAGAGAATAAACACAGGAATACTGTTGAGACCAAACACAGGAATACTGTAGAGACCAAACACAGGAATACCGTAGAGACTGGGAATACTGTAGAGACTAAACAGAGGAAAACTGTAGAGACTGGGAATACTGGAGAGACTAAACACAGGAATACTATAGAGCCTAAACACAGGAAAATTGTAGAGACCAAACACAGGAATACTGTAGAGACTAAACACAGGAATACTGTAGAGACGGGGAATACTGGAGAGACTAAATACAGGAATACTGTAGGGACTAAGCACAGGAATACTGTAGAGACCAAACACAGAAATACTGTACAGACTGGGAATACTGTAGAGACTAAACAGAGGAATACTGTTGAGACTGGGAATACTGGAGAGACTAAACACAGGAATACTATAGAGCCTTAACACAGGAATATTGTAGAGACTAAACACAGGAATACTGTAGAGACTAAACACAGGAATACTGTAGAGACTGGGAATACTGTGGAGACTAACCAAAGGAATACTGTCGAGACTGAGAAATACTGTAGTGGCTAAACACAGGAGTACTGTTGAGACCAAAAACAGGAATACTGTAGACACCAAACACAGAAATACTGTAGAGACTAAACACAGGAATATTTTAGAGACCAAACACAGGGATACTGTAGAGACTAAACACAGGGATACTGTAGACACCAAACACAGGAATACTGTGGAGACGACTAAACACAGGAATATTGTAGAGACCAAACACAGGAATACTGTATAGGCTAAACACAGGAGTACTGTTGAGACCAAACACAGGAATGCTGTAGACACCAAACACAGGAATACTGTAGAGACTAAACACAGGAATATTGTAGAGACCAAACACAGGAATACTGTAGAGACTAAACACAGGGATACTGTAGAGAACAAACAGAGGAATCCTGTAGAGACCAAACACAGGAATACTATAGAGACTGGGAATACTGGAGAGACTAAACAAAGGAAAACTATAGAGACCAAACACGGGAATACTGTAGAGACGGGGAATACTGGAGAGACTAAATACAGGAATACTGTAGAGACTGGGAATACTGTAGAGACTAAACACAGGAATACTGTAGAGACCAAACACAGGAATACTGTAGAGACGGGGAATACTGGAGAGACTAAATACAGGAATACTGTAGGGACTGGGAATACTGGAGAGACTAAACACAGGAATACTATAGAGCCTAAACACAGGAATATTGTAGAGACTAAACACAGGAATACTGTAGAGACTAAACACAGGAATACTGTAGAGACTAAACACAGGAAAACTGTAGAGACTGGGAATACTGTGGAGACTAACCAAAGGAATACTGTCGAGACTGAGAAATACTGTAGAGGCTAAACAGAGGAGTACTGTTGAGACCAAAAACAGGAATACTGTAGACACCAAACACAGAAATACTGTAGAGACTAAACACAGGAATATTGTAGAGACCAAACACAGGAATACTGTAGAGACTAAACACAGGGATACTGTAGAGAACAAACACAGGAATACTGTAGAGACCAAACACAGGAATACTGTAGAGAATAAACACAGGAATACTGTTGAGACCAAACACAGGAATACTGTAGAGACCAAACACAGGAATACTGTAGAGACTGGGAATACTGTAGAGACTAAACAGAGGAAAACTGTAGAGACTGGGAATACTGGAGAGACTAAACACAGGAATACTATAGAGCCTAAACACAGGAAAATTGTAGAGACCAAACACAGGAATACTGTAGAGACTAAACACAGGAATACTGTAGAGACTGGGAATACTGTAGAGACTAAACACAGGAATACTGTAGAGACCAAACACAGGAATACTGTAGAGACGGGGAATACTGGAGAGACTAAATACAGGAATACTGTTGAGACCAAACACAGGAATACTGTAGAGACAGGGAATACTGGAGAGACTAAATACAGGAATACTGTAGGGAGTAAGCACAGGAATACTGTAGAGACCAAACATAGGAATACCATAGAGACCAAACACAGGAATATTGTAGAGACTAAACAGTGGAATACTGTAGAGACAAAACAGAGGATTACTGGAGAGACTAAACACAGGAATACTGTAGAGACCAAACAGAGAAATACTGTAGAGACCAACCACAGGAATACTGCAGAGACTAAACACAGGAATACTATAGAGACTGGGAATACTGGAGAGTCTAAACACAGGAAAACTATAGAGACTAAAGAGAGGAATACTGTAGAGACTAAACAGAGGAATATTGAAGAGACTAAACAGAGGAATATTGTAGAGACTAAACACAGGAATACTGTAGAGACCAAACACAGAAATACTGTAGAGACTGGGAATACTGTAGTGACTAAACAGAGGAATACTGTAGAGACTGGGAATACTGGAGAGACTAAACACAGGAATACTATAGAGCCTAAACACAGGAATATTGTAGAGACTAAACACAGGAATACTGTAGAGACGAAACACAGGAATACTGTAGAGACCAAACACGGGAATACTGTAGAGACGGGGAATACTGGAGAGACTAAATACAGGAATACTGTAGAGACTGGTAATACTGTAGAGACTAAACACAGGAATACTGTAGAGACCAAACACAGGAATACTGTAGAGACGGGGAATACTGGAGAGACTAAATACAGGAATACTGTAGGGACTAAGCACAGGAATACTGTAGAGACCAAACACAGAAATACTGTACAGACTGGGAATACTGTAGAGACTAAACAGAGGAATACTGTTGAGACTGGGAATACTGGAGAGACTAAACACAGGAATACTATAGAGCCTTAACACAGGAATATTGTAGAGACTAAACACAGGAATACTGTAGAGACTAAACACAGGAATACTGTAGAGACTGGGAATACTGTGGAGACTAACCAAAGGAATACTGTCGAGACTGAGAAATACTGTAGAGGCTAAACACAGGAGTACTGTTGAGACCAAAAACAGGAATACTGTAGACACCAAACACAGAAATACTGTAGAGACTAAACACAGGAATATTTTAGAGACCAAACACAGGAATACTGTAGAGACTAAACACAGGAATATTGTAGAGACCAAACACAGGAATACTGTATAGGCTAAACACAGGAGTACTGTTGAGACCAAAAACAGGAATGCTGTAGACACCAAACACAGGAATACTGTAGAGACTAAACACAGGAATATTGTAGAGACCAAACACAGGAATACTGTAGAGATTAAACACAGGGATACTGTAGAGAACAAACACAGGAATCCTGTAGAGACCAAACCCAGGAATACTGTAGAGACTAAACACAGGGATACTGTAGAGAACAAACAAAGGAATACTGTAGAGACCAAACACAGTAATACTATAGAGACTGGGAATACTGGAGAGACTAAACACAGGAAAACTATAGAGACCAAACACGGGAATACTGTAGAGACGGGGAATACTGGAGAGACTAAATACAGGAATACTGTAGAGACTGGGAATACTGTAGAGACTAAACACAGGAATACTGTAGAGACCAAACACAGGAATACTGTAGAGACGGGGAATACTGGAGAGACTAAATACAGGAATACTGTAGGGACTAAGCACAGGAATACTGTAGAGACCAAACACAGAAATACTGTAGAGACTGGGAATACTGTAGAGACTAAACAGAGGAATACTGTAGAGACTGGGAATACTGGAGAGACTAAACACAGGAATACTATAGAGCCTAAACACAGGAATATTGTAGAGACTAAACACAGGAATACTGTAGAGACTAAACACAGGAATACTGTAGAGACTGGGAATACTGTGGAGACTAACCAATGGAATACTGTCGAGACTGAGAAATACTGTAGAGGCTAAACACAGGAGTACTGTTGAGACCAAAAACAGGAATACTGTAGACACCAAACACAGAAATACTGTAGAGACTAAACACAGGAATACTGTAGAGACCAAACACAGGAATACTGTAGAGACGGGGAATACTGGAGAGACTAAATACAGGAATACTGTTGAGACCAAACACAGGAATACTGTAGAGACAGGGAATACTGGAGAGACTAAATACAGGAATACTGTAGGGAGTAAGCACAGGAATACTGTAGAGACCAAACATAGGAATACCATAGAGACCAAACACAGGAATATTGTAGAGACTAAACAGTGGAATACTGTAGAGACAAAACAGAGGATTACTGGAGAGACTAAACACAGGAATACTGTAGAGACCAAACAGAGAAATACTGTAGAGACCAACCACAGGAATACTGCAGAGACTAAACACAGGAATACTATAGAGACTGGGAATACTGGAGAGTCTAAACACAGGAAAACTATAGAGACTAAAGAGAGGAATACTGTAGAGACTAAACAGAGGAATATTGAAGAGACTAAACAGAGGAATATTGTAGAGACTAAACACAGGAATACTGTAGAGACCAAACACAGAAATACTGTAGAGACTGGGAATACTGTAGTGACTAAACAGAGGAATACTGTAGAGACTGGGAATACTGGAGAGACTAAACACAGGAATACTATAGAGCCTAAACACAGGAATATTGTAGAGACTAAACACAGGAATACTGTAGAGACGAAACACAGGAATACTGTAGAGACCAAACACGGGAATACTGTAGAGACGGGGAATACTGGCGAGACTAAATACAGGAATACTGTAGAGACTGGTAATACTGTAGAGACTAAACACAGGAATACTGTAGAGACCAAACACAGGAATACTGTAGAGACGGGGAATACTGGAGAGACTAAATACAGGAATACTGTAGGGACTAAGCACAGGAATACTGTAGAGACCAAACACAGAAATACTGTACAGACTGGGAATACTGTAGAGACTAAACAGAGGAATACTGTTGAGACTGGGAATACTGGAGAGACTAAACACAGGAATACTATAGAGCCTTAACACAGGAATATTGTAGAGACTAAACACAGGAATACTGTAGAGACTAAACACAGGAATACTGTAGAGACTGGGAATACTGTGGAGACTAACCAAAGGAATACTGTCGAGACTGAGAAATACTGTAGAGGCTAAACACAGGAGTACTGTTGAGACCAAAAACAGGAATACTGTAGACACCAAACACAGAAATACTGTAGAGACTAAACACAGGAATATTTTAGAGACCAAACACAGGAATACTGTAGAGACTAAACACAGGAATATTGTAGAGACCAAACACAGGAATACTGTATAGGCTAAACACAGGAGTACTGTTGAGACCAAACACAGGAATGCTGTAGACACCAAACACAGGAATACTGTAGAGACTAAACACAGGAATATTGTAGAGACCAAACACAGGAATACTGTAGAGATTAAACACAGGGATACTGTAGAGAACAAACACAGGAATCCTGTAGAGACCAAACCCAGGAATACTGTAGAGACTAAACACAGGGATACTGTAGAGAACAAACAAAGGAATACTGTAGAGACCAAACACAGTAATACTATAGAGACTGGGAATACTGGAGAGACTAAACACAAGAAAACTATAGAGACCAAACACGGGAATACTGTAGAGACGGGGAATACTGGAGAGACTAAATACAGGAATACTGTAGAGACTGGGAATACTGTAGAGACTAAACACAGGAATACTGTAGAGACCAAACACAGGAATACTGTAGAGACGGGGAATACTGGAGAGACTAAATACAGGAATACTGTAGGGACTAAGCACAGGAATACTGTAGAGACCAAACACAGAAATACTGTAGAGACTGGGAATACTGTAGAGACTAAACAGAGGAATACTGTAGAGACTGGGAATACTGGAGAGACTAAACACAGGAATACTATAGAGCCTAAACACAGGAATATTGTAGAGACTAAACACAGGAATACTGTAGAGACTAAACACAGGAATACTGTAGAGACTGGGAATACTGTGGAGACTAACCAATGGAATACTGTCGAGACTGAGAAATACTGTAGAGGCTAAACACAGGAGTACTGTTGAGACCAAAAACAGGAATACTGTAGACACCAAACACAGAAATACTGTAGAGACTAAACACAGGAATATTTTAGAGACCAAACACAGGAATACTGTAGAGACCAAACACAGGAATACTGTAGACACCAAACACAGGAATACTGTAGAGACGACTAAACACAGGAATATTGTAGAGACCAAACACAGGAATACTGTATAGGCTAAACACAGGAGTACTGTTGAGACCAAACACAGGAATGCTGTAGACACCAAACACAGGAATACTGTAGAGACTAAACACAGGAATATTGTAGAGACCAAACAAAGGAATACTGTAGAGACTAAACACAGGGATACTGTAGAGAACAAACAGAGGAATCCTGTAGAGACCAAACACAGGAATACTGTAGAGACTAAACACAGGGATACTGTAGAGAACAAACAAAGGAATACTGTAGAGACCAAACACAGGAATACTATAGAGACTGGGAATACTGGAGAGACTAAACACAGGAAAACTATAGAGACCAAACACGGGAATACTGTGGAGACGGGGAATACTGGAGAGACTAAATACAGGAATACTGTAGAGACTGGTAATACTGTAGAGACTAAACACAGGAATACTGTAGAGACCAAACACAGGAATACTGTAGAGACGGGGAATACTGGAGAGACTAAATACAGGAATACTGTAGGGACTAAGCACAGGAATACTGTAGAGACCAAACACAGAAATACTGTACAGACTGGGAATACTGTAGAGACTAAACAGAGGAATACTGTTGAGACTGGGAATACTGGAGAGACTAAACACAGGAATACTATAGAGCCTTAACACAGGAATATTGTAGAGACTAAACACAGGAATACTGTAGAGACTAAACACAGGAATACTGTAGAGACTGGGAATACTGTGGAGACTAACCAAAGGAATACTGTCGAGACTGAGAAATACTGTAGAGGCTAAACACAGGAGTACTGTTGAGACCAAAAACAGGAATACTGTAGACACCAAACACAGAAATACTGTAGAGACTAAACACAGGAATATTTTAGAGACCAAACACAGGAATACTGTAGAGACTAAACACAGGGATACTGTAGACACCAAACACAGGAATACTGTGGAGACGACTAAACACAGGAATATTGTAGAGACCAAACACAGGAATACTGTATAGGCTAAACACAGGAGTACTGTTGAGACCAAACACAGGAATGCTGTAGACACCAAACACAGGAATACTGTAGAGACTAAACACAGGAATATTGTAGAGACCAAACACAGGAATACTGTAGAGACTAAACACAGGGATACTGTAGAGAACAAACAGAGGAATCCTGTAGAGACCAAACACAGGAATACTATAGAGACTGGGAATACTGGAGAGACTAAACACAGGAAAACTATAGAGACCAAACACGGGAATACTGTAGAGACGGGGAATACTGGAGAGACTAAATACAGGAATACTGTAGAGACTGGGAATACTGTAGAGACTAAACACAGGAATACTGTAGAGACCAAACACAGGAATACTGTAGAGACGGGGAATACTGGAGAGACTAAATACAGGAATACTGTAGGGACTGGGAATACTGGAGAGACTAAACACAGGAATACTATAGAGCCTAAACACAGGAATATTGTAGAGACTAAACACAGGAATACTGTAGAGACTAAACACAGGAATACTGTAGAGACTAAACACAGGAAAACTGTAGAGACTGGGAATACTGTGGAGACTAACCAAAGGAATACTGTCGAGACTGAGAAATACTGTAGAGGCTAAACACAGGAGTACTGTTGAGACCAAAAACAGGAATACTGTAGACACCAAACACAGAAATACTGTAGAGACTAAACACAGGAATATTGTAGAGACCAAACACAGGAATACTGTAGAGACTAAACACAGGGATACTGTAGAGAACAAACACAGGAATACTGTAGAGACCAAACACAGGAATACTGTAGAGAATAAACACAGGAATACTGTTGAGACCAAACACAGGAATACTGTAGAGACCAAACACAGGAATACTGTAGAGACTGGGAATACTGTAGAGACTAAACAGAGGAATACTGTAGAGACTGGGAATACTGGAGAGACTAAACACAGGAATACTATAGAGCCTAAACACAGGAAAATTGTAGAGACCAAACACAGGAATACTGTAGAGACTAAACACAGGAATACTGTAGAGACTGGGAATACTGTAGAGACTAAACACAGGAATACTGTAGAGACCAAACACAGGAATACTGTAGAGACGGGGAATACTGGAGAGACTAAATACAGGAATACTGTAGAGACCAAACACAGGAATACTGTAGAGACAGGGAATACTGGAGAGACTAAATACAGGAATACTGTAGGGAGTAAGCACAGGAATACTGTAGAGACCAAACATAGGAATACCATAGAGACCAAACACAGGAATATTGTAGAGACTAAACAGTGGAATACTGTAGAGACAAAACAGAGGATTACTGGAGAGACTAAACACAGGAATACTGTAGAGACCAAACAGAGAAATACTGTAGAGACCAACCACAGGAATACTGCAGAGACTAAACACAGGAATACTATAGAGACTGGGAATACTGGAGAGTCTAAACACAGGAAAACTATAGAGACTAAAGAGAGGAATACTGTAGAGACTAAACAGAGGAATATTGAAGAGACTAAACAGAGGAATATTGTAGAGACTAAACACAGGAATACTGTAGAGACCAAACACAGAAATACTGTAGAGACTGGGAATACTGTAGTGACTAAACAGAGGAATACTGTAGAGACTGGGAATACTGGAGAGACTAAACACAGGAATACTATAGAGCCTAAACACAGGAATATTGTAGAGACTAAACACAGGAATACTGTAGAGACGAAACACAGGAATACTGTAGAGACTGGGAATACTGTGGAGACTAAACACAGGAATACTGTAGAGACCAAACACAGGAATACTGTAGAGACTGGGAATACTGGAGAGACTAAATACAGGAATACTGTAGGGACTAAGCACAGGAATCCTGTAGAGACCAAACATAGGAATACTATAGAGACCAAACACAGGAATATTGTAGAGACTAAACAGTGGAATACTGTAGAGACAAAACAGAGGAGTACTGTAGAGACTAAACACAGGAATACTGTAGAGACCAAACAGAGAAATACTGTAGAGACCAAACACAGGAATACTGCAGAGACTAAACACAGGAATACTATAGAGACTGGGAATACAGGAGAGTCTAAACACAGGAATACTGTAGAGACTAAAGAGAGGAATATTGAAGAGACTAAACAGAGGAATATTGTAGAGACTAAACACAGGAATACTGTAGAGACCAAACACAGAAATACTGTAGAGACCAAACACTAGAATTCTCTCGAGACTAAACTCAGGTATACTGTAGAGACAGGGGAATACTGTGGAGACTGGGGAATACTGTAGAGACTAGACACAGGAATACTGTAGAGACCAAACACAGGAATACTGTAGACATCAAACACAGGAATATCGTAGACACTAAACAGAGGAATACTGTAGAGACTAAACACAGGAATACTGTAGAGACTGAACACAGGAATGCTGTAGAGACAGGGAATACTGTAGAGACTAAACACAGGAATATTGTTGAGACTGGAAATATTGCAGAGACTAAACACAGGAATACTGTAGGGACCAAACACAGGAATACTGTAGAGACTAAAGACGGGAATACTGAAGAGAATGGGAATACTGTGGAGAATAAACACAGGAATACTGTAGAGACTAAACACAGGAATGCTGTAGAGACAAAACACAGGAATACTGTTGAGACCAAACACAGGAATACTGTAGAGACCAAACACAGGAATACTGTAGAGACTGGGAATACTGTAGAGACTAAACAGAGCAATACTGTAGAGACTGGGAATACTGGAGAGACTAAACACAGGAATACTATAGAGCCTAAACACAGGAATATTGTAGAGACCAAAGACAGGAATACTTTAGAGACAAAACACTGGAATACTGTAGAGACTAAACACAGGAATACTGTTGAGACCAAACACAGGAATACTGTAGAGACCAAACAGAGGAATACTGTAGAGACTGGGAATACTGGAGAGACTAAACACAGGAATACTATAGAGACTAAACACAGGAATACTGTAGAGACTGGGAATACTGTGGAGACTAACCAAAGGAATACTGTAGAGACTGAGAAATACTGTAGAGGCTAAACACAGGAGTACTGTTGAGACCAAACACAGGAATACTGTCGACACCAAACACAGGAATACTGTAGAGACTAAACACAGGAATATTGTAGAGACCAAACACAGGAATACTGTAGAGACTAAACACAGGGATACTGTAGAGAACAAACACAGGAATACTATAGAGACCAAACACAGGGATACTGTAGAGAACAAACACAGGAATACTGTAGAGACCAAACACAGGAATACTATAGAGACTGGGAATATTGGAGAGACTAAACACAGGAAAACAATAGAGACCAAACACAGGAATACTGTAGAGACGGCGAATACTGGAGAGACTAAATACAGGAATACTGTAGAGACTGGGAATACTGTAGAGACTAAACACAGGAATACTGTAGAGACCAAACACAGGAATACTGTAGAGACGGGGAATGCTGGAGAGACTAAATACAGGAATACTGTAGGGACTAAGCAGAGGAATACTGTAGAGACAAAACAGAGGAATACTGTAGAGACTGGGAATACTGGAGAGACTAAACACAGGCATACTATAGAGCCTAAACACAGGAATATTGTAGAGACTAAACACAGGAATACTGTAGAGCCTAAACACAGGAATACTGTAGAGACTGGGAATACTGTGGAGACTAACCAAAGGAATACTGTAGAGACTGAGAAATACTGTAGAGGCTAAACACAGGAGTACTGTTGAGACCAAACACAGGAATACTGTAGTGACTGGGACTATTGGAGAGACTAAACACAGGAAAACTATAGAGACCAAACACAGAAATACTGTAGAGACGGGGAATACTGGAGAGACTAAATACAGGAATACTGGAGAGACTGGGAATACTGTAGAGACTAAACACAGGAATACTGTAGAGACCAAACACAGGAATACTGTAGAGATGGGGAATACTGGAGAGACTAAATACAGGAATACTGTAGGGACTAAGCACAGGAATACTGTAGAGACTAAACATAGGAATACTGTAGAGACTGGGAATACTGGAGAGACTAAACACAGGAATACTATAGAGCCTAAACACAGGAATATTGTAGAGACTAAACACAGGAATACTGTAGACACCAAACACAGGAATACTGTGGAGACTAAACACAGGAATACTGTAGAGACTAAACACAGGAATCCTGTAGAGACTAAACACAGGAGTACTGTTGAGACCAAAAACAGGAATACTGTAGAGACCAAACACAGGAATACTGTGGAGACTAAACACAGGAATATTGTAGAGACCAAAGACAGGCATACTGTAGAGACTAAACACAGGAATACTGTTGAGACCAAACACAGGAATACTGTAGAGACCAAACAGAGGAATACTGTAGAGACTAAACAGAGGAATACTGTTGAGACTGGGAATACTGGAGAGACTGGGAATACAGTGGAGACGAACCAAAGGAATACTGTAGAGACTGAGAAATATTGTAGAGGCTAAACACAGGAGTACTGTTGAGACCAAACACAGGAATACTGTAGACACCAAACACAGGAACACTGTGGAGACTAAACACAGGAATATTGTAGAGACCAAACACAGGAATACTGTAGAGACTAAACACAGGGATACTGTAGAGAACAAACACAGGAATACTGTAGAGACCAAACACAGCAATACTGTAGAGACTAAACACAGGAATACTGTTGAGACCAAACACAGGAATACTGTAGAGACTGGGAATACTGTAGAGACTAAACAGAGGAATAATGTAGAGACTGGGAATACTGGAGAGACTAAACACAGGAATACTATAGAGCCTAAACACAGGAATATTGTAGAGACCAAACACAGGAATACTGTAGAGACTGGGAATACTGTAGAGACTAAACACAGGAATACTGTAGAGACCAAACACAGGAATACTGTAGAGACGGGGAATACTGGAGAGACTAAATACAGGAATACTGTAGAGACCAAACACAGGAATACTGTAGAGACGGGGAATACTGGAGAGACCAAACATAGGAATACTATAGAGACCAAACACAGGAATATTGTAGAGACTAAACAGTGGAATACTGTAGAGACAAAACAGAGGAGTACTGGAGAGACTAAACACAGGAATACTGTAGAGACCAAACAGAGAAATACTGTAGAGACCAACCACAGGAATACTGCAGAGACTAAACACAGGAATACTATAGAGACTGGGAATACTGGAGAGTCTAAACACAGGAAAACTATAGAGACTAACGAGAGGAATACTGTAGAGACTAAACAGAGGAATATTGAAGAGACTAAACAGAGGAATATTGTAGAGACTGAACACAGGAATACTGTAGAGACCAAACACAGAAATACTGTAGAGACTGAGAATACTGTAGAGACTAAACAGAGGAATACTGTAGAGACTGGGAATACTGGAGAGACTAAACACAGGAATACTATAGAGGCTAAACACAGGAATATTGTAGAGACTACACACAGGAATACTGTAGAGACTAAACACAGGAATACTGTAGAGACTGGGAATACTGTGGAGACTAAACACAGGAATACTGTAGAGACTAAATACAGGAATACTGTAGGGACTAAGCACAGGAATACTGTAGAGACCAAACATAGGAATACTATAGAGAACAAACACAGGAATATTGTAGAGACTAAACAGTGGAATACTGTAGAGACAAAAAGAGGAGTACTGGAGAGACTGAACACAGGAATACTGTAGAGACCAAACAGAGAAATACTGTAGAGACCAAACACAGGAATACTGCAGAGACTAAACACAGGAATTCTATAGAGACTGGGAATACTGGAGAGTCTAAACACAGGAAAACTATAGAGACTGGACAGAGGAATACTGTAGAGACTAAACAGAGGAATATTGAAGAGACTAAACAGAGGAATATTGTAGAGACTAAACACAGGAATACTGTAGAGACCAAACACACAAATACTGTAGAGACGAAACACAAGAATACTGTAGAGACTGAACTCAGGTATACTGTAGAGACTGGGGAATACTGTAGAGACTAAACACAGGAATACTGTAAAGACCAAACACAGGAATACTGTAGACATCAAACACAGGAATATCATAGACACTAAACAGAGGAATACTGTAGAGACTAAACACAGGAATGCTGTAGAGACTGGGAATACTGTAGAGACTAAACACAGGAATACTGTAGGGACCAAACACAGGAATACTGTAGAGAATAAAGACGGGAATACTGAAGAGACTGGGAATACTGTAGAGACTAAACACAGGAATACTGTAGAGACTAAACACAGGAATGCTGTAGAGAATAAAAACAGGAATACTGTAGAGACCAAACACAGGAATATTGTAGAGACTAAACACAGGAATACTGTAGAGATTGAGAAATACTGTAGAGAATAAGAACAGGAATACTGTGGAGACTAAACGCAGGAATACTGTAGACACCAAACACAGGAATATCTTAGACACTAAACAGAGGAATACTGTAGAGACTAAACACAGGAATACTGTAGAGACTAAACACAGGAATACTGTAGAGACTAAGCACAGGAATACTATAGAGACCAAACATAGGAATACTGTAGAGAACAAACACAGGAATATTGTCGAGACCAAACACAGGAAAATTGTAAAGACTAAACAGAGAAATAATGCAGAGACTACGCACAGGAATACTGTAGAGACCAAACAAAGGAATACTGTAGAGACCAAACACAGGAATACTGTAGAGACCAAACACAAGAATATTGAAGCCAATAAACAGAGGAATACTGTAGAGACTAACCACAGGAATACTGTAGAGACTGAGAAATACTGTGGAGGGTAAACACAGGAGTACTGTTGAGACCAAGCACAGGAATACTGTACAGACCAAACACAGGAATACTGTAGAGACTAAACACAGGAATATTGTAGAGACCAAACACAGGAATACTGTAGAGACTAAACACACGGATACTGTAGAGAACAAACACAGGAATACTGTAGAGACTAAACACAGGAATACTGTAGAGACCAAACACAGGAATATTGAAGCCAATAAACAGAGGAATACTGTAGAGACTAAACACAGGAATGCTGTAGAGAATAAAAACAGGAATACTGTAGACACCAAACACAGGAATATTGTAGACACTAAACAGATGAATACTGTAGAGACTAAACACAGGAATAATGTAGAGACTGAGAAATACCGTAGAGACTAAACACAGGAATATTGTAGACACTAAACACAGGAATACTGTAGAGACTAAACACAGGAATGCTGTAGAGAATAAAAACAGGAATACTGTAGACACCAAACACAGGAATATTGTAGACACTAAACAGATGAATACTGTAGAGACTAAACACAGGAATACTGTAGAGACTGAGAAATACCGTAGAGACTAAACACAGGAATGCTGTAGAGAATAAAAACAGGAATACTGTAGAGACCAAACACAGGAATATTGTAGACACTAAACACAGGAATACTGTAGAGACTAAACACAGGAATGCTGTAGAGAATAAAAACAGGAATACTGTAGACACCAAACACAGGAATATTGTAGACACTAAACAGATGAATACTGTAGAGACTAAACACAGGAATACTGTAGAGACTGAGAAATACCGTAGAGACTAAACACAGGAATGCTGTAGAGAATAAAAACAGGAATACTGTAGAGACTAAGCACATGAATACTGTAGAGACTAAACACAAGAATACTGTAGAGACTAAACACAGGAATACTGTAGAGATCAAACACAGGAATAATGTAGACAACAAACACAGGAATATCGTAGACACTAAACAGAGGAATACTGTACAGACTAAACACAGGAATACTGTAGAGACTAAACACAGGAATACTGTAGAGACTAAGCACAGGAATACTATAGAGACCAAACATAGGAATACTGTAGAGAACAAACACAGGAATATTGTAGAGACCAAACACAGGAAAATTGTAGAGACTAAACAGAGAAATAATGCAGAGACTAAGCACAGGAATACTTTAGAGACCAAACATAGGAATACTGTAGAGACCAAACACAGGAATACTGTAGAGACCAAACACAGGAATATTGAAGCCAATAAACAGAGGAATACTGTAGAGACTAACCACAGGAATACTGTAGAGACTGAGAAATACTGTGGAGGCTAAACACAGGAGTACTGTTGAGACCAAGCACAGGAATACTGTACAGACCAAACACAGGAATACTGTAGAGACTAAACACAGGAATATTGTAGAGACCAAACACAGGAATACTGTAGAGACTAAACACACGGATACTGTAGAGAACAAACACAGGAATGCTGTAGAGAATAAAAACAGGAATACTGTAGACACCAAACACAGGAATATTGTAGACACTAAACAGATTAATACTGTAGAGACTAAACACAGGAATAATGTAGAGACTGAGAAATACCGTAGAGACTAAACACAGGAATGCTGTAGAGAATAAAAACAGGAATACTGTAGAGACCAAACACAGGAATATTGTAGACACTAAACACAGGAATACTGTAGAGACTAAACACAGGAATGCTGTAGAGAATAAAAACAGGAATACTGTAGACACCAAACACAGGAATATTGTAGACACTAAACAGATGAATACTGTAGAGACTAAACACAGGAATACTGTAGAGACTGAGAAATACCGTAGAGACTAAACACAGGAATGCTGTAGAGAATAAAAACAGGAATACTGTAGAGACTAAGCACATGAATACTGTAGAGACTAAACACAAGAATACTGTAGAGACTAAACACAGGAATACTGTAGAGATCAAACACAGGAATACTGTAGACAACAAACACAGGAATATCGTAGACACTAAACAGAGGAATACTGTAGAGACTAAGCACATGAATACTGTAGAGACTAAACACAAGAATACTGTAGAGACCAAACACAGGAATACTGTAGAGACTAAACACAGGAATACCGAAGAGAACAAACACAGGAATACTGTTGAGACCAAACACAGGAATACTGTAGAGAACAAACACAGGAATACTGTAGAGACCAAACACAGGAATGCTGTAGAGACCAAACACAAGCATACTGTAGAGACTAAACACAGGAATACTGTAGAGACTGGGAATACTGTAGAGACTAAACAGAGGAATACTCTAGAGACTGGGAATACTGGAGAGACTAAACACAGGAATACTGTAGAGACTGGGAATACTGTAGAGACTAAGCGGAGGAATACTGTAGAGACTAAATACAGGAATACTGTAGAGACTGGGAATACTGGAGAGACTAAATACAGGAATACTGTAGGGACTAAGCACAGGAATACTGTGGAGACCAAACATAGGAATACTATAGAGACCAAACAAAGGAATATTGTAGAGAATAAACAGAGGAATACTGTAGAGACAAAACAGAGGAGTACTGGAGAGACTAAACACAGGAATACTGTAGAGACCAAACACAGAAATACTGTCGAGACCAATCACAGGAATACTGCAGAGACTAAACACAGGAATACTATAGAGACTGGGAATACTGGAGAGTCTAAACACAGGAAAACTATAGAGACTAAACAGAGGAATACTGTAGAGACTAAACAGAGGAATATTGTAGAGACTACACACAGGAATACTGTAGAGACTAAACACAGGAATACTGTCGAGACTGGGAATACTGTGGAGACTAAACACAGGAATACTGTAGAGACCAAACACAGGAATACTGTAGAGACTGGCAATACTGGAGAGACTAAATACAGGAATACTGTAGGGACTAAGCACAGGAATACTGTAGAGCCCAAACATAGGAATACTATAGAGACCAAACACAGGAATATTGTAGAGACTAAACAGTGGAATACTGTAGAGACAAAAAGAGGAGTACTGGAGAGACTAAACACAGGAATACTGTAGACATCAAACACAGGAATATCGTAGACAATAAACAGAGGAATACTGTAGAGACTAAACACAGGAATACTGTAGAGACTAAACACAGGAATGCTGTAGAGACTGGGAATACTGTAGAGACTAAACACAGGAATATTGTTGAGACTGGGAATACTGGAGAGACTAAACACAGGAATACTGTAGGGACCAAACACAGGACTACTGTAGAGACTAAAGACGGGAATACTGAAGAGACTGGGAATACTGTAGAGACTAAACAGAGGAATACTGTAGAGACTAACAACAGGAATACTGTAGAGACTGAGAAATACTGTAGAGGCTAAACACAGGAGTACTGTTGAGACCAAAAACAGGAATACTGTAGAGACCAAACACAGGAATAATGTAGAGACTAAACACAGGAATATTGTAGAGACCAAACACAGGAATACAGTAGAGACCAAACACAGGAATACTGTAGAGACTAAACACAGGAATACTGTAGAGAACAAACACAGGAATACTGTAGAGACCAAACACAGGAATACTGTAGAGACTAAACACAGGAATACCGAAGAGAACAAACACAGGAATACTGTTGAGACCAAACACAGGAATACTGTAGAGACCAAACACAGGAATACTGTAGAGACCAAACACAGGAATGCTGTAGAGACCAAACACAAGCATACTGTAGAGACTAAACACAGGAATACTGTAGAGACTGGGAATACTGTAGAGACTAAACAGAGGAATACTGTAGAGACTGGGAATACTGGAGAGACTAAACACAGGAATAGTGTAGAGACTGGGAATACTGTAGAGACTAAGCGGAGGAATACTGTAGAGACTAAACACAGGAATACTGTAGAGACTGGGAATACTGGAGAGACTAAATACAGGAATACTGTAGGGACTAAGCACAGGAATACTGTGGAGACCAAACATAGGAATACTATAGAGACCAAACAAAGGAATATTGTAGAGAATAAACAGAGGAATACTGTAGAGACAAAACAGAGGAGTACTGGAGAGACTAAACACAGGAATACTGTAGAGACCAAACACAGAAATACTGTCGAGACCAATCACAGGAATACTGCAGAGACTAAACACAGGAATACTATAGAGACTGGGAATACTGGAGAGTCTAAACACAGGAAAACTATAGAGACTAAACAGAGGAATACTGTAGAGACTAAACAGAGGAATATTGTAGAGACTACACACAGGAATACTGTAGAGACTAAACACAGGAATACTGTCGAGACTGGGAATACTGTGGAGACTAAACACAGGAATACTGTAGAGACCAAACACAGGAATACTGTAGAGACTGGCAATACTGGAGAGACTAAATACAGGAATACTGTAGGGACTAAGCACAGGAATACTGTAGAGCCCAAACATAGGAATACTATAGAGACCAAACACAGGAATATTGTAGAGACTAAACAGTGGAATACTGTAGAGACAAAAAGAGGAGTACTGGAGAGACTAAACACAGGAATACTGTAGAAATCAAACACAGGAATATCGTAGACAATAAACAGAGGAATACTGTAGAGACTAAACACAGGAATACTGTAGAGACTAAACACAGGAATGCTGTAGAGACTGGGAATACTGTAGAGACTAAACACAGGAATATTGTTGAGACTGGGAATACTGGAGAGACTAAACACAGGAATACTGTAGGGACCAAACACAGGAATACTGTAGAGACTAAAGACGGGAATACTGAAGAGACTGGGAATACTGTAGAGACTAAACAGAGGAATACTGTAGAGACTAACAACAGGAATACTGTAGAGACTGAGAAATACTGTAGAGGCTAAACACAGGAGTACTGTTGAGACCAAACACAGGAATACTGTAGAGACCAAACACAGGAATACTGTAGAGACTAAACACAGGAATATTGTAGAGACCAAACACAGGAATACTGTAGAGACCAAACACAGGAATACTGTAGAGACTAAACACAGGAATACTGTAGAGAACAAACACAGGAATACTGTAGAGACTAAACACAGGAATACCGAAGAGAACAAACACAGGAATACTGTTGAGACCAAACACAGGAATACTGTAGAGACCAAACACAGGAATACTGTAGAGACCAAACACAGGAATGCTGTAGAGACCAAACACAAGCATACTGTAGAGACTAAACACAGGAATACTGTAGAGACTGGGAATACTGTAGAGACTAAACAGAGGAATACTGTAGAGACTGGGAATACTGGAGAGACTAAACACAGGAATAGTGTAGAGACTGGGAATACTGTAGAGACTAAGCGGAGGAATACTGTAGAGACTAAACACAGGAATACTGTAGAGACTGGGAATACTGGAGAGACTAAATACAGGAATACTGTAGGGACTAAGCACAGGAATACTGTGGAGACCAAACATAGGAATACTATAGAGACCAAACAAAGGAATATTGTAGAGAATAAACAGAGGAATACTGTAGAGACAAAACAGAGGAGTACTGGAGAGACTAAACACAAGAATACTGTAGAGACCAAACACAGAAATACTGTCGAGACCAATCACAGGAATACTGCAGAGACTAAACACAGGAATACTATAGAGACTGGGAATACTGGAGAGTCTAAACACAGGAAAACTATAGAGACTAAACAGAGGAATACTGTAGAGACTAAACAGAGGAATAATGTAGAGACTACACACAGGAATACTGTAGAGACTAAACACAGGAATACTGTCGAGACTGGGAATACTGTGGAGACTAAACACAGGAATACTGTAGAGACCAAACACAGGAATACTGTAGAGACTGGCAATACTGGAGAGACTAAATACAGGAATACTGTAGGGACTAAGCACAGGAATACTGTAGAGCCCAAACATAGGAATACTATAGAGACCAAACACAGGAATATTGTAGAGACTAAACAGTGGAATACTGTAGAGACAAAAAGAGGAGTACTGGAGAGACTAAACACAGGAATACTGTAGACATCAAACACAGGAATATCGTAGACAATAAACAGAGGAATACTGTAGAGACTAAACACAGGAATACTGTAGAGACTAAACACAGGAATGCTGTAAATACTGGGAATACTGTAGAGACTAAACACAGGAATATTGTTGAGACTGGGAATACTGGAGAGACTAAACACAGGAATACTGTAGGGACCAAACACAGGAATACTGTAGAGACTAAAGACGGGAATACTGAAGAGACTGGGAATACTGTAGAGACTAAACACAGGAATACTGTCGAGACTGGGAATACTGTGGAGACTAAACACAGGAATACTGTAGAGACCAAACACAGGAATACTGTAGAGACTGGCAATACTGGAGAGACTAAATACAGGAATACTGTAGGGACTAAGCACAGGAATACTGTAGAGCCCAAACATAGGAATACTATAGAGACCAAACACAGGAATACTGTAGAGACTAAACACAGGAATGCTGTAAATACTGGGAATACTGTAGAGACTAAACACAGGAATATTGTTGAGACTGGGAATACTGGAGAGACTAAACACAGGAATACTGTAGGGACCAAACACAGGAATACTGTAGAGACTAAAGACGGGAATACTGAAGAGACTGGGAATACTGTAGAGACTAAACAGAGGAATACTGTAGAGACTAACCACAGGAATACTGTAGAGACTGAGAAATACTGTAGAGGCTAAACACAGGAGTACTGTTGAGACCAAACACAGGAATACTGTAGAGACCAAACACAGGAATACTGTAGAGACTAAACACAGGAATATTGTAGAGACCAAACACAGGAATACTGTAGAGACCAAACACAGGAATACTGTAGAGACTAAACACAGGAATACTGTAGAGAACAAACACAGGAATACTGTAGAGACCAAACACAGGAATACTGTAGAGACTAAACACAGGAATACCGAAGAGAACAAACACAGGAATACTGTTGAGACCAAACACAGGAATACTGTAGAGACCAAACACAGGAATACTGTAGAGACCAAACACAGGAATGCTGTAGAGACCAAACACAAGCATACTGTAGAGACTAAACACAGGAATACTGTAGAGACTGGGAATACTGTAGAGACTAAACAGAGGAATACTGTAGAGACTGGGAATACTGGAGAGACTAAACACAGGAATACTGTAGAGACTGGGAATACTGTAGAGACTAAGCGGAGGAATACTGTAGAGACTAAACACAGGAATACTGTAGAGACTGGGAATACTGGAGAGACTAAATACAGGAATACTGTAGGGACTAAGCACAGGAATACTGTGGAGACCAAACATAGGAATACTATAGAGACCAAACAAAGGAATATTGTAGAGAATAAACAGAGGAATACTGTAGAGACAAAACAGAGGAGTACTGGAGAGACTAAACACAGGAATACTGTAGAGACCAAACACAGAAATACTGTCGAGACCAATCACAGGAATACTGCAGAGACTAAACACAGGAATACTATAGAGACTGGGAATACTGGAGAGTCTAAACACAGGAAAACTATAGAGACTAAACAGAGGAATACTGTAGAGACTAAACAGAGGAATATTGTAGAGACTACACACAGGAATACTGTTGAGACCAAACACAGGAATACTGTAGAGACCAAACACAGGAATACTGTAGAGACTAAACACAGGAATATTGTAGAGACCAAACACAGGAATACTGTAGAGACCAAACACAGGAATACTGTAGAGACTAAACACAGGAATACTGTAGAGAACAAACACAGGAATACTGTAGAGACCAAACACAGGAATACTGTAGAGACTAAACACAGGAATACCGAAGAGAACAAACACAGGAATACTGTTGAGACCAAACACAAAAATACTGTAGAGACCAAACACAGGAATACTGTAGAGACCAAACACAGGAATGCTGTAGAGACCAAACACAAGCATACTGTAGAGACTAAACACAGGAATACTGTAGAGACTGGGAATACTGTAGAGACTAAACAGAGGAATACTGTAGAGACTGGGAATACTGGAGAGACTAAACACAGGAATAGTGTAGAGACTGGGAATACTGTAGAGACTAAGCGGAGGAATACTGTAGAGACTAAACACAGGAATACTGTAGAGACTGGGAATACTGGAGAGACTAAATACAGGAATACTGTAGGGACTAAGCACAGGAATACTGTGGAGACCAAACATAGGAATACTATAGAGACCAAACAAAGGAATATTGTAGAGAATAAACAGAGGAATACTGTAGAGACAAAACAGAGGAGTACTGGAGAGACTAAACACAGGAATACTGTAGAGACCAAACACAGAAATACTGTCGAGACCAATCACAGGAATACTGCAGAGACTAAACACAGGAATACTATAGAGACTGGGAATACTGGAGAGTCTAAACACAGGAAAACTATAGAGACTAAACAGAGGAATACTGTAGAGACTAAACAGAGGAATATTGTAGAGACTACACACAGGAATACTGTAGAGACTAAACACAGGAATACTGTGGAGACTGGGAATACTGTGGAGACTAAACACAGGAATACTGTAGAGACCAAACACAGGAATACTGTAGAGACTGGCAATACTGGAGAGACTAAATACAGGAATACTGTAGGGACTAAGCACAGGAATACTGTAGAGCCCAAACATAGGAATACTATAGAGACCAAACACAGGAATATTGTAGAGACTAAACAGTGGAATACTGTAGAGACAAAAAGAGGAGTACTGGAGAGACTAAACACAGGAATACTGTAGACATCAAACACAGGAATATCGTAGACAATAAACAGAGGAATACTCTAGAGACTAAACACAGGAATACTGTAGAGACTAAACACAGGAATGCTGTAGACACTGGGAATACTGTAGAGACTAAACACAGGAATATTGTTGAGACTGGGAATACTGGAGAGACTAAACACAGGAATACTGTAGGGACCAAACACAGGAATACTGTAGAGACTAAAGACGGGAATACTGAAGAGACTGGGAATACTGTAGAGACTAAACACAGGAATACTGTCGAGACTGGGAATACTGTGGAGACTAAACACAGGAATACTGTAGAGACCAAACACAGGAATACTGTAGAGACTGGCAATACTGGAGAGACTAAATACAGGAATACTGTAGGGACTAAGCACAGGAATACTGTAGAGCCCAAACATAGGAATACTATAGAGACCAAACACAGGAATATTGTAGAGACTAAACAGTGGAATACTGTAGAGACAAAAAGAGGAGTACTGGAGAGACTAAACACAGGAATACTGTAGACATCAAACACAGGAATATCGTAGACAATAAACAGAGGAATACTGTAGAGACTAAACACAGGAATGCTGTAGACACTGGGAATACTGTAGAGACTAAACACAGGAATATTGTTGAGACTGGGAATACTGGAGAGACTAAACACAGGAATACTGTAGGGACCAAACACAGGAATACTGTAGAGACTAAAGACGGGAATACTGAAGAGACTGGGAATACTGTAGAGACTAAACACAGGAATACTGTCGAGACTGGGAATACTGTGGAGACTAAACACAGGAATACTGTAGAGACCAAACACAGGAATACTGTAGAGACTGCCAATACTGGAGAGACTAAATACAGGAATACTGTAGAGACTGGGAATACTGGAGAGTCTAAACACAGGAAAACTATAGAGACTAAAAAGAGGAATACTGTAGAGACTAAACAGAGGAATAATGTAGAGACTACACACAGGAATACTGTAGAGACTAAACACAGGAATACTGTCGAGACTGGGAATACTGTGGAGACTAAACACAGGAATACTGTAGAGACCAAACACAGGAATACTGTAGAGACTGGCAATACTGGAGAGACTAAATACAGGAATACTGTAGGGACTAAGCACAGGAATACTGTAGAGCCCAAACATAGGAATACTATAGAGACCAAACACAGGAATATTGTAGAGACTAAACAGTGGAATACTGTAGAGACAAAAAGAGGAGTACTGGAGAGACTAAACACAGGAATACTGTAGACATCAAAGACAGGAATATCGTAGACAATAAACAGAGGAATACTGTAGAGACTAAACACAGGAATACTGTAGAGACTAAACACAGGAATGCTGTAGAGACTGGGAATACTGTAGAGACTAAACACAGGAATATTGTTGAGACTGGGAATACTGGAGAGACTAAACACAGGAATACTGTAGGGACCAAACACAGGAATACTGTAGAGACAAAAGACGGGAATACTGAAGAGACTGGGAATACTGTAGAGACTAAACACAGGAATACTGTCGAGACTGGGAATACTGTGGAGACTAAACACAGGAATACTGTAGAGACCAAACACAGGAATACTGTAGAGACTGGCAATACTGGAGAGACTAAATACAGGAATACTGTAGGGACTAAGCACAGGAATACTGTAGAGCCCAAACATAGGAATACTATAGAGACCAAACACAGGAATATTGTAGAGACTAAACAGTGGAATACTGTAGAGACAAAAAGAGGAGTACTGGAGAGACTAAACACAGGAATACTGTAGACATCAAACACAGGAATATCGTAGACAATAAACAGAGGAATACTGTAGAGACTAAACACAGGAATACTGTAGAGACTAAATACAGGAATGCTGTAGAGACTGGGAATACTGTAGAGACTAAACACAGGAATATTGTTGAGATTGGGAATACTGGAGAGACTAAACACAGGAATACTGTAGGGACCAAACACAGGAATACTGTAGAGACTAAAGACGGGAATACTGAAGAGACTGGGAATACTGTAGAGACTAAACAGAGGAATACTGTAGAGACTAACCACAGGAATACTGTAGAGACTGAGAAATACTGTAGAGGCTAAACACAGGAGTACTGTTGAGACCAAACACAGGAATACTGTAGAGACCAAACACAGGAATACTGTAGAGACTAAACACAGGAATATTGTAGAGACCAAACACAGGAATACTGTAGAGACCAAACACAGGAATACTGTAGAGACTAAACACAGGAATACTGTAGAGAACAAACACAGGAATACTGTAGAGACCAAACACAGGAATACTGTAGAGACTGGCAATACTGGAGAGACTAAATACAGGAATACTGTAGGGACTAAGCACAGGAATACTGTAGAGCCCAAACATAGGAATACTATAGGGACCAAACACAGGAATATTGTAGAGACTAAACAATGGAATACTGTAGAGACAAAAAGAGGAGTACTGGAGAGACTAAACACAGGAATACTGTAGACATCAAACACAGGAATATCGTAGACAATAAACAGAGGAATACTGTAGAGACTAAACACAGGAATACTGTAGAGACTAAACACAGGAATGCTGTAGAGACTGGGAATACTGTAGATACTAAACACAGGAATATTGTTGAGACTGGGAATACTGGAGAGACTAAACACAGGAATACTGTAGGGACCAAACACAGGAATACTGTAGAGACTAAAGACGGGAATACTGAAGAGACTGGGAATACTGTAGAGACTAAACAGAGGAATACTGTAGAGACTAACCACAGGAATACTGTAGAGACTGAGAAATACTGTAGAGGCTAAACACAGGAGTACTGTTGAGACCAAACACAGGAATACTGTAGAGACCAAACACAGGAATACTGTAGAGACTAAACACAGGAATATTGTAGAGACCAAACACAGGAATACTGTAGAGACCAAACACAGGAATACTGTAGAGACTAAACACAGGAATACTGTAGAGAACAAACACAGGAATACTGTAGAGACCAAACACAGGAATACTGTAGAGACTAAACACAGGAATACCGAAGAGAACAAACACAGGAATACTGTTGAGACCAAACACAGGAATACTGTAGAGACCAAACACAGGAATACTGTAGAGACCAAACACAGGAATGCTGTAGAGACCAAACACAAGCATACTGTAGAGACTAAACACAGGAATACTGTAGAGACTGGGAATACTGTAGAGACTAAACAGAGGAATACTGTAGAGACTGGGAATACTGGAGAGACTAAACACAGGAATACTGTAGAGACTGGGAATACTGTAGAAGAGACTAAGCGGAGGAATGCTGTAGAGACTAAACACAGGAATACTGTAGAGACTGGGAATACTGGAGAGACTAAATACAGGAATACTGTAGGGACTAAGCACAGGAATACTGTGGAGACCAAACATAGGAATACTATAGAGACCAAACAAAGGAATATTGTAGAGAATAAAAAGAGGAATACTGTAGAGACAAAACAGAGGAGTACTGGAGAGACTAAACACAGGAATACTGTAGAGACCAAACACAGAAATACTGTCGAGACCAATCACAGGAATACTGCAGAGACTAAACACAGGAATACTATAGAGACTGGGAATACTGGAGAGTCTAAACACAGGAAAACTATAGAGACTAAACAGAGGAATACTGTAGAGACTAAACAGAGGAATATTGTAGAGACTACACACAGGAATACTGTTGAGACCAAACACAGGAATACTGTAGAGACCAAACACAGGAATACTGTAGAGACTAAACACAGGAATATTGTAGAGACCAAACACAGGAATACTGTAGAGACCAAACACAGGAATACTGTAGAGACTAAACACAGGAATACTGTAGAGAACAAACACAGGAATACTGTAGAGACCAAACACAGGAATACTGTAGAGACTGAACACAGGAATACCGAAGAGAACAAACACAGGAATACTGTTGAGACCAAACACAGGAATACTGTAGAGACCAAACACAGGAATACTGTAGAGACCAAACACAGGAATGCTGTAGAGACCAAACACAAGCATACTGTAGAGACTAAACACAGGAATACTGTAGAGACTGGGAATACTGTAGAGACTAAACAGAGGAATACTGTAGAGACTGGGAATACTGGAGAGACTAAACACAGGAATAGTGTAGAGACTGGGAATACTGTAGAGACTAAGCGGAGGAATACTGTAGAGACTAAACACAGGAATACTGTAGAGACTGGGAATACTGGAGAGACTAAATACAGGAATACTGTAGGGACTAAGCACAGGAATACTGTGGAGACCAAACATAGGAATACTATAGAGACCAAACAAAGGAATATTGTAGAGAATAAACAGAGGAATACTGTAGAGACAAAACAGAGGAGTACTGGAGAGACTAAACACAGGAATACTGTAGAGACCAAACACAGAAATACTGTCGAGACCAATCACAGGAATACTGCAGAGACTAAACACAGGAATACTATAGAGACTGGGAATACTGGAGAGTCTAAACACAGGAAAACTATAGAGACTAAACAGAGGAATACTGTAGAGACTAAACAGAGGAATATTGTAGAGACTACACACAGGAATACTGTAGAGACTAAACACAGGAATACTGTCGAGACTGGGAATACTGTGGAGACTAAACACAGGAATACTGTAGAGACCAAACACAGGAATACTGTAGAGACTGGCAATACTGGAGAGACTAAATACAGGAATACTGTAGGGACTAAGCACAGGAATACTGTAGAGCCCAAACATAGGAATACTATAGAGACCAAACACAGGAATATTGTAGAGATTAAACAGTGGAATACTGTAGAGACAAAAAGAGGAGTACTGGAGAGACTAAACACAGGAATACTGTAGACATCAAACACAGGAATATCGTAGACAATAAACAGAGGAATACTGTAGAGACTAAACACAGGAATACTGTCGAGACTGGGAATACTGTGGAGACTAAACACAGGAATACTGTAGAGACAAAACACAGGAATACTGTAGAGACTGGCAATACTGGAGAGACTAAATACAGGAATACTGTAGGGACTAAGCACAGGAATACTGTAGAGCCCAAACATAGGAATACTATAGAGACCAAACACAGGAATATTGTAGAGACTAAACAGTGGAATACTGTAGAGACAAAAAGAGGAGTACTGGAGAGACTAAACACAGGAATACTGTAGACATCAAACACAGGAATATCGTAGACAATAAACAGAGGAATACTGTAGAGACTAAACACAGGAATACTGTAGAGACTAAACACAGGAATGCTGTAGAGACTGGGAATACTGTAGAGACTAAACACAGGAATATTGTTGAGACTGGGAATACTGGAGAGACTAAACACAGGAATACTGTAGGGACCAAACACAGGAATACTGTAGAGATTAAAGACGGGAATACTGAAGAGACTGAGAAATACTGTAGAGACTAAACAGAGGAATACTGTTGAGACCAAACACAGGAATACTGTAGAGACCAAACACAGGAATACTGTAGAGACTAAACACAGGAATATTGTAGAGACCAAACACAGGAATACTGTAGAGACCAAACACAGGAATACTGTAGAGACTAAACACAGGAATACTGTAGAGAACAAACACAGGAATACTGTAGAGACCAAACACAGGAATACTGTAGAGACTAAACACAGGAATACCGAAGAGAACAAACACAGGAATACTGTTGAGACCAAACACAGGAATACTGTAGAGACCAAACACAGGAATACTGTAGAGACCAAACACAGGAATGCTGTAGAGACCAAACACAAGCATACTGTAGAGACTAAACACAGGAATACTGTAGAGACTGGGAATACTGTAGAGACTAAACAGAGGAATACTGTAGAGACTGGGAATACTGGAGAGACTAAACACAGGAATACTGTAGAGACTGGGAATACTGTAGAGACTAAGCGGAGGAATACTGTAGAGACTAAACACAGGAATACTGTAGAGACTGGGAATACTGGAGAGACTAAATAAAGGAATACTGTAGGGACTAAGCACAGGAATACTGTGGAGACCAAACATAGGAATACTATAGAGACCAAACAAAGGAATATTGTAGAGAATAAACAGAGGAATACTGTAGAGACAAAACAGAGGAGTACTGCAGAGACTAAACACAGGAATACTATAGAGACTGGGAATACTGGAGAGTCTAAACACAGGAAAACTATAGAGACTAAACAGAGGAATACTGTAGAGACTAAACAGAGGAATATTGTAGAGACTACACACAGGAATACTGTAGAGACTAAACACAGGAATACTGTCGAGACTGGGAATACTGTGGAGACTAAACACAGGAATACTGTAGAGACCAAACACAGGAATACTGTAGAGACTAAACACAGGAATATTGTAGAGACCAAACACAGGAATACTGTAGAGACCAAACACAGGAATACTGTAGAGACTAAACACAGGAATACTGTAGAGAACAAACACAGGAATACTGTAGAGACCAAACACAGGAATACTGTAGAGACTAAACACAGGAATACCGAAGAGAACAAACACAGGAATACTGTTGAGACCAAACACAGGAATACTGTAGAGACCAAACACAGGAATACTGTAGAGACCAAACACAGGAATGCTGTAGAGACCAAACACAAGCATACTGTAGAGACTAAACACAGGAATACTGTAGAGACTGGGAATACTGTAGAGACTAAACAGAGGAATACTGTAGAGACTGGGAATACTGGAGAGACTAAACACAGGAATACTGTAGAGACTGGGAATACTGTAGAGACTAAGCGGAGGAATACTGTAGAGACTAAACACAGGAATAATGTAGAGACTGGGAATACTGGAGAGACTAAATACAGGAATACTGTAGGGACTAAGCACAGGAATACTGTGGAGACCAAATATAGGAATACTATAGAGACCAAACAAAGGAATATTGTAGAGAATAAACAGAGGAATACTGTAGAGACAAAACAGAGGAGTACTGCAGAGACTAAACACAGGAATACTATAGAGACCAAACACAGGAATACCGAAGAGAACAAACACAGGAATACTGTTGAGACCAAACACAGGAATACTGTAGAGACCAAACACAGGAATACTGTAGAGACCAAACACAGGAATGCTGTAGAGACCAAACACAAGCATACTGTAGAGACTAAACACAGGAATACTGTAGAGACTGGGAATACTGTAGAGACTAAACACAGGAATACTGTAGAGACCAAACACAGTAATACTGTACAGATTAAACACAGGAATACTCTAGAGACCAAACACAGGAATACTGTTGAGACCAAACACAGGAATACTGTAGGGACCAAACACAGGAATACTGTAGAGACCAAACACAGGAATATTGTAGAGACCAAACACAGACATACGGTAGAGACCAAACACAGGAATACTGTAGAGACTAAACACAGGAATATTGTAGACACCAAACACAGGAATATGGTAGAGACTAAACACAGGAATGCTGTAGAGACCAAACACAGGAATACTGAAGAGACTTAACACAGGAATGCTGTAGAGACCAAACACAGGAATACTGTAGAGACTAAACACAGGAATACTGAAGAGATTGGGAATACTGTAGAGACTAAACAGAGGAATACTGTAGAGACTGGGAATACTGGAGAGACAAAACACAGGAATACTATAGAGCCTAAACACAGGAATACTGTAGCGACCAAACAAAGGAATACTGTAGAGACTAAACACAGGAATACTGTAGAGACTGGGAATACTGTAGAGACTAAGCAGAGGAATACTGTAGAGACTAAACACAGGAATATTGTAGAGACTAAACAGAGGACTACTGTAGAGACAAAACAGAGGAGTACTGGAGAGACTAAACACAGGAATACTGAAGAGATTGGGAATACTGTAGAGACCAAACACAGAAATACTGTAGAGACCAAACACAGGAATACTGCGGACACTAAACACAGGAATACTATAGAGACTGGGAATACTGTAGAGACCAAACACAGAAATACTGTAGAGACCAAACACAGGAATACTGCGGACACTAAACACAGGAATACTATAGAGACTGGGAATACTGGAGAGACTAAACACAGGAATACTATAGAGACTAAAAACAGGAATACTGTAGAGACTGGGGAATACTGTAGAGACTGTGGAATACTGTAGAGACTAAACACAGGAATACTGTAGAGACTGGGGAATACTGTAGAGAATAAATACAGGAATACTGTAGAGACTAAACACAGGAATACTGTTGAGACTGGGGAATACTGTAGAGACCAAACACAGGAATACTGTAGAGACCAAACACAGGAATACTGTAGTGACCAAACACAGGAGTACCGTAGAGAATAAACACAGGAATAGTGTAGAGACCACACACAGGAATACTGTAGAGACCAAACACAGGAATACTGTAGAGACCAAACACAGGAATACTGTAGAGACTGGGAATACTGTAGAGACTAAACAGAGGAATACTGTAGAGACTAACACAGGAATACTGTAGAGACTGGGGAATGCTGTAGAGACTAAACACAGGAATACTGTAGAGACCAAACACAGGAATACTGTAGAGACTAAACACAGGAATGGTGTAGAGACCAAACACAGGAATACTGTAGAGACTAAACACAGCAATATTGTAGAGACTGGGAATACTGGAGAGACCAAACACAGGAATCCTATAGAGACTAAACAGAGGAATACTGTAGAGACTAAACAGAGGAATACTGTAGAGACTAAACACAGGAATACTGTAGAGACCAAGCACAGAAATACTGTAGAGACCAAACACAGGAATACTGCAGACACTAAACACAGGAATACTATAGAGACTAAACACAGGAATACTGTAGAGACTAAACACAGGAATACTGCAGACACTAAAAACAGGAATACAATAGAGACTAAACTCAGGAATACTGTAGAGACTGGGGAATACTGTAGAGACTGGGGAATACTGTAGAGACTAAACACAGGAATACTGTAGAGACTGGGGAATACTGTAGAGACTGGGGAATACTGTAGAGAATAAATACAGGAATACTGTAGAGACTAAACACAGGAATACTGTTGAGACTGGGGAATACTGTAGAGACCAAACACAGGAAAGCTGTAGAGACCAAACACAGGAATACTGTAGTGACCAAACACAGGAGTACCGTAGAGAATAAACACAGGAATACTGTAGAGACCACACACAGGAATACTGTACAGACCAAACACAGGAATACTGTAGAGACCAAACACAGGAATACTGTAGAGACTGGGAATACTGTAGAGACTAAACAGAGGAATACTGTAGAGACTAACACAGGAATACTGTAGAGACCTGGGAATACTGTAGAGACTAAACACAGGAATACTGTAGAGACCAAACACAGTAATACTGCTGAGACTGGGAATACTGGAGAGACTAAATACAGGAATACTGTAGGGACAAGGCCATAAATACTGTAGAGACTGTGAATACTGTAGAGACTAAACACAGTAATACTGTACAGACTAACCACAGGAATATTCTACAGACGAATCACAGGCATACTGTTGAGACCAAACACAGGAATACTGTAGAGACTGTGGAATACTGTAGAGACCAAACACAGGAATACTGCAGAGACTGGGGAATACTGTAGAGAATAAATACAGGAATACTGTAGAGACTAAACACAGGAATACTGTTGAGACTGGGGAATACTGTAGAGACCAAACACAGGAATACTGTAGAGACCAAACACAGGAATACTGTAGTGACCAAACACAGGAGTACCGTAGAGAATAAACACAGGAATAGTGTAGAGACCACACACAGGAATACTGTAGAGACCAAACACAGGAATACTGTAGAGACCAAACACAGGAATACTGTAGAGACTGGGAATACTGTAGAGACTAAACAGAGGAATACTGTAGAGACTAACACAGGAATACTGTAGAGACTGGGGAATGCTGTAGAGACTAAACACAGGAATACTGTAGAGACCAAACACAGGAATACTGTAGAGACTAAACACAGGAATGGTGTAGAGACCAAACACAGGAATACTGTAGAGACTAAACACAGCAATATTGTAGAGACTGGGAATACTGGAGAGACCAAACACAGGAATCCTATAGAGACTAAACAGAGGAATACTGTAGAGACTAAACAGAGGAATACTGTAGAGACTAAACACAGGAATACTGTAGAGACCAAACACAGAAATACTGTAGAGACCAAACACAGGAATACTGCAGACACTAAACACAGGAATACTATAGAGACTAAACACAGGAATACTGTAGAGACTAAACACAGGAATACTGCAGACACTAAAAACAGGAATACAATAGAGACTAAACTCAGGAATACTGTAGAGACTGGGGAATACTGTAGAGACTGGGGAATACTGTAGAGACTAAACACAGGAATACTGTAGAGACTGGGGAATACTGTAGAGACTGGGGAATACTGTAGAGAATAAATACAGGAATACTGTAGAGACTAAACACAGGAATACTGTTGAGACTGGGGAATACTGTAGAGACCAAACACAGGAAAGCTGTAGAGACCAAACACAGGAATACTGTAGTGACCAAACACAGGAGTACCGTAGAGAATAAACACAGGAATACTGTAGAGACCACACACAGGAATACTGTAGTGACCAAACACAGGAATACTGTAGAGACCAAACACAGGAATACCGTAGAAACTAAAAACAGGAATATTGTAGAGACTGGGAATAGTGTTGAGACTAAACAGAGGAATACAGTAGAGACTAAACACAGGAATACTGTAGAGACCAAACACAGGAATACTGTAGTGACCAAACACAGGAGTACCGTAGAGAATAAACACAGGAATAGTGTAGAGACCACACACAGGAATACTGTAGAGACCAAACACAGGAATACTGTAGAGACCAAACACAGGAATACTGTAGAGACTGGGAATACTGTAGAGACTAAACAGAGGAATACTGTAGAGACTAACACAGGAATACTGTAGAGACTGGGGAATACTGTAGAGACTAAACACAGGAATACTGTAGAGACCAAACACAGGAATACTGTAGAGACTAAACACAGGAATGGTGTAGAGACCAAACACAGGAATACTGTAGAGACTAAACACAGCAATATTGTAGAGACTGGGAATACTGGAGAGACCAAACACAGGAATCCTATAGAGACTAAACACAGGAATACTTTAGAGACTGGTGAATGCTGTAGAGACTAAACACAGGAATACTATAGAGACCAAACACAGGAATACTGTAGAGAATAAACACAGGAATACTGAAGAGACTAAACACAGGAATAATGTAGAGACGGGGGAATACTGTAGAGACTAAATACAGGAATACTATAGAGACCAAACACAGAAATACTGTAGAGACTGCGAATACTGTAGAGACTAAACACAGTAATACTGTACAGACTAACCACAGGAATACTCTAGAGACCAAACACAGGAATACTGTTGAGACCAAACACAGGAATACTGTAGAGACCAAACACAGGAATACTGTAGAGACCAAACACAGGAATATTGTAGAGACTAAACACAGGAATACTATAGAGACTGGGAATACTGGAGAGTCTAAACACAGGAATATTGTAGAGACTGGGAATACTGGAGAGACCAAACACAGGAATATAGTAGACACTAAACAGAGGAATACTGTAGAGACTAAACAGGAATACTGTAGAGACTAAACAGAGCAGTACCGTAGAGAATAAACACAGGAATACTGTAGAGACCACACACAGGAATACTGTAGTGACCAAACACAGGAATACTGTAGAGACCAAACACAGGAATACCGTAGAAACTAAAAACAGGAATATTGTAGAGACTGGGAATAGTGTTGAGACTAAACAGAGGAATACAGTAGAGACTAAACACAGGAATACTGTAGAGACTAAACACAGGAATACTGTAGAGATTGGGGAATACTGTAGAGACTAAACACAGGAATACTGTAGAGACCAAACACAGTAATACTGTACAGATTAAACACAGGAATACTCTAGAGACCAAACACAGGAATACTGTTGAGACCAAACACAGGAATACTGTAGGGACCAAACACAGGAATACTGTAGAGACCAAACACAGGAATATTGTAGAGACCAAACACAGACATGTGGTAGAGACCAAACACAGGAATACTGTAGAGACTAAACACAGGAATGCTGTAGAGACCAAACACAGGAATATGGTAGAGACTGGGAATACAGGAGAGTCTAAACACAGGAATACTATAGAGACTAAACAGAGGAATACTGTAGAGACTAAACACAAAAATACTGTAGAGACCAAATACAGGAATACTGCAGACACTAAACACAGGAATACTATAGAGACTAAACACAGGAATACTGTAGAGACTAAACACAGGAATACTGCAGACACTAAACACAGGAATACTATAGAGACTAAACTCAGGAATACTGTAGAGACTGGGGAATACTGTAGAGACTGGGGAATACTGTAGAGACTAAACACAGGAATACTGTAGAGACTGGGGAATACTGTAGAGAATAAATACAGGAATACTGTAGAGACTAAACACAGGAATACTGTTGAGACTGGGGAATACTGTAGAGACCAAACACAGGAAAGCTGTAGAGACCAAACACAGGAATACTGTAGTGACCAAACACAGGAGTACCGTAGAGAATAAACACAGGAATACTGTAGAGACCACACACAGGAATACTGTACAGACCAAACACAGGAATACTGTAGAGACCAAACACAGGAATACTGTAGAGACTGGGAATACTGTAGAGACTAAACAGAGGAATACCGTAGAGACTAACACAGGAATACTGTAGAGACCTGGGAATACTGTAGAGACTAAACACAGGAATACTGTAGAGACCAAACACAGTAATACTGCTGAGACTGGGAATACTGGAGAGACTAAATACAGGAATACTGTAGGGACAAGGCCATAAATACTGTAGAGACTGTGAATACTGTAGAGACTAAACACAGTAATACTGTACAGACTAACCACAGGAATATTCTACAGACGAATCACAGGAATACTGTTGAGACCCAACACAGGAATACTGTAGAGACTAAACACAGGAATGGTGTAGAGACCAAACACAGGAATACTGCAGAGACTAAACACAGGAATATTGTAGAGACTGGGAATACTGGAGAGACCAAACACAGGAATATTGTAGAGACCAAACACAGACATACGGTAGAGACCAAACACAGGAATACTGTAGAGACTAAACACAGGAATATTGTAGACACCAAACACAGGAATATGGTAGAGACTAAACACAGGAATGCTGTAGAGACCAAACACAGGAATACTGAAGAGACTTAACACAGGAATGCTGTAGAGACCAAACACAGGAATACTGTAGAGACTAAACACAGGAATACTGAAGAGATTGAGAATACTGTAGAGACTAAACAGAGGAATACTGTAGAGACTGGGAATACTGGAGAGACAAAACACAGGAATACTATAGAGCCTAAACACAGGAATACTGTAGCGACCAAACAAAGGAATACTGTAGAGACTAAACACAGGAATACTGTAGAGACTGGGAATACTGTAGAGACTAAGCAGAGGAATACTGTAGAGACCAAACACAGGAATATTGTAGAGACCAAACACAGATATACGGTAGAGACCACACACAGGAATACTGTAGAGACCAAACACAGGAATACCGTAGAAACTAAACACAGGAATATTGTAGAGACTGGGAATACTGTTGAGACTAAACAGAGGAATACAGTAGAGACTAAACACAGGAATACTGTAGAGACTAAACACAGGAATACTGTAGAGACTGGGGAATACTGTAGAGACTAAACACAGGAATACTGTAGAGACCAAACACAGTAATACTGTACAGATTAAACACAGGAATACTCTAGAGACCAAACACAAGAATACTGTTGAGACCAAACACAGGAATACTGTAGGGACCAAACACAGGAATACTGTAGAGACCAAACACAGGAATATTGTAGAGACCAAACACAGACATACGGTAGAGACCAAACAAAGGAATACTGTAGAGACTAAACACAGGAATATTGTAGACACCAAACACAGGAATATGGTAGAGACTAAACACAGGAATGCTGTAGAGACCAAACACAGGAATACTGAAGAGACTTAACACAGGAATGATGTAGAGACCAAACACAGGAATACTGTAGAGACTAAACACAGGAATACTGAAGAGATTGGGAATACTGTAGAGACTAAACAGAGGAATACTGTAGAGACTGGGAATACTGGAGAGACAAAACACAGGAATACTATAGAGCCTAAACACAGGAATACTGTAGCGACCAAACAAAGGAATACTGTAGAGACTAAACACAGGAATACTGTAGAGACTGGGAATACTGTAGAGACTAAGCAGAGGAATACTGTAGAGACTAAACACAGGAATATTGTAGAGACTAAACAGAGGACTACTGTAGAGACAAAACAGAGGAGTACTGGAGAGACTAAACACAGGAATACTGTAGAGACCAAACACAGAAATACTGTAGAGACCAAACACAGGAATACTGCGGACACTAAACACAGAAATACTATAGAGACTGGGAATACTGGAGAGACTAAACACAGGAATACTATAGAGACTAAACACAGGAATACTGTAGAGACTGGGGAATACTGTAGAGACTGGGGAATACTGTAGAGACTAAACACAGGAATACTGTAGAGACTGGGGAATACTGTAGAGAATAAATACAGGAATACTGTAGAGACTAAACACAGGAATACTGTAGAGACTGGGGAATACTGTAGAGACTAAACACAGGAATACTGTAGAGACCAAACACAGTAATACTGTACAGATTAAACACAGGAATACTCTAGAGACCAAACACAGGAATACTGTTGAGACCAAACACAGGAATACTGTATGGACCAAACACAGGAATACTGTAGAGACCAAACACAGGAATATTGTAGAGACCAAACACAGACATACGGTAGAGACCAAACACAGGAATACTGTAGAGACTAAACACAGGAATATTGTAGACACGAAACACAGGAATATGGTAGAGACTAAACACAGGAATGCTGTAGAGACCAAACACAGGAATACTGAAGAGACTTAACACAGGAATGCTGTAGAGACCAAACACAGGAATACTGTAGAGACTAAACACAGGAATACTGAAGAGATTGGGAATACTGTAGAGACTAAACAGAGGAATACTGTAGAGACTGGGAATACTGGAGAGACAAAACACAGGAATACTATAGAGCCTAAACACAGGAATACTGTAGCGACCAAACAAAGGAATACTGTAGAGACTAAACACAGGAATACTGTAGAGACTGGGAAAACTGTAGAGACTAAGCAGAGGAATACTGTAGAGACTAAACACAGGAATATTGTAGAGACTAAACAGAGGACTACTGTAGAGACAAAACAGAGGAGTACTGGAGAGACTAAACACAGGAATACTGTAGAGACCAAACACAGAAATACTGTAGAGACCAAACACAGGAATACTGCGGACACTAAACACAGGAATACTATAGAGACTGGGAATACTGGAGAGACTAAACACAGGAATACTATAGAGACTAAACACAGGAATACTGTAGAGACTGGGGAATACTGTAGAGACTGTGGAATACTGTAGAGACTAAACACAGGAATACTGTAGAGACTGGGGAATACTGTAGAGAATAAATACAGGAATACTGTAGAGACTAAACACAGGAATACTGTTGAGACTGGGGAATACTGTAGAGACCAAACACATGAATACTGTAGAGACCAAACACAGGAATACTGTAGTGACCAAACACAGGAGTACCGTAGAGAATAAACACAGGAATAGTGTAGAGACCACACACAGCAATACTGTAGAGACCAAACACAGGAATACTGTAGAGACCAAACACAGGAATACTGTAGAGACTGGGAATACTGTAGAGACTAAACAGAGGAATACTGTAGAGATTAACACAGGAATACTGTAGAGACTAAACACAGGAATGGTGTAGAGACCAAACACAGGAATACTGTAGAGACTAAACACAGCAATATTGTAGAGACTGGGAATACTGGAGAGACCAAACACAGGAATCCTATAGAGACTAAACACAGGAATACTGTAGAGACTGGTGAATGCTGTAGAGACTAAACACAGGAATAATATAGAGACCAAACACAGGAATACTGTAGAGAATAAACACAGGAAAACTGAAGAGACTAAACACAGGAATAATGTAGAGACGGGGGAATACTGCAGTGACTAAATACAGGAATACTATAGAGACCAAACACAGAAATACTGTAGAGACTGCGAATACTGTAGAGACTAAACACAGTAATACTGTACAGACTAACCACAGGAATACTCTAGAGACCAAACACAGGAATACTGTTGAGACCAAACACAGGAATACTGTAGAGACCAAACACAGGAATACTGTAGAGACCAAACACAGGAATATTGTAGAGACTAAACACAGGAATACTATAGAGACTGGGAATACTGGAGAGTCTAAACACAGGAATATTGTAGAGACTGGGAATACTGGAGAGACCAAACACAGGAATTTAGTAGACACTAAACAGAGGAATACTGTAGAGACTAAACAGGAATACTGTAGAGACTAAACAGAGCAGTACCGTAGAGAATAAACACAGGAATACTGTAGAGACCACACACAGGAATACTGTAGTGACCAAACACAGGAATACTGTAGAGACCAAACACAGGAATACCGTAGAAACTAAAAACAGGAATATTGTAGAGACTGGGAATAGTGTTGAGACTAAACAGAGGAATACAGTAGAGACTAAACACAGGAATACTGTAGAGACTAAACAAAGGAATACTGTAGAGATTGGGGAATACTGTAGAGACTAAACACAGGAATACTGTAGAGACCAAACACAGTAATACTGTACAGATTAAACACAGGAATACTCTAGAGACCAAACACAGGAATACTGTTGCGACCAAACACAGGAATACTGTAGGGACCAAACACAGGAATACTGTAGAGACCAAACACAGGAATATTGTAGAGACCAAACACAGACATATGGTAGAGACCAAACACAGGAATACTGTAGAGACTAAACACAGGAATGCTGTCGAGACCAAACACAGGAATATGGTAGAGACTGGGAATACAGGAGAGTCTAAACACAGGAATACTATAGAGACTAAACAGAGGAATACTGTAGAGACTAAACAGAGGAATACTGTAGAGACTAAACACAGGAATACTGTAGAGACCAAACACAGAAATAGTGTAGAGACCAAACACAGGAATACTGCAGACACTAAACACAGGAATACTATAGAGACTAAACACAGGAATACTGTAGAGACTAAACACAGGAATACTGCAGACACTAAACACAGGAATACTATAGAGACTAAACTCAGGAATACTGTAGAGACTGGGGAATACTGTAGAGACTGGGGAATACTGTAGAGACTAAACACAGGAATACTGTAGAGACTGGGGAATACTGTAGAGAATAAATACAGGAATACTGTAGAGACTAAACACAGGAATACTGTTGAGACTGGGGAATACTGTAGAGACCAAACACAGGAGTACCGTAGAGAATAAACACAGGAATACTGTAGAGACCACACACAGGAATACTGTACAGACCAAACACAGGAATACTGTAGAGACCAAACACAGGAATACTGTAGAGACTGGGAATACTGTAGAGACTAAACAGAGGAATACTGTAGAGACTAACACAGGAATACTGTAGAGACCTGGGAATACTGTAGAGACTAAACACAGGAATACTGTAGAGACCAAACACAGTAATACTGCTGAGACTGGGAATACTGGAGAGACTAAATACAGGAATACTGTAGGGACAAGGCCATAAATACTGTAGAGACTGTGAATACTGTAGAGACTAAACACAGTAATACTGTACAGACTAACCACAGGAATATTCTACAGACGAATCACAGGAATACTGTTGAGACCAAACACAGGAATACTGTAGAGACTAAACACAGGAATGGTGTAGAGACCAAACACAGGAATACTGCAGAGACTAAACACAGGAATATTGTAGAGACTGGGAATACTGGAGAGACCAAACACAGGAATATTGTAGAGACCAAACACAGATATACGGTAGAGACCACACACAGGAATACTGTAGAGACCAAACACAGGAATACCGTAGAAACTAAACACAGGAATATTGTAGAGACTGGGAATACTGTTGAGACTAAACAGAGGAATACAGTAGAGACTAAACACAGGAATACTGTAGAGACTAAACACAGGAATACTGTAGAGACTGGGGAATACTGTAGAGACTGGGGAATACTGTAGAGACCAAACACAGTAATACTGTACAGATTAAACACAGGAATACTCTAGAGACCAAACACAGGAATACTGTTGAGACCAAACACAGGAATACTGTAGGGACCAAACACAGGAATACTGTAGAGACCAAACACAGGAATATTGTAGAGACCAAACACAGACATACGGTAGAGACCAAACACAGGAATACTGTAGAGACTAAACACAGGAATATTGTAGACACCAAACACAGGAATATGGTAGAGACTAAACACAGGAATGCTGTAGAGACCAAACACAGGAATACTGAAGAGACTTAACACAGGAATGCTGTAGAGACCAAACACAGGAATACTGTAGAGACTAAACACAGGAATACTGAAGAGATTGGGAATACTGTAGAGACTAAACAGAGGAATACTGTAGAGACTGGGAATACTGGAGAGACAAAACACAGGAATACTATAGAGCCTAAACACAGGAATACTGTAGCGACCAAACAAAGGAATACTGTAGAGACTAAACACAGGAATACTGTAGAGACTGGGAATACTGTAGAGAATAAATACAGGAATACTGTAGAGACTAAACACAGGAATACTGTAGAGACCAAACACAGAAATACTGTAGAGACCAAACACAGGAATACTGCGGACACTAAACACAGGAATACTATAGAGACTGGGAATACTGGAGAGACTAAACACAGGAATACTGTAGAGACTAAACACAGGAATACTGAAGAGATTGGGAATACTGTAGAGACTAAACAGAGGAATACTGTAGAGACTGGGAATACTGGAGAGTCTAAACACAGGAATATTGTAGAGACTGGGAATACTGGAGAGACCAAACACAGGAATATAGTAGACACTAAACAGAGGAATACTGTAGAGACTAAACAGGAATACTGTAGAGACTAAACAGAGCAGTACCGTAGAGAATAAACACAGGAATACTGTAGAGACCAAACACACAAATACTGTAGAGACTGGGGAATACTGTAGAGACCAAACACAAGAATACTGTAGAGACCAAACACAGGAATACTGTAGAGACCAAACACAGGAATACCGTAGAGACTAAACACAGGAATATTGTAGAGACTGGGAATACTGTAGAGACTAAACAGAGGAATACTGTAGAGACTAAACACTCGAATATTGTAGAGACTGGGAATACTGGAGAGACCACACACAAGAATACTGTTGAGACCAAACCCAGGAATACTGTACAGATTGGGAATACTGTTGAGACTAAACAGAGAATACAGTAGAGACTAAAAACAGGAATACTGTAGATAATAAACACATGAATACTGTAGAGACTAAACACAGGAATACTGTAGAGACTGGGGAATACTGTAGAGACTAAATACAGGAATACTGTAGAGACTAAACACAGGAATACTGTAGAGACTGGGGAATACTGTAGAGACTAAACACAGGAATACTGTAGAGACCCAACACAGTAATACTGTAGAGACTAAACACAGGAATACTCTAGAGACCAAACACAGGAATACTGCAGAGACCAAACACAGGAATACTGTAGAGACTAAACACAGGAATGCTGTAGAGACCAAACACAGGAATACTGCAGAGACCAAACACAGGAATACTGTAGAGACTAAACACAGGAATGCTGTAGAGACCAAACACAGGAATACTGTAGAGACTAAACACAGGAATATTGTAGAGACTGGGAATACTGTAGAGACTAAACAGAGGAATACTGCAGAGACTAGTTAGCCTACCTATAAGTTACCTAGCCGTCAGATCGGCATGTTGGCAATGTTCCAAAACTCAGAATAAACACAGGAATACTGTAGAGACTAAACACGGGAATACTGTAGAGCTTGGGGGATACTGCAGAGACTAAATACAGTAATACTGTACAGACTAAACACAGGAATACTCTAGAGACCAACCACAGGAATACTGTAGAGACCAAACACACGAATACTGTAGAGACTGGGGAATACTGTAGAGACTAAACACAGGAATAATGTAGAGACCAAACACAGGAATACTGTAGAGACCAAACACAGGAATACCGTAGAGACTAAACACAGGAATATTGTAGAGACTGGGAATACTCTAGAGACTAAACAGAGGAATACTGTAGAGACTAAACACAGGAATACTGTAGAGACTGGGAATACTGGAGAGACTAAACACAGGAATACTGCAGAGACCAAACACAGGAATACTGTCGAGACCAAACACAGGAATACTGTAGAGACTGTGAATACTGTAGAAACTAAACAGAGAATACAGTAGAGACTAAAAACAGGAATACTGTAGAGAATAAACACAGGAATACTGTAGAGACTAAACACAGGAATACTGTAGAGACTGGGGAATACTATAGAGACTAAATACAGGAATACTGTAGAGACCAAACACAGGAGTACCCTACAGAATAAAGACAGGAATACTGTAGAGACCAAACACAGGAATACTGTAGAGACCAAACACAGGAATACCGTAGAGACTAAACACAGGAATATTGTAGAGACTGGGAATACTGGAGAGACCACACACAAGAATACTGTTGAGACCAAACCCAGGAATACTGTACAGATTGGGAATACTGTAGAGACTAAACAGAGAATACAGTAGAGACTAAAAACAGGAATACTGTAGATAATAAACACATGAATACTGTAGAGACTAAACACAGGAATACTATAGAGACTGGGAATACTGGAGAGACTAAACACAGGAATACTGTAGAGACTAAACACAGGAATACTGAAGAGATTGGGAATACTGTAGAGACTAAACAGAGGAATACTGTAGAGACTGGGAATACTGGAGAGTCTAAACACAGGAATATTGTAGAGACTGGGAATACTGGAGAGACCAAACACAGGAATATAGTAGACACTAAACAGAGGAATACTGTAGAGACTAAACAGGAATACTGTAGAGACTAAACAGAGCAGTACCGTAGAGAATAAACACAGGAATACTGTAGAGACCAAACACACAAATACTGTAGAGACTGGGGAATACTGTAGAGACCAAACACAAGAATACTGTAGAGACCAAACACAGGAATACTGTAGAGACCAAACACAGGAATACCGTAGAGACTAAACACAGGAATATTGTAGAGACTGGGAATACTGTAGAGACTAAACAGAGGAATACTGTAGAGACTAAACACTCGAATATTGTAGAGACTGGGAATACTGGAGAGACCACACACAAGAATACTGTTGAGACCAAACCCAGGAATACTGTACAGATTGGGAATACTGTAGAGACTAAACAGAGAATACAGTAGAGACTAAAAACAGGAATACTGTAGATAATAAACACATGAATACTGTAGAGACTAAACACAGGAATACTGTAGAGACTGGGGAATACTGTAGAGACTAAATACAGGAATACTGTAGAGACTAAACACAGGAATACTGTAGAGACTGGGGAATACTGTAGAGACTAAACACAGGAATACTGTAGAGACCCAACACAGTAATACTGTAGAGACTAAACACAGGAATACTCTAGAGACCAAACACAGGAATACTGCAGAGACCAAACACAGGAATACTGTAGAGACTAAACACAGGAATGCTGTAGAGACCAAACACAGGAATACTGCAGAGACCAAACACAGGAATACTGTAGAGACTAAACACAGGAATGCTGTAGAGACCAAACACAGGAATACTGTAGAGACTAAACACAGGAATATTGTAGAGACTGGGAATACTGTAGAGACTAAACAGAGGAATACTGCAGAGACTAGTTAGCCTACCTATAAGTTACCTAGCCGTCAGATCGGCATGTTGGCAATGTTCCAAAACTCAGAATAAACACAGGAATACTGTAGAGACTAAACACGGGAATACTGTAGAGCTTGGGGGATACTGCAGAGACTAAATACAGTAATACTGTACAGACTAAACACAGGAATACTCTAGAGACCAACCACAGGAATACTGTAGAGACCAAACACACGAATACTGTAGAGACTGGGGAATACTGTAGAGACTAAACACAGGAATAATGTAGAGACCAAACACAGGAATACTGTAGAGACCAAACACAGGAATACCGTAGAGACTAAACACAGGAATATTGTAGAGACTGGGAATACTCTAGAGACTAAACAGAGGAATACTGTAGAGACTAAACACAGGAATACTGTAGAGACTGGGAATACTGGAGAGACTAAACACAGGAATACTGCAGAGACCAAACACAGGAATACTGTCGAGACCAAACACAGGAATACTGTAGAGACTGTGAATACTGTAGAAACTAAACAGAGAATACAGTAGAGACTAAAAACAGGAATACTGTAGAGAATAAACACAGGAATACTGTAGAGACTAAACACAGGAATACTGTAGAGACTGGGGAATACTATAGAGACTAAATACAGGAATACTGTAGAGACCAAACACAGGAGTACCCTACAGAATAAAGACAGGAATACTGTAGAGACCAAACACAGGAATACTGTAGAGACCAAACACAGGAATACCGTAGAGACTAAACACAGGAATATTGTAGAGACTGGGAATACTGGAGAGACCACACACAAGAATACTGTTGAGACCAAACCCAGGAATACTGTACAGATTGGGAATACTGTAGAGACTAAACAGAGAATACAGTAGAGACTAAAAACAGGAATACTGTAGATAATAAACACATGAATACTGTAGAGACTAAACACAGGAATACTGTAGAGACTGGGGAATACTGTAGAGACTAAATACAGGAATACTGTAGAGACTAAACACAGGAATACTGTAGAGACTGGGGAATACTGTAGAGACTAAACACAGGAATACTGTAGAGACCCAACACAGTAATACTGTAGAGACTAAACACAGGAATACTCTAGAGACCAAACACAGGAATACTGCAGAGACCAAACACAGGAATACTGTAGAGACTAAACACAGGAATGCTGTAGAGACCAAACACAGGAATACTGTAGAGACTAAACACAGGAATATTGTAGAGACTGGGAATACTGTAGAGACTAAACAGAGGAATACTGCAGAGACTAGTTAGCCTACCTATAAGTTACCTAGCCGTCAGATCGGCATGTTGGCAATGTTCCAAAACTCAGAATAAACACAGGAATACTGTAGAGACTAAACATGGGAATACTGTAGAGACTGGGGGATACTGTAGAGACTAAATACAGTAATACTGTACAGACTAAACACAGGAATACTCTAGAGACCAACCACAGGAATACTGTAGAGACCAAACACACAAATACTGTAGAGACTGGGGAATACTGTAGAGACCAAACACAGGAATACTGTAGAGACCAAACACAGGAATACCGTAGAGACTAAACACAGGAATATTGTAGAGACTGGGAATACTGTAGAGACTAAACAGAGGAATACTGTAGAGACTAAACACTCGAATATTGTAGAGACTGGGAATACTGGAGAGACCACACACAAGAATACTGTTGAGACCAAACCCAGGAATACTGTACAGATTGGGAATACTGTAGAGACTAAACAGAGACTACAGTAGAGACTAAAAACAGGAATACTGTAGATAATAAACACATGAATACTGTAGAGACTAAACACAGGAATACTGTAGAGACTGGGGAATACTGTAGAGACTAAATACAGGAATACTGTAGAGACTAAACACAGGAATACTGTAGAGACTGGGGAATACTGTAGAGACTAAACACAGGAATACTGTAGAGACCCAACACAGTAATACTGTACAGACTAAACACAGGAATACTCTAGAGACCAAACACAGGAATACTGCAGAGACCAAACACAGGAATACTGTAGAGACTAAACACAGGAATGCTGTAGAGACCAAACACAGGAATACTGCAGAGACCAAACACAGGAATACTGTAGAGACTAAACACAGGAATGCTGTAGAGACCAAACACAGGAATACTGTAGAGACTAAACACAGGAATATTGTAGAGACTGGGAATACTGTAGAGACTAAACAGAGGAATACTGCAGAGACTAGTTAGCCTACCTATAAGTTACCTAGCCGTCAGATCGGCATGTTGGCAATGTTCCAAAACTCAGAATAAACACAGAAATACTGTAGAGACTAAACACGGGAATACTGTAGAGACTGGGGGATACTGTAGAGACTAAATACAGTAATACTGTACAGACTAAACACAGGAATACTCTAGAGACCAACCACAGGAATACTGTAGAGACCAAACACACAAATACTGTAGAGACTGGGGAATACTGTAGAGACTAAACACAGGAATAATGTAGAGACCAAACACAGGAATACTGTAGAGACCAAACACAGGAATACCGTAGAGACTAAACACAGGAATATTGTAGAGACTGGGAATACTGCAGAGACTAAACAGAGGAATACTGTAGAGACTAAACACAGGAATACTGTAGAGACTGGGAATACTGGAGAGACTAAACACAGGAATACTGTAGAGACTGCGAATACTGTAGAAACTAAACAGAGAATACAGTAGAGACTGAAAACAGGAATACTGTAGAGAATAAACACAGGAATACTGTAGAGACTAAACACAGGAATACTGTAGAGACTGGGGAATACTGTAGAGACTAAATACAGGAATACTGTAGAGACTAAACACAGGAATACTGTAGAGACTGGGGAATACTGTAGAGACTAAACACAGGAATACTGTAGAGACCCAACACAGTAATACTGTACAGACTAAACACAGGAATACTCTAGAGACCAAACACAGGAATACTGCAGAGACCAAACACAGGAATACTGTAGAGACTAAACACAGGAATGCTGTAGAGACCAAACACAGGAATATTGTAGAGACTGGGAATACTGTAGAGACTAAACAGAGGAATACTACAGAGACTAGTTTGCCTACCTATAAGTTACCTAGCTGTCAGATCGGCATGTTGGCAATCTTCCAAAACTCATCGAGTTGTGTTGACTGCTTTGATGTTGCACATAGGAATTACAAGGTGATCGGTTTTCATCACGCCATGATTGGCCTGAAAAGCCAAAATATTTTTTTTTCAATTCAAGATGAACTTCCAAGCCCTCGTCTTCTGTCGTTTCGTTGCAAGATAATTATTTTTCAGAAATTTAACAGGATAGATGCAAATGTTGTACATAATACACAACACACATGTGGAGAAGTGTGAGAAACGTGTATCTGCTCGAGATCATTGTACGCATGTAAAAATGTTTTATTCTGATTAAATGCCTGTCCTGTAAACACATAGCTTGTTTGGATCAAATGTATTCATTTTGAATGTTAAATCGGAACAATTTATTCGGAATTAAGTAATATTCTGCATGTAAACGTGGCAATTGATTTTCCTTCACGGCTGGCTGAAACAGGACTGGGTCAAGGACCCAGTGTTGTTATTGGCTTGGCTGAGAGAGACAATGTCCCACCTGGATGTACATTTTTGTCACATTTCATGTTTGTCATATCATGTTTTATGTTTAGTTATTGTCTTGGTTATGTTATTGTCATGTCACTTATTATGTTAGTCTAGTCTCACCACGTTTTTATGCTTCATGTCATGTTATGGTTCAGGTTTAGTTGTTACGATTTAATTGTTAGTTTTGCCATGTCATGTTATATAGTTTATTGTCATTGTTTTGCAAACTGGTTATGTCACAATTTATGTTCCATGTTATGTTGTACTGTTCATTGATTTAGCATACACTTTTTTGTGTCTTTCTGCAAACCTTGTGTTGAAGAAATATTTTTGTCTCTTTTCCTCCTCGTCCCTTTTATGTGGGTGAAGTTGTTTTGGCAGCAATGATGTGGAAGAAATATTCAGACTCAGTAGTTGCTCATTACAAATCTTTAGTTTAAAATAAAACAGATTAATCTGGGGAGTCTGTGTGCTCCAGAGAACTTCCAGAGATCAGAGAATTCCAAAGTAACAGTAGGAAGTATCCTAGTCTTTATACATTATAGCTAACCAATCAATTGTCATATAACGTCACATTGTCTCTCTTAACCCGCCTTAATATTTTCTGTCACTCTATGAAAGCTGAGCTGTCTTAACCTTTCGCCTATAGAATGATGCAGGCAAATTTGGCTGGTGATCACTAACTCAAAACATTTCTCTGCAAAGACCTACATTGCTTGAACTGCATCACTCAGTCAAAACAGGCCGTATCCAACGCCATGGTTTTAAACACCTGATTAAGTGTTCTCTGCACTTCCATTAAACAAACTGTACTTTGCAGCTCAATGTTTTTTAACAGACACACAGTTCTAATTGCTCATGATGACTGACTTATTCATTTTAACATAATCAATAATGATTCTTCAAACATTATGGGTTATCATTGTAGTACCAAACAACATTTGAAATATAGTATAGATATATAGTAAGATTTAGGAAAGGGTATTTTTGCACATGATTCTCTATTCTAACCATTTCACAGTTTTAATAAAAGCATTTAAATCAAACTTCATCATTATTCTAAACATTCCTGGTTTTCAATAAGGGCATTTTGATCAAACTTCAACATTCCCCCCTTTGAGAGCAATAGGTATCACATTCTTGAGAGTTAACTTAAACATGATCACTCTTTTATTAATTATTTTAGCATGCCCAAATTCATTAGTTATCAATCACATCAATCATTTTATATATCAATCATAGTTTTTAAATAAGCATCAGTTAAATATGAGAATAACATCAGTTCTTGTCCTGTGATCTTCAAATCCGTTGGCATCAGTTGGATTGTTGGCCTGAGGAGAGGTTACTAGCACATCACTCAGCCGTCGCAATCAGGCCTATTTATTTATTGTTACCTCTATGTGTCAGTGCATCTAATCTATCAAAAGGCCTTCAAATGTCAGGAGGTTGTTTCCCATCCTGTGTTTTAGTCATCATCGTCCGTAAGTCTTCATGTTTGTCTATGTGCTGCATCTTACATGTTTGTGTGGTTTTGTGTTTTATGACAATACTTACTCGTGATAATAATTGAAGCAGTGCCTTTTATCATCGTCACATTCACTTGGATTTTCAGGATCAGGAGTTATCGATAATTATAGCATTATTATATTATTGTTTTATTTGAGGCTACAGATTATTTATCGATATATAAAATTATTAATAATGTCTGTCGTCACAAGAATCGGGATTCATTTTCCTAGGACTGTCCGGGTTTCTTTGAGCCTGGGGCATATGCGTCTGCTGTAACATTATGAGATTGTTTTGAAATATCCTGTGGAACACAAGGCATTATGCAAAATAAAATTGTGAGTATCACTAAGACTGGTCCTATTAAACTCCCTAACCAAGGGCCTACGCTACCAAACCATTTTTTTTAGAAAATCAAAGGGATTCCAGTCTGTATTGATCCCAGATCCCTTTGCTGTCCCATTTCAAATTTCTTTGAGCTTATCTAGAGTCCCATTATCAGCACTATTCTGGGGGATGTTTAATTTTAAATTTTATTTTAGGTGCAACCAGATCTCCTATGATGGCACACACTCCTCCTGTCACTGCGTTATGCATATTTAATACTGTAAATCCCCACGGTAACCCAGCGCAGGCGAAGGTATCTGCATGCTTGTCCTTCTGGTGTTGCTGAAAGAATGTTAGGTTACATATTAGTGACTGCTATGCAGAGAGACTAGATCAGCCAATAAATAAACTATGTTTAGACAGTAGTAAGACAGTAGTACCACTCCGCCTTCCGCTCTCTACTGGTCCGGGCTGACCAAGAATCTCCACAATAGGGCCAATAAATTTACTTTCGTTATCTGACTCCATTTTAAACGGGAATTTAGAATTTGGTTTTAATCATGTGTGACGCTCGGAGTGCTTCCACTTGACTCTCCCTTATATGCCACCATTACTCAATATATGCTGAGCACTTTTGCTGAAAAAAGTATAAAATTAATTAGAGCCATAGAGATCACGCAAGTTAAAAGCAAGAATTTCTTAACAGGCAGGTAGGTCATTATCTTAGAATTCAACAGTTAATTAATACAGAAATTAAGAAGAGAAATATAAAGTCAATAATCTTACCCAGCCTACTCAAATACACACAAACACAGAAAATGCACATGTGTGGGAAGTCGGATGTGATCTTCCCTGATTGGTTTGTCTTCCTTCCTTTTTTGTGTTATTTTATGTCCCTAGATCCTCTGGCTTTTGCTTGAACTATGAAAACTAGTGTTACAGGGGCACATATTCCCCCCAGTGAACTGGCAGGCGGTTCCAAGCATTTTCCCCACACTGCCATTACATGTCTAGTGTGATAGCAGTCCCTTTAGTTAAATTAGTGTTGGTCATTTCCTGCATTTGGGTGGCATTTAAGGCTAAATTACAATGGGTAGTTGTTCCCATATCTAAATTACCGCTGCCTTTGAAGCAGACCCAGGGTTCTGGGGTGTATTTTGGCAATAGTTTTTACAGGGGATTGGTGGCTTGGTAGGACAGAGTGGCCATTCCAAAAGGCATTGTAAGGGACAACCCAATTTTTTTTTTTTCAAATACCCCCCAAGTTCTGATTCTAACACCTCCAAACTTACTTCTCCAATCCTGGGCCTGGTTACTGGAACATTCATTACCCTCCCTGTAATCATTTCATGGAGTGTCAAGTGTGTTAAAAAGACTGGCCGTGATAATGACATGGCCATGAGAGCTAGGGGCAGGCACTTGATCCATGACATTCCTCTCTTTGCATGCTTTGATTATTATTATATATATATATTTATTTTTGAGAATGCCGTTTGCATCTCTCGACTATGGCGGCAGACTATGGATGGTATCAATGTAATCCATCACTAGATGGGTGAATGGGCCTTGGGCAGGGGGCAAGCTTCCCGGTAGGGTGGATATCCCTTTGTGCACATTGTTTTCTTGGCAAATTTAACAGTGTGAAATCCAATTGGTAACTGTTTCGGTTAAATTTGGAGAAAAACAAAAATGTTTTAATGTTCCGGATAATCTCCCCCCTTGCAGAGTGGCACACACCGTGAGCCAATCTGCACAGGAGTTGCAACAGGGAGTTTGGGGCAACAACTTTGCCCGTGTAGTTGTGGCGCCATATGTAAGTGACAGGATCCTTAGAGCAACCTCTGAATTTCCAGAGTTCTTGCTCAGTTGTGGAGGCAGACGACTGTACCTCCAGAGGTTCTGGCAAAGTAAATTCCTGTATTTCCATTACAGGGGCCTGATTAGCAGGCCAAGATGGTAGGTCAGCAGCTCTTTTAGCTGCAGCATCCGCGTTGCCCTGGGAAACAGGGTCTTATATTTTATTATATCACAGCTAGCTTTGATGGTTTTATTGCCTTGAGTAAGGCAGAGATCTTTTTTTTTTTTTTTTTTTTTTTTCACCGGTGTACCAGTTGCTGTTAAAAACCCACACGCCCAAGTGGCTCCCCAAGAATGTACCACCCCACAAGCATAGGCAGAGTCACTATAGATGTTGACAGACTTCCCTTCTGCCAACTGGCAGGCTCTAGCCAGTGCTACTATCTCTGCCTGCTGGGCAGTTTCTGGAGCTAGAGCTGTTTCCATTAGTGTGGGAAGTGAAAGGGGAGTGTTGAGTGACAATGGCAAATCCTGATTTCCTATTTTGATGTTGGGGTCAATAAATGATGAGCCATCTACAAACAAAGTCATGTCTGGGGTACTGAGGGGGTTTGTAAGCAGATCAGGTCTTGGGCTTGAGTCCTCTTCAACTGTGGCTTTGCAGTTGTGTGGTTCTCCATCGAGGGGAGTGGTCATGAGAGTGGCTGGGTTGACAACCAGCGAGTGATCGTGATGTATGGTTGGGTCAACAAAACTTTGTAGCCAGAAACTCTTTGGTGGGTTAGGGCAAATTTTTCTCTGGACAGCATGGAGTCCACAGCATGTGACACATGTAAGGAGTGCTCTGCTGTCTTCCTCACATGCTTCTTTGGATGGGCTGCAGAGTAGGAGATCATCTACATACTTAATGAGTGTGCACCCATTGGACGGAGCGAAATCGGAGAGATCTTGTTAGACAATTTGGTTGAACACACTTGGTGATTCCACGTATCCTTGTGGCAGCCTGGAACACGTTTATTGCTGCCTTCTGTAGGTGAAGGCAAAAAGGGCTTGGCATTGTTCATGTAAGGGGATGAAGAAAAATGATGAGCACAAGTCTATGACAGTGTAATGGGTTGTTGAAGGTTGGATTTTGGTGAATATGATGGGTCTGGTACTATAGGATAAAAGTCTATTTTCCGGTTCCGACCTTTAGGGGGTGCTCTTGCTTCTGGCAAGGTTCCTGATGGGCCATGGATCCTCCACCAAACAGCTGGCTGTCGCGTAGGTCATCACTCTGTAATGAACAGGCACTTTGCATGGAGGGGTGTTGAATTCTGGAAGGGCTGCTGGTGTCCCTCTGGTGGGGAGGACAGGAGGTGCTCAGCTGGCCTGATAAGTCCCTTCACGCTGAGTCATCCTTCCACCTGCAGGTCTCCTTCCATCTGTAATGGAAGTGTCAGATTGATTTACTTGACTTACCATCATTTGGACCTCCTCAATGTCAGGGTACATTCCTCCAGCAGGGGAAGCTCCAGAATAAGCTGGTGGTTTCTCAATGAGGGCAGGGCAGCTTGGTTCTGCGTCACTGGGAAGCTCCTCCTTCCCGGGCACCCGTCTCTGCTTCTTCCTGGTAGCTTCAGTCCCTCTGCCAAGCCTGTCCTGATGCCTCAATTCTCCATTGATTAAAATGTTGTTGGTACATATTTTTATCAAATATTTATTCCCCCAGCCTGGGCTCTTTTCTTTCTCAATCAACACAGCCTCAACACTCTCCAAGCAATCAGGTTTAAATGTTCCAGTCTTATCTGGCCACACATTTATTTAATTTATTTTTTATTAATTAATATTATTCTTTTTCTATTTTTATGTTTGAACATAAGGTCCAGGGGAGTCACAATCTTATCTAATGTTTCTGAGCAGTCCGTCAACATCACAAGATCTTTCTTCGTTGCATTTGCTTTTCCCCAATACTGAATAAAAACAACCGGAAAGAGGAAAAAAAGAAAAATAACCTTTTTTTTCCTTAAAAAAAAAAATAAAAATAAAAATAAATAAAGATAAGAAATGAAAATGAAAATAAACCTTTGGCAATGGAACTATGGAACTGTATGTGTTTCTCTTGCACCAATTTTTTTTATTATATATTTTTATTATATTTGAGAACAACCACTTAGTGCTAGCTCTTGGAAAATTCACAATATTCTTTCATATTTTTATTATATATATATATATATATATTGTAATTATGTATGAGAACAACCAATTTGTTCTCCCCCCTTGGAAATCCACAATATTTATTATTATTATTTATTATATATATATATATATATATATATATATATATATATATATATATATATACACATACAGTACACACACATATATATATATATATATATATATATATATATATGACCATTATTATATATGAGAACAACCAATCAATTTGTTCTCTTCCTTGGGAAATTCACAATATTAAAAACACCCTGCAGTAATCACGCATATATTTACACAAGATTCTCAAACCTTAAAATAATGTTTAAAAAAAAGTAAATATGACACACACAAGACATAGAGTTATAGTAGCTTGTCAAAGCAAGTGTTCTAAGGTCTTTCCAGGGATAGGAAGCGATATGTACGATCCTCTGCACGGTGATTTACAGGTCCTCTAAAAGGAGGCTTTTGCCTTTAAATTATTAAGTCCCTGTTCCACATAAAATTCCACGTATCTCGTGTCAGTATGGACAAGACTGCCCGCCCGCATGCGTGCACTGCACAAACCGTCAGTATGCCCAATACAACTTCTCACTGGTTTTGGTTAGCTATAAGACTCATTTCTTATCATTCATGCTTTTCAACATCACACTTTTAAAAAGGCCACAACTCATCCACAGGTATCCGTCACTCCTTTACAGGCACTGCCAAAAGCCAAACTTCAACACTTGCATTCCTGCTTTTTCTCTCTCCCTTTCTGTCACTCACACCCTAATTGTTTCAATTTCCTTTGTCTATTTACTAACCTACTCATGCTAGATCAGCATCAGATTACTTTTAGTAAACAATATGGAGGAAAATAACCTCACATTAAAGCTGACCGCCTGCAGATTAACCACAGTCGTTGTGTCACTTCAAAAGAGTACACAGCAAGAACAACGAAAACGTTTTCACTATCAAAATACTTTTTGACCATATTGTGTATGTGTGTGTGTGTATATATATACCGTACATGCATGCATACATACATACATACATACATACATACATACAGTATATATAAAAATAGAGTCTTGCTTAACATAGTATAACAAATGTCCACAACATTTGAGTATTTGGTTTATGAGTATTTATTCAAAATAATTGACAGAACCATTTGGTAACAGTGTATTCTGGGCTGAATTCTGACTTAAGTCTATGTTTTCTGAAAGTGTTAAAAAAACAAGGATAAAAACAAGAAATCAGACTTCTTTTCATTCTGATTGAGGGTCAGTTGTTTTTTTTAATCTATTAATGGTTAAAGTTAGCATTTGGGGAGGGAAATCTGATCCTAGATCCTATGGGGACCCTTCACCCCGGTGCACAACAACAGAAAAATAACATAACGGCTCCATCCAAGATCATTTCAATAGTCGCTGACTACACATGTTAGCTAAATATATGTTTGCTAGCTAGCTATGTGACCAACCAACCATAGGAGATGAAGTTTGGCTAACTCTACTGTTCAAAATAGGAAATGTTACCGCATGTTCAGAGCCAGTTATTAGTTAGCTCTGCCTATCTTGCTACATTACATTACATTACATTAGTGGCATTTGGCAGACGCTCTTATCCAGAGCGACATACAGTTGATTAGACTAAGCAGGAGACAATCCTCCCCTGGAGCAATGCAGGGTTAAGGGCCATGCTCAAGGGCCCAACGGCTGTGTGGATTTTATTGTGGCTACACCGGGATTAGAACCACCGATCTTGCGTATCCCAGTCATTCACCTTAACCACTACGCTACAGGCTGCCCCTTGTTTGTTAGTTATGATAGCTATCCATGTAATTAATGCAGTGGCAGGCAGTGAAAGAGAATGAACAGAGGAGATGTCATGCCTCATGCCAGGATGTACTAGCTGTTGATCTGTAGGTGACGTTACATTAAGGCAATGGTGTATTGCAAGCTTTTCACTTACAACTAGTCCACTGCTGTTGTTGGTTTAATCATCATCATCCTGGTCCCCCCTCCCCAGGATAAAAGCTGTGTGTTTGCCACTGATCTCTCTCATATCTCTCTCTCTCTGGGCTCTCATCTCATCTCATCTCCCTCTCCCTACCATTTGTGTATGTGTGTGTTACAGCTCCAAACTAGTTATTCCCCTACTTGTGTGTATGTGTGCTTGTCTGTGTATAGTCCAGGCCCTGGGGCAGGTAAAACTGAGGCCTCTATACATGATTGCTGCATATAGGTGGAATTTGTGTGTTAGACATATTAGGAAAGGGGTTGTTGCCAACTGTGTAATTTGTTATGTTACAGTAGTCAGATAGGCTTTTGTTTGTTGCTGGATAAGTCAGTCAGCCTATCTTTGTTTCTAGCTTGATTTCGTTTTGTTTATTTCATTTATTTGGCAACATCCGTGTCCCTTGGCCTTGTGACCTTAATGTGTTTTTTGTTCTTTAAATATTCTTGTAAATAGCACTTGCACTTTGTATAATACACCGTTTTGCGCTTTAATTCTTGTGTGGTCTTCATTATTTTCACTGAACACACTCAACACCCATCAAAATATGTTACACAGTCCCTCCTACCCCTAACACCTAACCCAACGACGGAATTTAGCGCGGGCTGAAGGTGTCTGCATGCTTGTCCTTCTCGTGTTGCTGAAAGAATATTAGTAGGGTTAAATAAACATCAAAATTTGTGTTTGGTAGATTATTTCTCTGTTGTAACAGTGCTTCTTGGCAATGCATTTTATAGTGTTGGAAAATAAATGGTGCCCCATTTGTAAGGAACATGCATTTGTGGGATGAGCAGCACAGCTGAGTATGTGGGTAGCGCTCATGTAAAATTTGCCAAATCTTCTATGCCAATGCCAAACAGCTTATTCTGCTGTTGCTATTGACTCTTGTTTGGTGTTGTTTGGTGGATTGGATGATTGAAGTCTATCAGTAACAAGGAAGAATTTAAATCTATTCATTTAACAAACAGTCAGGAGCCTCAGTAGCGTGTGGAAGAACCATACACAGCCACAACGGCCTGGCACCTCCTCCTCATGCTGGTCACCAGCCTTGTCACACACTGCTGTGGGATGGCATTCCACTCATCCAGGATTTGTCACAAGTCAGTCAACGTGGTTGTGTTGGTCACTCTAGCACGAACAGCACGCCCCAGCTGATCCCACAAGTGTTCAATTGAGTTGAGGTCAGGACTGTTGGCAGCCCATTCCATTCTCTCATCACACAAATTCTGGAGGTAGTCTCTGATAAACCCCGCTCTGTGGTGGCGAGCATTGTCATCTTGGAGGATGGAGTTCAGTCCCAGACTGTGGAGATATGGGATTGCCACTGGTTGCAGAAACTCATCTTGATATCTCTCTGCATTGAGATTGCCTCCAATGATGACAAGCCTCGTTTTTCCAGTGATGGAGATGCTGCCCCACACCATCACACTGCCTCGTGGCAGGCCTATGAGCCCGGAGATTGGCTGCGTGCAGTCTGTTCCGGATTGTCTGGGCCGAAAGCCGTTTGCCATATCGTCCTGCAAACCTTGGAGTGTCGTCATCTTGGGACGTCTTTCTCTAACATCCGCGTTTCATGGAACTTGGCCTTCAGTTTGGAGATGGTACTAGGGCTCACTCCAAATGATGCCGCAACTTGCTTTTGTGGAACACCAGCTTGAAGTTGCACTATTGCACGAGCCTTATCGAGATCAGACGAATGTGACTTGCCGATTCTTGGAGCAGACACCAATTGACCACTGCAGCAGGGCTCATGCTCACAGGTGCTGCCAGGTGCTGATTGGCACCTGATTGTCAGCACCTGGAGTTACCGGAAGCTCAAAACAAGAGTCAATATCAACAGCAGAATAAGCTGTTTGGCATTGGCAGAGAAGATTTGGCAAATCTTTCATGAGCGCAACCCACATACTCAGCTGTGCTGCTCATCCCACAAATGCATGTTCCTTACAAATGGGGCACCATTTAAAAGGGAAATAAACAGGCTTTCCAAGGGTATAAAATGTATTGCCAAGAAGCATTGTCACAACAGAGAAATAATCTACCAAACACAAATTTATGAACTTTTTGTTCAATGTTTATTCGTGGCCGCTATGCGGAGAGTCTAGATCAGCCAATAAATAACCATGATACAAAGACAGTAGTACCACTCTGCCTTCCGTTCTCTCCTGGTCCGGGCTGACCAAGAATCTCCACAATAGGGCCAATACATTCACCTTCGTTATCTGACTCCCTTTAGAATAATAATTTTGATTAGTTATCTACCTTTGGTAGATGTCTTATTTATAATTTTGACTTGATCGCTATAGGAATCCTGTACTCTTCTGAACAGTCCTGAACATGTCACATCGGCCGTTATGCGAATGTCTCAAGAGCTGGCTAGATATTTGCAGTCATTTCAGAGTACTGTACTAATGTACAACTTCTATGTCAGTTGGGATTAGTATATTAGTGCTATTTAAGAAAAAAAGATAAAGAAAAAAATGAGAGAAAGCAGGAAGTAAGGAATGCTAGATTGGAAGGAAGGTTGAACCCCGGAACTACCGTAAACACCCGAATAGTGGGGCAAGCAGACAGGTTAGTGACTGGGCTAGTAAACATTCAGACTCAGATGTCACAGGGGAAGACGAGTGCAAAGACTAATGAACATAAACAGAACCAAACATAAATATGAAAAATAATAAATTACAAGAATAATGATAATATGATGATGAACTAACACAGGACAGAACACAGGAACATAACAATCCCATCGTATTCAGCATATAGCAATATATTTAAATAAAGAAACACATACTTTGAAACTTGAATGCAACATTATTTGCTTATATTTAGCTTTCGGCACTCTATTCAATAGGGAGGAGTATACCAGAAGTATCGTTCCCGAGACATCCACTTTACAAGTGCACACTCATCCACTCCACTACCACCCTCCTCCACTCCGTGCCCCCGGATCCGATCTTTGTGGACTCCCTCCCTCCACTGTCCCATTTCCGAAGTAGACAAACAAAACAGGTTCAACTCCACCCTTCTCCACTCCTCCGTCATAGTGTACAACAATTTATGCAACAGCGGAATTCCTTTCACATTCCTGGGTGGATTCATCATGCCCACACCCACACACTATGAAAACAACAAAAAAAAAAAATCAAAAAAATATTTTGCCAAATGTGTGCGTCGTTATTATTGCACAGATCACATTATATTCAAGAATCTAGTGTAGTTAGTGTGCTATTAAGCCCAAATAATTAATTTCAGTCCAATTAATCTTGTATTGCAAACCATTTTATTGGTTGCACAATATTTCAATGTTTATGCACATTTAATTTTCATGGATTTCGAACCTATAGCATGTATTGAATCGATACAAACATGAAATTATGTCAAATAGTACATGTGTTGGAAGTAAAGAGAATTACAAACCCGAAAAACAGAGATACGACACACATTGCACACCCCTAGTTTACAGTTACTTTCCATCCCCTGCTGTGTTACTTTTGTCCTGCTCGGATGAAAGTAACATTGCACTCGGCCCATTCTCAGCCTGTTTATGTTAAACCCATATATCCTAGAATTAAAATTACAGTTGATAATAGTGAAGAACGTGTACAAGTTGTTTGTCATACAATATGGGATCTCTATCTCTATAAATTTTGCAGTAAATGGGATCAAGCAACATTGTGGAGAATAGGCTAAATCTGCACTAAAGAGAATCCAGCACAGATGCTTAAAAATATGTGGACTAGGTCACAGTAACATCGTGAGATTAGGCTAAATGTTGCGATCAGGGTCAAATGTAAACCACTAATTCACTTCACAGATGACACCTATAGGGTGGGCAGTTGTACCTTGCAAATTGTTACACTTGACTGATTAGGTTTTCTTTGGTTGCGAAATCAGCTTGGACTTTTAGATTGAAATCAATGGGCAGACAGGTTTTGCACTCAGCAGACATTGTTCTGGGTGTTTCACTGCCTGGACCCACCCTCTCCAGTTTCTATGTAAGCTCTTTGTTGTCAGGCAGCTGCTCTTCTTCTTCAGTGCTGTTTGTGGAGGTTGGGAAACCAACGTTGGTTCGTTTAGCGCTAAAGGCCACAAGACACTTGGTGTTTGTTTTCTTTGTCATAGGGGCATGTGCTACTAGGGTGCCCCTATGGTGGAAAGCACACATTTAGTTTTTGCCCCAAGTACCTTATAAATCTTATACCTTATACCTCTACCAGAGGGGCACTCTAGTCGCACGGAAGACCATAACTATTCTTCATCTAAGGTTCATTAAAATGGGAGCCATACATACTCTGGTGCCCCTATGACAAAGAAAAAGTTTATCTCCTTCATTTAACCAGAGTAGGACTGTGCCAAAAAGGGACTCGGGTAAAATGAAAGATAGAACTGTCCCGCTTTGGTACGGACCTATCCGGGTTTAATAAAGGCTTTGAAAAGCACTGAAAATGCACTGATGGCAGGGGCAGTCGTAAAGATGTAAAGAGAGAACGTCCGTTGCTGAGGAACCTCATGGACGCACTCGTTCATTTTAAAATCCAACGCTGTCAGGAAACCCACCCCTGTACTTTATCTTTATTATTGTACTAAATTAGACAAAAACAATATATAAAAAAAAATAGTGAAAGTGGATTTATTTTACTTTCGGGATGTTTAATGTTGTATGATTAGTTGCAGTGTTTCCAGTTTCATCCTTTTATACAGTGCAGCATTTGTAAATTGCAATGTATAAATGGCCTGGCATTTTTTTATTTTCTATTAAAATATATAATCGTTTTAATCACTTAAGTCATTCAAACGACACAGTGCGTTGTTAAAACCAGCGAATATGTTGTTAAACAACTTAATAAATGGACTTAAGTCAGTAAGTCATTGATAGGGTTTGGTGGTCAGACACTTTATAGTCTTTTTGTCTTTTTGTCAAACCTCAGTAAAGTCATTTTGAGTGAGTCAGATTTTTTCAGGATTCTTTTCATTTACAATGTCTTGTCTTTATAATGATTTGTAATTGTTTTGATTAATGCTACATTTTATGTATGAAACCAAATAAACAGAACAAATAAAGAGAGAAGTGGTAGTCTACGCCTACAATTATTTTGTCTGACAACTTCTTGCTAAAAATATCTCCAGTGCAAGGATTCTTTTTTTTCTTTCTGCCTCAAGGCAAATTGCAATCAGGCCAATGCTGTGACAGACTTAATGATGCATTTGTGTGTGTTTGTGAACTGTGGAATGGGTTGCATATTAAAATAGCCAACAACAGCAATACTTTTATTTTTGTACAGAACTGTGTTGTATTAAATGTGATATTAATCATACTTACACCCCCAAAGCACCCTTCTATGAGGGCAGGCATGGACATCAATACTCTTTGTGGTCTTTTGTAAAGTTTTGAAATAAACCTTTCAACAATATTGCTAATAAAAGTCTACCGATGTTATTTAAATCTTCATGTTATCCAAGGGAAGATATCATGGCAAGGGTATCTTTCAGCATTGTTGTTTAAGAATAAAATGTGGGGAAAGTCAACAGTCAACAGTGTCTGTGTGGCAATGTAATGCAATGTGTAAGGAAGATGGATTTGTAACAAAGAATGCAGATTTTATATTTAGGATCGGCTGTATTAATGTGCCGGTTAAGAAGTTGCTAAAATTGATTCAGTAAATAAGACAAAATACTTTACCTGCATATATTTCTCTAGATAGGAGCAAGTCCTAAATACCTAAATGTAAATGCAAATATTCCTTCCTCCATAAGTAGAGGGTATAAGCGACTCATACATGAGCTAAGATAGATGCAATGGTAACTATCTATCTCCGTAAACTCATGCATTTGGCATTTTTAATGTTCTAAAATGTTGTGTGATTATCCTCCATAAAGGTCACAGGGTGTGGCAACCAAATTCAGGAAGACCGATTATTAATTAGAGCCAGTTCTGGTAGTCTGACGTCTTCTGTCATGTTATAAATTCGGCAGGACTAAGGCAGGTATTGCATAAGCATAGCAGAAGGTGTAGAGGAACAAAGTATATACTTCAGCTTTACAATAATTTCAGCTGAAAAACCACATAGACCCCAAGCTGCCACTGAATAATATTTGTGGGCCTGAAAAGCATCCCATGACAAAGTAAGTGTAAATATATTTTAATATTTGTTTGTTGTTATAATGCAAGCCTTTTATTGAGCAGAAAATATGCGCTTTCTGTTCTGTTGGAAATTTGAGTATTTTTCTTTGGATGTACTGAGTGACTCCTGAATGTACAGATTTGGTAAATGGTTATTCTTCATCGAAATGAGGTCATATTGCGCTAAGCTGTTTCTTGAGCATTTTTTTTGCTACATATGATTCTGTAAAAATGTAGGAAGAGACAGACCACCATTCCAGAGAGAACAGCTTCTCCAGATGTTTATATCATTTTCCCAGTTTGTCTTTCATGAATATCTTATTCTGTGCAATTTGGGTTGCTAATATATCTCAGAAAAACTAGTCCTATAACATTTATTTTATGTGTAGGGGAGACCAGGGATGGTTGAAACATTGGGTTAGTTGTAACAGCATCAGTTTGACCAAAAAGGGATGAATTGTGGTAATTTGATCATTGGACTTTATTACACTCCAATAATAAACATATTTCTAAATTTTCAGCCACACATTGAGCCGTTTTTGGTATATGGATGTGATTACAGTCCAACAACGAACATAGGTGTAAAATATCAGCCAGGTCAGATGATCTAGAATGAAATTACAGCCACATCCTGTCCGCCAGTTCTGATGTGTGTTCAAAATTTTGTGAGTTTTCACGCATAGGAAGCCCCTCAAAAATGCACATTTTCCTGAAGAAAAAAAAAAAACATCCTTCCAATAACAATTGGGTCCTTCACACCCTACAGTGCTTGGGCCCTAATAATCCATCTCATCTATTTTTTGTTTAGCCATCACAATAGTGTTGGTAAAATGGTTTAACTTCCATTGCTGTAATAAGCAGGTTCTCTTGTCAAATGTGATATTTCAAATTCATGCTAGCTTCAAACCCATGTGCCGAAATAGCTGGTTATGTAATGGCTGGCCAGGTTGGCAATGGTTGTAAAACTTAACTCTGAATGAAACTCATTGTTTTTGGAATTGTTTTATTTCTCATCATGCCGAGGCAATGGAAGACAAAAACAGACCAAGATGTCTCTGGAGACACTAAATCACTCTTGTATGTACATGGGTAGTCAGCTACACACACATACACACACACACACAAACAATGCACGTTGGTTTGGAAAGAGATTTTTAGAAATAAAGCTGCTTTTCATTTAAATACTAGAAAGTTTTATTTTTATTTTTATTGAAAAATATCGCTTTGAAAAGGGTGACATTATAAAAGAAGACATTTACTTTTGCAAAACGGATTTAGTTTTCAAATGTTAATATAAAATATTTCATGTTTATGAATAAAAGTCTTTATTTTTCATTTGCAAAGGATGCACTGTACCTTGGACCTGTTCAGACATAATTATCGTTAAAGTTCTCATCGTGTGGGTCTGATTTAAGCACATTTTCTGTTCCTGTTACAGTGGAACTCTAGTATTTGACATTAAGTCACTCAATCTGTGATATTGTAGTGTCTAAATGACTGGTGTTTATAGCAGACAGTTATAGGGTAGCGCATATTGGTGGGGTGGCACAGTGGCACAGTGGGAAGCACCATCATCTCACTGCAAGAAGAGGGATTGAGCTCTCTATGTGGAGCCTGTATGTTCTCCCTTTGCCAGGTCCTCTGGTTTCCTCCGCAGTCCAAAGACATGCAGGTTAGATCAGTTGGAGAGTCTAAACTGCCCCTTGGTGTACTTCTGCCGTTGCGCTTGACCAAGGCTCTGGCCTCAGAACTGGAGTTGGTCCCCGGGGGGCTAAATCCTTGGTAATTATGTTGTTGCCTTAGAAGGCAATGACAACCACGTGTTAATAAATAAATATCAAAGTTTGAGAGCTCTAGTATAAACACTCATCTGCATGAACGAACTTGTACATGTTACAGTAAAAAGTGTTACAATCATCCCCGGTCACCCCTACACATACAAGAGGTGAATTCTGCAAGGAAAAGTATTTTCTCACACATGCCCAAATCTTATAATAAAGCAATAAATCTGCATGTAACATATATACAGAGGCCAGCCGTATAAATGATGGTCTAAGCAATGACTTGTAGGCTACACGTACGGTGCTTGGAGTTCGCCCCACTTGGTTGAAGAGCCCTGCGACTCTTGATGGCAAGGGTTTTCTGTGTTTGATACCCATGTGGCTGTATGTGTGCACTTTTTTGCCAGTGTATAAATAATCCTGTTTTGTGGAGTTAGGGGCGTAATGTTGTTTCAGGTATTCTGGCCTCGGTATTAGCGTCCTGAAATTAAGATTAAGCCTGTTTTGTGTGTTCTCGTGTTAGGGCCAGTACTCCTAAAGTCACCAAACTTAACTATCCAAACACTGCTTACCTAGCCAACTAAAATACTGATACACAAGTCACAGAGACAACAATTAAGGTTCACAGGGAGGTAGGGAGGGATGGGGAGAGGTGCTGTTTGAAGAGGTGTGTCTTCAGCTTGCGCTTGAAGGTGGGGAGGGATTCTATAGTTCTGACCTCAACGGGGAGTTCGTTCCACCACCGTGGAGCCAGAACAGACAGTAGTCGTGAGCGTGAGGTGGAGGTTCTGAGAGGGGGAGGTGCCAAGCGGCCTGTGGAGGCTGAACGAAGAGGTCTGGCAGGGGTGTAGGGTCTGATGATTTTTTGCAGATAAGCTGGGGAAGACCCTTTAACTGCTTGGAAGGCTAGCACCAATGTTTTGAATTTGATGCGAGCCATGACAGGCAGCCAGTGGAGGGAAGTAAGCAGGGGGGTGACGTGTGAGTAGCCATTGCATCTAGAAGTGACATCTGTTCCTGTGGGTGGTGGTCATAAACCTTCATATATAGCTTCATAAACTTCATATTGGTACCTGAGTTCCTTGACACGCTCAGAGTTCCAGTCAAAGGGGACAGGGTACAACTGTTTCATCCTGATCTGATGTTTCTGTAGCACTCTTGAAATGGTTGTAGTGCTTACACTGTCAATGTTTGGAAATATGTCCTTGTCTGCAATTATGTTGTTGCATATTTATCTTAGCCTGATGCTGCTGTTGGCAATGACCATCCCAACCATTGCATCCTCCTGTTGAGGCGTGAACATTCTTCCCCTTCCCCCTGTGTGACTGTGTGAGGTAACCGCTGGGTCCTGTAGTGAGTTAAAGACAAATGCGCACTGATACATCTGCTTTTTCTGGAGACTCCTCAAATCACAGTACTGCTGCAATATACACATCAATTTAACTCCTTCAGTCAGAATGCTGTAAATACTGTATAGTACCTGCTGGTTTGCCTGAAAATCCTCACTATTGAAGCCACAGTGGATCTAGGCAAGTTTGGTTGAACCCTCGAACCTGCTTCCCTCAGGGACAGACCATGATTTACCACATGATCAATGACTGTGGCTCTGATTTCATCAGACACAACTGTTCTTGCTCTTCCACGACATCTTCTTCCTCTACCTCTGGCTGCATCCATTTTCTCCACCAAGGCTAAAGAATGCAAATGCCAATCCAAAGGTGACCCCTTTTGTATATGTGGTAAAGGGGCACAAACAAAAAAGACCTAGGTAGGTTGTTCACTGAAATGACAGCCAGATGTTTCAGCAGTACATGTACAGCAGTAAAAAATCTCTTCAGTGACAACTACATCTATATTTTCCCTATATACATGCACATTTCAAAGCAAGTATGACCACATTTTTGTATAGACCTGTCTTACATATTTCAAGCATATAGTTTTATTTTTCTGTCAAAATGCGTATTTCCATCCACAGTGATGTGAATTTTATTGGGTTTTGAACTGAACTGATCTAAATGTCTGCAAAATTTGCTGTAGACTCTTGCTGGTAGTGCACACTGACTGAGAGAGGTATTCATGAATTTTGGAAGAAGTGGTGATTGAATGCCTTTAGTATGAAAGCAAATATCCACAGCTTAGTTCATATAGTCTATTGATATGGTGAACGTGTTAAGTGTTAGTTTGCACGGAGGAAATGAGTTGTTTCCAGACACTCATTCATGGACTGACTCATTTGCTCTAATTCATAGTGACAAAAGGATCCATAACTGAATGACAAAGTGCTGTAATGTTGAAGGTAACAGGTAAAAAGACATCTAATCTTTGAGATGATGCTAAACTGATGACAACATTGATTGTTTTCTAGATAAAAAAGATATATTAAAGATGAAAGGAAAAAACCTGGTCGCATTGTGGCTGTTTATTGGTAAGTGAATCCATATATCACGAATGAATGATGAATGATGAAAATAACATTTGCATTACAACAACAAAAAGGAAATGATTTATCACCCAGCCATTACAGGAGCTGCAGCCACAACAACAACTGAAGCCCCGACTACAACTGCAGCCCCCACTACAACGACAGACCCCACAACAACTTCAACCCCCAGTACAACTGCAGATCCAACTACAACTGCAGCTCAAACGACAACTGCAGCCCCCACAACAACTGAAGTCCTGACTACAACTGCAGCCCCCACAACAACTGAAGCCCTGACTACAGCTGCAGCCCCCACAACAACTGAAGCCCTGACTACAACTGCAGCCCCCACAACAACTGAAGCCCTGACTACAACTGCAGTACCCACAACAACTGAAGCCCTGACTACAACTGCAGTACCCACAACAACTGCAGCCCCCACAACAACTGCAGCCCTGACTACAACTGAAGCCCTGACTACAACTGCAGCTCAAACAACAACTGAAGCCCTGACTACAACTGCAGTACCCACAACAACTGCAGCCCCCACAACAACTGATGCCCCCATTACAACTGCAGCCCCCACAACAACTGAAGCCCTGACTACAACTGCAGCCCCCACAACAACTGAAGCCCGGACTACAACTGCAGCCCCGACTACAACTGAAGCGCTGACTACAACTGCAGTACCCACAACAACTGCAGTACCCACAACAACTGATGCCCCCACTACAACTGAAGCCCTGATTACAACTGCAGCCCCCACAACAACTGAAGCCTTGACTACAACTGCATTACCCACAACAACTGCAGCCCCCACAACAACAGAAGCCCCCACTACAACTGCAGCCCCCACAACAACAGAAGCCCCCACTACAACTGAAGCCCTGACTACAACTGCAGCCCCCACAACAACTGAAGCCCTGACTACAACTGCAGTACCCACAACAACTGATGCCCCCACTACAACTGAAGCCCTGACTACAACTGCAGCCCCCACAACAACTGAAGCCCTGACTACAACTGCAGTACCCACAACAACTGAAGCCCCCACTACAACTGCAGTACCCACAACAACTGCAGCCCCCACAACAACTGAAGACCCCACTACAACTGCAGCCCTGACTACAACTGAAGCCCTGACTACAACTGCAGCTCAAACAACAACTACAGCCCCCACAACAACTGAAGCCCTGACTACAACTGCAGCCCCCACAACAACTGAAGTCCTGTCTACAACTGCAGCCCCCACAACAACTGAAGCCCTGACTACAACTGCAGCCCCCACAACAACTGAAGCCTTGACTACAACTGCATTACCCACAACAACTGCAGCCCCCACAACAACAGAAGCCCCCACTACAACTGCAGCCCCCACAACAACAGAAGCCCCCACTACAACTGAAGCCCTGACTACAAATGCAGCCCCCACAACAACTGAAGCCCTGACTACAACTGCAGTACCCACAACAACTGATGCCCCCACTACAACTGAAGCCCTGACTACAACTGCAGCCCCCACAACAACTGAAGCCCTGACTACAACTGAAGCCCTGACTACAACTGCAGTACCAACAACAACTGCAGCCCCCACAACAACTGAAGCCCTGACTACAACTGCAGTACCCACAACAACAGAAGCCCCCACTACAACTGCAGCTACGACTACAACTGAAGCCCCGACTACAACTGAAGCCCTGACTACAACTGCAGCTCAAACAACAACTGCAGCCCCCACAACATCTGAAGCACTGACGACAACTCCAGCCCCCACAACAACAGAAGCCCCCACTACAACTGAAGCCCTGACTACAACTGCAGCTCAAACAACAACTGCAGCCCCCACAACAACTGAAGCCCTGACTACAACTGCAGTACCCACAACAACTGATGCCCCCACTACAACTGAAGCCCTGACTACAACTGCAGCCCCCACAACAACTGAAGCATTGACTACAACTGCAGCTCCCACAACAACAGAAGCCCCCACTACAACTGAAGCCCGGACTACAACTGCAGCCCCCACAACAACTGAAGCCCTGACTACAACTGCAGCCCCCACAACAACTGAAGCCCTGACTACAACTGCAGTACCCACAACAACTGATGCCCCCACTACAACTGAAGCCCTGACTACAACTGCAGCCCCCACAACAACTGAAGCCCTGACTACAACTGCAGTACCCACAACAACTGAAGCCCCCACTACAACTGCAGTACCCACAACAACTGCAGCCCCCACAACAACAGAAGACCCCACTACAACTGCAGCCCTGACTACAACTGAAGCCCTGACTACAACTGCAGCTCAAACAACAACTACAGCCCCCACAACAACTGAAGCCCTGACTACAACTGCAGCCCCCACAACAACTGAAGCCCTGTCTACAACTGCAGCCCCCACAACAACTGAAGCCCTGACTACAACTGCAGCCCCCACAACAACTGAAGCCTTGACTACAACTGCATTACCCACAACAACTGCAGCCCCCACAACAACAGAAGCCCCCACTACAACTGCAGCCCCCACAACAACAGAAGCCCCCACTACAACTGAAGCCCTGACTACAAATGCAGCCCCCACAACAACTGAAGCCCTGACTACAACTGCAGTACCCACAACAACTGATGCCCCCACTACAACTGAAGCCCTGACTACAACTGCAGCCCCCACAACAACTGAAGCCCTGACTACAACTGAAGCCCTGACTACAACTGCAGTACCAACAACAACTGCAGCCCCCACAACAACTGAAGCCCTGACTACAACTGCAGTACCCACAACAACAGAAGCCCCCACTACAACTGCAGCTACGACTACAACTGAAGCCCCGACTACAACTGAAGCCCTGACTACAACTGCAGCTCAAACAACAACTGCAGCCCCCACAACATCTGAAGCACTGACGACAACTCCAGCCCCCACAACAACAGAAGCCCCCACTACAACTGAAGCCCTGACTACAACTGCAGCTCAAACAACAACTGCAGCCCCCACAACAACTAAAGCCCTGACTACAACTGCAGTACCCACAACAACTGATGCCCCCACTACAACTGAAGCCCTGACTACAACTGCAGCCCCCACAACAACTGAAGCATTGACTACAACTGCAGCTCCCACAACAACAGAAGCCCCCACTACAACTGAAGCCCTGACTACAACTGCAGCCCCCACAACAACTGAAGCCCTGACTACAACTGCAGCCCCCACAACAACTGAAGCCCTGACTACAACTGCAGTACCCACAACAACTGAAGCCCCCACTACAACTGCAGTACCCACAACAACTGCAGCCCCCACAACAACTGAAGACCCCACTACAACTGCAGCCCTGACTACAACTGAAGCCCTGACTACAACTGCAGCTCAAACAACAACTACAGCCCCCACAACAACTGAAGCCCTTACTACAACTGCAGCCCCCACAACAACTGAAGCCCTGACTACAACTGCAGCCCCCACAACAACTGAAGCCCTGACTACAACTGCAGCCCCCACAACAACTGAAGCCTTGACTACAACTGCATTACCCACAACAACTGCAGCCCCCACAACAACAGAAGCCCCCACTACAACTGCAGCCCCCACAACAACAGAAGCCCCCACTACAACTGAAGCCCTGACTACAAATGCAGCCCCCACAACAACTGAAGCCCTGACTACAACTGCAGTACCCACAACAACTGATGCCCCCACTACAACTGAAGCCCTGACTACAACTGCAGTACCCACAACAACTGAAGCCCTGACTACAACTGCAGTACCCACAACAACTGCAGCCCCCACAACAACTGAAGCCCCCACTACAACTGCAGCCCTGACTACAACTGAAGCCCTGACTACAACTGCAGCTCAAACAACAACTACAGCCCCCACAACAACTGAAGCCCTGACTACAACTGCAGTACCCACAACAACTGCAGCCCCCACAACAACTGATGCCCCCACTACAACTGAAGCCCTGACTACAACTGCAGCCCCCACAACAACTGAAGCCTTGACTACAACTGCATTACCCACAACAACTGCAGCCCCCACAACCACAGAAGCCCCCACTACAACTGCAGCCCTGACTACAACTGAAGCCCTGACTACAACTGCAGTACCCACAACAACTGCAGCCCCGACTACAACTGAAGCCCTGATAACTACTGCAGCCCCCACAACAACTTCAACCCCCACAACAACAGAAGCCCCCACAACAACTGAAACTCTGACTACAACTGTAGCCCCCACAACGACTGTAGCCCTGACTACAACTGTAGCCCCCACAACAACTGAAGCCCTGACTACAACTGCAGTACCCACAACAACTGGAGCCCCCACAACAACTGAAGCCCTGACTACAACTGCAGCCCCCACTACAACTGAAGCCCTGACTACAACTGCAGTACCCACAACAACTGAAGCCCCCACTACAACTGCAGCCCTGACTACAACTGAAGCCCTGACTACAACTGCAGCTCAAACAACAACTGCAGCCCCCACAACAACTGAAGCCCTGACTACAACTGCAGTACCCACAACAACTGCAGCCCCCACAACAACTGATGCCCCCACTACAACTGAAGCCCTGACTACAACTGCAGCCCCCACAACAACTGAAGCCTTGACTACAACTGCAGCCCCCACAACAACAGAAGCCCCCACTACAACTGAAGCACTGACTACAACTGCAGCCCCCACAACACCTGAAGCCCTGACAACAACTGCAGCCCCCACAACAACAGAAGCCCCCACTACAACTGCAGCCCCGACTACAACTGAAGCCCCGACTACAACTGAAGCCCTGACTACAACTGCAGCTCAAACAACTGCAGCCCCCACAACAACTGATGCCCCCACTACCACTGAAGCCCTAACTACAACTGCAGCCCCCACAACAACTGAAGCCCTGACTACAAATGCAGTACCCACAACAACTGCAGCCCCGACTACAACTGAAGCCCTGATGACTACTGCAGCCCCCACAACAACTTCAACCCCCATAACAACAGAAGCCCCCACTACAACTGTAGCCCCCACAACAACTGAAGCCCCCACTACAACTGAAGCCCTGACTACAACTGCAGCCCCCACAACAACTGAAGCCCTGACTACAACTGCAGTACCCACAACAACTGATGCCCCCACTACAACTGAAGCCCTGACTACAACTGCAGCCCCCACAACAACTGAAGCCCTGACTACAACTGCAGCTCAAACAACAACTACAGCCCCCACAACAACTGAAGCCCTGACTACAACTGCAGCCCCCACAACAACTGAAGCCCTGACTACAACTGCAGCCCCCACAACAACTGAAGCCCTGACTACAACTGCAGCCCCCACAACAACTGAAGCCTTGACTACAACTGCATTACCCACAACAACTGCAGCCCCCACAACAACAGAAGCCCCCACTACAACTGCAGCCCCCACAACAACAGAAGCCCCCACTACAACTGAAGCCCTGACTACAAATGCAGCCCCCACAACAACTGAAGCCCTGACTACAACTGCAGTACCCACAACAACTGATGCCCCCACTACAACTGAAGCCCTGACTACAACTGCAGCCCCCACAACAACTGAAGCCCTGACTACAACTGCAGTACCCACAACAACTGAAGCCCTGACTACAACTGCAGTACCCACAACAACTGCAGCCCCCACAACAACTGAAACCCCCACTACAACTGTAGCCCTGACTACAATTGAAGCCCTGATGACAACTGCAGCTCAAACAACAACTACAGCCCCCACAACAACTGAAGCCCTGACTACAACTGCAGTACCCACAACAACTGCAGCCCCCACAACAACTGATGCCCCCACTACAACTGAAGCCCTGACTACAACTGCAGCCCCCACAACAACTGAAGCCTTGACTACAACTGCATTACCCACAACAACTGCAGCCCCCACAACAACTGATGCCCCCACTACAACTGAAGCCCTGACTACAACTGCAGCCCCCACAACAACTGAAGCCTTGACTACAACTGCAGCCCCCACAACAACAGAAGCCCCCACTACAACTGAAGCACTGACTACAACTGCAGCCCCCACAACAACTGAAGCCCTGACTACAACTGCAGCCCCCACAACACCTGAAGCCCTGACAACAACTGCAGCCCCCACAACAACAGAAGCCCCCACTACAACTGCAGCCCCGACTACAACTGATGCCCCCACTACCACTGAAGCCCTAACTACAACTGCAGCCCCCACAACAACTGAAGCCCTGACTACAACTGCAGTACCCACAACAACTGCAGCCCCGACTACAACTGAAGCCCTGATGACTACTGCAGCCCCCACAACAACTTCAACCCCCATAACAACAGAAGCCCCCACTACAACTGTAGCCCCCACAACAACTGAAGCCCCCACTACAACTGAAGCCCTGACTACAACTGCAGCCCCCACAACAACTGAAGCCCTGACTACAACTGCAGCCCCCACAACACCTGAAGCCCTGACTACAACTGCAGTACCCACAACAACAGAAGCCCCCACTACAACTGAAGCCCTGACTACAACTGCAGCCCCCACAACAACTGAAGCCCTGACTACAACTGCAGCCCCCACAACACCTGAAGCCCTGACTACAACTGCAGTACTCACAACAACTGCAGCCCCCACAACAACAGAAGCCCCCACTACAACTGCAGCCCCGACTACAACTGTAGCCCCCACAACAACTGAAGCCCTGACTACAACTGCAGTACCCACAACAACTGAAGCCCCCACAACAACTGATGCCCCGACTACAACTGCAGCCCCGACTACAACTGAAGCCTTGACTACAACTGCAGCCCCCACAACAACTGAAGCCCCTGGAACAACTGAAGCCCCGATTACAACTGCAGCTCAAACAACAACTGAAGCCTTGACTACAACTGCAGCCCCCACAACAACTGAAGCTCCGACTACAACTGTAGGCCCCACTACAACTGAAGCCTCGACTACAACTGAAGCCCCGACTACAACTGAAGCCTTGACTACAACTGCAGCTCAAACAACAAGTCCAGCCCCCACAACAACAGAAGCCCCCACTACAACTGCAGCCCCCACAACAACAGAAGCTCCGACTACAACTACAGCCCCAACAACAACTGCAGCCCCGACTACAACTGAAGCCCAAACAACAAATTCAAACCCCACAACAACAGAAGCCCCGACTACAACTGAAGCCCTGACTACAACTGCAGCTCAAACACCAACTGCAGCCCCCACAACAACTGAAGCCCTGACTACAACTGCAGCCCCAACAATACCTGCAGCCCCCACTACAACAGCAAACCCTACGACAGCTGCAGCCCTTCCAGTAAATGCAGCTCCCACTATAACTGCAGCCCCTACGACAACGGTAGCTCCCTCTACAACTGCAGCACCGACAACAGCAGCCCAGACTACAACTGCAGCCCTGACTACAACTGCAGCCCTGACTATAACTGCAGCCGCCTTGACAACTGCAGCCCCCATTACAACTGCAGCCCCCACCACAACAGCAGTCCAGACTACAACTGCAGCCCCCATTACAACTGCAGCCCCCTCTACAACTGCAGCCCCCATTACAACTGCAGCCCCCACTACAACTGCAGCCCTGACTACAACTGCAGCCCCCACTACAACTGCAGCTCCCACAACAACTGAAGCCCTGACTACAACTGTAGCCCCCACAACAACTGCAGCCCCCACAACAACTCCAGCCCCGACTACAACTCCAGCCCCCACTACTACGACTACAACTCCAGCCTCAACTACAACAACTATCGTCCTCACAACAACAACTGCAGCCCCTGCAAATCCACCATCAGCAAATGAGGGTGTCCAGAACCTGTTTTTCAGAATTATTAGAGCTTTTGTAGATGCATTGTTAAACCAAAACTCTCCTGAATTCCAGGATCTAGCACGTCTTATCGTTAGACAGGTAAGCTGTCGTTCTTGACTTCTGTCAGAATGTTTTACCTCCTTTAAGTCAGAACTCATGTCAGTGTCGGTGCTAACTGATTGTATTCTTAAAATTAAATTCCAAGTTCTGCTTCCACTGTGACTCATCACCTGAACCTCATTCAGAAAATTAGTAATATTGTCTATAGGGTGCATTGTAGATTAAATGAGATCCTGTTTGTGAAAGACAAAGCTGTAATTCCCGATTTAAAATCTCAACTTCACTTTTTTTAAATTCATGCCTGTATTGGACCAAACCCTATTGGCCTTTTCTTTTTTCAAAGAGAGTTTCATTGAATCCTCATTTAAAACTGTTGCCTTAATGTGGGACAATGAGCTTTCCTTCAAAGATAATTTACAAAGATAAGTCTCTAGCTTCAGGTTACTCACTTGGAGTAAAGTTAATCAAGTTCTAATTTTTCAGATGGCATCAAGCATACAGATATAAAAAGATTTGTGCTGGTGATATAACAGCCTTAATATTGTACAGCAAGCAAAAGGCAACCAATATTGTTTTAATCACTGGATTAATATTTATATTAATAGTCATATTTATAGGCCATAAAATTGAATGTCACGTCAGATCAAAAAAGGTACTTTATATTTTAATTTGATGCTAGATAAATTATCAAAGGTTTGTTTTGGTTTGATTCAGTTGAATTATCTTTTATAGTGGTAATGTGAGCTTGACTAAATGCAGTGGACAGTTTTGTCCTTCAAATCCCCTTAAATACAGAGCTCTTTGCAAGTGCAGCAAAGGCAAAAGGCAAAGTGAACTGCCAGTAAAAACCATTTGAATTTCATTCACTCATAATGCAAAGGACAAACATTTACTGAATCTAGGCCAGACTAACATGGTGTGAGATGAGTGAACACAGAGCAGATTAAAAACTGCCTCACCAAGTGCAGAAATGTTAAAAATAGTTAAGGATGCAAAGGTCATAAAAATGAGGTCCTGCAAGGACATGGATCATTTACAAATCAGTTCTCTTGTGTCACAAGTCTTGGGTGACATTCATTAATTTTTTTAATTGCTTCGAAACCTTGGTATTACTTCGGAATTTGTATACTTTCAACCATTGACTTATCTTATGTTTTCATTATGTTTACTGAAAAGTGATATGTTTAAATCTATAATGTAAATTTATATTTGTATTGAACTAACCTGCATAACCTGCATATGTTCTGGCTAATTTTTCACAGTTGAACCGTGCCTATCGCAGAAGATACCCCAGAACCTACAGCAGGTGTAGGGTTCGACGGTTCAGGTAAGAGTAGAAAGTTTGAAGGGGGCCCAGAGATTGCATTTGCACAGGGCCCAGAATTCCATGCCACATCCCTGTGGGTTTCTACTGCAGTCACTGCCCAGAATGAGACATGGCTATTAGTGGTGCTGCTGCCTTTTCTACTGAGCCACTTTGATATTGTAGTGGCAGAAGGACCATGAGGGCGGCTGCTCCATAGAGACGTCTGCTTCATGCCTAACCTGCAACCCTTTTCTGTTCCTTCCTTTCTCTTTCCCTTCATCCGTAATCTCTTTGTCTTTTCCTCACCTCCACTCCTCCCCCTCCCCCCCTCCCCCCTTGCTCTTTCATGACCTTCCCGTGAACAGGCGTGGGCGTCCTTTGTCTACTGTTGTCAACCGGATGGACACCATACTAGTAGACACAGAACTGATATTTGTCAACCAGTCTGTGGTTCCAAATGTGACCGAGACAGAAACAGCCCTTCAGGAGGCCGTTAATGATTCAACTGTTGACTTGGGCGTCATTCCATCCAGCATTACTGCAGGTCAGTTCTTTACTCTTCACTCAAGTAGCATCATTATTTACTCCTCATCTATGCAGTGTCAAATGTGCATATGTAAAATGGTTCTGATGCATTGTGGTATTATTTATATATTTAATGCTGATCCTTGTTTTCCCAGAAGACACAAACACCACCATAACTACAACTACAACAAGCGGTGCCATGGCAGCAAACAAACCCCAGGAAGTCATCAGTTTTCTGTTCCCTCTTATTCTTGTCATTTACTATCTGTTAACAGGCTCCCTTGGTTTTAGCCAGATAAATATATAAGCCTTTATGATTTTGACACTTGATGCTACTCTATGACTGATAACTTGTTTTAACAGATTTCTTTTAAAAAAGTGCATATCCTTCACTGAGTGCCTCATTGAGCCATTGATCAGGGTTCTTTGTACATATATGATATATATCATATTTCTATAAAGTTAAAGAATAGTTAAAAACTGAATCAAATCAATATTTTTTGTGACCACCCTTTGGCGTTAAAACTGCATCACTTCTCTGAGATAGCCAACGTTGTCCTGCACTTCTATAAGACAATCAGCAGGGAGGTTGTTCCAAGCATGTTGGAGACCTTGCTTCTGATCTCAGACAGCCTTGATCAAGTTTTTATGTAAAATGTAGTCAACTGCTTACAGTGATGTTACTTTTTTTATAAATACAAAAATGTCTCTGTAAACATTTTTTTTTTGGAAATCTCAAAAAAATAAACATATACATAATAAAGTCTAAAGGGTGCCTAAGACTTCTGCACATTACTGTATATATATATATGTGTGTGTGTGTGTGTGTGTGTGTGTATGGAAATATATATATATTTCACACTTGAAGTCCTTATGGTTTGAATGAAGCTGAAGTCCTAATGGTTTGATTGAAGAACTGCTCCTTCACTGCTCCTTCACCCCATTTACTTTCCTTATTATACAGTAAGTCTAGACTTTCTTATTTCATAGATGTTTACATACCTTTGGAATAATTGTAAAAGTGCTGTAATATGTGATTGCTCTATATTATATATTTCTAAATAAATTATATTATGATGAATTTATGATGATACATTTCTTTGTGACTTTTTCTTTGAGAGACAAAGAAGGCACTACATCATCAGCTGAGCGACATTCAGTTTAAACAGGGGCTATTTAATGGTAATTTTTTTCCCCACAGAACAAAAAAGGAAAATATTGCAAAGGCAACAGCAATTATTATTTTCCACATATGGCCTTGTATATGGTTAATTAAATCCAAAGAATTGTTGGATTCAAGAAAGAAATGACAATTTTAGGAGAGAATTCAAGTACTTGAATCGAATAGAAATGTGTTATCTGGCAATTAGAATGTCATTGCCCAATAAACTAGAGTTGTGGGTTCTGTAATACTCAAGAAGAGAGGATTCAAATATGCTGGCTGCCGGGCCGATATTCAATTGATCTGCAAGTTTTAAAATATCTATAAACTGTCATGCATAATTATCTATTTGCTGGTATCTTTTTAATTATTTACATTTTTCTGTTTGGTCAGACTCATACGATCTACCTGGGGCCTGCTCCACAAAGCAAGGTACTGAGTTAGCCGGATAACTGCACCTCCACAAATCTGGAACATGTAATGAAGCAAAAACATTTGTTCTGGGTTTTACTATGTGCAGTTATCCGGCCGAGTCAGTCATGGTGCTCTAAATCATGAAAACTACTCAATAATTAAACATTTAGCTCATATATACTTTTGCAATAGCACATTTAACATTTATACCTATCATTTCAGAGATTGTAAATGTAGGAAAAATGTACATTTGCTTAGCTATATGTGAGAAAAAAGGGATATTTTTCTTACATGCACAGAAAAATAATAGTGTTCACTTTTGGCACCCCATAGGAATGCGGACCCAAACACAGAAACACAAGGAGACAGGAGTGAAGTCAAAAACCACATCATTTTACTGGGAAATACAGCTGGGCAAAATAAAGAAAACTGTAGAATACTGTAGAGACTGGGAATACTGTAGAGACTAAACACAGGAATACTGTATAGACTGGGAATACTGTAGAGACTAAACACAGGAATACTGTAGAGACTGGGAATACTGTAGAGACTAAACACAGGAATACTGTAGAGACCAAACAGAAGGAATACTGTAGAGACCAAACACAGGAATACTGTAGAGACCAAACACAGGAATACTGTAGAGACCAAACACAGGAATACGGGAGAGACCAAACACAGGAATGCTGTAGAGCCCAAACACAGGAATACGGTAGAGACCAAACACAGGAATACTTTAGAGACAGTGTAGTGTACAGTTTTACTTTGATCCAATTCCAATCGGCCGAGTTGTGATGTACTCACTCAAGCCAATATGGTCGAACAAACACAGTCCTGCATGAACCGTAAGACATACAATAAAGCCATAAGTGAACCACAGCTCCACATTTGAAAACATAGACATTCTGCCAAAGCTACAGTACTGCAGCATTAAATGTCCTGTGTATTTATATTCATAAGCCCCAGAAATAGCCCCAAATTGCTTCGTATGACTAGCTAGCCGATTGTTATCGTAAACAGTCTTACAGGAACTAATACACAGTCACCAAGAAATATTCATTTAAATTATCTGACCATGAAGCATGTGAACAGGAACGACAGCCCGGTTATGTTGTACACCCAACTCAAAGTGCGAGAACCAGTATTATATAGGCCTAGTGGAATTAAGACAATCCAAGTAAATTTTTTGAAAAAATATAAACTGCTCTGCTTCAACAATACTAAAGGCCTAAGACCTTTGTCTACCACAAACGATACAACTGTAACTTAGTTTAAGACAAATAAACGTTTAGCTAAACACGCATGATTGAACACTTAAAAGGAACATGTACCTGCCCAATTTGCACTCCAGACAACCAATCACTGAAACTCAGTATACTATTGGTTATTATCCAAGTGAAGAATACATATCTAGTTATACAACGATGAATTTTCAAATATCCATCTGAGGCACAATTCTTGTGCAACTACGCTGGCAGTGCTCACTACTATGTTCGTAGCTAATTTGCTTGTTGCTACTGAAAACAAACTGGTATTGTTTTACAAGTAGACATGTAGTCTTCGCTCGGATAATAAGTAATAGTATACAGAGTTTCAATGATCGCTTGTCTGGCGTGCAATTTGGGCAGCTAGCCGCAAACAATCAGAATAAGCCCCCATGCCATTGACTGTGGCAATTAGAATGAGCTTGTATTATTGTACAGCTGTACAATGTTTTGGTATTGTCAACAGTATATTTTTAAATCCGAATTTAAAGACTATAAACACAGGCAAAGGGTGAGTCAACATGTCCGTGAGCCTTTTTCAACAATAGGAAGGGATTTACAATGGTCTTGTAACAATGTTTTAACACAAAAATTTTACCTATTGTACCTTAAACATAGACATTGTAGAACTATCAATTTTCTTTTAGAAGAATCAAATTATTATATTTCTTTATCTTTATTGTAAATAATGCCTTTCTTTTTCCAGTTTTTTCTTTAATTGAAATTGGCACAGTAACATCAAGGAAAGTTTAAAACGGAGAAATAAAAATGAAATACTCTTTCCTTTTACTTTTAAGAATTAATACAATTATTGTATTGTCTCCCCTGGACACAGTGGGGGGGGGGGGGGGGGGGGGGGGGGGACCCTCCACTATGCAGGTCTAATAGATACTGTGGCTGGGGTTCAACCATGCAGTGCCTGGCCCAAATTAATTCAAATTCAAATAATTGTTTATCCTAAATATTTTTTCCATTAAGCTCAAAAGGAAAACAGAAAACAATAATTTTTGTATTTACTGCATATCTGGCAGCAGCAGGTTTTAGGCTCACCTTGTACCCTTTATGTAATGTCGAGGATGGGCGGAGAGCCAGACGCGACTAAAGGTAAACCCCTATCCACAAAATCCTGGAAGCGAAAGGAACTGGGATGTACAAATGCAAATACAAATGGGGAATACTCCCGGAACAAAGGGAGGAACAGAAAATAACACCGAAAAAAACTCCGTACGAATCAGAAAATAAAGCCCCAAAAACGGCTATGAGAAAATAAAACGATCCTTAAAAAACAGGGCGACTAACCAACCAAAATAAGTGCGTAGTAAGAGCACTGAAATCCCCGGACCGGGGATAAATGTACAACCTAGCAAAAGACTAGGTACGAAAATAAAACCTTGAGTCGCAGCTCAGGAGAAAAACACAAAGAAAAATACATATGCCGGGGACACCGTCCCTCTACCACCAGCTCACACGAGCACGGAAAATAAAAGAGAATGAAAACAAAGAACCTATAGGAAGGTGTCAGCCGTGAACACACACTAACAAACTGAACACCTTCGTTACCTTTTCTTTTCTTTTTTAAGATTGTCAGAAACACAAACCAGCACATTACCTGACTCAACCAGCTCTGAGTCTGCCTTGAATACATACCGGGGACAACGTCCCTCACCCACAGACTCACACGAGCCGAACACAAAAGAGAAAAAAACTAAAGAATCTCAAAACCCAGAACCAGCACAATACCTAATAAAATAACACTAGCGAAAGTAGTCTGCTATTGACTAAGCTACGGATGGATCGTATATTGGCTGTCCAGGGCTGTCCATGTGGCGATGCATCGCTGTTAGTTTCAGCTGCTTAAAAATGAACGGCTAACCTTGTTGCTGTAGAATTCTGGATCATATTAGTATCCTATTATACTTTTTCATATGTTATTATTTTGGTGATATAATGCTCTAGCTACATGTATTTATTGATACGCTGAACACATTTATTGTTTTCCTACAAGTGTACTGCCATTGGTGAATACAGTAAGTCAAGGTAGCCTATTTGGTGGTGGGGAAGGCATTCAGAAAGGAAGGAGCTGGTCATCTGGTTACTATAGAAATTCTGTGGTCATAGGCACACAAAGTTTATCATTGCCCCCTCCCCCGCACCCCCATCCTGTGTTATGCAAGCATGTGAATAATTGCCCCACAGATCATGTGTTTGCCTGAAGCAGCTTTTACAAATCAATTCAAATTGCTTTTAAACTCTGCCCCTCCCCCCTGCCCCCTCTACCCCCACAGGCACATATAATTCCCAACCGGGATTACTCAGGCAATAATGAACATCAATTACCTAGCTGCTGCATTTGGAAACTTCCTACTAACTCAAGAGATGTGCAAATGTGCAAAGTCCTTTGGGGTTTGATAAAAACGGAAGAGGTAATTAATAGAAGGTGCAGGTCTTTTAAAGGTGTGCCAGAATGTGTGAGATGTCTGTACTGTGTCTGATCATTCATGAGTGGTGAGTGGTCACCAGAGCAATGACATCGGCTAACATAGCCACAGATTCTGTATTTTAAGTGTGGAACTAGTTGGGAACAAATGGATAATTGTGTACCAATGTTAATGTGAATGGAAAATGCACCTATCTTGCCCTCTGTTGCTTTTTTATGGAAAGTAAATGAGCAAACTGCTCCACCAGGTTGAACCCTTGGATAGTAGCCTACAGGAGCTATATGATTGTATATGATGAAGTTGCAATCTCAGGAACCATGGACAGCTTATGCCCACTCATTTGAATGAAGTCAATGACGTCAACTATGTTCTGTCACAGCAAAACCCTGGTTAATGACACAAGATGGGAACTATAAATGTCCTGGTAACAGGACTCAGCTTGCAGCTGAACCACAGAAGAAGTCAGCTCCTACTTTTTGGCCTTCTTTTTTTCTTGTTAAAAACATAAAATAACACAATAAAAATACAAAAGTACATTTGGGGTTTTGCAAAGCCTTTAATCAAATCAAACAATGTGCACAAACCAAAAAATCACGAACTAAATGCTCTCTAATATCCTTTTTTTTGGGGGGGGGGACAGACTGAGTTGTTGGGTGTTCAACTCTTGCCTCTTTCTATTTCAGTGTAGTCCATGTACTGATTCAGACTTTCAGTTTGATGAAAGGGAATTAAATTATCAGGTTTAGTATATTTACTGATTCAGACTTTCAGTTTGAAGGGGGGTAAAATTATTATCAAGTCTAGTCCATTTACTGATTCAGACTTTCAGTTTGAAGGAGAGGAATTAATTTGTCAAGTTTAGTCCATTTACTCATTCAGACTTTCAGTTTGAAGGGGAATGAAATTGTCAAGTGTAGTCCATTTGATCCCAGGCTGGACCATCTTCCTACAACAGTTAAAACATGGTCTTTGGTCTTCCACTGCACAGGCCATTGCCATCGTTACAATTATTATAATACGGGACATTTCAACTACTTACCTTCAGTTCCTAATTTATACAGCATCTTGAAATGATGAGGTTGTGTTCTGAAAGGCAAATTCTTACAATGAATTGCTGTATGGGAAGACATCTAATTTAATTACCGGTATGACTGCATTCGTATTGGATGGTTACTACCACCTCCTCCTGCTTACCATTCCATCTTCCTGTAGTATCATCTTGACTTCTTTTATAACGCTCCTCAATCAGCTTCCTATAGCACAGAGAGCATAGAGGCTTCATATTATCCCTTCACTCTCATAACTCCTCCAGCTAAATTAAACCTTGGTTTCTTCACACAGCTGCGCACAATTTAAAACATTTCACCTTCAGCAGAAGGATTAGGCGGCAAGGTTTACTATGGTTTTGGATTTTTAAAAATTGTTTATTAAAGGTACAATAGGTAAGATTTGTGTTTCAAAACACTGTTACAAGACCATTGTAAATCCCTTCCTATCATTGAAAAAGGCTCACTGACATGTTGACCCTCTGCCTGCGTTTATAGTTCCACAATGTAGTTGACAAGCCGGCACTCTGTACCAAAACATCATATAGCTGTACAATAATTCATGCTCATTGGTTGAAAATTGGTTCTAATTGCCACAGCCAATGGCGTTTTAACGTTCACAGAGAAGGGGGAGGGATAAACAGTGTTGTGGTTTGAAGGTGTTTGTTGCTGCTATTCCTCTCTTGACTGTTAGAAGTACGAAATTACCTTTGTACCTTTAATGAAGCTTACTTTTTGGCAAAGACACTTGATCCTGAAAGAAACAAAGATTTGAAAGCTGAAAGCATGCTTCTCATGTGTAAAGGTTGGAGCGTGAGAAGCCAGCCCTGACTGGACCGTATTTTGGTTGATACTTGCCGCCGTAGAGCATCCATTTCCTGTTGCTGCAGCTCTATGATGGAGTCATATGTGCGGTAAATGGATTTCATCCGTTCCCTTTGGCTGCCTATTTCCTTCTGCACTGTAGCACTGAGATTGCTCATTTCCTCATTCATGTGCTGTGTTAAGTAATGGATGTCCCTCTGAGATTCCTGTGATGGGCAAAGACAAGCAGCTGCCAATTCCTGCCTAGAAGTCCATACAAATGCTAGTTCATTACTGTATGTTCTGAGGTTCTTCTCTTGCAATGCAATAAAGATGTTTTTGACCAGTGTGTATTTTTTACATCATTACTAAAGGTGGTCCTAATACCCAACATGTACTTGAAAGGGGGAATTATGAAATGTACCCCTTCACGTATGTCCAGTGCCTTGCGCAACGCCTCACAGGTGTTCCTCAATTCCTCCTTTTCTTCTTTCAGCCACACATTTTCCTTGACTAAAAAAAATAAAAATGAAGAAAACCATGTCACACATTAAATTATGGCATTAATGGCATCTAAGATGTTGAAAAATTGCTGTTTGAAAGACTATCTGGAAAAAAACTTACCCAGGCACGTCCATTTTGTGACCTAGATTTAAAAAACAAATGGAAAATCGAAATAAATAATTTCATACAATGCAAAGTAATGCAGAGCAGTGCAGCCTATAACGATTTAGATAAAAATGAATGAAGACTTACGATGGCTTCGGCTCCCCAGATAAGGGCCAGAGCTGTTGAGAAGGTGAAAATGGCGACTCTCATTCTGGCCATCCACATTAATATGGAGTCTGTCTGAAACTCCTTTGGTGGAATGACCATCAACTGGACAATAAAAATAAATAAATAAATAAATAAAAACATGGTGTTAAATTAAACACTTAAAGAACTGGATTTAATATATTAGCCAGCTACAGCTGCAGTCCATACGAATTTCTGTTATTTTGCCTCTGTAGTCCAGCACATTGGATTTGAAATGAAACGGTGATTATGAGGTTGAAGTGCAGGCTGTCCATTAATTTGTATGTGCTGAACACAAACTCATAAAACACAATTTCAACCTCATAAAAGTAGCTAATTCTAGCTGTTCTAAAGATCGTAATTATACTCACTGCAGTCGAAACCTCAGTCAGTTTTCCGTCTGTCCAAAGCGGGTCCTCCAGAACCTCAGCTTGACACACACCCTAAGGGAAAAGGTGATAATGATGGTTTTACTCATTTTCTGGTTGTAACAGTCACAATTCAGAATGTTGTGATGATACGTATTTTAGATACTTACGTTTCCTTCCCATCTGACCCACTCATTCTCAGTGGAAAGCAATTGGACGCTAAATCCACTGGCCACCCGCACGTTTCCGATTAAATATGGTATTACTGGGGAAATAAATAATAAAAAATAAATAAATATTAAGTAAGCTTTCTTTGTTCTAACACTTCTGACACCTGGTTGACACCATAGGCCTACGTAATATTTATAAACCAATTCAACAATAAGCGATGCACAAAGGCTAGATAACGTACAGTGTGCAATGACGTTACGTTATGTTACGTTATTCGTATAGTAGCGCTGCTTTACCATTTGTCTTGACGCCAGTGTATATGTCAATGTACTGTAGTACCCAAAAATGACAAAGCAAGAACAACAAACTCCAAGCAACAACCGCCATGAACGAAGTGCATCTGAATATGCTGAAGAGATCAAGGAAAATCCTTATAAAAGCCTTATATCCTACTATGTCATCACAATTCCCCTATGACTCTACTCAGCACTTTGGAATTCTATTTAATTGTTCTGAACTTGGCGTAACAAAACTGATTACGACTACTACTATTACTACTACTACTACTACTACTACTACTAGTGATGATAATAATAATAATAATAATAATAATAATAATAATAATTAAACATTAATTACTAATCCCTATCTAGTGAATGTCTAGTGAGTCCCTATCTAGTGAATACGTTATATAGTTTACTAAATAAACGGTCACTTCGGACAGCAGAAGTCTTATTTTGCAATAGATCAGCGTAATCATGTAGGGTACGCGCTGCTGCATATAGCTACAAAACCATGAACAAACATACCATATAGCCTGTTCTTAAAACATGACTCCAGAGATATTAACGCTACTTATGCTCTTGCCTATGTAAAAGAACACATTTTCGCTGAGTAGACTAAAAAAGCTAAAAGACAGCCCCCTACACATTTATATCTGAAAATTGGAACAGGACACGGATTTAGAAGAATGCTGTTGAATGCTGTTGACTGGATGTGACCTACTAGTTCGTTCCGGATAACATTACTGTCAATAGGGATTAGGCCACATTTGATTTGTGAAAAACCGGGACATTTGACGCGTTAAACCCATTCAAAAAAGTGCGGGTTGCTGGTCTTATTTTGTTCTCTCGTCCGTATCTCCCTCCATTTTATAAAACCGACAAAATAAAAAAATAAATAATCATAAGTATTAGGCGATTATCTCTAGACTAGTCACAAGCTGAACTTTCCTACGGTGGGGTCGTTGAAGTGAATGCACACGCCAGACTGACAAGCCCATGCAGCAGTTGCTAGGTGATAAGGTAAACTTTCGTTTTTATGCTACTAATTAAAAAGAAGTATAGGCATATGGCCAATCGTCGCTGTGTTTTACTCATTTTTACCTGTTTACACACACGGGACCGGATGTCTAAACGTAAAGAAGAAAAAACTGAATAGCAGTAGAAGAAGATGTAAGATTTTATTTGGGGGGCGGCCTGTAGCGTAGTGGCTAAGGTAAATGACTGGGACACGCAAGGTCTGGGGTCCAATCGCGGTGTAGCCACAATAAGATCCGCACAGCCGCGGGGCCCCTGAGCAAGGCCCTTAACCCTGCATTGCTCCAGGGGAGGATCGTCTCCTGCTAAGTCTAATCAACTGTACGTCGCTCTGGATAAGAGCGTCTGCCAAATGCCAATAATGTAATAATGTAATTTGGAACTCTGACATTTAGAAGTACAAAAAATTTGTGTCCTGGGAAAGAATAGTTTTTCGCAGAAAAAGATAACAATCCCGGGAAAACCAGAACGTGTGGCAACCCTACTGTCAACTAACTATAAGACATAGCTAGCTAGCTAACTAGACAAACAGGGTTTTGGGGATTATTGAATAACAAATATATTGTATTAGGTTATATTAGGGTAGTTGTACTACTTTATTATAATGCTCAATGGCATTAATTTGAATTGATCCTGGACTGCCCCATCGTCTCTCAAAGTTTAAAACGCGAATGAAAAACAAAACAACATGTGTATAGGCCTAATAAAGTCAGGGGAATGCTAGTCGCAAAGCATTGTGGTTCGTATCCACCTGTCTGTGACCATGCTTGTTTACTAGATTTTACGGGTGTGATATTTCTATTGCTCTGGAAATGTAATTTAATATAAATAGGGTCAAATTAGATTTTTGAATTCGGACACAAGAACAATATGGCTGACGGCCAATCTAGTTTACTGTTTAGTGAATAATAATGAGCCATTTCGGCCTATATAGCCAGAGCCATCGCCCATTTAAGCAAATGGAAAACATTTGGGATTGTTTAAACGCCCCAAGTAGCAAGGTATTAACAAGCTAATTGTACATGTAGGCTAAGACCTTTACATAGGCTATCTTTGTTAGAGAGCTACCAAAGTGATTCCAACTACCTGTCCAGCTGTGCTTCAAAATGAGGAATGTCGTTGGGCTAATTTAACTTTATCCAGTTAGCCTACCTATAAGTTACCTAGCCGTCAGATCAGCGTGTTGGCAGTCTTCCAAAACTCATCGAGTTGTGTTGACTGCTTTGATGTTGCACATAGGAATTACAAGGTGATCGGTTTTCATCACGCCATGATTGGCCTGAAAAGCCAAAATATATATTTTTTTCAATTTAAGGTAAACTTTAAAGCGCTCGTCTTCTCTCGTTTAGTTGCAAGATAATTCTTTTCCAGAAATTTAACAGGATAGATGCAAATGTTGTACATAATACACAACGCAAATATGGAGAAGTGTGAGAAACGTGTATCTGCCCGAGATCATTCTACGCATGTAAAAATGTTTTATTCTGATTAAATGCCTGTCCTGTAAACACATAGCTTATTTGGATCAAATCTATTCATTTTGAATGTTAAATCGGAACAATTTATTCGGAATTAAGTAATATTCTGCATGTAAACGCGGCAATTGATTTTCCTTCACGGCTGGCTGAAACAGGACTGGGTCAAGGACCCAGTGTTGTTATTGGCTTGGCTGAGAGAGACAATGTCCCACCTGGATGTACATTTTTGTCACGTTTCATGTTTGTCATATCATGTTTTATGTTTAGTTATTGTCTTGGTTATGTTATTGTCATGTCACGTATTATGTTAGTCTAGTCTCACCACGTTTTTATGTTTCATGTCATGTTAGGTTTCAGATTTAGTTGTTACGATTTAATTGTTAGTCTTGCCATGTCATGTTATATAGTTTATTGTCATTGTTTTGCAAACTGGTTATGTCACAATTTATGTTCCATGTTATGTTGTACTGTTCATTGATTTAGCATACACTTTTTCGTGTCTTTCTGCAAACCTTGTGTTGAGGAAATATTTTTGTCTCTTTTCCTCCTCGTCCCTTTTATGTGGGTGAAGTTGTTTTGGCAGCAATGATGTTTAAGACATATTCAGACTCAGTAGTTGCTCATTACAAATCTTTAGTTTGCTCCAGAGAACTTCCAGAGATCAGAGAATTCCAAAGTAACAGTAGGAAGTATCCTAGTCTTTATACATTATAGCTAACCAATCAATTGTCATATAACATCACATTGTCTCTCTTAACCCGCCTTAATATTTTCTGTCACTCTATGAAAGCTGAGCTGTCTTAACCTTTCGCCTATAGAATGATGCCGGCAAATTGGGCTGGTGATCACTAACTCAAAACATTTCTCTGCAAAGACCCACAAGAACTGCATCACTCAGTCAAAACAGGCCGTATCCAACGCCATGGTTTTAAACACCTGATTAAGTGTTCTCTGCACTTCCATTAAACAAACTGTACTTTGCAGCTCAATGTTTTTTAACAGACACACAGTTCTAATTGCTCATGATGACTGACTTATTCATTTTAACATAATTAATAATGATTCTTCAAACATTATGGCTTATCATTGTAGTACTAAACAACATTTGAAATATAGTATAGATATATAGTAACATTTAGGAAAGGGTATTTTTGCACATGATTCTCTATTCTAACCATTTCACAGTTTTAATAAAAACATTTAAATCAAACTTCATCATTATTCTAAACATTCCTGGTTTTCAATAAGGGCATTTTGATCAAACTTCAACATTCCCCCCTTTGAGACCACTAGGTCTCACATTCTTGAGAGTTAACTTAAACATGATCACTCTTTTATTAATTATTTTAGCATGCCCAAATTCATTAGTTATCAATAACATCAATCATTTTATATATCAATCATAGTTTTTAAGTAAGCATCAGTTAAATATGAGAATAACATCAGTTCTTGTCCTGTGATCTTCAAATCCGTTGGCATCAGTTGGATTGTTGGCCTGAGGAGAGGTTACTAGCACATCACTCAGCCGTCGCAATCAGGCCTATTTATTTATTGTTACCTCTATGTGTCAGTGCATCTAACCTATCAAAAGGCCTTCAAATGTCAGGAGGTTGTTTCCCATCCTGTGTTTTAGTCATCATCGTCCGTAAGTCTTCATGTTTGTCTATGTGCTGCATCTTACATGTTTGTGTGGTTTTGTGTTTTATGACAATACTTACTGGTGATAATAATTGAAGCAGTGCCTCGTCACATTCACTTGGATTTTCAGGATCAGGAGTTATCGATAATTATAGCATTATTATATTATTGTTTTATTTGAGGCTACAGATTATTTATTGATATATAAAATTATTAATGATGTCTGTCGTCACTGAGACGGGTGTGTGGGGGTTGGACCCAAAATGCACGACTCAGAAACAATAGTAATATAAAGACCCCTCAGGGCTTTATTCGGGACGAATCCCAGGAGAGTAGTCAACACAAGCAAAGTCCATACACGTAGATCCAGCCAAACAAAAAGTAAACAAACAAAAAGCATGGTGCCGAGGGAAGAGGCAAACTCGTAGTCGGTAGACATGCAGGGAGGTCCGGTAGCAGGAGAGCTGTCAGCGGGGCAGATGAACAGACGGACGGCAGGCAGAGGCGTAGTCGTGGGCGAAGCGGGAGTCGAAACCATGAAACAATCAGCGAAGCAAAAGTACAAAAACGGTAGGCGAGGACGTAGTCAAAAAACAAACGATGGTCACAAAACAGAAATCAATAAACAATGGTCGGTAAACAGGCGTGGATCGTAACGTGTAATCAATGGTAGTAAATGCTCAAGACTTGCGTGGTAAACAGAGGCAGACAATTTCGCAGTGAACAGTAGCGCGACTGGGCTATAAATGCGGGTGTAGACAGGTGTAGACAATTAGTTAGAGCGTAGCAAGGAAATGGAAAACAGGTGCGATGGATGACAAGTTTAACAAGGAGATTAGTAATCGTTAGTAATAAACCTATCCTGCCCTAGCGTTAGTAAATTAGTAAATGACATGCACGAGAAACGTAAGGTAACATGAACACATGATTAGTTTGTTAGTATCTACCCAATCCTGATCTAGCATTAGTAGTTTTAGTAAATAGACAAATGGAAACAATTAGGGAGTGAATGACAGAAGGAGAGAGAGAGAAAAGGCGGAACGCAAGGTTTGCGGAAAAAACATGTAAAAGTGTATGCATAAACCGTGACCAGTTAACAAAACAATAAACATAAATCAAAACATGACACAAAGCGAAACTAAGACGATAATCACTCAACATAACCAGGTAATATAAATGTACGAAAACATAACTAGACATGACAAGAAAATAAATCGTAACGAGACATAACTAAACATGACAAGAAAATAAATCGTAACGAAACATAACTAAACAACATGACGAACCTAGACTAACATAATACATGATAAGACAATACAAGACTAAAACAAAATGAATAAACATAAAACATGGCGAGACAGACCTGAAACGTGACAGTCACAAGAATCGGGATTCATTTTCCTAGGACTGTCGGGGTTTCTTTGACCCTGGGGCATATGCGTCTGCTGTAACATTATGAGATTGTTTTGAAACATCCTGTGGAACATGTTCTTCAAACAGCTCAGGACACAAGGCATTATGCAAAATAAAATTGTGAGTATCACTAAGACTGGTCCTATTAAACTCCCTAACCAAGGGCCTACGCTACCAAACCATTTTTTTTAGAAAATCAAAGGGATTCCAGTCTGTATTGATCCCAGATCCCTTTGCTGTCCCATTTCAAATTTCTTTGAGCTTATCTAGAGTCCCATTATCAGCACTATTCTGGGGGATGTTTAATTTTAAATTTTATTTTAGGTGCAACCGGATCTCCTATGATGGCACACACTCCTCCTGTCACTGCGTTATGCATATTTAATACTGTAAAAGTCTCCTATGATCGCACACACTCCTCCTGTCACTGCATTATGCATATTTAATACTGTAAAAGTCTCCTATGATGGCACACACTCCTCCTGTCACTGCGTTATGCATATTTAATACTGTAAAAGTCTCCTATGATGGCACACACTCCTCCTGTCACTGCGTTATGCATATTTAATACTGTAAAAGTCTCCTATGATGGCACACACTCCTCCTGTCACTGCGTTATGCATATTTAATACTGTAAAAGTCTCCTATGATGGCACACACTCCTCCTGTCACTGCGTTATGCATATTTAATACTGTAAAAGTCTCCTATGATCGCACACACTCCTCCTGTCACTGCGTTATGCATATTTAATACTGTAAATGGATCTCCTATGATGGCACACACTCCTCCTGTCACTGCGTTATGCATATTTAATACTGTAAAAGTCTCCTATGATGGCACACACTCCTCCTGTCACTGCGTTATGCATATTTAATACTGTAAAAGTCTCCTATGATGGCACACACTCCTCCTGTCACTGCGTTATGCATATTTAATACTGTAAAAGTCTCCTATGATCGCACACACTCCTCCTGTCACTGCGTTATCCATATTTAATACTGTAAATCCCCACACTAACCCAGCGCGGGCGAAGGTATCTGCATGCTTGTCCTTCTGGTGTTGCTGAAAGAATATTAGGTTAAATATTAGTGACTGCTATGCAGAGAGACTACATCAGCCAATAAATAAACTATGTTACAAAGACAGTAGTACCACTCCGCCTTCCACTCTCTACTGGTCCGGCTGACCAAGAATCTCCACAATAGGGCCAATAAATTTACTTTCGTTATCTGACTCCATTTTAAACGGGAATTTAGAATTTGGTTTTAATCATGTGTGACGCTCGGAGTGCTTCCACTTGACTCTCCCTTATATGCCACCATTACTCAATATATGCTGAGCACTTTTGCTGAAAAAAGTATAAAATTAATTAGAGCCATGGAGATCACGCAAATTAAAATTTCTTAACAGGCAGGTAGGTCATTATCTTAGAATTCAACAGTTAATTAATACAGAAATTAAGAAGAGAAATATAAAGTCAATAATCTTACCCAGCCTACTCAAATACACACAAACACAGAAAATGCACATGTGTGGGAAGTCGGATGTGATCTTCCCTGATTGGTTTGTCTTCCTTCCTTTTTTGTGTTATTTTATGTCCCTAGATCCTCTGGCTTTTGCTTGAACTATGAAAACTAGTGTGACAGGGGCACATATTCCCCCCAGTGAACTGGCAGGCGGTTCCAAGCATTTTCCCCACACTGCCATTACATGTCTAGTGTGATAGCAGTCCCTTTAGTTAAATTAGTGTTGGTCATTTCCCGCATTTGGGTGGCATTTAAGGCTAAATTACAATGGGTAGTTGTTCCCATATCTAAATTACCGCTGCCTTTGAAGCAGACCCAGGGTTCTGGGGTGTATATAGGGAAATAGTTTTTACTGGGCCTGGTTGCTGGAACATTCATTACCCTCCCTGTAATCATTTCATGGAGTGTCAAGTGTGTTAAAAAGACTGGCCGTGATAATGACATGGCCATGAGAGCTAGGGGCAGGCACTTGATCCATGACATTCCTCTCTCTTTGCATGCTTTGATTATTATTATATATATATATTTATTTTTGAGAATGCCGTTGCATCTCTCGACTATGGCGGCAGACTATGGATGGTATCAATGTAATCCATCACTAGATGGGTGAATGGGCCTTGGGCAGGGGGCATGCTTCCCGGTAGGGTGGATATCCCTTTGTGCACATTGTTTTCTTGGCAAATTTAACAGTGTGAAATCCAATTGGTAACTGTTTCGGTTAAATTTGGAGAAAAACAAAAATGTTTTAATGTTCCGGATAATCTCCCCCCTTGCAGAGTGGCACACACCGTGAGCCAATCTGCACAGGAGTTGCAACAGGGAGTTTGGGGCAACAACTTTGCCCGTGTAGTTGTGGCGCCATATGTAAGTGACAGGATCCTTAGAGCAACCTCTGAATTTCCAGAGTTCTTGCTCAGTTGTGGAGGCAGACGACTGTACCTCCAGAGGTTCTGGCAAAGTAAATTCCTGCATTTCCATTACAGGGGCCTGATTAGCAGGCCAAGATGGTAGGTCAGCAGCTCTTTTAGCCGCAGCATCCGCATGCCCTGGGAAACAGGGTCTTATATTTTGTTATATCACGGCTAGCTTTGATGGTTTTATTGCCTTGAGTAAGGCAGAGATATCTTTTTTTTTTTTTTTGTTACACCGGTGTACCAGTTGCTGTTAAAAACCCACACGCCCAAGTGGCTCCCCAAGAATGTACCACCCCGCAAGCATAGGCAGAGTCACTATAGATGTTGACAGTCTTCCCTTCCCTCTAACCAGTGCTACTATCTCTGCCTGCTGGGCAGTTCCTGGAGCTAGAGCTGATTCCATTACAGTGTGGGAAGTGAAAGGGTGTTGAGTGACAATGGCAAATCCTGATTTCCTATTTTGATGTTGGGGTCAATAAATGATGAGCCGTCTACAAACAAAGTCATGTCTGGGGTACTGAGGGGGTTTGTAAGCAGATCAGGTCTAGGGCTTGAATACTTCAACTGTGGCTTTGCAGTTGTGTGGTTCTGCATCGAGGGGAGTGGTCATGAGAGTGGCTGGGTTGACAATCGTGATCGTGATGTATGGTTGGGTCAACAAAACTTTGTAGCTAGAAACTCTTTGGTGGGTTAGGGCAAATTTTTCTCTGGACAGCATGGAGTCCACAGCGTGTGACACATGTAAGGAGTGCTCTGCTGTCTTCCTCACATGCTTCTTTGGATGGGCTGCAGAGTAGGAGATCATATACATACTTAATGAGTGTGCACCCATTGGACGGAGCGAAATCGGAGAGATCTTGTCAGACAATTTGGTTGAACACACTTGGTGATTCCACGTATCCTTGTGGCAGCCTGGAACACGTTTATTGCTGCCTTCTGTAGGTGAAGGCAAAAAGGGCTTGGCATTGTTCATGTAAGGGGATGAAGAAAAATGATGAGCACAAGTCTATGACAGTGTAATGGGTTGTTGAAGGTTGGATTTTGGTGAGTATTGTTGATGGATCTGGTACTATAGGATAAAAGTCTCTTTTCCAGTTCCGGCCTTTAGGGGGCGTTCTTGCTTCTGGCAAGGTTCCTGATGGGCCATGGATCCTCCTCCAAACAGCTGGCGCGTAGGTCATCACTCTGTAATGAACAGGCACTTTGCATGGAGGGGTGTTGAATTCTGGAAGGGCTGCTGGTGTCCCTCTGGTGGGGAGGACAGGAGGTGCTCAGCTGGCCTGATAAGTCCCTTCACGCTGAGTCATCCTTCCACCTGCAGGTCTCCTTCCATCTGTAATGGAAGTGTCAGATTGATTTACTTGACTTACCATCATTTGGACCTCCTCAATGTCAGGGTACATTCCTCCAGCAGGGGAAGCTCCAGAATAAGCTGGTGGTTTCTCAATGAGGGCAGGGCAGCTTGGTTCTGCATCACTGGGAAGCTCCTCCTTCCCGGGCACCCGTCTCTGCTTCTTCCTGGTAGCTTCAGTCCCTCTGCCAAGCCTGTCCTGATGCCTCTGCGACTCAATTCTCCATTGATTAAAATGTTGTGGGTACATATTTTTATCAAATTTTTCTTCCCCCAGTCTGGGGTCTTTTCTTTCTCAATCAACACAGCCTCAACACTCTCCAAGCAATCAGGTTTAAATGTTCCATATTATTATTTTTCTATTTTTATGTTTGAACATAAGGTCCAGGGGAGTCACAATCTTATCTAATGTTTCTGAGCAGTCCGTCAACATCACAAGATCAACCTTTCTTCGTTGCATTTGCTTTTCCCCAATACTGAATAAAAACAACCGGAAAGAGGAAAAAAAGAAAAATAACCTTTTTTTTCCTTAAAAAAATAAAAAAATAAAAAAATAAACTTTGGGCAATGGAACTATGGAACTGTATGTGTTTCTCTTGCACCAATTTTTTTTATTATATATTTCTATTATATTTGAGAACAACCACTTAGTGCTAGCTCTTGGAAAATTCACAATATTCTTTCATATTTTTATTATATATATATATATATATATATATATATATATATATATATATTGTAATTATGTATGAGAACAACCAATTTGTTCTCCCCCCTTGGAAATCCACAATATTTATGATTATTATTTATTATATATATATATATATATATATATATATATATATATATATATATATATATATATACACACATACAGTACACACACACACACACATATATATATATATATATATATATATATATATATATATATATATATGACCATTATTATATATGAGAACAACCAATCAATTTGTTCTCTCCCTTGGGAAATTCACAATATTAAAAACATAAAAACACCCTGCAGTAATCATGCATATATTTACACAAGATTCTCAAACCTTAAAATAATGTTAAAAAAATGTAAATATGACACACACAAGACATAGAGCTATAGTAGCTTGTGAAAGCAAGTATTTTACAAAATACCGTAAAAACTTCTCGTATGCCGCCTGTACCTGTGCAGCTGCCATGCCTTGCCCCTTATCTGGGTTGCTAAGGTCTTTCCAGGGATAGGAAGCGATATGTACGATCCTCTGCACGGTGATTTACAGGTCCTCTAAAAGGAGTCTTTTGCCTTTAAATTATTAAGTCCCTGTTCCACATAAAATTCCACGTATCTCGCGTCAGTATGGACAAGTCCGCCCGCCCGCATGCGTGCACTGCACAAACCTTCAGTATGCCCAATACAACTTCTCACTGGTTTTGGTTAGCTATCAGGCTCATTTCTTATCATTCATGCTTTTCAACATCACACTTTTAAAAAGGCCACAACTCACCCACAGGTATCCGTCACTCCTTTACAGACACTGCCAAAAGCCAAACTTCAACACTTGCATTCCTGCTTTTTCTCTCTCCCTTTTTGTCACTCACACCCTAATTGCTTCAATTTCCTTTGTCTATTTACTAACCTACTAATGCTAGATCAGCATCAGATTACTTTTAGTAAACAATATGGAGGAAAATAACCTCACATTAAAGCTGACCGTCTGCAGATTAACCACAGTCGTTGGTCACTTCAAAAGAGTACACAGCAAGAACAAGAAAAACGTTTTCACCATCAGAATACTTTTTGACCATATTGTGTATGTGTGTGTGTGTATATACCGTACATGCATGCATACATACATACATACATACATACATACAGTATATATAAAAATAGAGTCTTGCTTAACATAGTATAACAAATGTCCACAACATTTGAGTATTTGGTTTATGAGTATTTATTCAAAATAATTGACAGAACCATTTGGTAACAGTGTATTCTGGGCTGAATTCTGACTTAAGTCTACGTTTTCTGAAAGTGTTAAAAAAGGATAGGATAAAAACAAGAAATAAGACTTCTTTTCATTCTGATTGAGGGTCAGTTGTTTTTTTTTATCTATTAATGGTTAAAGTTAGCATTTGGGGATAATACACCGTATAATACACCGTTTTGCGCTTTAATTCTTGTGTGGTCTTCATTATTTTCACTGAACACACTCAACACCCATCAAAATATGTTACACAGTCCCTCCTACCCCTAACACCTAACCCAACGACGGAATTTAGCGCGGGCTGAAGGTGTCTGCATGCTTGTCCTTCTCGTGTTGCTGAAAGAATATTAGTAGGGTTAAATAAACATCAAAATTTAGGAAATTTGTGTTTGGTAGATTATTTCTCTGTTGTAACAGTGCTTCTTGGCAATGCATTTTATAGTGTTGGAAAATAAATGGTGCCCCATTTGTAAGGAACATGCATTTGTGGGATGAGCAGCACAGCTGAGTATGTGGCTAGCGCTCATGTAAAATTTGCCAAATCTTCTATGCCAATGCCAAACAGCTTATTCTGCTGTTGCTATTGACTCTTGTTTGGTGTTGTTTGGTGGATTGGATGATTGAAGTCTTTCAGTAACAAATTTATTAATTTAACAAACAGTCAGGAGCCTCAGAAGAACCATACACAGCCACAACGGCCTGGCACCTCCTCCTCATGCTGGTCACCAGCCTGGTCACACACTGCTGTGGGATGGCATTCCACTCCTCATCCAGGATTTGTCACAAGTCAGCCAACGTGGTTGTGTTGGTCACTCTAGCACGAACAGCACGCCCCAGCTGATCCCACAAGTGTTCAATTGAGTTGAGGTCAGGACTGTTGGCAGGCCATTCCATTCTCTCATCACACAAATTCTGGAGGTAATCTCTGATAAACCCCGCTCTGTGGTGGCGAGCATTGTCATCTTGGAGGATGGAGTTCAGTCCCAGACTGTGGAGATATGGGATTGCCACTGGTTGCAGAAACTCATCTCGATATCTCTCTGCATTGAGATTGCCTCCAATGATGACAAGCCTCGTTTTTCCAGTGATGGAGATGCTGCCCCACACCATCACACTGCCTCGTGGCAGGCCTATGAGCCCGGAGATTGGCTACGTGCAGTCTGTTCCGGATTGTCTGGGCCGAAAGCCGTTTGCCATATCGTCCTGCAAACCTTGGAGTGTCGTCTTCTTGGGACGTCTTTCTCTGACATCCCCGTTTCATGGAACTTGGCCTTCAGTTTGGAGATGGTACTAGGGCTCACTCCAAATGATGCCACAACTTGCTTTTGTGGAACACCAGCTTGAAGTTGCCCTATTGCACGAGCCTTATCGAGATCAGACAAATGTGACTTGCCGATTCTTGGAGCAGACACCAATTGACCACTGCAGCAGGGCTCATGCTCACAGGTGCTGCCAGGTGCTGATTGGCACCTGATTGTCAGCACCTGGTGTTACCGGAAGCTCAAAACAAGAGTCAATATCAACAGCAGAATAAGCTGTTTGGCATTGGCAGAGAAGATTTGGAAAATCTTTCAGGAGCGCAACCCACATACTCAGCTGTGCTGCTCATCCCACAAATGCATGTTCCTTACAAATGGGGCACCATTTAAAAGGGAAATAAACAGGCTTTCCAAGGGTATAAAATGTATTGCCAAGAAGCATTGTCACAACAGATAAATAATCTCCCAAACACAAATTTATGAACTTTTTGTTTAATAGTGGCCGCTATGCGGAGTCTAGATCAGCCAATAAATAAACCATGATACAAAGACAGTAGTACCACTCTGCCTTCCGTTCTCTCCTGGTCCGGGCTGACCAAGAATCTCCACAATAGGGCCAATACATTCACCTTCGTTATCTGACTCCCTTTAGAATAATAATTTAGATTAGTTATCTATCTTTGGTAGATGTCTTATTTATAATTTTGACTTGATCGCTATAGGAATCCTGTACTCTTCTGAACAGTCCTGAACATGTCACATCGGCCGTTATGCGAATGTCTCAAGAGCTGGCTAGATATTTGCAGTCATTTCAGAGTACTGTACTAATGTACAACTTCTATGTCAGTTGGGATTAGTATATTAGTGCTATTTAAGAAAAAAAGATAAAGAAAAAAATGAGAGAAAGCAGGAAGTAAGGAATGCAAGATTGGAAGGAAGGTTGAACCCCGGAACTACCGTAAACACCCGAATAGTGGGGCAAGAAGACAGGTTAGTGACTGGGCTAGTAAACATTCAGACTCAGACATCACAGGGGAAGATGAGTGCAAAGACTAATGAACATAAACAGAACCAAACATAAATATGAAAAATAATAAATTACAAGAATAATGATAATAAACAATGATGAACTAACACAGGACAGAACACAGGAACATAACAATCCCATCGCATTCAGCATATAGCAATATATTTAAATAAAGAAACACATACTTTGAAACTTGAATGCAACATTATTTGCTTATATTTAGCTTTCAGCACTCTATTCAATAGGGAGGAGTATACCAGAAGTATCGTTCCCGAGACATCCACTTTACAAGTGCACACTCATCCACTCCACTACCACCCTCCTCCACTCCGTGCCCCCGGATCCGATCTTTGTGGACTCCCTCCCTCCACTGTCCCATTTCCGAAGTAGACAAACAAAACAGGTTCAACTCCACCCTTCTCCACTCCTCCGTCATAGTGTACAACAATTTATGCTACAGTACAATTCCTTTCACATTCCTGGGTGGCTTCATCATGCCCACACCCACACACTACGACAAGCCAACAAAAAAATTCCAAAAAATATTTTGCCAAATTTGTGCGTCATTATTATTGCACATATCACATTATATTCAAGAATCTAGTGTAGTTAGTGTGCTATTAAGCCCAAATAATTAATTTCAGTCCAATTAATCTTGTATTGCAAACCATTTTATTGGTTGCACAATATTGCAATGTTTATGCACATTTAATTTTCATGGATTTCGAACCTATAGCATGTATTGAATCGATACAAACATGAAATGATGTCAAATAGTACATGTGTTGGAAGTAAAGAGAATTACAAACCCGAAAAACAGAGATACGACACACATTGCACACCCCAAGTTTTCAGTTACTTTCCACCCCCTGCTGTGTTACTTTTGTCCTGCTCGGATGAAAGTAACATTGCACTTGGCCTGTTTATGTTAAACTCATATATCCCAGAATTAAAATTACAGTTGATAATAGTGAAGAACGTGTACAAGTTGTTTGTCATACAATATGGGATCTCTATCTCTATAAATTTTGGAGTAAATGGGATCAAGCAACATTGTGGAGAATAGGCTAAATCTGCACTAAAGAGAATCCAGCACAGATGCTTAAAAATATGTGGACTAGGTCACAGTAACATCGTGAGATTAGGCTAAATGTTGCGATCAGGGTCGACTGATCCACTCATTTCACATCTAACTAACTAACCACTAACCACTAATTCACTTCACAGATGACACCTATAGGGTGGGCAGTTGTACCTTGCAAATTGTTACACTTGACTGATTAGGTTTTCTTTGGTTGTGAAATCAGCTTGGACTTTTAGATTGAAATCAATGGCCAGACAGGTTTTGCACTCAGCAGACATTGTTCTGGGTGTTTCACTGCCTGGACTCACCCTCTCCAGTTTCTATGTAAGCTCTATGTTGTCAGGCAGCTGCTCTTCTTCTTCAGTGCTGTTTGTGGAGGTTGGGAAACCAACGTTGGTTCATTTAGCGCTAAAGGCCACAAGACACTTGGTGTTTGTTTTCTTTGTCATAGGGGCATGTGCTACTAGGGTGCCCCTATGGTGGAAAGCACACATTTAGTTTTTGCCCAAAGTACCTTATAAATCTTATACCTTATACCTCTACCAGAGGGGCACTCTAGTCGCACGGAAGACCATAACTATTCTTCATCTAAGGTTCATTAAAATGGGAGCCATACATACTCTGGTGCCCCTATGACAAAGAAAAAGTTTATCTCCTTCATTTAACCCGAGTAGGACTGTGCCAAAAAGGGACTCAAGTGCCCCTCGGTGTGACATTAGGGTAAAATGAAAGATAGAACTGTCCCGTTTTGGCACGGACCTATCCTGGTTTAATAAAGGCTTTGAAAAGCACTGAAAATGCACTGATGGCAGGGGCAGTCGTAAAGATGTAAAGAGAGAACGTCCGTTGCTGAGGAACCTCATGGACGCACTCGTTCAATTTAAAATCCAACGCTATCAGGAAACCCACCCCTGTACTTTATCTTTATTATTGTACTAAATTAGACAAAAACAATATATAAAAAAAAATAGTGAAAGTGGATTTATTTTACTTTCGGGATGTTTAATGTTGTATGATTAGTTGCAGTGTTTCCAGTTTCATCCTTTTATACAGTGCAGCATTTGTAAATTGCAATGTATAAATGGCCTGGCATTTTTTTATTTTCTATTAAAAAATGTAATACAGTACACAGTGCGTTGTTAAAACCAGCGAATATGTTGTTAAACAACTTAATAAATGGACTTAGTAAGTCATTGATAGGGTTTGGTGGTCAGACACTTTATAGTCTTTTTGTCTTTTTGTCGAACCTCAGTAAAGTCATTTTGAGTGAGTCAGATTTTTTCAGGATTCTTTTTATTTACAATGTCTTGTCTTTATAATTATTTGTAATTGTTTTGATTAATGCTACATTTTATGTATGAAACCAAATAAACAGAACAAATAAAGAGAGAAGTGGTAGTCTACGCCTATAATTATTTTGTCTGACAACTTCTTGTTAAAAATATCTCCAGTAATTAATGCAAGGATTCTTTTGTTTCTTTCTGCCTCAAGGCAAATTGCAAACAGTCCAATGCTGTGACAGACTTAATGACGCATTTGTGTGCATTTGTGAACTGTGGAATGAGTTGCATATTAAAATAGCCAACAACAGCAATACTTTCATTTTTGTACAGAACTGTGTTGTATTAAATGTGATATTCATCATACTTACGCCCCCAGAGCACCCTTCTATGAGGGTAGGCATGGACATCAATACTCTTTGTGGTCTTTTGTAAAGTTTTGAAATAAACCTTTCAACAATATTGCTAATAAAAGTCTACCGATGTTATCCAAGGGAAGATATCATGGCAAGGGTATCTTTCAGCATTGTTGTTTAAGAATACAATGTGGGGAAAGTCAACAGTGTTTCAAATACATATGGGCCACAATATCTAAAATAAAAGGTTAACAGATCACTGAAAAGGAGATTCAAATTGCATAACCATCCCAACAAAGTATTAAAATGATTTAAATTGTTCTGCCTTTTCTTTAAAATTTCGGAATATTTGAGATGTCAATACCCCATTTCCCAAAGCATTCTCAAAGACGTTCATGTTCTGCCTGCAACTCAAACTTCAGGACATCTTTCTATGTACATTGTCCTTATTGTTGTTTCACAATTTTTAAATAGTTTTCTGAAAGAAAAGTCATTTATGTATGTCTGTCATATTAAACCATAATGCAGCCAAGCAGGTAAACTGAGACCCAATTTCTCTTTCAAACTGAAAACCAGGGGAATGAGAGGGGTTGCCTTGGCAATCAGATGTTTGGGATGTTTAGGTCACATGGAAAGTGCCAGAATGAGGATTTGACCAGTACATTAGGGATACAATTTTAATCTTCCAAAAGGTGTGCTGGGATATTTAATAGCTACAGTTCACAGCCAAAGTCACAAATTCAGTATGGTCTGATATGAACGTCACCAGTCACAAAGGATATACAGTAATATAATGCTACAATTTACTTGGTCCAATGGGGGAGTGCCAAGATCTCACCAAAATATGGGGTCATTATAGTCTGTCATTGATTTATAGATGATATTCCTGTCTATAATATATCTGTGTGGCAATGTAATGCAATGGGTAAGGAAGAAGATTTTGCAACAAAAAATGCAGATTTTATATTTAGGTTCGGCTCTATTAATGTGCCAGTTAAGAAGTTAAAATTGATTCAGTAAATAAAACGAAATACTTTACCTGCATATATTTCTCTCGATAGGAGCAAGTCCTAAGGGTATAAGAGACTCATACTTGAGCTAAGATAGATGCAATGGTAACTATCTATCTCCGTAAACTCATGCATTTGGCATTTTTAATGTTCTGAAATGTTGTGTGTATTATCCTCCTTAAAGGTCACAGGTGTGGCAACCAAATTCAGGCAAGACCGATTATTCATCAGAGCCTGTTTAGGTAGTTTGACGTCTTCTGTCATATTATAAATTTGGCAGGACTAAGGCAGGTATTGCATAAGCATAGCAGACGCTGTAGAGGAACAAAGTATATACTTCAGCTTTACAATAATTTCAGCTGAAAAACCACCTAGGCAACAAGCTGCCACTGAATAATATTTGTGTGCCTGAAAAGCATCCCAAAGTAAGTGTAAATATATTTTAATGTATGTTTGTTGTTATAATGCAAGCCTTTTATTGAGCAGAAAATATGCGTTTTCTGTTCTGTTGGGGATTTGAGTATTTTTCTATGGATGTACTGAGTGACTCCTGAATGTACAGATTTGGTAAATGGTTATTCTTCATCGAAATGAGGTCATATTGCGCTAAGCTGTTTCTTGAGCATTTTTTTTGCTACATATGATTCTGTAAAAATGTAGGAAGAGACAGACCACCATTCCAGAGAGAACAGCTTCTCCAGATGTTTATTTCATTTTCCCAGTTTGTCTTTCATGAATATCTTATTCTGTGCAATTTGGGTTGCTAATATATCTCAGAAAAAGTAGTCCTGTAACATGTATTTTATGTGTAGGGGAGACCAGGGATGGTTGAAACATTGGGTTAGTTGTAACAGCATCAGTTTGACCAAAAAAGGATGAGTTGTGGTAATTTGAAAAAAATAACTATAAAAATATAAAAATATAGGGTGCAGCTGCCTTGGTGGCATAGTTGTGCCAGTGACATGATTAACAATATGTACACAGTTTTGTCAGGACCATCCTAACATCATGCTGTCCATATTTTGCGTGAATGTGATGAACCCATTGAAAAAGAATGCTTAAGACTACTATATAAGCCTCACTTCCTGTTGCCAGCTGCTGCTGCTATGCCATTGAGCCTTTATTGGTATATGGATGAGATTACACTCCAAAAATTAACATGTGTGAAATTTCAGCCACATCAGACAATGTAGAATGAAACAAAAATAATTTCTTGCTTGAACATTGTGATAACATGCTACAGTCCTGTAATGTTTGCCTGCGCACGGCCTTAACCATTATGCTATACTGCCCTCCTATACCTGGGTGCCATCTATTGGCCAAAAGTTGTATGTTTCTTTATATCTTGGTTAAAAAATGTATCTACAAAGTGTTGGATAATATTGCATTAAACATCTAGTTAGCCAGCATCATTCTTTTCCATTACAACGATAATTATGCTGCCTGAAACGCATTTGTCCAGCCAAATCTAAAGGAGATGCCAACTCTCTGCCCTCAATACGGTATTTGCATATTAAATTACCTTTCCTTGTGAGCTGCATACGATACCGTTGCTGAACATAATGATCTCATTATAACATAGCGTTCAAGCAGCTGATATGAGCCACCTCAGACGCTAACGTTTCTTTTTGACTTCAATCCAGAGAAGTGAATGCGACTGTTAATTAATACAGCGCGACAAAAAATCTCATGGTTTGCAAACTAACTGTCCTAAGGGCTGTTTTTTATATTCCTTAAAATGCTACAATACGATTTAGTAACAAAAGAACAGTTAATATCAATGCAATATATGCAATATAGCTGATATGTTAATCTTTTAAATATATGATACTCTCCTGCCAGTAAAAGCCTGTCTTTAAGTCTTTAAATGTCTTTAATATTTATTTTAATTATTCAATTCATATAATGAAGATGGATAAAAAGAAACGTTGGGCTGGGTGTTGTCAATACATTTTGTCATGTAGGCTGCAGCTGTAAATCATACACGTTCATGCCTGTTTTCCGTTCTGGTTCCTCAGTGGTGGAATGACTTGCCTACCACTGTCAGGACAGCAGAATCCCTCCCCCTATTTTGACGCAGACTAAAAACTTTACCTTAGTCCTCCCTCTTGATTTCCCCCCGGCCCCCTTTCTGATATCCCTATCCCTCTTGTCTAACCCCCCCCCAAAAAAAGAAAAAAGAAATTGCACTTATGATGACTATATGTTTAGAACAACACTTCATGTGTATTTTACTAGTTATGGATGTGATGCTTTAACTTGTGGGAGAACCTATGCACTTGTAAGTCGCTTTGGATTAAACAAAATGACAAAAATGTAAAATGTAAAAATCACTTGAAGCAAGAAAAAAATAAAAGTATCACTTTTTGCCAATAGATGGAATCCGCCCATCAGAAATGGGGGGGAGTTACAATGACACAGTTAGTCTGTGAGTAGAATAGATTGTGTAGTCAGCTTCACTGTTTCCATAAGGGAGCCTACAATGTGCTTTTAACGGTACTTGGTCAGCGTAATGATATAAATGCCAGCATTCAATTATGGTCAACGGCACCGAAAATGCCCGTCGCACCAGCCATACATAACAAAAGTCCAACTATAAGATCGATTTAAACCTCTATATATTTTTGTTTCACATTGACAGTGGAGGCTATTATGTGTATTCCGACGCAAATTACATTTTAATGGGTTACGGCATTCACTTCTCTCATTACATTAGATTACATTACATTAATGATATTTGGCCAATGCTCTTATCCAGAGCGACGTATAACAAAGTGCATACCCATAACCAGGGATAAATGCGCTGAAAGACCCTAGAGGGAAGTACAATTTCAACTGCTACCTGCACAACAAAGATAACGACCAGAGCCCATTTGATTTATATATATATATATATATATATATATATATATTTTTTTTTTTTTTTTTCTTCAAACCGCAACACGCAAATGTATGAACAACCCCTTACCTTGCCAAACACTGCTTACCTAGCCAAACTAAAAATACTGACACACAGAAAGTAAATCACAGAAAGACAACAATTAAGGTTCACAGGGAGGTAGGGAGGGACGGGGAGAGGTGTTGCTTGAAGAGGAGCATCTTCAGTTTGCGCTTGAAGGTGGGAAGAGTTTCGACAGTTCTGACCTCAACGGGGAGTTGGTTCCACCACCATGGAGCCAGAACAGACAGTAGTCGTGAGTGTGAGGTGGAAGTTTGGAGAGGGGGAGGTGCCAAGTGGCCTGTGGAGGCTGAACGAAGAGCAGGGGTGTAGGGTCTGATGATCTTTTGTAGGTAAGCTGGGGAAGACCCCTTAACTGCTTGGAAGGCTAGCACCAGTGTTTTGAATTGGATGCGAGCCATGACAGGCAGCCAGTGGAGGGAAGTAAGCAGGGGGGTGACATGTGAAGGTCGAAGGTCGAAGACCAGATGGGCTGCTGCATTCTGGATAAGTTGGAGGGGTCTGATGGCGGACGCTGGGAGGCCAGCCATAGTGACAAAAGGATCCATAACTGAATGACAAAGTGCTGTAATGTTGGAGGTAACAGGTAAAAAGACATCTAATCTTTGAGATGATGCTAAACTGATGACAACATTGATTGTTTTCTAGATAAAAAAGATATATTAAAGATGAAAGGAAAAAACCTGGTTGCATTGTGGCTGTTTATTGGTAAGTGAATCCATATATCACAAATTAATGATAAATGATGAAAATAACATTTGCATTACAACAAAAAAAGGAAATTATTTATCATTGCAGCCATTACAGGAGCTGCAGCCACAACAACAACTGAAGCCCCAACAACAACTGAAGCCCCGACTACAACTGCAGCTCAAACGACAACTGCAGCCCCCACAACAACTGAAGTCCTGACTACAACTGCAGCCCCCACAACAACTGAAGCCCTGACAACAACTAAAGCCCCGACTACAACTGTAGCCCCCACAACAACTGCAGCCCCCACAACAACTGCAGAACCCACAACAATGGCAGCCCCGACTACAACTGCAGCCCCCACAACAACTGCAGCCCCCACAACAACTGCAGCACCCACAACAACGGCAGCCCCCACTACAACTGAAGCCCTGACTACAACTGCAGCCCCCACAACAACTGCAGCCCCCACAACAACTGCGGCCCCGACTACAACTGCAGCACCCACAACAACGGCAGCCCCGACTACAACTGCAGCCCCCACTACAACTGAAGCCCTGACTACAACTGCAGCCCCCACAACAACTGCAGCCCCCACAACAACTGCGGCCCCGACTACAACTGCAGCCCCCACTACAACTGAAGCCCCCACAACTACTGCAGCCCCCACAACAACTGCAGCCCCCACTACAACTTCAACCCCCACAACAACTGCAGCCTCCACAACAACCGCAGCCCCCACAACAACTGAAGCCCTGACTACAACTGCAGCCCCCACTACAACTGAAGCCCTGACTACAACTGCAGCACCCACAACAACGGCAGCCCCCACTACAACTGAAGCCCTGACTACAACTGCAGCCCCCACAACAACTGCAGCCCCCACAACAACTGCAGCACCCACAACAACGGCAGCCCCGACTACAACTGCAGCCCCCACTACAACTGAAGCCCTGACTACAACTGCAGCCCCCACAACAACTGCAGCCCCCACAACAACTCCGGCCCCGACTACAACTGCAGCACCCACAACAACGGCAGCCCCCACTACAACTGAAGCCCTGACTACAACTGCAGCCCCCACAACAACTGCAGCCCCCACAACAACTGCAGCACCCACAACAACGGCAGCCCCGACTACAACTGCAGCCCCCACTACAACTGAAGCCCTGACTACAACTGCAGCCCCCACAACAACTGCAGCCCCCACAACAACTGCGGCCCCGACTACAACTGCAGCCCCCACTACAACTGAAGCCCCCACAACTACTGCAGCCCCCACAACAACTGCAGCCCCCACTACAACTTCAACCCCCACAACAACTGCAGCCTCCACAACAACCGCAGCCCCGACAACAACTGAAGCCCCGACTACAACTGCAGCCCCGACTACAACTGAAGCCCTGACTACCACTGCAGCCCCCACAACAACTGCAGCCCCCACAACAACTGCGGCCCCGACTACAACTGCAGCCCCCACTACAACTGAAGCCCCCACAACAACTGCAGCCCCCACAACAACTGCAGCCCCCACTACAACTTCAACCCCCACAACAACTGCAGCTCCTACAACAACTGCAGCCCCCACCTCAACTGCTGCACCCACAACAACTGCAGCCCCGACAACAACTGAAGCCCCGACAACAACTGCAGCACCCACAACAACTGAAGCCCCAACTACAACTGCAGCCCCCACTACAACTTCAAGCCCCACAACAACTGAAGCCCCGACTACAACTGAAGCCCCGACTACAACTGCAGCCCCCACTACAACTGAAGCCCTGACTACAACTGCAGCCCCCACAACAACTGCAGGCCAAACAACAACTGCGGCCCTGACTACAACTGAAGCCCCCACAACAACTGCAGCACCAACAACAACTGAAGCCCCCACAACAACTGCAGCCCCCACAACAACTGCAGCCCCCACTACAACTTCAACCCCCACAACAACTGCAGCCTCCACAACAACCGCAGCCCCGACAACAACTGAAGCCCCGACTACAACTGCAGCCCCGACTACAACTGAAGCCCTGACTACCACTGCAGCCCCCACAACAACTGCAGCCCCCACAACAACTGCGGCCCCGACTACAACTGCAGCCCCCACTACAACTGAAGCCCCCACAACAACTTCAGCCCCCACAACAACTGCAGCCCCCACTACAACTTCAACCCCCACAACAACTGCAGCTCCTACAACAACTGCAGCCCCCACCTCAACTGCTGCACCCACAACAACTGCAGCCCCGACAACAACTGAAGCCCCGACAACAACTGCAGCACCCACAACAACTGAAGCCCCAACTACAACTGCAGCCCCCACTACAACTTCAAGCCCCACAACAACTGAAGCCCCGACTACAACTGAAGCCCCGACTACAACTGCAGCCCCCACTACAACTGAAGCCCTGACTACAACTGCAGCCCCCACAACAACTGCAGGCCAAACAACAACTGCGGCCCTGACTACAACTGAAGCCCCCACAACAACTGCAGCACCAACAACAACTGAAGCCCCCACTACAACTGCAGCCCCCACAACAACTGCAGCCCCCACTACAACTTCAACCGCCACAACAACTGCAGCCCCGACAACAACTGCAGCCCCCACCTCAACTGCTGCACCCACAACAACTGCAGCCCCCACAACAACTGCGGCCCCGACTACAACTGCAGCCCCCACTACAACTGAAGCCCCCACAACAACTGCAACACCCACAACAACTGAAGCCCCCACAACAACTGCAGCCCCCACTACAACTTCAACCCCCACAACAACTGCAGCCCCTACAACAACTGCAGCCCCCACATCAACTGCTGCACCCACAACAACTGCAGCCCCGACAACAACTGAAGCCCTGACTACAACTGCAGCCCCCACAACAACTGCGGCCCCGACTACAACTGCAGCCCCCACTACAACTGAAGCCCCCACAACAACTGCAGCACCCACAACAACTGAAGCCCCCACTACAACTGCAGCCCCCACAACAACTGCAGCCCCCACTACAACTTCAACCCCCACAACAACTGCAGCCCCTACAACAACTGCAGCCCCCACCTCAACTGCTGCACCCACAACAACTGCAGCCCCGACAACAACTGAAGCCCCGACAACAACTGCAGCACCCACAACAACTGCAGCCCAAACAACAACTGCGGCCCCGACTACAACTGAAGCCCCCACAACAACTGCAGCACCCACAACAACTGAAGCCCCCACTACAACTGCAGCCCCCACTACAACTTCAACCCCCACAACAACTGCAGCCCCTACAACAACTGCAGCCCCCACCTCAACTGCTGCACCCACAACAACTGCAGCCCCCACAACAACTGCAGCCCCCACAACAACTGCGGCCCCGACTACAACTGCAGCCCCCACTACAACTGAAGCCCCCACAACAACTGCAACACCCACAACAACTGAAGCCCCCACTACAACTGCAGCCCCCACAACAACTGCAGCCCCCACTACAACTTCAACCCCCACAACAACTGCAGCCCCTACAACAACTGCAGCCCCCACCTCAACTGCTGCACCCACAACAACTGCAGCCCCCACAACAACTGCGGCCCCGACTACAACTGCAGCCCCCACTACAACTTCAACCCCCACAACAACTGCAGCCCCCACTACAACTTCAACCCCCACAACAACTGCAGCTCCTACAACAACTGCAGCCCCCACCTCAACTGCTGCACCCACAACAACTGCAGCCCCGACAACAACTGAAGCCCCGACAACAACTGCAGCACCCACAACAACTGCAGCCCCCACAACAACTGCGGCCCCGACTACAACTGCAGCCCCCACTACAACTTCAACCCCCACAACAACTGCAGCCCCCACTACAACTTCAACCCCCACAACAACTGCAGCTCCTACAACAACTGCAGCCCCCACCTCAACTGCTGCCCCCACAACAACTGCGGCCCCGACAACAACTGCAGCCCCCACTACAACTGCAGCCCCCACTACAACTTCAACCCCCACAACAACTGCAGCCCCCACTACAACTTCAACCCCCACAACAACTGCAGCTCCTACAACAACTGCAGCCCCCACCTCAACTGCTGCACCCACAACAACTGCAGCCCCGACAACAACTGAAGCCCCGACAACAACTGCAGCCCCCACAACAACTGCAGCCCCCACAACAACTGCGGCCCCGACTACAACTGCGGCCCCCACTACAACTGCAGCTCCTACAACAACTGCAGCCCCCACCTCAACTGCTGCACCCACAACAACTGCAGCCCCGACAACAACTGAAGCCCCGACAACAACTGCAGCACCCACTACAACTGCAGCCCCCACTACAACTTCAACCCCCACAACAACTGCAGCCCCCACTACAACTTCAACCCCCACAACAACTGCAGCTCCTACAACAACTGCAGCCCCCACCTCAACTGCAGCCCCCACAACAACTGCAGCCCCCACTACAACTTCAACCCCCACAACAACTGCAGCCCCTACAACAACTGCAGCCCCCACCTCATCTGCTGCACCCACAACAACTGCAGCCCCCACAACAACTGCGGCCTCGACTACAACTGCAGCCCCTACTACAACTGCAGCCCCCACTACAACTTCAACCCCCACAACAACTGCAGCCCCCACTACAACTTCAACCCCCACAACAACTGCAGCCCCTACAACAACTGCAGCCCCCACCTCAACTGCTGCACCCACAACAACTGCAGCCCCGACAACAACTGAAGCCCCGACAACAACTGCAGCACCCACAACAACTGCGGCCCTGACTACAACTGCAGCCCCCACTACAACTGCAGCCCCCAGTACAACTTCAACCCCCACAACAACTGCAGCCCCCACTACAACTTCAACCCCCACAACAACTGCAGCTCCTACAACAACTGCAGCCCCCACCTCAACTGCTGCCCCCACAACAACTGCGGCCCTGACTACAACTGCAGCCACCACTACAACTGCAGCCCCCACTACAACTTCAACCCCCACAACAACTGCAGCCCCCACTACAACTTCAACCCCCACAACAACTGCAGCTCCTACAACAACTGCAGCCCCCACCTCAACTGCTGCACCCACAACAACTGCAGCCCCAACAACAACTGAAGCCCCGACAACAACTGCAGCCCCCACAACAACTGCAGCCCCCACAACAATTGCGGCCCCGACTACAACTGCAGCCCCCACTACAACTTCAACCCCCACAACAACTGCAGCCCCCACTACAACTTCAACCCCCACAACAACTGCAGCTCCTACAACAACTGCAGCCCCCACCTCAACTGCTGCACCCACAACAACTGCAGCCCCGACAACAACTGAAGCCCCGACAACAACTGCAGAACCCACAACAACTACAGCCCCCACAACAACTGCGGCCCTGACTACAACTGCAGCCCCCACTACAACTGCAGCCCCCACTACAACTTCAACCCCCACAACAACTGCAGCCCCCACTACAACTTCAACCCCCACAACAACAGCAGCTCCTACAACAACTGCAGCCCCCACCTCAACTGCTGCCCCCACAACAACTGCGGCCCTGACTACAACTGCAGCCCCCACTACAACTTCAACCCCCACAACAACTGCAGCCCCCACTACAACTTCAACCCCCACAACAACTGCAGCTCCTACAACAACTGCAGCCCCCACCTCAACTGCTGCACCCACAACAACTGCAGCCCCAACAACAACTGAAGCCCCGACAACAACTGCAGCCCCCACAACAACTGCAGCCCCCACAACAACTGCGGCCTCGACTACAACTGCAGCCCCCACTACAACTTCAACCCCCACAACAACTGCAGCCCCCACTACAACTTCAACCCCCACAACAACTGCAGCTCCTACAACAACTGCAGCCCCCACCTCAACTGCTGCACCCACAACAACTGCAGCCCCGACAACAACTGAAGCCCCGACAACAACTGCAGCACCCACAACAACTGCAGCCCCCACAACAACTGCGGCCCCGACTACAACTGCAGCCCCCACTACAACTGCAGCCCCCACTACAACTTCAACCCCCACAACAACTGCAGCCCCCACTACAACTTCAACCCCCACAACAACTGCAGCTCCTACAACAACTGCAGCCCCCACCTCAACTGCTGCCCCCACAACAACTGCGGCCCCGACTACAACTGTAGCCCCCACTACAACTGCAGCCCCCACTACAACTTCAACCCCCACAACAACTGCAGCCCCCACTACAACTTCAACCCCCACAACAACTGCAGCTCCTACAACAACTGCAGCCCCCACTACAACTTCAACCCCCACAACAACTGCAGCCCCCACTACAACTTCAACCCCCACAACAACTGCAGCTCCTACAACAACTGCAGCCCCCACCTCAACTGCAGCCCCTACAACAACTGCAGCCCCCACCTCATCTGCTGCACCCACAACAACTGCAGCCCCCACAACAACTGCGGCCCCGACTACAACTGCAGCCCCCACTACAACTGTAGCCCCCACTACAACTTCAACCCCCACAACAACTGCAGCCCCCACTACAACTTCAACCCCCACAACAACTGCAGCTCCTCCAACAACTGCAGCCCCCACCTCAACTGCTGCACCCACAACAACTGAAGCCCCGACAACAACTGCAGCACCCACAACAACTGCAGCCCCCACAACAACTGCGGCCCCGACTACAACTGCAGCCCCCACTACAACTGCAGCCCCCACCACAACTTCAACCCCCACAACAACTGCAGCCCCCACTACAACTTCAACCCCCACAACAACTGCAGCCCCCACTACAACTTCAACCCCCACAACAACTGCAGCCCCTACTACAACTGCAGCCCCCACCTCAACTGCTGCACCCACAACAACTGCAGCCCCCACAACAACTGCGGCCTCGACTACAACTGCAGCCCCCACTACAACTTCAACCCCCACAACAACTGCAGCCCCTACAACAACTGCAGCCCCCACCTCAACTGCTGCACCCACAACAACTGAAGCCCCAACTACAACTGTAGCCCCCACTACAACTGCGGCCCCGACTACAACTGCAGCCCCCACTACAACTGAAGCCCCCACAACAACTGCAGCACCCACAACAACTGAAGCCCCCACTACAACTGCAGCCCCAACAACAACTGAAGCCCCGACAACAACTGCAGCCCCCACAACAACTGCAGCCCCCACAACAACTGCGGCCCCGACTACAACTGCAGCCCCCACTACAACTTCAACCCCCACAACAACTGCAGCCCCCACTACAGCTTCAACCCCCACAACAACTGCAGCTCCTACAACAACTGCAGCCCCCACCTCAACTGCTGCACCCACAACAACTGCAGCCCCGACAACAACTGAAGCCCCGACAACAACTGCAGCACCCACAACAACTGCAGCCCCCACAACAACTGCGGCCCCGACTACAACTGCAGCCCCCACTACAACTGCAGCCCCCACTACAACTGCAGCCCCCACTACAACTGCAGCCCCCACTACAACTTCAACCCCCACAACAACTGCAGCCCCCACTACAACTTCAACCCCCACAACAACTGCAGCTCCTACAACAACTGCAGCCCCCACCTCAACTGCTGCCCCCACAACAACTGCGGCCCCGACTACAACTGCAGCCCCCACTACAACTGCAGCCCCCACTACAACTTCAACCCCCACAACAACTGCAGCCTCCACTACAACTTCAACCCCCACAACAACTGCAGCTCCTACAACAACTGCAGCCCCCACCTCAACTGCTGCACCCACAACAACTGAAGCCCCAACTACAACTGTAGCCCCCACTACAACTGCGGCCCCGACTACAACTGCAGCCCCCACTACAACTGAAGCCCCCACAACAACTGCAGCACCCACAACAACTGAAGCCCCCACTACAACTGCAGCCCCCACAACAACTGCGGCCCCGACTACAACTGCAGCCCCCACTACAACTGCAGCCCCCACTACAACTGCAGCCCCCACTACAACTTCAACCCCCACAACAACTGCAGCCCCCACTACAACTTCAACCCCCACAACAACTGCAGCTCCTACAACAACTGCAGCCCCCACCTCAACTGCTGCCCCCACAACAACTGCGGCCCCGACTACAACTGCAGCCCCCACTACAACTGCAGCCCCCACTACAACTTCAACCCCCACAACAACTGCAGCCCCCACTACAACTTCAACCCCCACAACAACTGCAGCTCCTACAACAACTGCAGCCCCCACCTCAACTGCAGCCCCCACAACAACTGCAGCCCCCACTACAACTTCAACCCCCACAACAACTGCAGCCCCTACAACAACTGCAGCCCCCACCTCGTCTGCTGCACCCACAACAACTGCAGCCCCCACAACAACTGCGGCCCCGACTACAACTGCAGCCCCCACTACAACTGCAGCCCCCACTACAACTTCAACCCCCACAACAACTGCAGCCCCCACTACAACTTCAACCCCCACAACAACTGCAGCTCCTACAACAACTGCAGCCCCCACCTCAACTGCTGCACCCACAACAACTGCAGCCCCGACAACAACTGAAGCCCCGACAACAACTGCAGCACCCACAACAACTGCAGCCCCCACAACAACTGCGGCCCCGACTACAACTGCAGCCCCCACTACAACTGCAGCCCCCACTACAACTTCAACCCCCACAACAACTGCAGCCCCCACTACAACTTCAACCCCCACAACAACTGCAGCTCCTACAACAACTGCAGCCCCCACCTCAACTGCTGCCCTCACAACAACTGCGGCCCTGACTACAACTGCAGCCCACACTACAACTGCAGCCCCCACTACAACTTCAACCCCCACAACAACTGCAGCTCCTACAACAACTGCAGCCCCCACCTCAACTGCTGCACCCACAACAACTGCAGCCCCGACAACAACTGAAGCCCCGACAACAACTGCAGCCCCCACAACAACTGCAGCCCCCACAACAACTGCGGCTCCGACTACAACTGCAGCCCCCACTACAACTGAAGCCCCCACAACAACTGCAACACCCACAACAACTGAAGCCCCCACTACAACTGCAGCCCCCACAACAACTGCAGCTCCCACTACAACTTCAACCCCCACAACAACTGCAGCCCCTACAACAACTGCAGCCCCCACCTCAACTGCTGCACCCACAACAACTGCAGCCCCCACAACAACTGCGGCCCCGACTACAACTGCAGCCCCCACAACATCTGCGGCCCCGACTACAACTGCAGCCCCCACTACAACTGAAGCCCCCACAACAACTGCAGCACCCACAACAACTGAAGCCCCCACTACAACTGCAGCCCCCACAACAACTGCAGCCCCCACTACAACTTCAACCCCCACAACAACTGCAGCCCCTACAACAACTGCAGCCCCCACCTCAACTGCTGCACCCACAACAACTGCAGCCCCCACAACAACTGCGGCCCCGACTACAACTGCAGCCCCCACTACAACTTCAACCCCCACAACAACTGCAGCCCCTACAACAACTGCAGCCCCCACCTCAACTGCTGCACCCACAACAACTGAAGCCCCAACTACAACTGTAGCCCCCACTACAACTGCGGCCCCGACTACAACTGCAGCCCCCACTACAACTGCAGCACCCACAACAACTGAAGCCCCCACTACAACTGCAGCCCCCACAACAACTGCAGCCCCCACTACAACTTCAACCCCCACAACAACTGCAGCCCCTACAACAACTGCAGCCCCCACCTCAACTGCTGCACCCACAACAACTGCAGCCCCGACAACAACTGAAGCCCCGACAACAACTGCAGCACCCACAACAACTGAAGCCCCCACAACAACTGAAGCCCCGACAACAACTGCAGCACCCACAACAACTGAAGCCCCCACAACAACTGAAGCCCCAACTACAACTCTAGCCCCCACTACAACTGCAGCCCTGACTACAACTGCAGCCCCCACAACAACTGCAGCCCAAACAACAACTGCGGCCCCGACTACAACTGCAGCCCCCACTACAACTGAAGCCCCCACAACAACTGCAGCACCCACAACAACTGAAGCCCCCACTACAACTGCAGCCCCCACAACAACTGCAGCCCCCACTACAACTTCGACCCCCACTACAACTGAAGCCCCCACTACAACTGAAGCCCCCACAACAACTGCAGCACCCACAACAACTGAAGCCCCCACTACAACTGCAGCCCTGACTATAACTGCAGCCCCCATTATTGCTGCATCCCCCACCACAACAGCAGTCCAGACTACAACTGCAGCCCCCATTACAACTGCAGCCCCCTCTACAACTGCAGCCCCCATTACAACTGCAGCCCCCACTACAACTGCAGCCCTGACTACAACTGCAGCCCCCACTACAACTGCAGCTCCCACAACAACTGAAGCCCTGACTACAACTGTAGCCCCCACAACAACTGCAGCCCACACAACAACTCCAGCCCAAACAACAAATGCGGCCCCGACTACAACTGCAGCCCCCACTACAACTGAAGCCCCCACAACAACTGCAGCACCCACAACAACTGAAGCCCCCACTACAACTGCAGCCCCCACAACAACTGAAGCCCCGACTACAACTGCAGCCCTGACTATAACTGCAGCCCCCATTATTACTGCAGCCCCCACCACAACAGCAGTCCAGACTACAACTGCAGCCCCCATTACAACTGCAGCCCCCTCTACAACTGCAGCCCCCATTACAACTGCAGCCCCCACTACAACTGCAGCCCTGACTACAACTGCAGCCCCCACTACAACTGCAGCTCCCACAACAACTGAAGCCCTGACTACAACTGTAGCCCCCACAACAACTGCAGCCCCCACAACAACTCCAGCCCCGACTACAACTCCAGCCCCCACTACTACGACTACAACCCCAGCCTCAACTACAACAACTATCGTCCTCACAACAACAACTGCAGCCCCTACAGATCCACCATCAGCAAATGAGGGTGTCCAGAACCTGTTTTTCAGAATTATTAGAGCTTTTGTAGATGCATTGTTAAACCAAAACTCTCCTGAATTCCAGGATCTAGCACGTCGTATCGTTAGACAGGTAAGCTGTCGGTCTTGACTTCTGTCAGAATGTTTTATCTCCTTTAAGTCAGAACTCTTGTCAGTGTTGGTGCTAACTGATTGTATTCTTAAAATTAAATTCCAAGTTCTGCTTCTACATGTGACTCTCATCTGCTTCTATAATGCACCCTATAGACAATGAGTAATATTGTCTATAGGGTGCATTGCAGATTAAATGAGATCCTGTTTGTGAAAGACAATGCTGTAATTCCCAATTTAAGATCTCAACTTTTTTTTATTCATGCCTGTATTGGACCAAACCCACTTGGCCATTTTCAGGGTTAATGGTATCAGTCCAAACAATTTTTTTTCAAATATAGTTTCATTGAATCCTCATTTAAAACCGTTTTCTTAATGTGGGCATTTTTTTAAAGGACAATGAGCTTTCCTGCAAAGATAATTTACAAAGATAAGTCTCTAGCTTCAGGTTACTCACTTGGAGTAAAGTTAATCAAGTTCTAATTTTTCAGATGGCATCAAGCATACCGATATAAAAAGATTTGTGCTGGTGATATAACAGCCTTAATATTGTACAGCAAGCAAAAGGCAACCAATATTGTTTTAATCACTGGATTAATATTTATATTAATAGTCATATTTATAGGCCATAAAATTGAACTTAATGTCACGTCAGATCGAAAAAGGTACTTTATATTTTAATTTGATGCTAGATAAATTATCAAAGGTTTGTTTTGGTTTGATTCAGTTGAATTATCTTTTATAGTGGTAATGAGAGCTTGACTAAATGCTGTGGACAGTTTTGTCCTTCAAATCCCCTTAAATACAGAGCTCTTTGCAAGTGCAGCAAAGGCAAAAGGCAAAGTGTAAAGTAAAAACCATTTGAATTTCATTCACTCATAATGCAAAGGACAAACATTTACTGAATCTAGGCCAGACTAACATGGTGTGAGATGAGTGAACACAGAGCAGATTAAAAACTGCCTCACCAAGTGCAGAAATGTTAAAAATAGTTAAGAATGCAAAGGTAATAAAAATGAGGTCCTGCAAGGACATGGATAATTAATAAATCAGTTCTCTTGTGTCACAAGTCTTGGGTGACATTCATTAATTTTTTCAATTGCTTCGAAACCTTGGTATGACTTTGGAATTTGTATACTTTCAACCATTGACTTATCTTGTGTTTTCATTATGTTTACTGAAAAGTGATATGCTTAAATCTATAATGTAAATTTATATTTGTATTGAACTAACCTGCATATGTTCTGGCTCATTTTTCACAGTTGAACCGTGCCTATCGCAGAAGATACCCCAGAACCTACAGCAGGTGTAGGGTTCGACGGTTCAGGTAAGAGTAGAAAGTTTGAAGGGGGCCCAGAGATTGCATTTGCACAGGGCCCAGAATTCCATGCCACATCCCTGTGGGTTTCTACTGCAGTCACTGCCCAGAATGAGACATGGCTATTAGTGGTGCTGCTGCCTTTTCTACTGAGCCACTTTGATATTGTAGTGGCAGAAGGACCATGAGGGCGGCTGCTCCATAGAGACGTCTGCTTCATGCCTAACCTGCAATCCTTTTCTGTTCCTTCCTTTCTCTTTCCCTTCATCCGTAATCTCTTTGTCTTTTCCTCACCACCACTCCTCCTCCTCCCCCCCTCCCCCCTTGCTCTTTCATGACCTTCCCGTGAACAGGCGTGGGCGTCCTTTGTCTACTGTTGTCAACCGGATGGACACCATAGAAGTAGACACAGAACTGATATTTGTCAACCAGTCTGTGGTTCCAAACGTGACCGAGACACAAACAGCCCTTCAGGAGGCCGTTAATGATTCAACTGTTGACTTGGGCGTCATTCCATCCAGCATTAATGCAGGTCAGTTCTTTACTCTTCACTCAGGTAGCATCATTATTTACTCCTCATCTATGCAGTGTCAAATGTGCATATGTAAAATGGTTCTGATGCATTGTGGTATTATTTATATATATAATGCTGATCCTTGTTTTCCCAGAAGACACAAACACCACCATAACTACAACTACAACAAGCGGTGCCATGGCAGCAAACAAACCCCAGGAAGTCATCAGTTTTCTGTTCCCTCTTATTCTTGTCATTTACTATCTGTTAACAGGCTCCCTTGGTTTTAGCCAGATAAATATATAAGCCTTTATGATTTTGACACTTGATGCTACTCTATGACTGATAACTAACAGATTTCTTTAAACAAAAGTGCATATCCTTCACTGAGTGCCTCATTGAGCCATTGATCAGGGTTCTTTGTACATATATGATTAAGTTAAAGAATAGTTAAAAACTGAATCAAATCAATATTATTTGTGACCATCCTTCGGAGTTAAAACTGCATCACTTCCCTGAGATAGCCAACGCTGTCCTGCACTTCTATAAGACAATCAGCAGGGAGGTTGTTCCAAGCATGTTGGAGAACTTGCCACAGTTCTTCTGCAGCCTTTGGCTGGTTCCTTTCTTCTGTTCTCAGAAAGCCTTGATCAAGTTTTTATGTAAAAAGTAGTCAATTGCTTTCAGTGATATGTTACTTTTTTTAATTAAATACAAAAATGTCTCTGTAAACATTTTTTTTTTGCCAAATCTCAAATGTGTTCTTTTATGCTAACACACACAAAAAAATAAACATATATATATATATAATAAAGTCTAGGGTGCCTAAGACTTCTGCACATTACTGTATATATGTGTGTGTGTGTGTGTGTGTACATGTATATATATATTTTCACACTTTGAGTACAACAAAGAGGCTTTTAAAACTGGAATCCAGGTGGAAAACCAAATTAGGTCCTCATGGTTTGAATGAAGCTGAAGTCCTAATGGTTTGATTGAAGAACTGCTCCTTCACTGCTCCTTCACCCAATTTACTTTCCTTATTATACAGTAAGTCTAGACTTCCTTATTTCATAGATGTTTACATACCTTTGGAATAATTGTAAAAATGCTGTAATATGTGATTGCTCTATATTATATATTTCTAAATAAATTATATGATGAATTCATGATGATACATTTCTTTGTGACTTTTTCTTTGAGAGACAAAGAAGGCATATTTCATCATCAGCTGAGCGACATACAGTTTAAACAGGGGCTATTTAATGGTCATTTTTTCACACTGAACAAAAAAGGAAAATATTGCAAAGGCAACAGCAATTATTATTTTCCACACATGGCCTGTATATGGTTCATTGAATCCAATGAATTGTTGGATTCAAAAAAAAAAAGGACAATTTTAGGAGAGAATTCTGCCATACATTTTTTTTTAAGTACTTGAATTGAATAGAAATGTGTTATCTGGCAATTAGAATGTCATTGCCCAATAAACTAGAGTTGTGGGTTCTGTAATACTCAAGAAGAGAGGATTAAAATATGCTGGCTGCCGGAATTGTCAGTTCAATTAATGCCAAGATGACAACAATGATTCAGCGGATTTTCAATCAATCTGTAAGTTTTAAAATGTCTTAACTGTCATGCATAATGATCTATTTGCTAGTATCTTTTAAATTATTTATATTTTTCTGTTTAGTCAGACTCATACGATCCACCTGGGGCCTGCTCCACAAAGCAAGGTACTGAGTTAGAGATAACTGCCCCCCCACAAATCTGGAACATGTAATGAAGCAAAAACATTTGTTCTGGATTTTACTATGTGCAGTTATCTGGCCGACATGGTGCTCTAAATCATGAAAACTACTCAATAATTAAACATTTAGCTCATACAGTCAGGTCCATAAATATTGGGACCGACACAATTCTCATCTTCTTGGCTCTATACACCACCACAATGGATTTGACATGAAACAAACAAGATGTGCTTTAACTGCAGACTTTCAGCTTTAATTTGAGGGTATTTACATCCAAATCAGGTGAACGGTGTAGGAATTACAACAGTATATGTGCCTCCCACTTTTTAAGGGACCAAAAGTAATGGGACAAACTAACAATCATAAATCAAACTTTCACTTTTTAATACTTGGTTGCAAATCCTTTGCAGTCAATTACAGCCTGAAGTCTGGAAAGCATAGACATCACCAGACGCTGGGTTTCATCCCTCGTGATGCTCTGCCAGGCCTCTACTGCAACTGTCTTCAGTTCCTGCTTGTTCTTGGGGCATTTTCCCTTCAGTTTTGTCTTCAGCAAGTGAAATGCATGTTCAATTGGATTCAGGTCAGGTGATTGTCATTGGCCATTGCACAACATTCCATTTCTTTGCCTTAAAAAACTCTTTGGTTGCTTTCACAGTATGCTTCAGGTCATTGTCCATCTGCACTGTGAAGCGCCGTCCAATGAGTTCTGAAGCATTTGGCTGAATATGAGCAGATAATATTGCCCGAAACACTTCAGAATTCATCCTGCTGCTTTTGTCAGCAGTCACATCATCAATAAATACAAGGGAACCAGTTCTATTGGCAGCCATACATGCCCACTGTCATGGTTTCTCACTGTCTACTCCTGAAAATTCCGGTATTTACCCATCTAGACCTCTAGAGGGCTTGCCGGCTTAGCTCAGCAGGAGTAATTGCCTCCCGCATGTGGAATGCAGGTAGAATCATGGCTGATTGCAGTCACCTGCTTGAAGAGCTATTTAAGTCTCTTCCTGGCACTGCTCTGAGCTTTGGTGTTTCAGTATTGCACAGAGCCGGTATTGAGGCAGAGGCAGAGGCAGAGGCAGAGGCAGAGGCAGAGGCAGAGGCAGAGGCAGAGGCAGAGGCAGAGGCAGAGGCAGAGGCGTTCCTATACTGAATTTATTTCAGTTAGAAATTAGAAATTAGGTGAAAATTAGTGAAATTAGGGTCTTTTCTTGTTTTCCTTTGGGTTGGTTGGCTCTTGAGAACCTTCCCTTGTTTCCGCCTCGGTATTGAGGGGCGAGTGGCAGAGTTTGGCAATCGCTGTTTAGCCTGTTCAAGACTGCCGGTATATTCTCGTTTTGTTTTCCCTGACTATTATAGTTCTAGTCATATTTTCGGTTGGCGGATCGCCGGGGAGTTTTGTGCCCTTTTTCTGTTATTTTCCTCACTTATTTTAGTGGTTATCCAACTTATCGTCGGTAACTTTGTGATCCCTTCCCGGTCGCTCTTGGTCTCCCGCCCCTGCTCCCTCACAGAACACCAAAGCCTATTATGGAGGGACCAGCGACACCACCGGGGTTGGATCAGATTTTGGTCACGCAGCAAGCAGCGTTAACTGCTCATGAAGGGGGACTTCAAGCCCTTCAGGCTCAACAGGACACTATGATGACCCAGCAGGGCTTGTTGGTTGAGCAGCTGCGCCGCCAAGAGGACTGTCTGCGCGAATTAACAGACAGCTTCCACCGTCTGGCAGTCGCAATCCCCACTACAGTTCCACAAGCACAACTCCCCAATACACCCCCTACCCTCCGGTTACCCACAAAGAACCCAAACTCCAACTCCCCCTCCGTTATGACGGGGAGTCAGGAAAATGTAGGGGTTTTCTTTCACAATGTTTGATATTTTTTAAAGCACAGCCTTTGCTAACTGGAAGAGCACTTGCCTGGGCAGATCCCCCTCATTCGTGCGGATGCACCGATTATGCGGGATGTAGACTGTCTCATGAGAGAGAAGGCAGTGATCTTTGATCATGACATCTCGGGCCAGGAGGCAGCCATGAAGCTAACCCGCCTCCGTCAAGGCAACGACACTGTCTCAGGGTTCTCCATCACCTTTCGAGCCTTGGCAGGCGAGACGGGGTGGCCCCGAGGGACCCTTAATGTCCCTATTCCGCAATGCTCTCTCAGAGCTGGTCAAAGACGTTTTAGCTCCTCTCGAACCGCCCCCAACACTGGACGCTTTGGTGTCTACTGCCATTCGCATTGATAACAGACTTAGGGAGAGAGAAAGGGAGAGAAGTGGTAGGAGAGATCACCCATCCCAGCCGGCTCTCACAGTTGAATTCCCCCATTCCACTTCTCTGACCAGGCATGGGCCTCTGACCTATAAGGAACCCATGCAGGTGGATGGGTCTTGGCTGCACAAAAGACCCAGGCCCCAGGCTAAAGAACAGTGGTGTCATCACTACCGGCGCACAGGGCACACGACACAGGCATGCTCTAGGCTGACGGAAAACAGGGGGTCTCGCTGAGCAAACGAGGGGGCACAGCGAGACTCAACACCCACTCTCGTACCCTACTGGCAGTCCAGCTGAGCTGGAAGCAGGCTTCTAGGAACACTGAGGCCTTTTTGGACTCTGGAGCTGTAGAGTGTTTCATAGATTCCCAGTGGGCAAAGGCACTGGGCATCCCATCCTACCCCCTAACACACCCTCGGTACATATCAGCCCTGGATGGGCGCCCATTGGGCACCGGGCTAGTAAAAAGAATAACTATCCCCCTGACCATGCACATCGCACGGGGCGAACACACTGAATGTATTCAGTTCTTTTTAATTCACTCCCCTACCTTACCTCTAGTCTTAGGTCATTCGTGGCTGGTTCAACACAAGCCTCAGGTCGACTGGGGCAGGGTAGGAGATGCTATCCTCCAGTGGGGTCCCCAGTGCGCATCTTATTGTGGGCAGCTATCATCAAGCTCCCTGGAGACGGGCGGCCCTGAGCTAGATACTGCCATTGATAGCGAGGAGGAGGAGGCTGGTTTGATTGATCAGGGGGGGTCCCCACCACCATCTGAGGGAGGGAAGGAGAGTTTGGCCTGGGATTTGCTTGTGGTCTGGGAACCGCTGGTGGACGATTGGTCCGGCGAGGAGTTCTCTGACTCTGACCCTTTTGGGGAGGTCACGCCCTTAGTTCCATCAGGAAAAGAGGGGGAGAGCGTGATGGGAGCACTCACCTTCCCATTGCCAGCAAATGTTCCCCACAAATACATTGATTTAGCGGAGGTATTCAGTAAACAGCGTGCCACTGTTTTACCACCCCATCGACCATATGACTGTGCAATAAATTTATATCCAGGTACAGTGCCTCCTAGGGGCTCGCTATACTCTTTGTCCATCCCTGAAAGCAGTGCAATGAAAGAGTATATTAAAGAAGCACTGGCCAACGGGTTTATTAGACCTTCCACCTCACCGGCAGGCGCCGGCTTCTTTTTTGTGGGCTAAGGCCCTGTATTGACTACCGGGGACTGAACTGCATCACCATAAAGAACCGGTACCCCCTTCCCCTGATGAACTCGGCATTTGAATGGCTGCAGGGGGCGTCCGTGTCCTCAAAACTAGACCTCCTCAACGCCTACAACCTGGTACGCATCAGGGAGGGGGATGAGTGGAAGACCGCTTTTAACTCCCACAGCGGCCACTACGTGTACTTGGTGATGCCGTTCGGGCTCAGTAACGCCCCTTCCGTCTTCCAGGCACTGGTTAATGACGTGCTCAGAGAGATGTTGGAGAAGTTTGTCTTTGTATATCTGGACGATATATTGATCTTCTCCAAATCTCATGCTGAGCACGTCAATCACGTAAAACAAGTCCTCAAGTGCCTGCTGGATGCACGCCTATTTGTGAAGGCAGAGAAGTGTGTGTTCCACACCACATCCGTCTCCTTTCTGGGGTTCATCATATCTGAGTGGCAGCTCAGAATGGACCCCAGGAAAGTGGCGGCAGTCAGGGACTGGCCCACCCCTGGCACAGTGAAGCAGGTGCAACGGTTTCTGGGGTTTGCGAATTTTTATTGCAGATTCATTCGCAACTTCAGTTGCACCATCACTGCACTCACCCGGAACACACCTTCTCGGTTCCAGTGGAATCCAAAAGCCCAAGCAGCTTTTACAGAGCTGAAGAAGCGCTTCTCCTCTGAACCAATTTTAATCACCCCAAACCCCTCCCTCCTATTTATTGTGGAGGTCGATGCCTTGGAGCAGGGGCAGGAGCTGTCCTGTCCCAGTGGTCACCTCTCGATAGGAAAGTACACCCGTGTGCATATTTTTCCCGGGCACTTTCATCAGCTGAGAGGAATTACCCCGTGGGGGACAGGGTCAAGCTGCCACTGGAGGAGTGGCGACACTGGTTAGAGGGGGCTGAGCACCCATTTATGGTCTGGACAGACCATAAAAACTTAATACATCCAGGGTGCTCAGAGGAAGAATTTGAGACAGGCTCGGTGGTCGCTATTCTTCTCGAGATTCAACTTCCTTCTGACCTACCGTCCAGGCTCTAAAAACCTGAAACCGGACGCTCTCTCCCGACTATATGAGGAGGATCATCCTCCTGCACCGATTGTCCCAACCACTCAAATAATGGCTCCAGTGTCATGGGGTATAGAGACCGTTGTGCGGGAGGCACAACGTCTGGAGCCAGGTCTGGGGGGCGACCCTCTGGGTCGTCTGTTCGTCCCCAAGAAGATACGGGCTCAGGTCCTTCAGTGGGGTCATTCGTCCCAGATGACTGGGCATCCGGGGGTCCATCGTACCCAAGAGTTCCTGAGCAGGCGGATCTGGTGGCCAGGGATGAACAAGGATGTGCGGGAGTTTGTTTTGGCGTGTGCAGTGTGCGCCCGCAACAAGGGGTCACACCGGTCCCCACCCGGTCTTCTCAGACTCTTGCCTGTCCCTAGTCGTCCTTGGAGTCACATTGCCATGGATTTTGTGACTGGTCTGCCAATATCAGACGGACACACAACAATCCTGGTGATTGTGGATAGTTTTTCTAAGGCGGCCCACTTTGTTCCCCTTCCGAAGCTACCGTCGGCTCCCGAGACTGCCCGACTGGTGGTGGACCATGTTTTTTGGATACACGGCCTTCCAACGGACGTGGTGTCTGATCATGGTCCCCAGTTTACGGCAAGGTTTTGGCGTGCTTTTTGTACCCTCCTTGGTGCTACAGCAAGCCTCTCTTCTGGGTTCCACCCAGAGACCAATAGCCAGACTGAACACACTAACCAGTCTTTGGAGAGCACGCTTCGGTGCCTGGCCTCTGCCAATCCCTCCTCCTGGAGCCATCAACTCGCCTGGGCGGAGTATGCGCACAACACCCTGCGCAACGCCTCCTCAGGTCTTTCTCCGTTCGAGGCTCAGTTTGGGTATGAACCACCACTGTTCCCCGAACACGAGAGAGATGCTGGGGTGCCATCGTAGGGCCACCTGGAGGAAAGCACGAGCGGCTCTCCTGCGTTCGTCTGCCCACCAGAAGGCACTGGCGGATCAACATCGCCGCCCAGCGCCTTCCTACCGGGTTGGACAACGGGTGTGGCTAGCTACCAAAGACTTGCTGTTGCGGGTAGAGTCCCAGAAGCTCGCTCCCCGGTATATTGGGCCTTTTAAGATCACACACCGGATCAACCCGGTCACGGTGCGCCTTCAGCTACCACGCACCATGAGAGTGCACCCTACCTTCCATGTGTCCCGACTCAAGCCGGTGCTCACCAGTGTTTTGGCGCCGGCGGAGACACCACCACCGCCCCCACGGATCGTGGGTGGCCAGCCAGTGTACACCGTGCGCCGCATTCTGGCCAGTCGGCAAGTCGGCAGGGGGGTTCAGTACCTTGTCGACTGGGAGGGCTATGGACCAGAGGAGCGCTGTTGGGTTCCATCCAGGAACATTCTGGACCCAGAGCTCATCAATAATTTCCGTAGACAGGGTTCTGATGGATCGTCTAGAGCCGCTCCTTAAGGAGGGGGTCCTGTCATGGTTTCTCATTGTCTACTCCTGAAAATTCCGGTATTTACCCATCTAGACCTCTAGAGGGCTTGCCGGCTTAGCTCAGCAGGAGTAATTGCCTCCCGCATGTGGACAGACAGACACTACCACCACCACGCTTGACTGATGAGGTGGTATGTTTTGGATCATGAGCAGTTCCTTTCCTTCTCCATACTCTTCTCTTCCCATCATTCTGGTACAAGTTGATCTTTGTCTCATCTGTCCACAGGATGTTGTTCCAGAACTGTAAAGGCTTTTAATAATAATAATACATTTTATTTGAAGTGGCACCTTTCTGGACACTCAAGGTCACCTTACATTGTGTAAAATACAAAATAAACATGGTAAAAACATGATACAAAATATCCCATTTAAAATCATCAACAAAAAAGAAAACATGATACAATATATCCAATTAAAAATAATTTACAATGATCATATCAAACAAACAGACAGCAGACAGAGATGGACACAACAACATGTAAAGGGAAGGAAACAGTCAGGGGTATGCAAGAGTAAACAGATGAGTTTTGAGAAGTTTTTTGAAAGATGACAGTGGCGGATGTGTATGGGTAGAGAGTTCCAGAGCCTGGGTGCTGTAGAGCTGAATGCTTGGGCACCCATAGTAGAGAGTCGGGTGGTGGGGATAGACAGGAGGCCAGCTGAGGAGGAGCGGAGAGTGCGAGTTGGGGTGTAGTTGTGAAGAAGGTCAGAGAGATAGGGGGGTGCAAGGGTGTTCAACGCCTTGTATGTGAGTAGGAGGATCTTGAAATCAATGCGCTGTTGAACTGGTAACCAGTGTAGCTGAGTGAGGATGGGTGTGATGTGTTCATGAGATTTTGTGCGGGTGAGGATTCGGGCAGCAGAATTTTGTATAATTTGAAGTTTGTTGGTGAGTTTGGTGGGGAGTCCTGAGAGGACAGAGGGCCTGGTTGAGATATAGAGTTGCGTATCGTCTGCATAACAGTGAAAGTTATTTAGATGATGTTTGGCAAACTCTAATCTGGTCTTCCTGTTTTTGGGGCTCACCAATGGTTTACATCTTGTGGTTGAGAAGAGTCTTCTCTTGATTGTTGACTTTGACACACATACACCTACCTCCTGGAGAGAGTTCTTGATCTGGCCAACTGTTGTGAAGGGGTTTTTCTTCACCAGGGAAAGAATTCTTCTGTCATCCACCACAGTTGTCTTCCGGGTCTTTTGGTGTTGCTGAGCTCACCAGTGCGTTCTTTCTTTTTAAGAATGTTCCAAACTGTTGATTTGGCCACACCTAATGTTTTTGCTATCTCTCTGATGGGTTTGTTTAGATTTTTCAGCCTAATGATGGCTTGCTTCACTGATAGTGACAGCTCTTTGGATCTCATATTGAGAGTTGACAGCAACAGATTCCAAATGCAAATAGCACACTTGAAATGAACTCTAGACCTTTTATCTGCTCCTTGTAAATGAGATGAGGGAATAACACACACCTGGCCATGGAACAGCTGAGCAGCCAATTGTCCCATTACTTTTGATCCCTTAAAAAGTGGGAGGCACATATAGAAACCGTTGTAATTCCTACACTGTTCACCTGATTTGGATGTACATACGCTCAAATTAAAGCTGAAAGTCTGCAGTTAAAGCATATCTTGTTCGTTTCATTTCAAATCCATTGTGGTGGTGTATAGAGCCAAAAAGAGGAGAATTGTGTCGATGTCCCAATATTTATGGACCTGACTGTATATATTTTTTCAATGTCACATTTAACATTATACCTATCATTTCAGAGATTGTAAACCTAGATAAAATGTACATTTGCTTTGCTATATGTGAGAAAAAAAGGGATATTTTGCTTACGTGCACAGAAAAATGATAGCGTTCAATGTCACTTTTGGCACCCCATAGGAATGCGGACCCAAACACAGAAACACAAGGAGACAGGAGTGAAGTCAAAAACCAAATAATCTTTACTGAGAAAAAAAGTTGGGGTAAAAAAGCCAAGGTGACAAAAGTAAACATGAAATGGAAATGGGAAACCAGGGAAAACTACACTGGGGAATACTGTAGAAAGCTAGAGAATTAACACAGGAAACACAAGGAGCAGCTGATGGTCTTACAGGTAAGGCAAGACTATGGCTGGATCTGAAATTGAAGAAATGCTGCCTTCGTAGATAGTATTCTAAGGAAGGAAAACATTGAAAAAGTAAACATCCCATTTGAAAGTTGATAAAGGTTGCATATTCCTTCACTCCACTTCCACCATCCTGTCACTCTGTGCCCCAGAATCCCTCCCACCACTGAGTCTTCAACTCCGCCCTCTTCGGTGAAGTGTCCAGCAATGTACATTTCAGTAGAAGTCTTTTCACAATTGCTCATGCTCACATAATGAAACCAACATGACTCTAATTAAGCACAGCACCCTTATTTAAGTACATGAAGATGCATGGAAGGATGTATTTCAATAATCGTTTCCGACTGACATACAATACATTTGTTACAGATGTTACAGTGGAAAATAATTGTTTTTCAATGTGAACACGGAACATTGGAAACAATAATTCACTTAATTTGCTTTCTGAATTAGCGTAATTATGTGAGATGCAACTGACAATAGCCTAATATAAGATGTAACTGGGATTACAGTAAATAGTTATGTTTTACTTTGATCAAATTCCGATCGGCCAAGTTGTGACGTACTCGCTCTTGCCAATATGGTCGAACAAACACAGTCCTGCATGAACCGTAAGACATGCCATACAATAAAGCCATAAGTGAACCACAGCTCCACATTTGAAAACACAGGTATTCTGCCATAGCTACAGTACTGCAGCATTAAATGTCCTGTGTATTTATATTCATAACCCCCAGAAATAGCCCAAACCCAACTCAAAAAGTGTGAAGCTCAGAAATGTCTAAATAAAAGTCCCAACGATAAAATCAGCATTGCCCAATGGAATTAAACCAATCCAATTACATTTTTCAGAAAAACTGTTCTGTTTCAGCAATACTAAAGGCCTAACAATTTAAATTGAACATAGACATTGTAGCACAATTAATTTTCTTTTACAAAAATAATAGTAAAAATATTATCTTTATTGTAAATAATGAATTTCTTTTTCCAGTTTTTTCTTTAATTGAAATTGGCACAGTAACATCAAGGAAACTTTCAAATGGAGACATAAAAATGAAATACTCTTTTCTTTTATACAATTATTGTAATGTGAGTAATGCATCACATTAAGCACATGGTGTAAGCTTCCTAAAAATCTATGCAATCTAAATCTCAAGCTCTACTGCCTCCCTGTATGTAGTGCTCATGGGGCTGTTTTGAAAAGCTGTTTTGGGATCCTCCAATAGGTAGGAATATTATCACTTATATCAAATAACTGTCATGAAAATCACAAAGTAAGGTTACTGTTCGGTCTAATAACAGTCTAATAAAGAAATCAAGAAATGTAGATAATGGGGAGGTAAGGGCGTTTATGCACAAATTTATGGGGTGCCCGGTACGATTAGTTGGGTTTTTATGGATCATGGGCAAAGTATAAAATGTTGCGATCTTCGGATGTTTTTTATTGCTAAAAAGTAAGTAATTTTTCCTCCCATTAAAAACATATTCAGAGTGTCGGCAATAGTCAGTTTAAAAGTATTCGTGGGACCTACTTTTATTTACATAACATTGCTGTGTCTCAAACATTATGGTGCCCTGAAATGGGGGTCCCATAATAAACACTAATTGTAATTTCTACATGGTGAAACCGAAATGTATAAAGATGTCCTTTATTAAAACTTCACATTGTGGAGTACAAAGGCAAATAAATAAATTATCTTTGTCCCAAACACTGTGGTGGGCACTGTATGTGACATCCTATCAATGTAGTGAGGTCAGAATAATGCCATACCATGGGGACAGCAGAACGGCTGCTCACTGGTTATTTTTGGTTTTTCGCAAAACATTCTGCAAACTCTCCCTGGGGCCAGTCTTTCAAAACATTTTTCAATAGGATTTCAGTAATCGGATAGGATTACATCTCTAAATTTTGATAAGGATTTACCTAGAATCTACATCAAAGTTTGGTTTTGGGTATTTCATCATTCTTAAGTGCAGATTAGGATAGCTTCGATACAAAAAATCAGGATAATCTTGATCCCGCTGAAAGGGTGGATTCCTGATGGATTCACGGTTCATGAAGGGACATCTGGGACACATGGTACATCTTTAATAAATTGTTTTATCAGCCTGGCCTCACAACCCATTCGTAACTATGGTAAGAAATTCCATGCCCTCAAAATTCGTAACATCACTACGAATGACCGAATAACCGAGTAGCTTGCTAATATAATATTTTTTATGATATAGCATAGAGCTTGTGTGGGAGCTAGGGGTATGGGTTTTTGCATATGCAATGTAGGCCTTTGACCTTTGCATCCTTCCTGCCCGGGCTGTGTCGAATTGTCCCTGAGCAAGACACCTAACCCCCAAATGCTCCTGACTAGCTGGTCGGTGCCTTGCATGGCAGCCGAGCGCAGTCAGTGTGTGAGTGTGTGTATGAATGGGTGAATGAGAAGCATCAATTGTACAGCGCTTTGGATAAAGGTGCTATATAAATGCCAACCATTTACCATTTACCATAACACTAATCCTACTGATGTGACCTATGACCTCTCAATAGCTCTTAAATGTAATTTCCTAAATGTCTCATTGGGGGTGCTGAGGGCTGTCAAATTCAAATTTAATCCATGTTTGAGTGGCCAGAAAATGCAGTTAGAATTATATGATCAGGGTCATTTACTTCAGACCATTAATATTGATAACGAAAAGTCTAGTTGTCTACCAGCAGCTAAAACACGCGTATCTCGCTCGCTACATAGTTATGGTTGAACGTACCTAGAATAGTAGTTTTCTTGGCTGCTATATCATACAAAATATTATATTAGCGAACCATTACTGGACAATCATAGCGAATGTATTCGCTATAGAACTACAATTCCCCCGTCCCATGGCGCTAAATACAAAAATGCGACCGAAATGTAGTTTGCCTTGATACAACTGCGATAATGCATTCACATGGAAAGAAACTAATTCACATGGAACCATCACCATCGTCATTGTCAGGACCCCCCACTCCATTTTAACATTTTCCTCTTTTGCCTTCCAGCAGGTTAATTGGTGGGCGTGGTCCCTCCACAAGCGGCACCTGGAGCTGGTATAATTATGGGTTAAAGGAACTCCAGTGTCGATGCTTCAGGGTGCAGTAAATCTCACCTGTCATAGGACAGACGTCTTGGTTGGTGTTTGCACCCTCAACATTGCTAAACCAACTGCATCCAACACTGCGGTCATACTGGTCTCTCATACCCCATTATAACTTAATTTAAAATAAATAATTGGTTATCCTGTTTTCGCATGTCTCATTTTCCTGTTCACAACTAAAACGAGCCTCCAACGCTACTCCATAACTCAGTGAATTCCGAATGGCGACTGAAATAACCCCATTTTTAATACTTGAATAATTATCATAGGTACTTGTGTATCTAAGCCTTCCAAATCCAGCATGTTGATTCTTACTGTAGTTTGTAGTGACGTGAACAGCATGCTATATATATTATTGTTATGGTGTTGTGGCCTGTGGTGTTATGGCGTTATGGAGTTATGGTGTTATGGCTCCACCCCAGTAAAACAATCCCAGAACTGCACCTCATATAAATACTGAAACTCTAGATTCTGTAATCCTGATCTTGTGATATCTGGATCAGAATTATCCTATTTTAAAAACCAGGAAAAACCAACAAGATCTATTTGATCTTGGATAGCAGAAACAGGGATTTCAAAATCTGATCGAGATTAAAACATTTGAAATACTGGGCTCAAGAGATCAGCAGTTTCTGAGTATATTCAAACCACCCTGTCTGGCACCAACAATCATTCCACGATCAAAGTCACCTAGATCACATTTCTTCCCCATTCTGCCATTTGGTCTGAAAAACAGCTGAACCTCTTGACCATGTCTGCATGCTTTTTTTTTCAAGCAATTTCTGCAGATTTCTCAGCTGCACATTCACGCTGCGAATCTCCCATTCCACCACACCCAATAGGTGTTTTACTGGATTCAGATTCGGTGACTGATAAGGCCACTGAATAACTTATATTATAATGTTAAGTTTGCTTTATGACATGGTGCATTATGATGCAGGAAGTTGCCTGCTGCAACAATACTCAGATAGGCTGTGACATGCAGGCGATGATTGATTGGTATTAACAGGCTCAAAGTTTGTCAAGAAAACATTCCAAACACCATTATACTACTGCCACCAGCCTGGGCAGCGTTTCCCGATAACAAGTTTCCCTTAAACAATATACAAAACAATGTGTAATATCAAATTTTAAATTAATTTAATTAATCATTTTAAGTTCCATGACCACAAATTATTGAACAGGCTTAGTTACAGGTTAGGGCCGCGTTTCCCGATAACGGTGTCTCTTAGCGTTTTACGAAGACTGGAAAGGTATACATTACTAAAGTTGTTTACTTCTCTAGGCGTGTTCCCCGAACTATCACTGAGGCGGTTGCTTAATGCATAGCTTCTACATGCGACCTTACTAGGCCCATCTACGGCTCTAAGATCGATTATGCACTCCATGCAGCGACTGCTTGACTGCGTTATGAGAGAAAATTGCGTTCTTCATGAATAAAACACTGCAGGAATACTTAAAAACAATGTATTCATCACGACTGCTGGGGACTTAATTAAATATAATTAAAAACAAACTACATTTTCGTCAAATTGTGATATCACACCTCGCCCCGTGCCTTTAATGACTTTGCAGGATTGATTTGCCAGAAGCACCATCAAATTACCGTTGAAATTCACTATTTTCTCTGATTTTCTGACGTTTTCAATAAAAGCGCACCAACAAGGGAAACGCAAACACGAAACATAAGATATGGCGGAAAAAACAAAAACAAAGAAAGAAGCGGTCGTACAGCTTCACAGCAAACGTAATGGAGATATTGTTAAGAGGACGTTGCACGGATTAAAGAAACATTATTTCCTGGTTTTAGGACTACAGTGTCCAACAAAACCAAGAAATAACTACGATTAAACATCGCTCCAGCCCACAGAGAGAGGGGGAAATTGTCAATTTATGAATATCAGTTCAAAGGCAATTAGGCAACATGTTCAATAAAGTGTTACATGCATCCTTCATAATGTACTATTTTATTCTTTGCATTAATCCATTAATGTGGTTTGTAGAGTGCGCAAAACAACGTCTTGCGAAAATGCGAATAAATTTCACTTTTTAATAAAAACTACCAAACAGACGCCTTTGGACATTATCTAACAAGAGGGCACTTCAATATCGGCGATCTAAAAATGCAAAACAGAACTTTTTAGGAATTGACATCCCGTCGTATTCAGCAGATAGCAATATATTAAAACAATGAAACGCATACTTTGAAAGTTCAATGCGACTCAACTGTTTGTTCAATTGTTTGCTTATAACCGATCTATGTGGACTACCTCCCTCCAGTGTCCCATTTTCGAAATAAACGAACAAAACAGGTTCAACTCCACCCTTCTCCACTCCTACGTCGTACTGTACAGCAATGTACGCTACAGTGGAAGTCCTTTCACATTCCTGGGTGACTTCATCATGCTCACACCCACAAACAATGAAAACCCAAACCACAAAATCTGGCACCATCCAGATGCATGGTTTATATATTTGTTTGTACATGAAACCAGCATCACTCTAAATAAGCATGGCAACTACGATTATTTCAGAAGCCTACTTGAACATTCATTCATTCATTCATTCATTATCCTAACCTGCTTATCCTGAACAGGGTCGCAGAGGGGCTGGAGCCTATCCCAGCATACATTGGGCGAAAGGCAGGAATACACTGTGGACAGGTCGCCAGTCATACACAGGGCACACACACCATTCGTCCCTCACACACTCATACCTGGGGGCAATTTAGACTCTCCGATCAACCTAACGTGCATGTCTTTGGACTGTGGGAGGAAGGAAACCCACGTAGACACGGGGAGAACATGCAAACTCCACACAGAGAGGCCCCGGCCGACGGGGATTCGAACCCAGGACCTCCTTGCTGTGAGGCGGCAGTGCGACCCACTAATTTTGTTGCTTTAAATGGGCTGACCACGTGTAAGATAACGATTGAGAGGACTATTTCTTCAACACAGGACATGGACTTTGATGACGGAGAAGCTGATTTCCTTCACTCCCCCTCGTTCACTCCTCCGCTCCACATCTTATGTTGGAGCGGAGGAGTGGAGTAAAGGAGGGTGGAGTGGGGGAGTGGAGTAAAGGAGGGTAGAGTTGAGGAGTGGTAGTGGGGGAGTAGAGTAAAGGAGGGGGAGTGGAGGAGTGGTAGTGGGAGAGTGGAGTAAAGGAGGGGGGAGTGGGGGAGTGGGGGCGTGGAGTAAAGGAGGGGGGAGTGGAGGAGTGGAGTAAAGGAGGGGGGAGTGGAGGAGTGGAGTAAAGGAGGGGGGAGTGGAGGAGTGGAGTAAAGGAGGGGGGAGTGGAGGAGTGGAGTAAAGGAGGGGGGAGTGGAGGAGTGGAGTAAAGGAGGGGGGAGTGGAGGAGTGGAGTAAAGGAGGGGGGAGTGGAGGAGTGGAGTAAAGGAGGGGGGAGTGGAGGAGTGGAGTAAAGGAGGGGGGAGTGGAGGAGTGGAGTAAAGAAGGGGGGAGTGGAGGAGTGGAGTAAAGGAGGGGGGAGCGGAGGAGTGGAGTAAAGGAGGGGGGAGCGAAGGAGTGGAGTAAAGGAGGGGGGAGCGAAGGAGTGGAGTAAAGGAGGGTGGAGCGGAGGAGTGGAAGTGAGGGAATGGAGTAAAAGAGGGTGGAGTAGAGGAGTGGTAGTGGGGGAATGGAGGAGTGGGAGTGGAGGAGTGGAGTAAAGGAGGGTGGAAAGGGGGAGTCGAGTAAAGGAGGGAGGAGTGGAGGAGTGGTAGTGGGGGAGTGGAGTAAAGGAGGGGGGAGTGGAGGAGAGGTAGTGGGGGAGTGGAGTAAACAAGGGGGGAGTGGAGGAGTGGGAGTGCGGGAGTGGAGTAAAGGAAGGTGGAGTGGAGGAGTGGTAGTGAGGGAGTGGAATAAAGGAGGGTGGAGTGGAGGAGTGGTCGTGGGGGAATGGAGTAAAGGAGGGAGGAGTGGAGCAGTGGGAGTGGGGGAGTGGAGTAAAGGAGGGTGGAGTGGAGGAGTGGTAGTGAGTAAGTGGAGTAAAGGAGGGTGGAGTGGAGGAGTGGTCATGGGGGAGTGGAGTGGAGGAGGATGGATTGGGGGGTGGAGTTGAGGAGTGGTTGTGGGGGAGTGGAGTAAAGGAGGGGGGAGTGGAGGAGTGGTAGTGGGGGACTGGAGTAAAGGAGGGGGGAATGGAGGCGTGGTAGTGGGGAAATGGAGGAAAGGAGGGTGGAGTGGAAGAGTGGTAGTGGGGGAATGGAGGAGTGGGAGTGGAGGAGTGGATGAGTGGTCGTGGGGGAGTGGAGTAAAGGAGGGTGGAAAGGGGGAGTGGAGTAAAGGAGGGTGGAGTGGAGGAGTGGAGTAAAGGAAGGTGGAGTGGTAGTGGGGCAGGGGAGTGAAGGAGGGTGGAGTCGGGGAGTGGAGTAAAGGAAGGTGCAGTGGAGGAGTGGTAGTGAGGGAGTGGAATAAAGGAGGGTGGAGTGGAGGAGTGGTCGTGGGGGAATGGAGTAAAGGAGGGAGGAGTGGAGGAGTGGTAGTGGGGGAGTGGAGTAAAGGAGGGGGGAGTGGAGGAGTGGTAGTTGGGAAATGGAGTAAATGAGGGGGGAGTGGAGGAGTGGGAGTGGAGGAGTGGAGTAAAGGAAGGTGGAGTGGTAGTGAGGGAGTGGGGTAAAGGAGGGGGGAGTGGAGGAGTGGAATTGGGGAGTGGAGTAAAGGAGGGTGGAGTGGGGGAGTGGAGTAAAGGAGGGAGGAGTGGAGGAGTGGTAGTGGGGGAGTGGAGTAAAAGAGGGGAGAGAGGAGGCGTGGTAGTGGGGGAGTTGAGTAAAGGAGGGTGGAGTGAAGGAGTGGAGTAAAGGGAGGTGGTAGTGGGGGAATGGAGGAGTGGGAGTGGGGGAGTGGATGAGTGGTAGTGGGGGAGTGGGGTAAAGGAGGGTGGAAAGGGGGAGTGGAGTAAAGGAAGGTGGAGTGGTAGTGGGGGAGTGGAGTAAAGGAGGGTGGAGTAGGGGAGTGGAGTAAAGGAAGGTGGAGTGGTAGTGGGGGAGTGGAGTAAAGGAGGGTGGAGTGGAGGAGTGGTATTGATGGAGTGGAATAAAGGACGGTGGAGTGGAGGAGTGGTAGTGGGGGAATGGAGGAGTGGGAGTGGGGGAGTGGATGAGTGGTAGTGGGGGAGTGGGGTAAAGGAGGGTGGAAAGGGGGAGTGGAGTAAAGGAGGGTGGAGTGGAGGAGTGGAGTAAAGGAAGGTGGAGTGGTAGTGGGGCAGGGGAGTGAAGGAGGGTGGAGTCGGGGAGTGGAGTAAAGGAAGGTGCAGTGGAGGAGTGGTAGTGAGGGAGTGGAATAAAGGAGGGTGGAGTGGAGGAGTGGTCGTGGGGGAATGGAGTAAAGGAGGGAGGAGTGGAGGAGTGGTAGTGGGGGAGTGGAGTAAAGGAGGGGGGAGTGGAAGTTGGGAAATGGAGTAAATGAGGGGGGAGTGGAGGAGTGGGAGTGGAGGAGTGGAGTAAAGGAAGGTGGAGTGGTAGTGAGGGAGTGGGGTAAAGGAGGGGGGAGTGGAGGAGTGGAATTGGGGAGTGGAGTAAAGGAGGGTGGAGTGGGGGAGTGGAGTAAAGGAGGGAGGAGTGGAGGAGTGGTAGTGGGGGAGTGGAGTAAAAGAGGGGAGAGCGGAGGCGTGGTAGTGGGGGAGTTGAGTAAAGGAGGGTGGAGTGAAGGAGTGGAGTAAAGGGAGGTGGTAGTGGGGGAATGGAGGAGTGGGAGTGGGGGAGTGGATGAGTGGTAGTGGGGGAGTGGGGTAAAGGAGGGTGGAAAGGGGGAGTGGAGTAAAGGAAGGTGGAGTGGTAGTGGGGGAGTGGAGTAAAGGAGGGTGGAGTAGGGGACTGGAGTAAAGGAAGGTGGAGTGGTAGTGGGGGAGTGGAGTAAAGGAGGGTGGAGTGGAGGAGTGGTATTGATGGAGTGGAATAAAGGACGGTGGAGTGGAGGAGTGGTAGTGGGGGAATGGAGGAGTGGGAGTGGGGGAGTGGATGAGTGGTAGTGGGGGAGTGGGGTAAAGGAGGGTGGAAAGGGGGAGTTGGAGTGGGGGAGTGGAGTGGTAGTTGGGAAATGGAGTAAAGGAGGGGGGAGTGGAGGAGTGGTAGTGGGGGAGTAGAGTAAAGGAGGGTAGAGTGGAGGAGTGGAGTAAAGGAGGGTGGAGTGGAAGAGTGGTAGTGAGGGAGTGGAGTAAAGGAGGGTGGAGTGGAGGAGTGGTCATGGGGGAGTGGAGTGGAGGAGGGTGGAGTGGGGGAGTGGAGCAAATATGGGTGGAGTGGAGGAGTGGTTGTGGGGGACTGGAGTAAAGGAGGGGGGAATGGAGGCGTGGTAGTGGGGAAATGGAGGAAAGGAGGGTGGAGTGGAGGAGTGGTAGTGGGGTAATGGAGGAGTGGGAGTGGAGGAGTGGATGAGTGGTCGTGGGGGAGTGGAGTAAAGGAGGGTGGAAAGGGGGAGTGGAGTAAAGGAGGGTTGAGTGGAGGAGTGGAGTAAAGGAAGGTGGAGTGGTAGTGGGGGAGGGGAGTGAAGGAGGGTGGAGTCGGGGAGTGGAGTAAAGGAAGGTGCTGTGGAGGAGTGGTAGTGAGGGAGTGGAATAACGGAGGGTGGAGTGGACGAGTGGTCGTGGGGGAATGGAGTAAAGGAGGGAGGAGTGGAGGAGTGGTAGTGGGGGAGTGGAGTAAAGGAGGGGGGAGTGGAGGAGTGGTAGTTGGGAAATGGAGTAAATGAGGGGAGAGTGGAGGAGTTGGAGTGGAGGAGTGGAGTAAAGGAAGGTGGAGTGGTAGTGAGGGAGTGGGGTAAAGGAGGGGGGAGTGGAGGAGTGGAATTGGGGAGTGGAGTAAAGGAGGGTGGAGTGGGGGAGTGGAGTAAAGGAGGGAGGAGTGGAGGAGTGGTAGTGGGGGAGTGGAGTAAAAGAGGGGAGAGAGGAGGCGTGGTAGTGGGGGAGTTGAGTAAAGGAGGGTGGAGTGAAGGAGTGGAGTAAAGGGAGGTGGTAGTGGGGGAATGGAGGAGTGGGAGTGGGGGAGTGGATGAGTGGTAGTGGGGGAGTGGGGTAAAGGAGGGTGGAAAGGGGGAGTGGAGTAAAGGAAGGTGGAGTGGTAGTGGGGGAGTGGAGTAAAGGAGGGTGGAGTAGGGGAGTGGAGTAAAGGAAGGTGGAGTGGTAGTGGGGGAGTGGAGTAAAGGAGGGTGGAGTGGAGGAGTGGTATTGATGGAGTGGAATAAAGGACGGTGGAGTGGAGGAGTGGTAGTGGGGGAATGGAGGAGTGGGAGTGGGGGAGTGGATGAGTGGTAGTGGGGGAGTGGGGTAAAGGAGGGTGGAAAGGGGGAGTGGGAGTGGGGGAGTGGAGTGGTAGTTGGGAAATGGAGTAAAGGAGGGGGGAGTGGAGGAGTGGTAGTGGGGGAGTAGAGTAAAGGAGGGTAGAGTGGAGGAGTGGAGTAAAGGAGGGTGGAGTGGAAGAGTGGTAGTGAGGGAGTGGAGTAAAGGAGGGTGGAGTGGAGGAGTGGTCATGGGGGAGTGGAGTGGAAGAGGGTGGAGTGGGGGAGTGGAGCAAATAAGGGTGGAGTGGAGGAGTGGTTGTGGGGGACTGGAGTAAAGGAGGGGGGAATGGAGGCGTGGTAGTGGGGAAATGGAGGAAAGGAGGGTGGAGTGGAGGAGTGGTAGTGGGGTAATGGAGGAGTGGGAGTGGAGGAGTGGATGAGTGGTCGTGGGGGAGTGGAGTAAAGGAGGGTAGAGTGGAGGAGTGGAGTAAAGGAGGGTGGAGTGGAAGAGTGGTAGTGAGGGAGTGGAGTAAAGGAGGGTGGAGTGGAGGAGTGGTCATGGGGGAGTGGAGTGGAGGAGGGTGGAGTGGGGGAGTGGAGCAAATAAGGGTCGAGTGGAGGAGTGGTTGTGGGGGACTGGAGTAAAGGAGGGGGGAATGGAGGCGTGGTAGTGGGGAAATGGAGGAAAGGAGGGTGGAGTGGAGGAGTGGTAGTGGGGTAATGGAGGAGTGGGAGTGGAGGAGTGGATGAGTGGTCGTGGGGGAGTGGAGTAAAGGAGGGTGGAAAGGGGGAGGGGAGTAAAGGAGGGTTGAGTGGAGGAGTGGAGTAAAGGAAGGTGGAGTGGTAGTGGGGGAGGGGAGTGAAGGAGGGTGGAGTCGGGGAGTGGAGTAAAGGAAGGTGCAGTGGAGGAGTGGTAGTGAGGGAGTGGAATAACGGAGGGTGGAGTGGACGAGTGGTCGTGGGGGAATGGAGTAAAGGAGGGAGGAGTGGAGGAGTGGTAGTTGGGAAATGGAGTAAATGAGGGGAGAGTGGAGGAGTTGGAGTGGAGGAGTGGAGTAAAGGAAGGTGGAGTGGTAGTGAGGGAGTGGGGTAAAGGAGGGGGGAGTGGAGGAGTGGAATTGGGGAGTGGAGTAAAGGAGGGTGGAGTGGGGGAGTGGAGTAAAGGAGGGAGGAGTGGAGGAGTGGTAGTGGGGGAGTGGAGTAAAAGAGGGGAGAGAGGAGGCGTGGTAGTGGGGGAGTTGAGTAAAGGAGGGTGGAGTGAAGGAGTGGAGTAAAGGGAGGTGGTAGTGGGGGAATGGAGGAGTGGGAGTGGGGGAGTGGATGAGTGGTAGTGGGGGAGTGGGGTAAAGGAGGGTGGAAAGGGGGAGTGGAGTAAAGGAAGGTGGAGTGGTAGTGGGGGAGTGGAGTAAAGGAGGGTGGAGTAGGGGAGTGGAGTAAAGGAAGGTGGAGTGGTAGTGGGGGAGTGGAGTAAAGGAGGGTGGAGTGGAGGAGTGGTATTGATGGAGTGGAATAAAGGACGGTGGAGTGGAGGAGTGGTAGTGGGGGAATGGAGGAGTGGGAGTGGGGGAGTGGATGAGTGGTAGTGGGGGAGTGGGGTAAAGGAGGGTGGAAAGGGGGAGTGGGAGTGGGGGAGTGGAGTGGTAGTTGGGAAATGGAGTAAAGGAGGGGGGAGTGGAGGAGTGGTAGTGGGGGAGTAGAGTAAAGGAGGGTAGAGTGGAGGAGTGGAGTAAAGGAGGGTGGAGTGGAAGAGTGGTAGTGAGGGAGTGGAGTAAAGGAGGGTGGAGTGGAGGAGTGGTCATGGGGGAGTGGAGTGGAGGAGGGTGGAGTGGGGGAGTGGAGCAAATAAGGGTGGAGTGGAGGAGTGGTTGTGGGGGACTGGAGTAAAGGAGGGGGGAATGGAGGCGTGGTAGTGGGGAAATGGAGGAAAGGAGGGTGGAGTGGAGGAGTGGTAGTGGGGTAATGGAGGAGTGGGAGTGGAGGAGTGGATGAGTGGTCGTGGGGGAGTGGAGTAAAGGAGGGTGGAAAGGGGGAGTGGAGTAAAGGAGGGTTGAGTGGAGGAGTGGAGTAAAGGAAGGTGGAGTGGTAGTGGGGGAGGGGAGTGAAGGAGGGTGGAGTCGGGGAGTGGAGTAAAGGAAGGTGCAGTGGAGGAGTGGTAGTGAGGGAGTGGAATAACGGAGGGTGGAGTGGACGAGTGGTCGTGGGGGAATGGAGTAAAGGAGGGAGGAGTGGAGGAGTGGTAGTGGGGGAGTGGAGTAAAGGAGGGGGGAGTGGAGGAGTGGTACTTGGGAAATGGAGTAAATGAGGGGAGAGTGGAGGAGTTGGAGTGGAGGAGTGGAGTAAAGGAAGGTGGAGTGGTAGTGGGGGAGTGGGGTAAAGGAGGGGAGAGTGGAGGAGTGGTAGTTGGGAAATGGAGTAAATGAGGGGAGAGTGGAGGAGTTGGAGTGGAGGAGTGGAGTAAAGGAAGGTGGAGTGGTAGTGAGGGAGTGGGGTAAAGGAGGGGGGAGTAGAGGAGTGGAATTGGGGAGTGGAGTAAAGGAGGGTGGAGTGGAGGAGTGGTAGTGGGGGAGTGGAGTAAAAGAGGGGAGAGAGGAGGCGTGGTAGTGGGGGAGTTGAGTAAAGGAGGGTGGAGTGAAGGAGTGGAGTAAAGGGAGGTGGTAGTGGGGGAATGGAGGAGTGGGAGTGGGGGAGTGGATGAGTGGTAGTGGGGGAGTGGGGTAAAGGAGGGTGGAAAGGGGGAGTGGAGTAAAGGAAGGTGGAGTGGTAGTGGGGGAGTGGAGTAAAGGAGGGTGGAGTAGGGGAGTGGAGTAAAGGAAGGTGGAGTGGTAGTGGGGGAGTGGAGTAAAGGAGGGTGGAGTGGAGGAGTGGTATTGATGGAGTGGAATAAAGGACGGTGGAGTGGAGGAGTGGTAGTGGGGGAATGGAGGAGTGGGAGTGGGGGAGTGGATGAGTGGTAGTGGGGGAGTGGGGTAAAGGAGGGTGGAAAGGGGGAGTGGAGTAAAGGAGGGTGGAGTGGAGGAGTGGAGTAAAAGAAAGGTGGAGTGGTAGTGGGGGAGTGGAGTGAAGGAGGGTGGAGTAGGGGAGTGGAGTAAAGGAAGGTGGAGCGGTAGTGGGGGAGTGGAGTAAAGGAGGGTGGAGTGGAGGAGTGGTAGTGAGGGAGTGGAATAAAGGAGGGTGGAGTGGAGGAGTGGTCGTGGGGGAATGGAGTAAAGGATGGAGGAGTGGAGGAGTGGTAGTTGGGGAGTGGAGTAAAGGAGGGGGGAGTGTAGGAGTGGTAGGTGGGAAATGGAGTAAAGGAGGGGGGAGTGGAGGATTGGTAGTGGGGGAGTAGAGTAAAGGAGGGTGGAGTGGAGGAGTGGGAGTGGGGGAGTGGAGTAAAGGAGGGGGGAGTGTAGGAGTGGTAGTTGGGAAATGGAGTAAAGGAGGGGGGAGTGGAGGAGTGGTAGTGGGGGAGTAGAGTAAAGGAGGGTAGAGTGGAGGAGTGGGAGTGGGGGAGTGGAGTAAAGGAGGGTGGAGTGGAGGAGTGGGAGTGGGGGAGTGGAGTAAAGGAGGGGGGAGTGTAGGAGTGGTAGTTGGGAAATGGAGTAAAGGAGGGGGGAGTGGAGGAGTGGTAGTGGGGGAGTAGAGTAAAGGAGGGTAGAGTGGAGGAGTGGAGTAAAGGAGGGTGGAGTGTAGGAGTGGTCATGGGGGAGTGGAGTGGAGGAGGGTGGAGTGGGGGAGTGGAGCAAATAAGGGTGGAGTGGAGGAGTGGTTGTGGGGGACTGGAGTAAAGGAGGGGGGAATGGAGGCGTGGTAGTGGGGAAATGGAGGAAAGGAGGGTGGAGTGGAGGAGTGGTAGTTGGGGAGTGGAGTAAAGGAGGGGGGAGTGGAGTATTGGTAGTGGGGGAGTAGAGTAAAGGAGGGGGGAGTGGAGGATTGGTAGTGGGGGAGTAGAGTAAAGGAGGGTGGAGTGGAGGAGTGGGAGTGGGGGAGTGGAGTAAAGGAGGGGGGAGTGTAGGAGTGGTAGTTGGGAAATGGAGTAAAGGAGGGGGGAGTGGAGGAGTGGTAGTGGGGGAGTAGAGTAAAGGAGGGTAGAGTGGAGGAGTGGGAGTGGGGGAGTGGAGTGGTAGTTGGGAAATGGAGTAAAGGAGGGGGGAGTGGAGGAGTGGTAGTGGGGGAGTAGAGTAAAGGAGGGTAGAGTGGAGGAGTGGAGTAAAGGAGGGTGGAGTGGAATAGTGGTAGTGAGGGAGTGGAGTAAAGGAGGGTGGAGTGGAGGAGTGGTCATGGGGGAGTGGAGTGGAGGAGGGTGGAGTGGGGGAGTGGAGCAAATAAGGGTGGAGTGGAGGAGTGGTTGTGGGGGACTGGAGTAAAGGAGGGGGGAATGGAGGCGTGGTAGTGGGGAAATGGAGGAAAGGAGGGTGGAGTGGAGGAGTGGTAGTGGGGGAATGGAGGAGTGGGAGTGGAGGAGTGGATGAGTGGTCGTGGGGGAGTGGAGTAAAGGAGGGTGGAAAGGGGGAGTGGAGTAAAGGAGGGTGGAGTGGAGGAGTGGAGTAAAGGAAGGTGGAGTGGTAGTGGGGGAGGGGAGTGAAGGAGGGTGGAGTTGGGGAGTGGAGTAAAGGAAGGTGCAGTGGAGGAGTGGTAGTGAGGGAGTGGAATAACGGAGGGTGGAGTGGACAAGTGGTCGTGGGGGAATGGAGTAAAAGAGGGAGGAGTGGAGGAGTGGTAGTGGGGGAGTGGAGTAAAGGAGGGGGGAGTGGAGGAGTGGTAGTTGGGAAATGGAGTAAATGAGGGGAGAGTGGAGGAGTTGGAGTGGAGGAGTGGAGTAAAGGAAGGTGGAGTGGTAGTGGGGGAGTGGGGTAAAGGAGGGGGGAGTGGAGGAGTGGAATTGGGGAGTGGAGTAAAGGAGGATGGAGTGGGGGAGTGGAGTAAAGGAGGGAGGAGTGGAGGAGTGGTAGTGGGGGAGTGGAGTAAAAGAGGGGAGAGAGGAGGCGTGGTAGTGGGGGAGTTGAGTAAAGGAGGGTGGAGTGAAGAAGTGGAGTAAAGGGAGGTGGTAGTGGGGGAATGGAGGAGTGGGTGTGGGGGAGTGGATGAGTGGTAGTGGGGGAGTGGGGTAAAGGAGGGTGGAAAGGGGGAGTGGAGTAAAGGAAGGTGGAGTGGTAGTGGGGGAGTGGAGTAAAGGAGGGTGGAGTAGGGGAGTGGAGTAAAGGAAGGTGGAGTGGTAGTGGGGGAGTGGAGTAAAGGAGGGTGGAGTGGAGGAGTGGTATTGATGGAGTGGAATAAAGGACGGTGGAGTGGAGGAGTGGTAGTGGGGGAATGGAGGAGTGGGAGTGGGGGAGTGGATGAGTGGTAGTGGGGGAGTGGGGTAAAGGAGGGTGGAAAGGGGGAGTGGAGTAAAGGAGGTTGGAGTGGAGGAGTGGAGTAAAAGAAAGGTGGAGTGGTAGTGGGGGAGTGGAGTGAAGGAGGGTGGAGTAGGGGAGTGGAGTAAAGGAAGGTGGAGTGGTAGTGGGGGAGTGGAGTAAAGGAGGGTGGAGTGGAGGAGTGGTAGTGAGGGAGTGGAATAAAGGAGGGTGGAGTGGAGGAGTGGTCGTGGGGGAATGGAGTAAAGGAGGGAGGAGTGGAGGAGTGGTAGTTGGGGAGTGGAGTAAAGGAGGGGGGAGTGTAGGAGTGGTAGGTGGGAAATGGAGTAAAGGAGGGGGGAGTGGAGGATTGGTAGTGGGGGAGTAGAGTAAAGGAGGGGGGAGTGGAGGATTGGTAGTGGGGGAGTAGAGTAAAGGAGGGTGGAGTGGAGGAGTGGGAGTGGGGGAGTGGAGTAAAGGAGGGGGGAGTGTAGGAGTGGTAGTTGGGAAATGGAGTAAAGGAGGGGGGAGTGGAGGAGTGGTAGTGGGGGAGTAGAGTAAAGGAGGGTAGAGTGGAGGAGTGGGAGTGGGGGAGTGGAGTAAAGGAGGGGGGAGTGTAGGAGTGGTAGTTGGGAAATGGAGTAAAGGAGGGGGGAGTGGAGGAGTGGTAGTGGGGGAGTAGAGTAAAGGAGGGTAGAGTGGAGGAGTGGAGTAAAGGAGGGTGGAGTGGAATAGTGGTAGTGAGGGAGTGGAGTAAAGGAGGGTGGAGTGGAGGAGTGGTCATGGGGGAGTGGAGTGGAGGAGGGTGGAATGGGGGAGTGGAGCAAATAAGGGTGGAGTGGAGGAGTGGTTGTGGGGGACTGGAGTAAAGGAGGGGGGAATGGAGGCGTGGTAGTGGGGAAATGGAGGAAAGGAGGGTGGAGTGGAGGAGTGGTAGTGGGGGAATGGAGGAGTGGGAGTGGAGGAGTGGATGAGTGGTCGTGGGGGAGTGGAGTAAAGGAGGGTGGAAAGGGGGAGTGGAGTAAAGGAGGGTGGAGTGGAGGAGTGGAGTAAAGGAAGGTGGAGTGGTAGTGGGGGAGGGGAGTGAAGGAGGGTGGAGTTGGGGAGTGGAGTAAAGGAAGGTGCAGTGGAGGAGTGGTAGTGAGGGAGTGGAATAACGGAGGGTGGAGTGGACAAGTGGTCGTGGGGGAATGGAGTAAAGGAGGGAGGAGTGGAGGAGTGGTAGTGGGGGAGTGGAGTAAAGGAGGGGGGAGTGGAGGAGTGGTAGTTGGGAAATGGAGTAAATGAGGGGAGAGTGGAGGAGTGGAGTAAAGGAAGGTGGAGTGGTAGTGGGGGAGTGGGGTAAAGGAGGGGGGAGTGGAGGAGTGGTAGTTGGGAAATGGAGTAAATGAGGGGAGAGTGGAGGAGTTGGAGTGGAGGAGTGGAGTAAAGGAAGGTGGAGTGGTAGTGAGGGAGTGGGGTAAAGGAGGGGGGAGTGGAGGAGTGGAATTGGGGAGTGGAGTAAAGGAGGATGGAGTGGGGGAGTGGAGTAAAGGAGGGTGGAGTGAAGAAGTGGAGTAAAGGGAGGTGGTAGTGGGGGAATGGAGGAGTGGGAGTGGGGGAGTGGATTAGTGGTAGTGGGGGAGTGGGGTAAAGGAGGGTGGAAAGGGGGAGTGGAGTAAAGGAGGGTGGAGTGGAGGAGTGGAGTAAAAGAAAGGTGGAGTGGTAGTGGGGGAGTGGAGTGAAGGAGGGTGGAGTAGGGGAGTGGAATAAAGGAAGGTGGAGTGGTAGTGGGGGAGTGGAGTAAAGGAGGGTGGAGTGGAGGAGTGGTAGTGAGGGAGTGGAATAAAGGAGGGTGGAGTGGAGGAGTGGTCGTGGGGGAATGGAGTAAAGGAGGGAGGAGTGGAGGAGTGGTAGTTGGGGAGTGGAGTAAAGGAGGGGGGAGTGTAGGAGTGGTAGGTGGGAAATGGAGTAAAGGAGGGGGGAGTGGAGGATTGGTAGTGGGGGAGTAGAGTAAAGGAGGGGGGAGTGGAGGATTGGTAGTGGGGGAGTAGAGTAAAGGAGGGTGGAGTGGAGGAGTGGGAGTGGGGGAGTGGAGTAAAGGAGGGGGGAGTGTAGGAGTGGTAGTTGGGAAATGGAGTAAAGGAGGGGGGAGTGGAGGAGTGGTAGTGGGGGAGTAGAGTAAAGGAGGGTAGAGTGGAGGAGTGGGAGTGGGGGAGTGGAGTAAAGGAGGGGGGAGTGGAGTAAGGGAGGGTAGAGTGGAGGAGTCGAAGTGGGGTAGTGGAGTAAAGGAGGCTGGAGTGGAGGAGTGGTTTTGGGGGAATGGAGTGGAGGAGGGTTGAGTGGGGGAGTGGAGTAAAGAAGGGTGGAGTGGAGGAGTGGAGTAAAGGAGGGGGAGTGGAGGAGTGGTAGTGAGGGAGTGGAATAAAAGAGGGTGGAGTGGAGGAGTGGTCGTGATGGAATGGAGTAAAGAAGGGAGGAGTGGAGGAGTGGTAGTGGGGGAGTGGAGTAAAGGAGGGGGAGTGGAGGAGTGGGAGTGGAGGAGTGGAGTAAAGAAAGGTGGAGTGGTAGTTGGGGAGTGGAGTAAAGGAGGGGGGATTGGAGGAGTGGTTTGCGGGGGAATGGAGGAGTGGGATTGGGGGAGTGGATGAGTGGTAGTGGGGGAGTGGAGTAAAGGAGGGTGGAAAGGGGGAGTGGAGTAAAGGAGGTTGGAGTGGAGGAGTGGAGTAAAAGAAAGGTGGAGTGGTAGTGGGGGAGTGGAGTGAAGGAGGGTGGAGTAGGGGAGTGGAGTAAAGGAAGGTGGAGTGGTAGTGGGGGAGTGGAGTAAAGGAGGGTGGAGTGGAGGAGTGGTAGTGAGGGAGTGGAATAAAGGAGGGTGGAGTGGAGGAGTGGTCGTGGGGGAATGGAGTAAAGGAGGGAGGAGTGGAGGAGTGGTAGGTGGGGAGTGGAGTAAAGGAGGGGGGTGGGAGCAGTGGGAGTGGGGGAGTGGAGTAAAGGAGGGTGGAGTGGAGGAGTGGAGTAAAGGAGGGTGGAGTGGAGGAGTGGTAGTGAGGGAGTGGAGTAAAGGAGGGTGGAGTGGAGGAGTCGTCATGGGGGAGTGGAGTGGAGGAGGGTGGAGTGGGGGAGTGGAGCAAATAAGGGTGGAGTGGAGGAGTGGATGTGAGGGAGTGGAGTAAAAGAGGGTGGACTGAAGGAGTGGAGTAAAGGAAGGTGGAGTGGTAGTGGGGGAGTGGAGTAAAAGAGGGGAGAGAGGAGGCGTGGTTGTGGGGGAGTTGAGTAAAGGAGGGTGGAGTGGAGGAGTGGAGTAAAGGGAGGTGGAGTGGTAGTGGGGGAGTGGAGTAAAGGAGGGTGGAGTGGAGGAGTGGTAGTGGGGGAATGGAGGAGTGGGAGTGGGGGAGTGGATGAGTGGTAGTGGGGGAGTGGGGTAAAGGAGGGTGGAAAAGGGGAGTGGAGTAAAGGAAGGTGGAGTGGTAGTGGGGGAGTGGAGTAAAGGAGGGTGGAGTAGGGGAGTGGAGTAAAGGAAGGTGGAGTGGTAGTGGGGGAGTGGAGTAAAGGAGGGTGGAGTGGAGGAGTGGTATTGATGGAGTGGAATAAAGGACGCTGGAGTGGAGGAGTGGTCGTGGGTGAATGGAGTAAAGGAGGGAGGAGTGGAGGAGTGGTAGTGGGGGAGTGGAGTAAAGGAGGGTGGAGTGGAGGAGTGGAGTAAAGGAGGGTGGAGTGGAGGAGTGGTTGTGAAGGAGTGGAGTAAAGGAGGGTGGACTGAAGGAGTGGAGTAAAGGAAGGTGGAGTGGTCGTGGGGGAATGGAGTAAAGGAGTGAGGCGTGGAGGAGTGGTAGTGGGGGAGTGGAGTAAAGGAGGGTGGAGTGGAGGAGTGGAGTAAAGGAGGGTGGAGTGGAGGAGTGGTTGTGAAGGAGTGGAGTAAAGGAGGGTGGAGTGGAGGAGTCGTCATGGGGGAGTGGAGTAAAAGAGGGTGGAAAGGGGGAGTGGAGTAAAGGAGGGTGGAATGGTAGTGGGGGAGTGGAGTGAAGGAGGGTGGAGTAGGGGTGTGGAGTAAAGGAAGGTGGAATGGAGGAGTGGTAGTGAGGGAGTGGAATAAAAGAGGGTGGAGTGGAGGAGTGGTCGTTGGGGAATGGAGTAAAGAAGGGAGGAGTGGAGGAGTGGTAGTGGGGGAGTGGAGTAAAGGAGGGGGAGTGGAGGAGTGGGAGTGGAGGAGTGGAGTTAAGAAAGGTCGAGTGGTAGTGGGGGAGTGGAGTAAAGGAGGGGGGAGTGGAGGAGTGGTAGTGGGGGAATGGAGGAGTGGGAGTGGAGGAGTGGTAGTGGGGGAGTGGAGTAAAAGAGGGTGGAAAGGGGGAGTGGGAGTGGGGGAGTGGAGTAAAGGAGGGTGGAGTGGAGGAGAGGAGTAAAGGAAGGAGGAGTGGTAGTGGGGGAGTGGAGTAAAGGAGGGTTGAGTGGAGGAGTGGAGTAAAGGAGGGTGGAGTGGAGGAGTGGTAGTGAGGGAGTGGAGTAAAGGAGGGTGGAGTGGAGGAGTCGTCATGGGGGAGTGGAGTGGAGGAGGGTGGAGTGGGGGAGTGGAGCAAATAAGGGTGGAGTGGAGGAGTGGATGCGAGGGAGTGGAGTAAAAGAGGGTGCAGTGAAGGAGTGGAGTAAAGGAAGGTGGAGTGGTAGTGGGGGAGTGGAGTAAAGTAGGGTGGAGTGGAGGAGTGGTATTGATGGAGTGGAATAAAGGACGGTGGAGTGGAGGAGTGGTCGTGGGGGAATGGAGTAAAGGATGGAGGAGTGGTATTGGGGGAGTGGAGTAAAGGAGGGGGGAGTGGAGGAGTGGGAGTGGGGGAGTGGAGTAAAGGAGGGTGGAGTGGAGGAGAGGAGTAAAGGAAGGAGGAGTGGAGGAGTGGTAGTGGGGGAGTGGAGTAAAGGAGGGTTGAGTGGAGGAGTGGAGAAAAGGAGGGTGGAGTGGAGGAGTGGTAGTGAGGGAGTGGAGTAAAGGAGGGTGGAGTGGAGGAGTCGTCATGGGGGAGTGGAGTAAAGGAGGGGGGAGTGGAATAAGGGAGGGTAGAGTGGAGGAGTGGAAGTGGGGTAGTGGAGTAAAGGAGGGTGAGTGGAGGAGTGGTTTTTGGGGAATGGAGTGGAGGAGGGTTGAGTGGGGGAGTGGAGTAAAGGAAGGTGGAGTGGTCGTGGGGTAGTGGAGGAGTGGTCGTGGGGGAGTGGAGTAAAAGAGGGGGGAGTGGAGTAAAGGAGGCTGGAGTGGAGGAGTGGAGTAAAGGAAGGAGGAGTGGAGGAGTGGTAGTGGGGGAGTGGAGTAAAGGAGGGTGGAGTGGAGGAGTGGAGTAAAGGAGGGTGGATTGGAGGAGTGGTAGTGAGGGAGTGGAGTAAAGGAGGGTGGAGTGGGGGAGTGGAGCAAATAAGGGTGGAGTAGAGGAGTGGATGTGAGGGAGTGGAGTAAAAGAGGGAGGAATGGAGGAGTGGTCGTGGGGGAGTGGAGTAAAGGAGGGGGGAGTGGAGGAGTGGTAGTGGGGGAGTAGAGTAAAGGAGGGTGGAGTGGAGGAGTGGAGTAAAGGAGGGTGGTAGTGGGGGAGTGGAGTAAAGGAGGGGGAGTGGAGGAGTGGAATAAAGGAGGGGGGAGAGGAGTAAGGGAGGGTAGAGTGGAGGAGGGTGGAGTGGGGGAGTGGAGCAAATAAGGGTGGATTGGAGGAGTGGATGTGAGCGAGTGGAGTAAAAGAGGGAGGAATGGAGGAGTGGTCGTGGGGGAGTGGAGTTAAGGAGGGGGGAGTGGAGGAGTGGTAGTGGGGGAGTAGAGTAAAGGAGCGTGGAGTGGAGGAGTGGAGTAAAGGAGGGTGGTAGTGGGGGAGTGGAGTAAAGGAGGGGGAGTGGAGGAGTGGAATAAAGGAGGGGGGAGTGGAGTAAGGGTGGGTCGAGTGGAGGAGTGGAAGTGGGGTAGTGGAGTAAAGGAGGGTGGAGTGGAGGAGTGGTTTTGGGGGAATGGAGTGGAGGAGGGTTGAGTGGGGGAGTGGAGTAAAGAAGGGTGGAGTGGAGGAGTGGAGTAAAGGAGGGGGAGTGGAGGAGTGGTAGTGGGGGAATGGAGGAGTGGTCGTGGGGGAGTGGAGTAAAAGTGGGTGGAAAGGTTTGTGGAGTAAAGGAGGGTGGAGTGGAGGAGTGAAGTAAAGGAGGGTGGAGTAGGGGAGTGGAGTAAAGGAAGGTGGAGTGGTAGTGGGGGAGTGGAGTAAAGGAGGGTGGAGTGGAGGAGTGGTATTGATGGAGTGGAATAAAGGAGGGTGGAGTGGAGGAGTGGTCGTGGGTGAATGGAGTAAAGGAGGGAGGAGTGGAGGAGTGGTAGTGGGGAAGTGGAGTAAAGGAGGGGGGAGTGGAGGAGTGGGAGTGGGGGAGTGGAGTAAAGGAGGGTGGAGTGGAGAAGTGGAGTAAAGGAGGGTGGAGTGGAGTAAAGGAAGGAGGAGTGGTAGTGGGGGAGTGGAGTAAAGGAGGGTGGAGTGGAGGAGTGGAGTAAAGGAGGGTGGAGTGGAGGAGTCGTCATGGGGGAGTGGAGTGGAGGTGGGTGGAGTGGGGGAGTGGAGCAAATAAGGGTGGAGTAGAGGAGTGGATGTGACGGAGTGGAGTAAAAGAGGGAGGAATGGAGGAGTGGTCGTGGGGGAGTGGAGTAAAGGAGGGGGGAGTGGAGGAGTGGTAGTGGGGGAGTAGAGTAAAGGAGGGTGGAGTGGAGGAGTGGAGTAAAGGAGGGTGGTAGTGGGGGAGTGGAGTAAAGGAGGGGGAGTGGAGGAGTGGAATAAAGGAGGGGGGAGTGGATTAAGGGAGGGTAGAGTGGAGGAGTGGAAGTGGGGTAGTGGAGTAAAGGAGGGTGGAGTGGAGGAGTGGTTTTGGGGGAATGGAGTGGAGGAGGGTGGAGTGTAGGAGGGTGGAGTGGTAGTGGGGGAGTGGAGTGTAGGAGGGTGGAAAGGGGAGTGGAGTAAAGGAGGGTGGAGTGGTAGTGGGGGAGTGGAGTAAAGGAGGGTGGAGTGGAGGAGTGGAATTGGGGAGTGGAGTAAAGGAGGGTAGAGTGGAGGTGTGGAGTAATGGAGGGTGGAGTGGAGTGGAGGAGTGGCTGTGGGGGAGTGGAGTAAAGGAAGTAGGAGTGGAGGAGTGGGAGTCGGGGAGGGGGAGTGGAGTAAAGGAGGGAGGAGTGGAGGAGTGGTAGTGGGGGAGTGGAGTAAAGGAGGGGGGAGTGTAGGAGTGGTAGGTGGGAAATGGAGTAAAGGAGGGGGGAGTGGAGGATTGGTAGTGGGGGAGTAGAGTAAAGGAGGGTGGAGTGGGGGAGTGGGGGCGTGGAGTAAAGGAGGGGGGAGTGGAGGAGTGGAGTAAAGGAGGGTGGAGTGGAGGAGTGGAGTAAAGGAGGGTGGTAGTGGGGGAGTGGAGTAAAGGAGGGGGAGTGGAGGAGTGGAATAAAGGAGGGGGGAGTGGAGTAAGGGTGGGTCGAGTGGAGGAGTGGAAGTGGGGTAGTGGAGTAAAGGAGGGTGGAGTGGAGGAGTGGTTTTGGGGGAATGGAGTGGAGGAGGGTTGAGTGGGGGAGTGGAGTAAAGAAGGGTGGAGTGGAGGAGTGGAGTAAAGGAGGGGGAGTGGAGGAGTGGTCGTGGGGGAGTGGAGTAAAAGTGGGTGGAAAGGTTTGTGGAGTAAAGGAGGGTGGAGTGGAGGAGTGAAGTAAAGGAGGGTGGAGTAGGGGAGTGGAGTAAAGGAAGGTGGAGTGGTAGTGGGGGAGTGGAGTAAAGGAGGGTGGAGTAGGGGATTGGAGTAAAGGAAGGTGGAGTGGTAGTGGGGGAGTGGAGTAAAGGAGGGTGGAGTGGAGGAGTGGTATTGATGGAGTGGAATAAAGGAGGGTGGAGTGGAGGAGTGGTCGTGGGTGAATGGAGTAAAGGAGGGAGGAGTGGAGGAGTGGTAGTGGGGGAGTGGAGTAAAGGAGGGGGGAGTGGAGGAGTGGGAGTGGGGGAGTGGAGTAAAGGAGGGTGGAGTGGAGAAGTGGAGTAAAGGAGGGTGGAGTGGAGTAAAGGAAGGAGGAGTGGTAGTGGGGGAGTGGAGTAAAGGAGGGTGGAGTGGAGGAGTGGAGTAAAGGAGGGTGGAGTGGAGGAGTCATCATGGGGGAGTGGAGTGGAGGAGGGTGGAGTGGGGGAGTGGAGCAAATAAGGGTGGAGTGGAGGAGTGGATGTGAGGGAGTGGAGTAAAAGAGGGAGGAATGGAGGAGTGGTCGTGGGGGAGTGGAGTAAAGGAGGGGGGAGTGGAGGAGTGGTAGTGGGGGAGTAGAGTAAAGGAGGGTGGAGTGGAGGAGTGGAGTAAAGGAGGGTGGTAGTGGGGGAGTGGAGTAAAGGAGGGGGAGTGGAGGAGTGGAATAAAGGAGGGGGGAGTGGAGTAAGGGAGGGTAGAGTGGAGGAGTGGAAGTGGGGTAGTGGAGTAAAGGAGGGTGGAGTGGAGGAGTGGTTTTGGGGGAATGGAGTGGAGGAGGGTTGAGTGGGGGAGTGGAGTAAAGAAGGGTGGAGTGGAGGAGTGGAGTAAAGGAGGGGGAGTGGAGGAGTGGTAGTGGGGGAGTGGAGGAGTGGTAGTGGGGGAGTGGAGTAAAAGAGGGTGGAAAGGGGGAGTGGAGTAAAGGAGGGTGGAGTGGAGGAGTGATGTAAAGGAGGGTGGAGTAGGGGAGTGGAGTAAAGGAAGGTGGAGTGGTATTGGAGGAGTGGAGTAAGGGAGGGTGGAGTGGAGGAGTGGATGTGGGGGAGTGGAGTAAAGGAGGGTGGAGTGGAGGAGTGGTTGTGGGGGAATGGAGTAGAGGAGGGTGGAGTGGAGGAGTGGTAGTGGGGGAGTCGAATAAAGGAAGGTGGAGTGGAGGAGTGGTCGTGGGGGAATGGAGTGGAGGAGGGTGGAGTGGGGGAGTGGAGTAAAGGAGGGTGGAGTGGGGGAGTGGAGTAAAGGAGGGGGGAGTGGAGGAGTGGAATTGGGGAGTGGAGTAAAGGAAGGTGGAGTGGGGGAGTGGAGTTACGGAGGGTGGAGTGGAGGAGTGGAGTAAAAGAGGGGAGAGAGGAGGCCTGGTAGTGGGGGAGTGGAGTAAAGGAGGGTGGAGTGAAGGAGTGGAATTGGGGAGTGAAGTAAAGGAGGGTGGAGTGGAGTAAAGGAGGATGGAGTGGAAGAGTGGAGTAAAGGAGGGAGGAGTGGAAGTGGGGGAGTAAAGGAAGGGGGAGTGGAGGAGTGGTAGTGGGGGAGTGGAGTAAAAGAGGGGAGAGAGGAGGCCTGGTAGTGGGGGAGTGGAGTAAAGGAGGGTGGAGTGGTAGTGGGGGAGTGGAGTGTAGGAGGGTGGAAAGGGGAGTGGAGTAAAGGAGGGTGGAGTGGTAGTGGGGGAGTGGAGTAAAGGAGGGTGGAGTGGAGGAGTGGAATTGGGGAGTGGAGTAAAGGAGGGTAGAGTGGAGGTGTGGAGTAAAGGAGGGTGGAGTGGAGTGGAGGAGTGGCTGTGGGGGAGTGGAGTAAAGGAAGTAGGAGTGTAGGAGTCGGAGTGGGGGAGGGGGAGTGGAGTAAAGGAGGGAGGAGTGGAGGAGTGGTAGTGGGGGAGTGGAGTAAAGGAGGGGGGAGTGTAGGAGTGGTAGGTGGGAAATGGAGTAAAGGAGGGGGGAGTGGAGGATTGGTAGTGGGGGAGTAGAGTAAAGGAGGGTGGAGTGGGGGAGTGGAGTAAAGGAGGGTGGATTGGGGGAGTGGAGTAAAGGATGGTGGAGTGGAGGAGTGGTAGTGGGGGAGTGGAGCAAAGGAGGGGGGAGTGGAGGAGTGGAAGTGGGGGAGTGGAGTAAAGGAGGGTGGACTGGAGGAGTGGTAGTGCGGGAGTGGAGTAAAGGAGGGGGAGTGGAGTAAAGGAGGGTGAAGTGGAGGAGTGGAGTAAAGGACTCAAATTACCCAAATTACCTCATGTCCCAAATTACCTGAATTCTGTTGTCACTACGAACAAACATCGTTTACAATTCATTCCAAGTACAGGCAAGCTACATTTCGTGCATCGGGTTTACAAAATACTTTTTCCGTGATAATTCAGTGTTATTGCAGGCAAAAGTTTGTGTGATTGTTTAGTTAACTTCACAAGGTATGTCAATGTGTGATAAAACAGGTTCATGTTCCGTCATGTGTGTTACCCTGTGTGGGATTGAAGGGCCGAACATCGCCACGCTACATTGGTGTCAGTAGTGGGATCAAACTGATCGAAGAAAAATCGAAGAAATCTTCATCAATATGGGACAAACAGTTTTTCTTTATTTTTTTACAGCAGGCTTAAACGAGTAGTCTGGGGTGAGTTTCCCGATAACGGTGTCTCATAGCGCTTTATGAAGACTCTCAAAGACACAGGTGTCAAACTCCAGTCCCGGAGGGCCGCAGTGTCTGCTGGTTTTCGGGTTGTTCCCGGCACCTGTGGTTCGAGTCTTTAATTGGCTAAAGAATCCACACACCTTGTTCTCAAGGCCTTAATTGACAGCTCGACAGATTGAAAGGCAACCACAAAAACCGGCAGACACTGCGGCCCGATGGGAATTCAGTTTGACACCCCTGCTCTAAGGTATACCTTACTAAATTTGTTTACTTTTCTACGCGTGTTCCCCGAACTATCGCTTTGGGGGTTGCTTAAGGGATAACTTGTACGTGTGACGTTACTAGGCCCATCGACTCGCTCTACGATCGATTATGCCCTCCATACAGCCACTGTTTGACTGCGTTATGAGAGAAAGTAATGTTATTTATGAATAAAACAGAAGAAATATTGCATTCATCACGACTGGTGGGAACGTATTAATAGAATTGAAAACTTACAAATTAAATTTTCCAACTGCATATATAATTTCCGGCAAAATATATTTACGGTTAGTGATACGGTTTGTTGCTACGCCATCTAGCAATACACCTTCTTTGGCATGTCATGTTTTATTTACATTATTTTAATATCTTTGTCATAGTGCCTTAAATTACTTTGCAATCAGGGTTGATTTGGCAGAAGGACCATCACATTACTCGTGTAAATCACTATTTTCTCAGATTAGCTGACGTTTTCAATAAAAGTGCGCCAACAAGCAAAACGCACCGACACGAAAACTAAATTTTTTTAATGTTTTTTTTTTTACCTACAATATGGTGGAAAAAACTAAGAAATTAGCGGTCCCACAGATTGGCAGCAAACGACATGGAGATACTGTTAGACGTGCCGCTGAATATAGAAACAACTTCAGAATTATTCGTGTACATATTGCTTAACAGATTGAGATGGATTTCAGATGATTTCAGAGGCTTGCAGTCGTAACAGTGGTGGCCTCTAGCGGAGTGAGCTGACAACATCGCTAAGGTATAGCTAAGAGTGGTCCAGACCAACTTTACGAAAGTACGACGTAGAGAAGGTATACTTAGCTAAGAACGTTTCGTGAAACACACTGAAACGTTACGGTAGAGCTTAAGGTACAATTTACGAACGACGTAGCGTTAAGAAGGCTTCGGGAAACACACCCTAGTTCACTTCCACCCTGCACTGGGCACCATGCAACATGTAAGAGTAGACATTAGAAAGTGCAAACATGCATTATGTGATGGTGCTTCCCAACCCTCTCCTGGGGCCCTCCAGCTGTTTTTGTATAATCCAATCCTCCATGTATTTGTTAAATTCCACCATCATTCGATGGGCCGACATTAGGCAGTCAGAGCAGTCGTCTGGCAGTCGGAGGGTTGCCGGTTTGATCCCCCGCCCGGGCAGTGTCGAAGTGTCCCTGAGCCAGACACCCAACCCCCAAATGCTCCTGACGAGCTGGTCGGGGACTTGCATGGCAGCCAATCGCCGTTGGTGTGTCGGTGTGTGTGTGTGTGTATGAATGGGTGAATGGAGAAGCATCAATTGTTACAGCGCTTTGGATGAAGGTCATTTACCATTCTTTGATTAACTAGGAGTCCTGACTGCTCTTCATCCTTTTTATTAATCTAGAAAGCGTCACATGGCATAAGCCATGCTTATCTGCGCTGGTGCGCACAGATAGCTTTCCCATTAGGTAAAGCTCTGCTGAAAAGAGATGTGTCTTTTTCTCTAAGATTTCTCTAAGAGATTCTCGGCATTTTCTCTAAATGTAACAAAAGAGATGTCTTAAGGAAATTTCATATGTTTGCAAACTTAAACATCCATCCATCCATCCATTATCTTAATCTTCTTGTCCTGAACAGGGTCGCAGGGGGGCCGGAGCCTATCCCAGCATACATTGGGCGAAAGGCAGGAATACACCCTGGACAGGTCGCTCGTCCATCGCAGGGCACACACACCATTCACTCACACACTCATACCTACGGGCAATTTAGACTCTCCAATCAGCCTAACCTGCATGTCTTTGGCCTGTGGGAGGAAACCGGAGTACCGGAGGAAAGAGCTTTACGACGGTAGCTCCACCACACATGCTCCGATGGCGTAGAAATTTTGTCTGAAGTTCATGGATTATTATATTATAATTATATATTATGTATTATTATAAGCACGTAACCTCGTCATTGCAGCTGCCATTGTTTTCGAGAAAATGCGCACTTTACTTTCGCCCTCCTTTACTTTTGACTCGGCTGTCCTCTATTGCTTGATATGAAAAATTATATGTTACAACCAACCCCAATTAAATGTGACAACTATAGCCAACAGTGCTTTTTTACCACAACTTTAGCTAATGACCATGAAAGACCAAATTATTTCCCTGATATAATCATTATTAGCATTGAAGTATAGAAGAAAAATATCAATGAAAACATGACATGAAAAATATTAAACCCTAAACCCTAAACCCTAAATATTAAACTGTCACGTTTCATGTTTGTCATGTCACGTATTATGTTAGTCTAATATCACCATGTTTTTATGTTTCATGTCATGTTATGTTTCATGTTTAGTTGTTGTTACGATTTAATTGTTAGTCTTGCCTCCTGTTCGTCAGTGCATCTTTTAGTGTTATTGTCAAGCAATTTGTCTACACGTTACGATCCAAGCCAATTTATTGACCATGCCTTCTCCCTCGGTACTGCGCTTTGGTTTTCTGGCTGGATATTTACGTGTATGAACATTGCTTGTTTTTGACTACGCTCTCTGGATATTCCCCAAATAAAGCCCTGACGGGACTCTACTACACTACTGTTTCTGAGTCGTGCATTTTGGGTCGAAACCCCCCACGCACCCGTCTCACTCACTTCAGTGATATGTGGCTCATTCATGAAATGGGTGAACTCCAAAACTGAACATTTTGATATCAAAATCTTTGTACAGCACCTTATTGGGAGCGAGATATAAGCAGTGTGACAACCAACCCGTGTGACAACCATCTCCGCTCTCCCCTACTGAGTATTGTGAATTAAATACTGAGTACCATCAGATATAACCAGCTCTCCCAAATTAGGCAGTTTAGTATATGTGCAGGACCTATGTATTTTTATTTGCATCACGAAATTGTGCACACTGTATCAATATTTGCGGACATGTAGACTTCTTTCTCCGCACTCACACCTTGGAGTAGAAAAGACCTGCAATGCGTAGATTGTAAACAGTCTTGAAGCGCAGTTATTCTTATTTCTGGTTATTCTAAAAGCTAACGCCATAGATAATAAAGTGGTGTATCTACTTTTTTTAAATAATTTATATATTTTTTGGTTTAGGCTAGACTAATTAGTGATTAAAACAGATTTTTAACGGATGAACTGAATTAATATATAGAATGTATGCTTTAATACAAAGACGTGTCACTTGCCAATTGATTCGACGTGTTACGTGGTTGTCCTATAGTTCGCACGCTATTTTCAAGAGAAATTAAGGTCATGAAGTCTGCTCCAAGGGCGTCACCAAGGTTTGAATACATTTGGTGCTGAGCCAAAGTCATTTAGGGCAAAGCGACATTCCATGTATTTTACTGTACCTGGGTGCATTGTTCAGTTCTTAATGTTTCATGTCGGACTATACTTGTTTTACTTCTCTTGTGAAATAAAGCATGTGTTCACTTGTATAAGCGTTCAACTCAGCCGAAATAAACAGCAGACTAGACCTACATACGCATATTAGCAAGGGTAATGTATTGTAAACTACTAGTGTAAATTTACAACAAAAGGAACGCTGTGAATTGAACGGAACACAATATTTGCATGCTGTTATGAGTCACGCAAAAGTTGAACAATATCCGCGCGAGCTTGCCCCAGCTATGGCAGCATAAGACTGTATGTCACTTGATAACAAATACTACCCTCTACTGGGCTTAGCAAAGCTAGAAAACCATCGTGCTCTGTGTACAGTATCAACTGAAATGTGATTATATTAATATAACGCGTGCATATGTAATTGACGCAAATAAATAGGGGAGATCGAAAGCAATGTAATGTTTTCTCGAAGACGATGGGCTGCAATGACGATGTGGTTACGTGTGCATGTGCATACAGTGCGTGAGCATATGTCCTAGTGGGAAAGCTGTCTGTGCGCACCAGCGCAGATAAGCTTGGCTTATGTCATGTGACGCATCATTAGAATTGTATTAACTGCTTGATAAGCTCCTCCCGACAAACATTTATCTATAGGTTTGATAAAAAGTTAGGCTACGATTTAAGGGTCACTGTTGCCAAAATCAACCGACATAATGTTTGAAAATGACAGACATCACAAACTCACGATCTAAGCTCCTTTTATTGACAGGTTTAATTAATACATTTTATATAAATCAGAGATACGACACACATTGGACCCACCCTCTCCAGTTTTTATGTAAACTCTATGTTGTCAGGCAGCTGCTCTTCTTCTTCAGTGCTGTTTGTGGAGGTTGGCCACAATACACTTGGTGTTTTCTTTGTCATAGGGGCACTTCTTGCATGCATGTGTCCCATTTGGATGCCCCTTCAGTACCTTGTGAACTTTTTGCCCTAATATCACACCAGACACTCAAATGTCCCTCTGGTGTGGCCATAGGCGTACGACAAATATGAAGCATTTTTCTCCACTACAGGGGCAGTCTAGTTGCACGCAAAACGATAACTATTTTTAATCTAAAGGTTCGTTAAAATTGGACCCATACATACCCTCTGGTGCTCCTATGACAAAGAAAACGTTTATCTCCTTCATTTAACCAGAGTAGGACTGTGCCAAAAGGGACTCAAGTGCCCCTCGGTGTGACATTAGGGTAAAATGAAGGATAGAACTGTCCCGTTTTGGCACGGACCTATCCTGGTTTAATAAAAGCTTTGAAAAGCACTGAAAATGATGCACTGATGGCAGGGGCGGTCGTAAAGATGTAAAGAGAGAACGTCCGTTGCTGAGGAACCTCATGGACGCAGTCGTTCATTTTAAAATCCAACGCTATCGGGAAACCCACCCCTGTACTTTATCAATTATTGTACTAAATTAGACGCAAACACAACAATACATAAAACAAAATCGCGAAATTGGATTTATTTTACTTAATCGTCAGCTAATTTCTATTAATAAATTAAATAGTTTTAAGGACTCGAATCATTCAAACGACACAGTACGTAGTTAAAACCAGCGAATATGTCGTTAAACAACTTAATAAATGGACTTAGTAAGTCAGTGATAGGGTTTGGTCTTTTTGTCGTTAAACCTCGGGAAAGTCATTTTGAATTACCTTTTCCTTTCCTGTATTCTTATTATTTTTTCTGTATTCTTTTTATTTACAATGTCTTGTCTTTATAGTTATTTGTAATTGTTTTGATTTAGTGCTGAATATAAACACTTTGAGCTACATTCTATATATGAAAGGTGCTATTTAAAAAGCTTATTGTATTTTGTATTATTTAATAATTGTTTTTAACAAAAATAAATTCATTTCAACATTTGTGCTAAAACAGAGCAAATAAAGAGATAAAGTGATAGTCTATGCACACAATTATATTGTCTTCTTGTTAAAAATAGCTCCAGTAATTAATGCAAGGTTTTTTTCTTTTTTTCTTTCTGCCTCAAGTCAAATTGAAATCAGTCCAATGTTGTGAAAGACTTAATGAGGCATTTGTGTGCGTATGTGAGCTGTGGAATGTGTTGATATTAAAATGGCCAACAAGAGTATTTACTTCCTTTTATCAGCGACACAATCATTTTTTTACAGAACTGTGTTGTATTAAATGTGACATTCATCATACTTACACCCCCAAAGCACCCTTCTATGAGGGCAGGCATGGACATCAATACTCTTTGTGGTCTTTTGTAAAGTTTTGAAATAAACCTTTCAACAATATTGCTAATAAAAGTCTACCAAAGTTATTTAAATCTTCATGTTATCCAAGGGAAGATATCATGGCAAGGGTATCTTTCAGCATTGTTGTTTAAGAATACAATGTGGGGAAAGTCAACAGTGTTTCAAATACATATTGGCCACAATATCTAAAATAAAAGGTTAACAGATCACTGAAAAGGAGATTCAAATTGGAATATTTGAGATGTCAATACCCCATTTCCCAAAGCATTCTCAAAGACATTCATGTTCTGCCTGCAACTGAAACTTCAGGACATCTTTCTATGTACATTGTCCTTATTGCTGTTTCACAATTTTTAAATAGTTTTCTGAAAGAAAAGTCATTTATGTATGTCCGTCATGATTAACCCTAATGCAGCCAAGCAGGTAAACTGAGACCCAATTTCTCTTTCAAACTGAAAACCAGGGGAATGAGAGAGGTTGCCTTGGCAATCAGATGTTGGAGATGTTTAGGTCACATGGAAAGTGCCAGAATGATTTGACCAGTACATTAGGGATACAATTTTAATCTTCCAAAAGGTGTGCTGGGATATTTAATAGCCACAGTTCACAGCCAAAGTTACAAATTCTGTATGGTCTGATCTAAACGTCATCAGTCACAATAGATATACAGTAACATAATGCTACAATTTACTTGGTCCAATGGGGGAGTGCCAAGATCTCACCAAAATATGGGGTCATTATAGTTTGTCATTGATTTATAGGTTATATAATATATCTGTGTGGCAATGTAATGCAATGGGTAAGGAAGAAGGATTTGATTTCGAGGTGGGGCCCTATCATTGTACCTGTTAACAAGTTGCTGTACTTGAATTGATTCCATAAATATCCAGCTTTTAAAATTAATTGTCAATAAAAAACAATATATTTTACCTGCATATGTTTCTCTGGATAGGAGTGAGTGCTAAATACCTAAATGTAAATATAAATATTCCTTAGAGGGTATAAGAGACTCATACATGAGCAAAGATAGATGCAATGATAACTATCTATCACCGTAAACTCATGCATTTGGCATTTTGAATATTCTGAAATGTTGGGTGTCTACCTTCCAGTAAGACAGAAGCAATGTGTACAGCTTTGTATAAAGAGAACAAAGCATTTTCTGTACTTCAGAAGGTGTGGCAAACAAATTCAGGAAATACTTATTATTAATCAGAGCCTGTTTTTCTCTGTAGACTATAGAAGTATGTCAATATATTTAGGTTGTCAGTAATTTGATATCATATTACTGACGTCATATTATAAATGTGGCAGGACTAAGGCAGGTGTTGCATAAGTAAAGCAGGAGCTGTAGAGGAACAAAGTATATACTTCAGCTTTACAATAATTTCAGCTGAAAAACCACATAGGCCACAAGTTGCCACTGAAGCATCCTAGGACAAGGTAAGTGTAAATATATTTTAATGTATATTAGTTGGTATAATGCAAGCCTTTTATTGAGCAGACATTATGCGGTTTCTGTTCTGGCAATGACAACCACACGTGTTAAAAAATAAATATCAAAGTTTGAGAGCTCTAGTATAAACACTCATCTGCATGAACTTGTACAATCCCTACACATAAAAGAGGTAAATTTTTCGCAAGGACATTCAGAAGTATTTTCTCACACAGAGAGTGGCCACTGTGTGGAAATGGATTTAGGTAAACTAAAGCATTGTTGGGCTGAATAGCCTGTTCTTTTCAGTAATGTTATGTTATCTGTGAAAATTCTTCACCAAATTAAATATCAAGCTACAGCACAAACATTAGGGATGCCATTTCAGCTATTAATATATGAGTCTCATGTGCTCCTGTCCTCATCAATATATACTTACTGAAAAGAGGTCCAGAAAAAGTACAGAATTAAAGCTAAAGATAAAACTCATAGGTCAGAAACATCGGCATTGAGAGGAAGATTTGAGCTTAGTGTCCTCAGATTAAGTAGGAGACACTGAGAAATGCATTTGCACAAATAATGTGCAGAATAATGTGGCTGCCCCGAGAACCGTATTGTAAAAAATTTGGAAATTTTGCCAACTGATTGGGGACAGTACCATGATTCTTATCCACCTCGAGCGCCACCAATGGGTCAAATGTGGAGGTACCTTTATGCATCTATGTTTTCAGCTATATGCCGAAATGAGGATTCCTTGGATCAAGCCGAGTTTAACCCATTGAAGTTTCTGCCATATTGGATTTTCTGAAAATGTTTTTAAAAGCTTTACAGGCCACACTAAATTTGCTACAGATGATCGTCAGACCAAGCGTCAGATGGATTTTTGAATTTCAAAAGCCTTTGTCTGTCATAGCCAATCAAAATCAGCAAAACTTGGTATTGTGGAAGAAATCATTTGACCACTAGGGGGCACTGCAATATGCAAAAATAATATTCCAATTGAATATTAAAATTATTATTATCATATAAAAATGTAACAGGATTAAACAATAAAATGGGTGTTTCATTGCGGTAATCATGATTAATTAATGCTTTAGCGGTGTTGAATTTAAATTCCATAAAACACGTTAAAAAAAAGTTCTCTATAAAAAGGGTGTAGGCTACAAGTCTTTGCTTAGACCGTTGTTTATATGGCTGGCCTCTCTTTACATTACAAGTACATTTATTGCTTTATTATATTATTATATTATTTATTATATACTTTGGAAAGAACGCATCTTCAAAGACCAAGCCATTTTTTTGGGTGAGGCTCACAAAAGAAACAAGGAACAATAACAGCGACTTCAAATTTATACCTGCAAACATCATGGTACAGAAGTGGCATGGCATTTATTGCCTTGAACTGTTTTTCCCAGTCGGAAGGTGGTAATTGGTCATTCCGATATGATGTGAATGCAGCATTAGGCTTTGTTGCTATGGCTAACCTCTCCTTATGTTATATGTACTGCTTTATTAGAAGATTTGAAGCATGGCCACATAACCATGTCTTGTAGAACTAATGTACATTTTATACAGTAAATACATTTTATACAGTAAAATTACATTCTAGAAAAGCTGCTTGTGAAGTAATAATATGGACACATATTCGTGGTTGGCGGAGCTGAAACTACTCGTTGCAGGCTTCACTGTGGGAAGGAAAAAGCCAAATGTCAACACATTTTTTTTTTACCTCTTGCATAGTGGGGCAGTACAGATGGTGCAGTGGGAGTTTGCATGTTCTCCCCGTGTCTGTGTGGGTTTCCTCCACATGTTCTCCCCGTGTTTGTGTGGGTTTCCTCCACATATTCTCGCCGTGTTTGCATGGGTTTCCTCCGGGTAATGCGGTTTCCTCCCACAGTCCAAAGACATGCAGGTTTGGCTGATTGGAGAGTCTAAATTTCCTGTGGGTATGAGTGTGTGAGTGAATGGTGTGTGTGCCCTGCGATGGACTGGCGACCTGTCCAGGGTGTATTCCTGCCCTTCACCCAATGAATGCTGGGATGGGCTCCAGCCCCCCCCGCAACCCTGTTCAGGATAAGCGGGTTAGGATAATGGATGGATGGATGTTGCATAGTGTGTGTAACAGCTAGGCTATATATTAGTCTTCCCCAGCTCTGTCAATTAACTTCTTACACAACAGAATAAAATATGTTTTTGGCTTGTACTTCCATGAACAGAACTTCAATCTCCGCTTCAGAGAAGCCTTTTTCTTTTTTTCGACTATCTCTTTAAATAGCCAAAATTCCGTAAATGGTGTTTTAGGGGTGTCAATTTATGCTAATCACAAATTATGAACACAATTTACACACATGGATATGAAAAAAAGCTGTGTTTGATAAAAGTTTGCTTCCGATCACACACACATTTTCACACAGATTTCTGAAAATATTGATAAATGAGGTCCATTGAGTGGACTGTTGTGTCAGCAGAGTATTGTATTGACTTCAAAGTGACAGCAGAATCCACAGTGCTGTGCTGCACATGCTGGATGAAGCATAGATCTCTAAAAATATGCTAATGATGCTAATGATGACTATTTTGATTCTTTTCTAGATTAAAACGATTCATTTAAGATGAAAGGAAAAAACCTGGTTGCATTGTTCCTATGTATAGGTAAGTGAATCCATGCATCACAAAAAAATATTAAAAGGTGAAAATAAAATTTACCACAAATAAAGAAAATGAATTATCATTTCAGCAATGACAGGAGCTGCAGCCCAAACAATGAATGCAGCGCCGACTACAACTACAGCCCCGACTACAACTGCAGCCCCCACTACAACTGCAGCACCCACGACAACTGTAGCCCCAACTACAACTACAGCCCCTACAACAACTGTAGCCCCGACTACAACTGCAGCCCCCACCACAACAACTTCAGCCCCAACTACAACGACAGCCCCCACTACAACTGCACCCCCGACAACAACTTCAGCTCCCACAACAACTGCAGGCCCCACTACAACTGTAGCCCTGACTACAACGACAGCCCCAACTACAACTGTAGCCCTGACTACAACTGCAGCCCCCACTACAACAACTGCAGCCCCAACTACAACTGCAGCCCCGACTACAACTACAGCCCCCACTACAACTGCACCCCCGACAACAACTACAGCTCCCACAACAACTGCAGTGGCCACTACAACTGCAGCCCCCACTACAACAACTGCAGCCCCAACTACCACTGTAGCCCCCACTACAACTGCAGCCCCCACCACAACAACTTCAGCCCAAACTACAACGACAGCCCCCACTACAACTGCACCCCCGACAACAACTTCAGCTCCCACAACAACTGCAGGCCCCACTACAACTGTAGCCCTGACTACAACTACAGCCCCGACTACAACTGCAGCCTCCACTACAACAACTACAGCCCCTACTACAACTGTAGCCCCGACTACAACTACAGCCCCCACTACAACTGCACCCCCGACAACAACTTCAGCTCCCACAACAACTGCAGTCACCACTACAACTGCAGCCCCCACTACAACAACTGCAGCCCCAACTACAACTGTAGCCCCGACTACAACTACAGCCCCCACTACTACTGTAGCCCTGACTACAACTACAGCCCCGACAACAACTGCTGTCCCTACTACAACAACAACTGCAGGCCCCACTGCAACAACTGCAGCCTCCACTACAACTGTTGCCATGACTACAACTGCAGCCCCAACTACAACAACTGCAGTCACTGCTACAACAATTGCAGCCACTGCAACAACTGCTGCCCCCACTACAACTGTTGCCATGACTACAACTGCAGCATCAACAACAACTGCTGCCCCTACAGCAACAACTGCAGCCCCCACAGCAACAACAACTGCAGCCCCCGCTACAACAACTGCTGCCCCTGCTACAACCAGTTCAGCGCCTGCTACAACAACAACTGCAGCCTCATCTTCAACTGCAGCCCCCACAGTAACAACTGCAGCTCCCGCTACAACGACTGCAGCCACAGCAACAACTGCAGCCCCCGCTACAACAACTGCAGCCACAGCAACAACTGCAGCCCCTGCTACAACAACAACTGCAGCACCAGCTACAACAACTGCAGCGCCATCTTCGACTGCAGCCCCCACAGCAACAACTGCAGCCCCCGCTACAACAACTGCAGCCACTGCAACAACTGCTGCACCCGCTACAACAACCGCAGCCACTGGAACAACTGCAGCCCCCGCTACAACAACTGCAGCCACTGCAACAACTGCTGCACCCGCTACAACAACCGCAGCCACTGGAACAACTGCAGCCCCCGCTACAACAACTGCAGCCACAGCAACAACTCCAGCCCCCGCTACAACAACTGCAGCCACTGCAACAACTGCTGCACCCGCTACAACAACCGCAGCCACTGGAACAACTGCAGCCCCCGCTACAACAACTGCAGCCACAGCAACAACTCCAGCCCCCGCTACAACAACTGCAGCCACTGCAACAACTGCTGCACCCGCTACAACAACTGCAGCCACTGCAACAACTGCTGCACCCGCTACAACAACCGCAGCCACTGGAACAACTGCAGCCCCCGCTACAACAACTGCAGCCACAGCAACAACTGCAGCCCCTGCTACAACAACAACTGCAGCACCAGCTACAACAACTGCAGCGCCATCTTCGACTGCAGCCCCCACAGCAACAACTGCAGCCCCCGCTACAACAACTGCAGCCACTGCAACAACTGCTGCACCCGCTACAACAACCGCAGCCACTGGAACAACTGCAGCCACAGCAACAACTCCAGCCCCCGCTACAACAACTGCAGCCACTGCAACAACTGCTGCACCCGCTACAACAACTGCAGCCACTGCAACAACTGCTGCACCCGCTACAACAACCGCAGCCACTGGAACAACTGCAGCCCCCGCTACAACAACTGCAGCCACAGCAACAACTCCAGCCCCCGCTACAACAACTGCAGCCACTGCAACAACTGCTGCACCCGCTACAACAACCGCAGCCACTGGAACAACTGCAGCCCCCGCTACAACAACTGCAGCCACAGCAACAACTGCAGCCCCTGCTACAACAACAACTGCAGCACCAGCTACAACAACTGCAGCGCCATCTTCGACTGCAGCCCCCACAGCAACAACTGCAGCCCCCGCTACAACAACTGCAGCCACTGCAACAACTGCTGCACCCGCTACAACAACCGCAGCCACTGGAACAACTCCAGCCCCCGCTACAACAACTGCAGCCACTGCAACAACTGCTGCACCCGCTACAACAACTGCAGCCACTGCAACAACTGCTGCACCCGCTACAACAACCGCAGCCACTGGAACAACTGCAGCCCCCGCTACAACAACTGCAGCCACTGGAACAACTGCAGCCCCCGCTACAACAACTGCAGCCACTGCAACAACTGCTGCACCCGCTACAACAACCGCAGCCACTGGAACAACTGCAGCCCCCGCTACAACAACTGCAGCCACAGCAACAACTCCAGCCCCCGCTACAACAACTGCAGCCACTGCAACAACTGCTGCACCCGCTACAACAACCGCAGCCACTGGAACAACTGCAGCCCCCGCTACAACAACTGCAGCCACAGCAACAACTCCAGCCCCCGCTACAACAACTGCAGCCACTGCAACAACTGCTGCACCCGCTACAACAACTGCAGCCACTGCAACAACTGCTGCACCCGCTACAACAACCGCAGCCACTGGAACAACTGCAGCCCCCGCTACAACAACTGCAGCCACTGCAACAACTGCTGCACCCGCTACAACAACCGCAGCCACTGGAACAACTGCAGCCCCCGCTACAACAACTGCAGCCACAGCAACAACTGCAGCCCCTGCTACAACAACAACTGCAGCACCAGCTACAACAACTGCAGCGCCATCTTCGACTGCAGCCCCCACAGCAACAACTCCAGCCCCTGCTACAACAACTGCAGCCACTGCAACAACTGCTGCACCCGCTACAACAACCGCAGCCACTGGAACAACTGCAGCCCCCGCTACAACAACTGCAGCCACAGCAACAACTGCAGCCCCTGCTACAACAACAACTGCAGCTGCCACTACAACTGCAGCCCCCACTACAACTGCAGCTGCCACTACTACTGCAGCCCCAACAACAACAGCCTCCACCGATCCACCATCAGGAAACGAGGGTTTCCGGGACCTGAGATTCAATCTTCGTAGACCTTTTACACCACAGCTCTCAAACCAGGCTTCCCCTCAATTCCAGCTTCTATCACGAAATATAACTACGGAGGTATTCTGTCATTACTCACTTCTTTATCAATGTTTTATCTCCTTTAAGTTAGAACTAATGTCAGTGTTGGGGCTAAATCATCATATTCTTAAAACTCAATTGCAGGTTCTGCTTCCACGGTGACTCCTAACACCTGAACCTCATTCAGGAAATGAGCAATACTGTCTATAGGGTGCATTGTAGATTAAATAATTCAAGAGATCCTGTTAGTGAAAGACAAAGCTGAAATTCCCCATTTAAGATCTCAACTTCACCGTTTTCTGATGAAAGCCTGTTTCTGATGTGACAAACTTCAGGGTGGTAGGAGTAGTCACGTGACCAAATACAATAAATACAATGTCCACTTCAAGTTCACATGCAAGTTTATTGCTGTTTGGTGGGGGAAGAGGTAGAGTTGAGTGTCTGCGTCAACAAGTCCGTAATCCAAGAGAATTGCCATTGTCCGATGCCAGGGGTCAGCACACGGAGTCGGGTTCTCTTATGGTCCTGGGCTAAGCTTTCTTTCGGGTTTTCATCCAATCAGGGGCTTCTCCTTTACAAAACAGATCAAACAAGGCACATTAGTAAACACCCCACAGCACTCCACAACAGCCCACAACAGCCCACAACACTCCACAATACCCCACAACACTCCACAACACCCCACAACACCCCACAACACTCCACAACACTCCATAACACTCCACAACACCCCACAACACTCTACAACACCCCACAACACCCCACCACACTCCAAAACACCCCACAACACCCCACAACACTCACAACACTCCACAACAGCCCACAACAGCCCACAACACTCCACAATACCCCACAACACTCCACAACACCCCACAACACTCCACAACACTCCATAACACCCCACAACACTCCATAACACTCCACAACACCCCACAACACTCTACAACACCCCACAACACCCCACCGCACTCCACAACACTCCACAACACCCCACAACACTCCACAACACCCCACACCCCACAACACTCCACAACACCCCACAACACCCCACAATACCCCACAACACTTCATGACACTCCACAACTCTCCACAAATGCAGCAACTCTGTTTGACTAAACTAATCATTTAGAAGATAACATGCAACTTAATTATTTTATGTTATAAATTCTCTCAGATTATTATTGAGGTTGTGTCATAAGTCTTGGGTGACACTCAGTTATTTATTTATTTGCTACAAAACCTTGGTATGACTTCGGAATTTGTATACTTTCAACCATTGAATCTCATGTTTTACTGAAAAGTGATATGCTTAAATCGATAATGCTATCAAACATTTATATGTTCTGGCTTATTTTTCACAGTTGAACCGTGCCTTTCGCAGAGGATTCCGTGGAACCTACAGCAGGTGTAGGGTTGAAACTTTCAGGTAAGAGTAATAACATTGCCATGGTGATTGGTTACCAGGGATGTCGTATTAGGGGACTAGAAAGTTTGAAGGGGGCCCAGAGATTGCATTTGCACAGGGCCTGCAGAGAATTCCATGCCACATCCATGTGGGTTTCTACTGCAGTCACTGCCCAGAATGGCTATTAGTGGTGCTGCTGCGTTTTCTACTGAGCCACTTTGATATTGTAGTGGCAGAAGGATGCTGCTGCTCCATAGAGACGTCTGCTTCATGCCTAACCCGCAACCCTTTTCTGTTCCTTCCTTTATCTTTCCTTTCGTCCGTAATCTCTTTGTCTTTTCCTCACCACCACTCCTCCTCCTCCCCCCTTGCTCTTTTATGACCTTCCCGTGAACAGTCGTGGGCGTCCTTTCACAGTAACCAACCGAATGGACTCAATAAACGTGGAAACACGGCTGATCTTTGCCAACCAGTCTGTGGTTCCAAACGCGACCCTGACAGAAAGAACCCTTGAGCAGGCCATTAATGATTCAATTGTTACCGCAGACATCTCTCCATCCAGCATTGATGCAGGTCAGTTCTTTACTCTTCACTCAAGTAGCATCATACTTATTTACACTTCCTCTATGCAGTGTCAAATGTATATATCTAAAATGGTTCTGATGCATTTTAGTATTATTTATACACTCACTGAGCACTTTATTAGGTAGACCTGTACACCAGCTTGTTAATGCTAATATTTAACCAGACAATCATTTGCCCTATTTAATCCTGATCCTTGTTTCCCCCTGATAGTTTTGCCTTGCACACCCAACTTCACCTCTAGGCTGGTCACACAATATTATGATATTTATTTTTGTATTTTGCATAAAAACATTAATTGTTCAACTTGTATCCCAAAAACGCAGGCACAACTACTACAACTACACCTACAACTACTACACCTACAGCCACAACAAGCAGTGCCATGGCAACAAACAAACCCCAGGAAGTCATCACTCTTCTGTTTCCTCTTTTTCTGGTCATTTATTTCTTGTCAAAAGATATGAGGCTTCCTCTGTTTTAGCCAGATAAATAAATAAGCCTTCATGATTTGGACAGTTGATGCTACTCTATGACGGATAATGTTTTAACAGATTTCTAAAAAAAAAGTGTCTCTTTAGGCATATCTTTCACTGAGTGCCTCATTGAGCCATTGATCAGGGTTCTTTTTACATATATATCATATTTCTTATATAGATATTTCTTATAAAGTTCTTTATATATATATGTGTGTGTATGTGTGTGTCTATGTGTGTGTGTGTAAATATATATTTTGCGCTTTGAGTACAACAAAGAGGCTTTGAAAATTGGAAATGAAGTCCCAAATGGTTTCAATGAAGCTAAAGTCCAAATGGTTTGAATGAAGAGCTAAAGTCCAAATGGTTTGAATGACGAACTGCTCCTTTTTGTAAGGTCTTTCTCCTTATCTCATTATACAATGAGTCCAAACTGTCCTTTTTTCATAGATGTTTACATATCTTTGGACTAATTCTAAAAACGTGAATGCTGTAATACGTGATTGTTCTATATTATATATTTCTAAATAAATAGTATTATGATACATTTCTTTGTGACTGTTTCTTTGAGAGAGAGAAAAACTTTCCACTAAACAAAAAAGGAAAATATTGCAAAGGAATACAAAAGTTTTGTTGAGGAAGGCAATAGCATGTTTTTAAATTTTTGCCCATTTTGGTACACCGGAATGACTCCGTCCCTCCGTGGCCCAGATGGCATCCTGAGAAAAAAGGACAATTATGGGAGAGAATTAAGAATTTCTTTAAAAGATTAACATGGTTGGTGAATGTGACACTTGCCAATTGTCTTTAGGCAACAATAAAACAAATGTGCATATATTTTTTATTATTCAGTCATTTAAATGTATTTGAAAACTTATTTTTCTAAGCCTAAATTTCCAGTAATCCGATCCAGTTATTCGGTTGAGTCAGTCCTGGTGCTATGGGGAACACGCCCCCTGGCGGCTCTGCCTTCCCTTTACCATCGCATCTCTAAGGGTTTAGCTTTGAACTGACACAAGGAGGCAAGCATCACTCATATAACCACTTGGCTTATGATGAGAACTTCAAGAATTTACACACCCTAACCTATAATATGTACAGTTTCTGCATACTATGAAATCCTAACTATCTTGGAATCAGTTCAATACAAAAGTACAGGGGATGTTGTGGCAAATTTGTTGCTTTTCCACAGCACTAATCAAATGTATTAAATCAAACTATGAGGCAAAATTCACAATGTCTGTATTTATTTAATGTTTTTCTTTAACTGACAATATTTCAACAATACCATTTAATGAGAGGAATCTGGAATGCGGACCCAAATGTAGAAACACATGGAGCTGATGGTCTTATAGGCAAGACTATCGCTGAATCTCAAATGGAAAAAATGTTACCTTCTGAAGGCAATATTCTAAGGCAGGAAAACATCGAGTGCCATCCCATTTGAAAGTTTTCAAAGGAATTAGGCCTTCTGAGGTGCCTTCATTAGGATATCCTACCTGGCACCATCCTTTGCACCTGGCACCAATCAAGTCTTTGTGATTAAAGGCTTCTAACTTCTGTTAAAATAATGGTGGCTGAAAACAGTGGACCCATACCATTATTGGGGTCTTAAAACAATACAGTCATAACAATTTATGTAAAAATACTTCACAGATGTTGGCCTTATCTTAATTACAAGCAATATAGACCATAACATATAGCATATATGGTTAATATGTGCCATTTACCCCTGCTAAATCACATTCATTAGTATTCGTTTTTTGTGATGAAATGTGATTTTGGTCAAACAAATCAATAATAATCAAAACTGGGAGGAATAAATCATGTTTTTCTTAAAGAAATATAAAGGAGAGAATGCTGTCTTCAATATTGGTGTTTATTGATTTAAATAAAATTGAAATTAGGATACAGAACACAAATTTAACAATGAACACATGCCCACAATAAGGCGGAAAACAGCAAAGCTTTCTGGGGCCCAGCTACAAGGAGGGGGCAAATGCAGTCCAGTCATAAAAAACTGGAGGGCCCTTTCACTGGACTTTAGTTCAGAGACCCAGTCATTACTCAAACGGCCCTGATTGAACACAATATCTACACACCACACGAGGGGCACAGTCTGACAGTGTGAATAGCCTGTATGTAATGTAAATGTGTAGGGGGGTGCACAGTGTGTACTCAATGAAAATGAGTTCATTCACATGTTCTTCACAGAAAATGAGCCAAGGGTTATGAGTCAAAGGTTGAAAAAAATATTTGTTGTATCATTTTTTTATCATTGAAAACGGGTCCCACAGACCCGAACCTCTTTAGAGGGTTAAACTTCAATTGCTCAACACACTGAAATAACTTATTTAATCTCTTTAAGCCTCTGTGAGCTTTTTCTGAACTAACCAGCCAACACGGTTGTATTCACGCATCTTGTTACTTTGACTCTGACGTCTTCCTGCCTTCAAAGTGCATCCCATTACGTGCTGTAAAGGCACCTCCGAAGACGCAAGGTAACAAGGCATCAAGGCTTGAGATGCAGCCAAAGGATGAAAACCCAAACCACAAAATCTGGCACCGTCCAGATCCAGAAAGCAGAGATTAATTTTCTGTACATTTGCATTCATAAAATGTAATTTTGATACATCTTGTTTGCTGGATATTTATTTACTTGTTGCTTAGTTGCCCTCCTGGACCCCTTGTCTCTCTCACTCACACAATTCTTCCTCTGTAAATGCCGATTCAAAACTGTACAGTCTTGATTCTTCATCAAGCAATCACCATCAGCCATCGCACGCTGAAGGAACGGATCCATTGGCATGACAGCGGCTCCACTGTAGCCATCGCATCACATTTGATGGCAGCTTCAAAGTTAGGGTTCACTTCTCGATAGTTGACACGCGCATTCATTCTGATATAGTGAATTAATTTTAATGTGAAATGTAGTTATTATGCTTGTTTTTTCTTATTTAACTCCATACAAATTATAAAGTGGATGGCTATTCACATTGGCTACGTCACCAGTTTATAATTTATCTAGCTAGCCCCAGTATCTCTTAAGAAATAATGTCAGGCAGCGAGTCTCTGAGCTAGGAACCGACCAACATGTCTAGAGGTTCCCCAGACCCTATGCTTGTCCTATAGCTAAGGAGGTTCCTGAAATGTTTGTGAATGACGATACGTGAAGTGTAACACAAAAGCCCCGAGTCTAGGAAAGACCGGGCTTATAGAGGTCAGAAACACCTGTTTGCGATTACCCACTCCTCGTGCCGTCTGGGATTACTGACTACACGAGGGAGACATGAATGTGACAGGAGGGCCCTCTGGCAGCCCCAAGAGGCAGGGCTGGTGGAAGCGCTGGGCAGACCAGCCAAAAAGCCCAGGGCACCAGACCACTAGGGGGTGATGCACCATGAGGAGCTTTGCAAAAATGAAGAGCACAATCATTGAATAATCCATGGGTTGGCAAAGAATTCTATGAACATTTTCATACTTTGAGCAGTGATAACGCTCATCACAATGAGACGTTCAGAGCCTAGTGTTGCTGAATGTAGCAAGCATACAGTGGAAAGGCTTGGGAAGCTGTCCAAGATTAAAACATTTTCCCAAAAGGTTCCGAAACTGCTCAAGAAGGTAACCTTAGTCTAGCGTGTTCTAGTGCAGCAGTGAGCAGCCTAGCTTTGGAACATATAGAGCAGAGGGATGGAAAGAGGAAACCGAAGATGAGAAGGGTATTGATCTGTGAACGGGATCACAGGAGCCAGAGGTGTCAGCAGCCGAAGAAAACACTGAATCAATGAATGAGTCCGTACTGTTTACCAGTGAAAAAAAGGGCAATGTTTGTCCAAGTTAAGAAGATGGCCCAGCAATACTACCAGAAGAGAACTGCAAGTGAAATTTTTTTCTCCCCCTGGTTGACGCAGCTCTAATCAGTCTTACCGAGATATTCACAGCTGGACATTTTTTACCAATTGTTCGGATTTCTCTTCAGCGCCAAGGAGATGCAAACAGAGATGCCAAACTGCGTGACAAGTGCCCGCTTCTTGCAAAGGAATTTAGGGACATTGATACAGATGATCTGAGCTTTGAGATAGAAACAGCTGTTTAGCTATCCCAGCGCATTGACATGCTTTGGTGTTTTCAATTGGAAAATGTTTTCAATTGGTGCCCAACAAAAATAAAAGTTAAAAATAGGGGTCAATATATGATAAATTCACATTTTTCGATTGTCTTCCTCTGGCCCTGCCAAGAGGTAATGCCCAACTAACCTAGGCAATCATGACAGAAAACTCTGAAGAAGTCACCGTTATAGCTATTTTTTGAACATTCTTCTTTTTCTGCTATTTTGTCATTGGTTATAAAAAAATGAACTGCTTTCCTATTGACCATTGTGACAGTGTGGGTGTGCTTAGTCAGTGCTCCTCCTTTACATTATCACCAAAACACGACACTTGTTCACACATGCGGTACAGGTATGCAGTGAGTTCCACAAGAGCCGGCCGCTGGCTAAATAGGCGACTACTGCACTGCTAAAGGTCGCCTACTTTTGTGCCTAAAGGCTGTTCTTTGTTGGATTACTCCATTGACTTTCGTGGTTTGTCGGATTCCTCTGGTTTCAATAGCAATGCCCTTTGTGCCCCGTTTATCGGGGGACTTTCTCAACTAATTCATCTTTATTTCAAGGAATGTCCCGAAAGAAAGCCTATCCAAGTAGATTCCATGTTGCAAGACTAGCGGACAGAGGTACCATCTCTACATGGTACGCACCCTGTCAGACCAGTCTCTACCCTGCAAACTGCCCCTGATCACACCTCCCCAGACCAGTCTCTACCCTGCAAACTGCCCCTGATCACACCTCTTCAAATCAGTCTCTACCCTGCAAACTGCCCCTGATCACACCTCCTCAAACCAGTCTCTACCCTGCAAACTGCCCCTGATCACACCTCTTCAAATCAGTCTCTATCCTGCAAACCGCCCCTGTACCTTTGCTTGTTTGGACTGTCTCCCTGTTTTTTTTTATTGTGCTCTGTCTACCCCGTATGTACCTGTCTGCTTGGATCATGACCATTGCCTGTTTTTGGATTGTGTTATTGGATCTTCCCTTTGTTTATAAAGTCTGCCTCTTTACGATATCCCTGGGTCTGCTACTGGTTCCCTCTGCCCGATTCCTGACACACACCCACTTTTCTCCATTCTGTCTCAATCGGCGATATAACCTACTGGTAGTGCGTGGTTTTCCATTTTCCATGTTCACTTCGCCATTTACAGCTCCACCACGGCCATAGCACGGTGCTGGGCAGCAGACAATCACTTTCTTAAAAAAACAGCAAAGTGATGGTTTTTGTGTTGTTCACATTCTCAGTGAATAACTCTTTGGTAGCTTATGAAATATGACGTAGTTGTACATGCTTATGTAAGCCTATAGTATATTAAGCTTGATCTCTCCCAATTTTGTAGTTCTCTGCATCTCATGCTGTTCTTTTCTATCCACATTTTTATTGGAAGGGTGACGAGAGAAATTATTTAAACCGATAGTACACTGTAGGCCTATAGACACAGGCTGCACAGCCAGTAAAATCAAACTCCTTACACTGTCAATTGAGTTGACATGCAGTGATACTATCAGGCACCAGAATACTGAACCCAAGAGCAAGATCACAGGCAACAAAATCAGAAAAAGCAAACAGCAGGCCCAGTGAACAGTTTATGCAGTTCGAAAACAAAAGTCGAGGCAAAGGTTTGGTACATGGGCATAAGCCTGGAAGTAGCATAGGGCTTAAACTGGGAGACATGGAACACTGGATTGATTCGGCATAGGGGAGGTGGGAGGTAAAATCTGACAGCAGACAGGGTTAGGACACGGGTGATGGTGAAGGGGGCGATGAATCTGGGGGCGAGTTTGTGGCAAGTGGAGCCGAGTGACAGCCAGACTGTCTGGCCGACAGTGTAACAGGGAGCAGGGCAACACGGGTGGTCTGCAAACCTTTTAATTTCCATTACATTATGCAGCAGAGTGGTTTGGGCCTTCTTTCAGGCCCGATGGGTGCAACGAATGAGGAGCTGGGCAGCAGGTACCTCTACGTCACTCTCCTCCTCCGGGAACAGCAGGCGAATGGAGACAGACCAGTAGAGGAGATGGGTAGCGAGTTGTGAGCATACTCAATCCACAGGAGGGAATTCACCCAGGAGGCAGGCGACTTCTCCACCATGCAGCGGAGCATCTTCTCCACCATGCAGCGGAGCGTCTTCTCCACCATGCATCGGAGCGTCTTCTCCACCATGCAGCGGAGCGTCTTCTCCACCATGCAGCGGAGCATCTTCTCCACCATGCAGCGGAGCATCTTCTCCACCATGCAGCAGAGCATCTTCTCCACCATGCAGCGGAGCGTCTTCTCCACCATGCAGTGGAGCATCTTCTCCACCATGCAGCGGAGCGTCTTCTCCACCATGCAGCGGAGCATCTTCTCCACCATGCAGCGGAGCATCTTCTCCACCATGCAGCGGAGCGTCTTCTCCACCATGCAGCGGAGCGTCTTCTCCACCATGCAGCGGAGCATCTTCTCCACCATGCAGCAGAGCGTCTTCTCCACCATGCAGCGGAGCGTCTTCTCCACCATGCAGCGGAGCGTCTTCTCCAACTCTTGATTAAGAGGCTCCGATGAGCATGAAAAAGGCCTTCCAAAACTGACTGGTAAACTGAGGGCCTCAGTCTGAGGTCACCTCCAGGGGTAGACCATGCAGGTGGAAGACATGCAGGAACAGGAGTTCAGCAGTTTCTTTGGATGAGGGAAGCTTGGGCAGGGCAACGAAGTGGACGAACTTGGAGAACCAGTCTTCAACAATCAGGACCACAGACATTCCTAACAAATTCCAGACCAACATGGGACCAGGGTCGACGAGGAACAGACAGAGGTTGGAGGAGTCTCTGGGGTCGTTGGTTGCTGGACTTCCCTTGGGAGCACAGGCGGCAACAAATTTGTCTGTATCAGACTTGACGGATGGCCACCAGAAGCGGTGGCCCAGAAGAGCCAGCAAATGGCTGATCCTAGGGTGAGAGGTGAGATGAGATGAGTGAGCCCACTCCAGGACTTGCTGACAGACCGCTTCAGGAACAAAGAGTTGGTATGGGTGTGGGTGGCCTGTAGCGTAGTGGTTAAGGTAAATGACTGGGACATGCTAGGTTGGTGGTTCTAATCCCGGTGTAGCCACAATAAGAGCCGCACAGCCGTTGGGCCCTTGAGCAAGGCCCTTAACCCTGCATTGCTCCAGGGGAGGATTGTCTCCTGCTTAGTCTAATCAACTGTACGTCGCTCTGGATAAGTGCGTCTGCCAAATGCTAATAATGTAATGTAATGTAATGTAATGAGTGTCGTTCAGGACAGTCCCTCAGGGCTTCCTCCACTTTGCCGACGATGTCGAGCTGCTTGGCCGCAACCAGGGTACTCGAGGCAGGATGGTGGCAGGCTCTTCATTGACTTTGGGAGGTGAGTGCAGACGGGAGAGTGTATCAGGCTTAATATTCTTGGAGCCAGGCAGGTAGGTAAGGGTAAAATTGAAGCGGAGTGGAGCCAGATGGCACAGTCGTAAGACTGGTGTTGAGGCAGCAAGCAGGCTTGGGACTTGCTGAGTACTTGACTAATGTTGTGGTAGACACATGAAATGGAGGACATGTCAGGAGGGGTCTCAGGAATGACAGGAGAGGAGGCGGGCGGGCTGACTGGAGGCCGACAGAAGACAGGACTAGTGACAGTTGGGGCTCCAGCCAGTCCATCTATGAGTGAGTGTGTGTGTGTGTGTGTGTATGTGAGTGTGTGGCCCCCTTCCCTCGCCAAAAAATGGATGTTGCAATTGAATTATATTTCACACACCATACGTAGGAAAAGCAATATTTTTGTTGTTGCCCACCCAAATAATCCAAATGCCCACGCAAAGATGACATCCTAGCAAAACAGTGTCAGTTATACAATTACTTTCTACTTGCATTAATGTTGTTGGTAGTAGCGTAATCAAGATCAGGTGATATAGAGCATCCCAGCAATAATTTAATCATTAAACACATTAATTTCATACATCTGTTGGTTCTCTGCATTTCATTGTGTGAATTGTGACTGAGGAAAGTTTATGGACTTGAACATTTGTATCCTCATGAACTGGCAACCTACAGTATGTTTAATACAGACCCTAATGTTACAGGAACTGCAGAAGCCACCATTAGGGTCTGGGATGGAGTCCGGGCAGCTCACTGCAGGAACGTGGAAGTGGTTTTCCCTTATGGATCAGGCAGAAAGCCATCCATAAGGCCTCCCTGTCTGATGACCTCCTGGGGAGTACCTGCTACACGGCCTGAGCAGGAGGAGCAGCCAGGGCCAGAGAGCAAGAGGCAGGGGAGAGAGGACCCTGTCCGGCAGTTTTTAGAGAGAGAGGCAGAGGCTATGCAATGCCACTATTTTTGCAGAACCCTGGAATCACGCACAGACCTGGAAAAGCCAGCAAAGATGTCCAGGAACTGCCCCTGATGATTGTGCACTGCCTGAATTTGGATAGGTTAAAAACATTTAGTGTTCAGGTAACACTGTGCAGGCTTTATCCTGACCTGCCAACCATTGATGCTACCCACAGCAACAGACTGGGGAACCTGCAAGGCCTGCAAAAGTAGTTACAATCATGGGATGATTTGCTTATTTTTTTACCTTCCCTTGACACCCTGTGGACAATATCATGGGCAGTGGAGCAAGAGATGAATCACCTGTAGCTCATGGGCCCAGCCATGAACATAACACCCATGGAGGAAGGTAATGAGATGATCCATGGTTCTTCTTGACAGGTCTGTAGTGTAAGAAACCCCCCAAATACACCAAAAGGCAGAAGTATCCGAGAGATGAAGGAAACGTGTGTAGTCTGACCAATGCTACTGGAACAGGGTTAATTTAATTTTGTTCTCGTTTATCTGACTCCAAAAGATAAGTTCAACTGCTCCTCTGTTCTAGCAGTTTAACAAAAGGAACTGCAAATGTCCGCCAATAGTGTGGCTCTATATGATCGCTATCTATTTGTATAGACGCGGACGTGCCTGTGGCCTGTATAGCCTACAATTATACACTTAGTATGTATCTTGTGATGGCACTGCTGTATAGGCGAGTGACTACGGGGTGCAGGTATCCTAGGTTGTCTCTCTGTTAGGACTCTAAACTGCTAAGTGTGCAGTGGTGTGAGCCAAGAGGATGCAGGTTCAAATGAATACAATTTATTAAACAATGTGCATTGCCGAAATAGAATGACAATGTGTTACAAGAATTACAAGTTGTACTATGAATGGATATACGCAAATAGTGTGAAGGAGATCGTATTAGCGAGTCTCCTTGAACCATTCCACGTTTCCCGCTATATACCCAGGGTTTTCAGGAAAAACAACAAATCATCAAATAAAGATGGGGGTAACAACAATGGTTCTGCTGTTGTCATCTCTGTATGTCCAACAAACCTGGTTAACCTTTGTATTACAGCTGGATGCTGACTCACAGGTAACTTGCATTACCTGTGATTTCTTCCTACAAGATCTTTATTCAGCAACCAGTGTACTACACCACCAATGACACCAAACTATTTCCCACATCATTAGCTATCTAAAGACACCAAACACTGTATGTGGAAAACCCATGGTTTATACAGTGCTATTTCAACTCATCAGTTCTGGGAGCATTCCACTGAGGTGGCAGAATTGCGCAGAGGCAGCACGATGATGGGAGCAATAGTCCTGTATTGACGAGCACTCTGTCTTTTCATCAAGCCTTGCTGACCCTGTGTCAACATGGTCAACACAGTCTGTTTCCTTTTGGGGGTCGGCAGAGAGGCACACTTATGTAAAATGCCCTACAGTAGTCTGGTTGGAGGTCACATTCCCCATCAAAATACAGATGCAGGATGGGAACTTGCTGATTGGTGCAGCAATAATGAGAAGAATTACTGAAAAAATAATGTTTTTCCAAAGAGATCCAGAACTTGTTCTGTGTGTCTCATTTGTGTTTACATGTTTTTCTGTGTATTTTATGTGACGTGAATAATGAGCAATTGTTTACCAATGATCATATGTGATATTAATAATCACAATGAGCCAATGGCTTGGCTTTATGAATGAAGTTTTTTGTTGTTGTTAAGATTAGGATGGCCGGACTTCCAGTTTGGCGATGCAGAGAAGACAGACGTGCAAAAGAGGGGCTCCCCACATTCGTTTATCTCTTTTACACAGCTATTTTTTTGTGAAACACTCCAAAACTGTCAACAGAAAGGCGTCTGGACAAGGAATGTCAAACACTACGAAAGCTAACCAGGCATATTTACAAGTAATAAGCCAAAGCTATCTTGCGCTGCACGGCTAGCATGCCTGCTAGCCAAACGGCCGAAGAAGTGGATACAGGAGACAGGCTTTCGATGACGAAATTAGTTTCAGAGTTGGCTAAGCACCGGGCCAGCGTCAGAGAAGATATAGCCACCTTGATTCAACATTCCGTGAAACCCCTCAGTCGATACCCTGGAATGCGAACCACTGTTAACCCATTCGAACACTGCCTGGTCTCGGCGGAAACACTGGCAGGAGAAAACTTTGAACAGGTCAATACAACACAGACTACCATCAAGCAACTGCAAGCTACAAACGCCGCCCTTGTAGTCAAAATCGAGGACCTTGAGAACAGATCCCACAAAGTCAACTTGCGCATCATAAACTTCCCCGAAGGCAGCGAAAATGGCCAGGATCCAATCAAGTTAATCGCAGAGTTACTGGTAGAGTAATGGGTAGCGAAGTCTCCAGGCAACATGCACTGCGATACCATGGCCGGGTTATCAGATTCTACTCAGACTTAAATGCTTAATGCTTGCATGTTCTCCCCGTGTCTGCGTGGGTTTCCTCCAGGTACTCCGGTTTCCTCCCACAGTCCAAAGACATGCAGGTTAGGCTGATTGGAGAGTCTAAATTGCCTGTAGGTATGAGTGTGTGAGTGAATGGTGTGTGTGCCCTGCGATGGACTGGCGACCTGTCCAGGGTGTATTCCTGCCTTTCGCCCAATGTATGCTGAGATAGGCTCCAGCCCCCCTGCGACCCTGTTCAGGATGAGTGGGTTCAGATAATGGATGGATGGATGGTTGCTTGCTGAATCAGCAATTGACTGACACCCAGAGAGCGAGTCTTCACAATCACTTTTGGAATTGGTCTTCCTTCTACTTAGGATTGTATAAAAATAGCAGTGTGTTGATGTTGGTACTCGATACTTGTGACAGTCGCTAGTTACAGAAAAAACAAAACAGGAAGCAGTGAAGCATTTGTGACTGATGTACAGTAGTGGTAAACGCTAACCGTGGCCCTGCGGTCTGTGCTTTAGGTGTGTATCGCAGTACCGAGCATAATTATATGCCAATGTTCACTTCATATTTATGTCGGGACCCTCTTAGAAGAGGGAATTGTGTTTTGTAGTTTTGATATCCCACCGGAAGATACAAGAAAAGCTTAGTGTCCTGCAGATAATCAGTGTTCGGAAGGCGAGCATAGGAAGTTGTAGGTTATGTTTTTTTGTGTTTCTTTTTCTTTTTAGTTTGGTAGGGTTTGTTTCAATGTGGGAATTGGTTCAGTGTATAATGGGTGCAGGGTCCCTGAGGGTTGTCGTTGCTTACAGTTTACCCTCTCTAATATTCTTTTTATTGTATTCTTACATTGCTGTTTTTTTCATTCAAGATGGTGGATAGGCTATGTAGGTAATGTCAAGTATTCTATACAGTACCAGACATTCTAAAGGACCAATATACCTACTTGCACGGTGAATTTGGGTGGATCGTCAGTGAGCTTTACTTTACTGGGACGTAAAAGGCCTTAATGGTCCAGTCAAGAGGACTAGAATTTTCACACATCTTAAACACCATAAAACAGGACCATACTTGGCTCAGGAAATCTTGGGTGGGGCAAGTATTCCATTCTAATTTTAGTGCCAAAGCGAGAGGGGTGGCAATTTTGATAAATAAAAAGCTGCAATTCACTCCCAATGAGGTAATTCCGACCCACAAGGTGGCTTCATCGTCCCCAGAGTATGCAGTTCTCGATCTTCTCCCCCATACACCACACATATCCCAGAATCAACTATATTGGTCACTTCTTCCCTCAGTTGGTAAAATTGAATATTCAGCCATAGTTGAATCTGATCACGCTCCTGTATTGCTGGACCTCTCCTTCTCTCTTAATAGAAAGGAACGTCCGCAATGGAGGTTAAATGCAGCACTACTGGCAGACAGGGCCTTCTGTTCTACAGTGTCTGTGGCAATTCATAGATTCCTTGAAACAAATAGGACTGAATCGACATCTCCCTTCTTACTCTGGGAAACACTAAAAGCTGTTATTAGAGGAGAAATCTTATCATATTCAGCTCACCTGAGAGAGATCAAGACAGCCAAACAAGCCGAACAACATCTCTTAAATTCCATTTCTGAACTGGATAAACAATACTCAATATCCCCATTACCATTTCTCCAATCACAATATAACTTGTCATTGACTGATCAGGCTGAAAAACTCTTACTCCGTTCACGGGGCTTTGTATTTGAGCATGGCGAAAATGCAGGAAGACTCCTAGCTCACCAACTTAAATGCAGGTCTGCCTCTCAATTCATTGCAGAGATTATTAAGTGCTTCAAACAAATTTATGACACATTTAAGAGCTGAGTAGAAACCACCCTCTTGACGGCACACCTATGCTTGAGATTTTGGACAGGTTGCATATCGCCCGAATCAACCACTCTCAGAGTGGAAGAAATCAGGAATGCAGAGTGGCAGGCCCCGACGGCTACCCAATGAAATTTTACAAACAATGTTGTACTAAATTGGCCCCTCTCCTCCTAGATATACAAGGACCCTCTAGACCACAGGTGTCAAACTCCAGTCCTGGAGGGCCGTAGTGTCTGCTGGTTTTTGGGGTGTTCTGGGGTCATTCAAGTCGTTGATTGGTTAAAGTAGCCACACGACTTGTTCCCAAGGCCTTAATTGGCCTTAATTGGCAGCTGATTGAAAGGAAACTGTAATATACTTTGTCTAGTTGGTGCTTGACTTTAACCGAGTCATAAGCCATTGGCTTAAGTAATGCACGAACAGTGGGCAATTTGTTGCGTGGCCTTCTGCCCATGAGCAGCTGAGCTCGTGACAAGCCCACTGACTCAAGCGGTGTAGTTCTATAGTCTAGGAGTGCAAGATGTTTGTCTGGTGCTTTGCTCCAGAGTCTCTTGACTGTTTGTACTGCAAGCTCTGCTTCACCATTGGAGTGCAGCGTGTGTGGTGAGGATGTTTTATGCAGAATGTTGTAGCTCTTGCAAAACTCCTTAAATTCCTCCGACGAATATTGCGGACCGTTATCTGTCTGAAGGGTGGCAGGCCTGCTGAACTGAGCTTTCAGTGCCTCGATCGCAGTGCGGCTGCGCTGGTCTTTTAGCTCATCAGCTTCAATACATTTTGAATAATAGTCCACTAGTACTATGTACTGCTTGTTTTGAAACTCAAACAGGTCAGATGCTACTACTTCAAATGGTAGCGTGGTGTTTCGGTTTGCATAAATGGCTGTTTGGGAAGTCTGTTCAGCACATTTAGAACAATTCCTAATCATGTTTTCAATTTCAGCGCTCATGCCAGGCCAGTATAGCACTTTGCGTGCTCGCTGCTTGCTCTTTACCATGCCTAAATGCGACTGGTGTATGAGCTGCAGCATGTGCTTGCGCATGGTGGGGGGCACAACGATTTGCACACCTTTGTACACTATGCGGTACATCACAGCTAGTTGACTTCTGTAATCCCAGTAGGGTTGAACCGAGAAGGGCACTTCCCTCCTATGTTCTGGCCAGCCTCGCTGAATTGTCTGCTGAAGAAGGTTAAGTTCTTCCCTCGTGCTGTTTTGTAGTTTGGAGTACTTCTCGTCACTCACTGACACAAAGTTGAGCATGGAAACGCATTCCAGACTACCTGACTCGGGCGTGCTGTCTGGCAGTTGCGCTCTGGACAGAGTGTCGGGCAGCTCCATGTCCTTACCTCTTCTGTATTTCAAGGTGATGTCGTACTACTGTAGTCGCAAACGCATTATCTGGATGCACATCGGAGTAGACAGCAGCGGTTTCATGTAGATGTCCTCAAGCGGCTTATGGTCATTGTACACTGTGACCTGTTTCCCGAATATGTAGTGGTGAAATTTATTGCACGCGTGAACAATGGAGAGCATCTCCTTTTCAATTTGAGCGTAGCGTGTTTCAGTCGGTCATTGATCTGGATGAGTAAGCTACTGGCTGATTGTCCTGCAATAACACGGCTCCTAAACCAGTGCTGCTCGCGTCACAGTATATTTCTACAGGCTTTGCTACATCGTAGTACCTAAGCACCGGATATCGTGTGCATAAGTGCTTGAGCTTGTCAAATGCCTGCTGATGCGCTGGCTCCCATGAGAACTCAACGTCGCTTTTAGTAAGCTGCCGAAGTGGAGCATCTCTCTCACTCATGTTTGGTATGAATTTTGAAAGATATGTGACAAATCCTAGGAAGCGGCGAACGCCTTCCTTGTTCGTCGGTGGCGGCATGCACCTTACTGCTTCGGTCTCCGCCGGGTCTGGTTTTAGACCATCTGCAGTTATCAGATGACCTACGTATGGCACTGATGGCTGACGGATGTGACACTTGCTAAAGTTAAAACTTAGATTGAAGCTAACCAAATGGTAGTCTCAGCCTATTGGGGTGTTGAATGTTAAGAGAAACGATGACGCCTCATCTAACTCTATCTGCAAGAAACCGGACTTCGCATCTAGTACTGAGAAGACTTTGGCACCGGGCATGTTTGACACAACCTCTTCTATGGTGCGCATAGGATAATGTTCCCTTTTGATTGCGTTGTTTAAGTCACTAGGATCTATGCAGATTCTAATTTTGTCCTTGCGTGTTACAACAACCATGGAACTGACCCATTCTGTGGGTTGGTCTACTTTGGCAATGTGTGTGTGCCATTTCGTTTAGCTTCTCTATTATTTTGGCTGTCTGCGCACAGGATGAACAACGGGCTTTGCTTCTTTATTCTGTATTTACCTGGCAAAGTCCCTGTTGTGCGTGTCAGCTCTGGATAGTTTTCCAGACCAACTGGTCTAGATGTGTTCTGGTTGACAGTGTTGTTCTTAGCAGTGTTCCTTTTGTCCACACCGTTACCATTCTGTAGCGACTCTAGCCTTACACTTACGCCTAGAGCCTCAGCTGTAGCGCCACTGAGCACATTTTCTTGTGCAATGTTAATTAATTCAAATTCTGCTTTTATTACGCGGTTTTTGTATTCAATTGGGAGAACGACTGCAGCGACTGGCTTCAGCTTGTGGTTTGAATAGGTCCGGAGCACTCTGTTAGACTGTTTTAGCTCACCTGAGTGCATAAGTAGCTGATAGCAGTCCAGAGTCAATGTATTACATGTGATATTCACAATCCACTTATCATCAGTCACAATTGCTACAGTAGCATTCTCTTGTGCTAGGCTTATGTCCAGAATGTCCTCCTGCTCGTCACTCTCTGGGTCAGCTGGCTTCACATTCAGAGAGCTCATTGTACGATATCGACAGACTGCTGCCCAAAGATTTGCTTTTTTACAGACTGAGCATTTAGAACCTTTAGCTGGACAATTTCCCTGAGTCCTTACATGTTTGAGGTCTTTTCCGCATTTAACGCAGTAATTCCTTTTATTTTCAATGGCATGCTTCTGTTGTGCAGGCTGTGCTTGCACATGTGGCTTTTTAAATGTTTGCTTTGCTCTGACTAACACTGCTGAAACTTGTGCACTTTCCTCTCTAACAAGTGTAATTTCTTTCTGCGACATTTCGAATTGCTGAGGAATTTCAATAGCTTTGGCTAGAGTTAGGTCTTCGCCTTTATCCAAAAGTCTCTCTTGTACTCTTTTCTCTCTTACTCCGTCTATTATAGCATCGATAAGCATGTCGTCTGAGTCAGTCCATCAGAAGCAGTTTCAGGTCTTTGACAAAATGGTTGAAACTCTCTGTTCCGCTTTGTTTTCTTTGTTTGAACCGAAGTCTTGCGATCCTTTTGTTCTTTCGTGGTCTTATGTAACCGGCAAATTTATCTAAAACTTCCGCTGGGTCGTCTTTTTCTCCCTGCGCCCAGTCAAACGTTTTGTAAATTTCTCTGCCTTGTTCGCCTATCCACGTTCCTAACTAACCGGCTTTCTGATTATCACTTAGCGCGGCGAGAGGACCAGAGAAAACGAAACCCACATGGCTGCGGAATCGCTCATATTCTTGATACAAATCTGCGGCATCCCAGTCAATTTTTGGGTGTTCGAACTGCGTGGTCATAGCTGCGGGTTCTACTGTTCTTGACAGCGATTATTCTGACACCATGTAATATACTTATGTCGTATATTGTAGAAACACAGACGAGGTGAGTGGTACATTTATGACTGTCTTTACTGGAACTCTGCAAGACACATACGGGGTACATGCAGGTACGGATTCCCCAGAGGGACACACAAGGCAGTACGGCAGCTCAAAGGCGAATGCTATTACATGCATACATTACAGAAACCACAAAAACCCGGGGCATTCAGTTTGACACCCCTGTTCTAGACAGAGGAACTTTGCCACAGACACTTACAGAGGCGTCTATTGCTCTGCTACTCAAGCCAGGAAAGCCTGTTCAAGGGTGCGGTTCATACCGGCCTGCTCGGGCGTGTGGTTCATACCGGCCTGCTCGGGCGTGTGGTTCATACCGGCCTGCTCGGGGGTGCGGTTCATACCGGCCTGTTCGGGGGTGCGGTTCATACCGGCCAGCTCGGGGGTGTGGTTCATACCGGCCTGCTCGGGCATGTGGTTCATACCGGCCTGTTCAGGGGTGTGGTTCATACCGGCCTGCTCGGGGGTGTGGTTCATACCGGCCTGTTCGGGGGTGCGGTTCATACCGGCCTGCTCGGGCGTGTGGTTCATACCGGCCTGCTCGGGCGTGTGGTTCATACCGGCCTGCTCGGGCGTGTGGTTCATACTGGCCTGCTCGGGCGTGTGGTTCATACTGGCCTGCTCGGGGGTGTGGTTCATACCGGCCTGTTCGGGGGTGCGGTTCATACTGGCCTGCTCGGGCGTGTGGTTCATACTGGCCTGTTCGGGGGTGTGGTTCATACTGGCCTGTTCGGGGGTGCGGTTCATACCGGCCTGCTCGGGCGTGTGGTTCATACTGGCCTGCTCGGGCGTGTATAAAGGCGCTATATAAATGCCAACCATTTACCATTTACCCCTGTATTTGACAGCGTCCCAGAAGCAGTTATTTCATTAGATGCTGAGAAGGCATTCGACAGGGTCGAGTGGATATATTTATTTTAAGTTTTACAACAATTTGGTTTTGGGCCTGTTAGTAAACTCTGAATTTACTGAGGAATGGGAAAATGACCTTCATCCCAGTGAAGAAGCAGATCAACCATTCACAGTAAAAAGCAGGAAGGGTTATTACACAGTCAGGAAAATGTTCTGAAGAACAATGATGTTTGGGGAGCTTATAGGGTTACATTTGCATATATTCAAATATGTTTTCAAATCAAGTGTAGCCGCTGATTGGTGGTAAGTAATTGCGCCTATCCCGAGCACTTTGGATTGGGTCATTCAAATCATTCACCCAAATCAGGTGTATCTAAAAGGTATATTACCATGAGAGGCACAAATACATATTTACAGCATAATGCAGTTCTCATGAAAACTCCCAACTACAGCATTCATAGATATGATGGGGCGGCCTGTAGCATAGTGGTTAAGGTCAGGAAGGGCTGCCATTTGTGAGGCGCCTGAGAGCTGGGGTTTCAATGTTGTTTAGACTACCTGTTGGGGAGTTAAGATGTATGAGTGGTCCAAGGCCAGTTGGGTCATGGGAAAAGAATCCTCCCAAACATTGGTGACCTCCCTGTGACCCCATACCTGGTCACTTCCAAGAGGGAAGACTCCGGACAATGCCACAGTGCCCTCATTTGGGCACTGCTGTCATTACACCGGTGACTGCTCTCCTAGATTAAATATTCAAAACTGCTATTAAGATAGTAAATAGACCCGGTAACACCTTGAAAACATTGCCCATGTGATCCTTGTATTATAGCATTAAGTCTTATGTAATGGTAACAGGAATTGCATGTAAAATGGATAATCAGGAGGGAAGTTTCATGATAACTGCAACATAATAAAACATAAGGGTAATCTGTTTGGTATGGATGTGATCTGATAAAATCAAGGAATCTGATGAGATACATTTCATACCAAATGGAATTTAATAAACTATAGTTTCAGTAACCCAAGGGAAAACCTACACGTCCTCTCTTGGTAATCATCTAATTTTCCCTACTCAACAACCCCCAACAGTGGGGGTCTAAATTCCAGATTTGACCACCCCTCCAGGTTGATTTATGGCACTGCCGCCTGGTTCCAAATGTATGATTTGGCATAAAAGCAAGGGAGACAGACCAATCTGGGAAGATCGTATTCGACTTCCCACACAGCATATTGTACGTGTATGTAAGTATCAGGAAGAACGTATTCGACTTCCCACACAACATGTCTTGTGTATGTATGTATGTATGTATGTGTAGCAGCGGAAGATCGTATTCGACTTTCCACACGGCATATTCTATACTCTGTGTTTGTGTGTAGTCCAAGCAGGCTAGGTATGATTATTTACTCTCTCTATTCTTAATTTGTGTATTTTGTAATTGATAGTCATATTTTAAAGCTAATAACCTACCTGTCTGCGGATAAACTATTTTGTTTGTAACTTGCGTGATCTCCATGACTCTAATTCATCTTGTACCTTTTCAGCCTAAATTACAACTGAATATTGAGGGGGAAAAGGGGGGCCGAAGACTGACCGATCGGCAGTTTGGCACATATGTGATAGTTCTAAGCTTTGAGGCCAGCAAGTTTCTGCCAATTAAAGGGTCGGGGGACGCACGGCTCTTGTGATTTGACGCGAAGGGAACCCCTGGGCGTTGGTTCCTGTCAAATTAGCTCTAAGGAGCCCAGTTAATGCTACGCCGACCTGGGCTCGCAACTATCATGGCAGGTTTGCATGTATTGTGTTGACTGGACCCTCAGCCTCTGAGTTCTACACCGAACTGAGATTTCAGCAATAATGTTAATCGCGAGAGCATATATTGAGTAATGGTGGCGCAGGTACAAGTCGAATGTAATCACTCCCGAGGTCCGCGTAAGTTGCAAACCCAAATTTCTAAATTGTATTTTAAATGGAGTCAGATAAACGAGTAAAACTATAGTAACCACTAAGCGTACAATACGGCCCCGTTTGAGAACGGAGAATATTAAGAATTGTACTGATCCGTTTCTGGCCAGCTGTAAGCGGGATATGGGGCAGGTCAATCCATATCCGACCCATGGCAACGGACCCAGTATATTCTTAAACATAATTGTGCTCTGTTCTTGTACGGAGGATAATAATTAACCCTACTAATGTTCTCCCAACAACGCCAGAAGGACAAGCACGCAAAACCCCCTTCGGCCCCCGCTAAATTCCGTCATTGGGTTAGCGTGGGGTTTTACAGCTCTTAGGATCCCCGGATGGGATGCTCTCCACTTGTACTTGGCAGGAAGGGTGAATTCGTTCAAAATGAATGTATTGCCCAGATTCCTCTATTTATTCCAATGTCTACCCATGTTCCTACCAAGATCATTTTTCTGTGGACAAGCTCATAGCATCTTTTATCTGCGGTGGTAAAACTCTGAGAATCCATAAGGATCTCCTTCAAAGACACAGACAGGAGGGGGCTTGGGTCTCCCAACCCTTCTATTCTATTACTGAGCCACTAACACACAGAAAGTTCTGTACTGGGTTCACTCTCCGGATGAGGCTTGGTGCCTGACCGAGGCAAGGTCTTGTTTCCCCTCCTCTCTTCATGCCCTCGTCAAGCTCCGCTTGTCCCCTTCTGAATATAGCACCAGTCCCATTGTTAGTTCTGCTCTCTGAATATGGCACCAGTCCCATTGTTAGTTCTGCTCTCTGAATATAGCACCAGTCCCATTGTTAGTTCTGCTCTCTGAATATGGCACCAGTCCCATTGTTAGTTCTGCTCTCTGAATATAGCACCAGTCCCATTGTTAGTTCTGCTCTCTGAATATGGCACCAGTCCCATTGTTAGTTGAATATGGTCCCAGTTCAGAGCACATTTCAAACTCCAAAACTTTTCAATCCAAGGACCAATATGTCACAACAACCTCTTTAGTCCAGCCGGGCAAGACGTGGATTTTACTCTCTGGCAGCAGTCGGGCTTAGTGAAATTTAGAGGCCTCTAAATAGACAAAGTATTTGCAAATTTCCATGATCTCTCAAACAAATTCAATTTACCTGACTCAAGCCTCTTCCGCTATTTTCAGGCCCGACAATGTGTCCGAAACCATTGCCCATTTTTTCCTAACATACCCCCGACATCTGCACTTGATACAATCTTGGATATTCCCTCCTGTCCAAAGGGTCTTATATCCAAACTTTATGACATCATAATGTCCTTTAAAGTCAATCCTTAAGATTAAAACATGCTGGGAGGAAGAACTGGGTCAAGAAATAGCAGATGAAATACGGGAACATGCACTGGACAGAGTGAATGGGAGAAGCTATGCTGGGACTCATACAATTCAAAGTGCTACACCATATCCACTATAGTCAATCTAGATTGTCCAAAACATACCCCGGGCTCAATGATACTTGTGATGGGTGCCCCACCTCCCCAGCGGACCTTACTCATATGTTCTGGTCTTGTCCCCAGTTGAGGGACTATTTGTCTAATATCTTTACATTACATTACATTTACATTATTGGCATTTGGCAGACGCTCTTATCCAGAGCGACGTACAACAAAGTGCATACCCATAACCAGGGCTAAGTGCGCTGAAAGACCCTAGAGGGAAGTACAATTTCAACTGCTACCCGTAGAACAAAGATAAGGACCAGGGCCTTTTTTTATTTTTTTATCAACAAATAAACAAACAAAGCAAGTGACCAAACTTAACTATCCAAATACTGCTTACCTAGCCAACTAAAAATACCGAAACACTACGTAAATCACAAAGACAACAATTAAGGTTCACAGGGAGGTAGGGAGGGATGGGGAGAGGTGCTGCTTGAAGAGGTGCGTCTTCAGTTTGCGCTTGAAGGTGGAGAGAGATTCTACAGTTCTGACCTCAACGGGGAGTTTGTTTCACCACCGTGGAGCCAGAACAGACAGTAGTCATGAGCGTGAGCTGGAGGTTCGGAGAGGGGGAGGTGCCAAGCGGCCTGTGGAGGCTGAACGAAGAGGTCTGGCAGGGGTGTAGGGTCTGATGATTTTTTGTAGGTAAGCTGGGGAAGACCCCTTAACTGCTTGGAAGGCTAGCACCAATGTTTTGAATTTGATGTGAGCCATGACAGGCAGCCAGTGGAGGGAAGTAAGCAGGGGGGTGACGTGTGAGTATTTGGGAAGGTTGAAGACCAGACGAGCTGCTGCATTCTGGATAAGTTGGAGGGGTCTGATGGCGGACGCTGGGAGGCCAGCCAAGAGGGAATTGCAGTAGTCCAGGCGGGACAGAACCATTGCTTGGACCAGGAGCTGGGTCGAGTAGGGGGTGAGAAAGGGGCGGATTCTCTGTATGTTGTATAGGAAGAACCTGCATGACCGGGTCACCGCCGCAATGTTCTCGGAAAGGGACAGTCTGCTGTCCATCACCACGCCGAGGTTCCTTGCACTGGGTGATGGCGAGAGTGTGGTATCCCCGAGGGAAATGGAGAGATCCAGGTGGGGAGAGGTATTAGCAGGGATGAATATCATTTCAGTCTTGCCTGGGTTGATAGTGGTTGTCCATCCAGTCCTGGATGTCACTCAGGCAAGCAGAGATACGGGCAGAAACCTGTGTATCAGATGGTGGGAACGAGATGAAGAGTTGGGTATCATCCCCATAGCAGTTCCCGCTTTCCGCTTAAAGCATCTGCTTTACAACCATGTCAGAATCAATCGGCTTAGATTTACAACCAAATGTTTTATTGCTTTCTTTGGGGTTCCGGAGAGTGTTCAGGGACCAACTAACATTCAGATATTAATAATATTGCTTTTGCTTCTCTACTGGCTCGGAGATTAATTTTGCTTGACTGGAAGTCACCGAAGCCACCCACAGATTGTGATGCTATATCTTAAATTAGAAAAGATAAAATATACAATCAAATTTCACTCTGCATGGGGTAATCACTGATCCACTTTTCTACTCTGATTTTATTTTTATTTTAACTATGTACTACGTGTATTACTATTCTGTTGTTAAATTATTGTATGCAACATTGGCACCCTGTAGGAATTGTTGAGGGGTGGGGGGATGGGTGAAAATTGTAAAAATATTACTCAGCATGTGTACTTGTTTATGCATATTTTTGAAATAAAAATACATGGGAATTAAAAGTCATAATAGCTGTTAATAACAATCGTACATTCATTCAACTTGCTTAGCTCACTAGCTATTCTTGAGCAGTATTTGTATAGCTTATAGCCATTACATTACATTACGTTATTGGCATTTGGCAGACGCTCTTATCCAGAGCAACATACAGTTGATTAGACAAGCAGGAGACAATCCTCCCCTTGAGCAATGCAGGGTTAAGGGCCTTGCTCAAGGGCCCAACGGCTGTGTAGATCTTATTGTGGCTACACTGGGATTAGAACCACCGACCTGGCGTGTCCCAGTCATTTACCTTAACCACTACGCCACAGGCCGCCACTATGCCACAGGCCGCCCATAGCCATACTACATACATATATATATATATACAAATATATACATATATACATATCCATATATACATATATACACATATATACATATATACATATATATACATATATACATATATATACATATATACATATATATACATATATATACATATATATACATGTATATATACATATCTAGATATATATACACATATATATACATATACATATACATACCTATACATACATATATATATACATATATACACATATATACACATATATATACACATATATACATATACACAGATATATACACATATATACACATATATATGTATATATATACATATATACATATATACATATATATACATACATATATATATATACATATATACATATATATACATACATATATACATATATACACATATATATACATATACATATATACACATATATATACATATACATATATACACATATATATACATATATACATATATACATATACACATATATACATATATACATATACATATGTACACATATATACACATATATATACATATATACATATATACATATATATACATATATACACATATATACACATATATACACATATATACACATATATACATATATACATATATGCATATATACACATATATATACATATGTATATATATGTATATATGTATATATGTGTATATATACATACATGTATATATACGTATATATATACATATATACACATATATACACATATATACATATACATATACATACATACATATATATACATATATATACACATATATACACACATATATATACATATACACATATATACATATATACATATATATACACACATATATATACATATACACATATATACATATATACATATATATATATACATATATACATATATGCATATATACATATATACATATATATACATATATACACATATACATATACATACACATATACATATACATACATTTATATACACATATATATACATATATACAATATATATATACATATATACATATATATACACGAATATATAATATATATATATACATATATACATACACATATATATATATACAAATATATGACTAGAACTATAATAGTCAGGGAAAACAAAACGAGAATATACCGGCAGTCTTGAACAGGCTAAACAGTGATTGCCAAACTCTGCCACTCGCCCTTCAATACCGAGGCGGAAACAAGAAACAAAACCAGGGAAGGTTCTCAAGAGCCAACCAACCTAAAGGAAAACAAGAAAAGACCCTAAACTTGTCTATTTCTAATTTCTAACTGAAATAAATTCAGTATAGGAACGTCTCTGTCTCTGTCTCTGTCTCTGTCTCTGTCTCTGTCTCTGTCTCTGTCTCTGTCTCTGTCTCTGTCTCTGTCTCTGTCTCTGTCTCTGTCTCTGTCTCTGTCTCTGTCTCTGTCTCTACCACAATACCGGCTCTGTGCAATACTGAAACACCAAAGCTCAGAGCAGTGCCAGGAAGAGACTTAAATAGCTCTTCAAGCAGGTGACTGCAATCAGCCATGATTCTACCTGCATTCCACATGCGGGAGGCAATTACTCCTGCTGAGCTAAGCCGGCAAGCCCTCTAGAGGTCTAGATGGGTAAATACCGGAATTTCCAGGAGTAGACAGTGAGAAACCATGACAGCTTCACTTTTCCCACATTTTGTTATGTTACAGCCTTATTCCAAAATGGAATAAATAGATTTTTTCCCTCAAAATTCTACACACAACACCCCATAACGACAACATGAAATTTTTGCAAATTTATAAAAAATAAAAAGCTAAGAAATCACATGTACATAAGTATTCACAGCCTTTGCCATGAAGCTCAAAATTGAGCTCAGGTGCATCCTGTTTCCACTGATCAACCGTGTGATGTTTCTACAGCTTAATTGGAGTCCACCTGTGGTAAATTCAGTTGATTGGACATGATTTGGAAAGGCACACACCTGTCTATATAAGGTCCCACAGTTGACAGTGCATGTCGGAGCACAAACCAAGCATGAAGTCAAAGGAATTGTCTGTAGACCTCCGAGACAGGATTGTCTCGAGGCACAAATCTGGGGAAGGGTACAGAAAAATTTCTGCTGCTTTGAAGGTCCCAATGAGCACAGTGGCCTCCATCATCCGTAAATGGAAGAAGTTCGGAACCACCAGGACTCTTCCTACAGCTGGCCACCCATCTAAACTGAGCAGTCGGGGGAGAAGGGCCTTAGTCAGGGAGGTGACCAGGAACCTGATGGTCACTCTGTCAGAGCTCCAGCATTCCTCTGTGGAGAGAGGAGAACCTTCCAGAAGGACAACCATCTCTGCAGCAATCCACCAATCAGGCCTGTATGGTAGAGTGGCCAGACGGAGGCCACTCCTTAGTAAAAGGCACATGGCAGCCCGTCTGGAGTTTGCCAAAAGGCACCTGAAGGACTCTCAGACCATGAGGAACAAAATTCTCTGGTCTGATGAGACAAAGATTGAACTCTTTGGCGTGAATGCCAGGCGTCATGTTTGGAGGAAACCAGGCACTGCTCATCACCTGGCCAATACCATCCCTACAGTGAAGCATGGTGGTGACAGCATCATGCTGTGGGGATGTTTGTCAGCGGCAGGGACTGGGAGACTAGTCAGGATTGATTGAAAAAAGAATGCAGCAATGTACAGAGACATCCTGGATGAAAACCTGCTCCAGAGCGCTCTTGACCTCAGACTGGGGCGACGGTTCATCTTTCACCAGGACAACGGATATCAAAGGAGTGGCTTCAGGACAACTCTGTGAATGTCCTTGAGTGGCCACCCAGAGCCCAGACTTGAATCCGATTGAAGATCTGAAAATGGCTATGCACCGACGCTCCCCATCCAACCTGATGGAGCTTGAGAGGTGCTGCTAAGAGGAATGGGTGAAACTGCCCAAAGATAGGTGTGCCAAGCTTGTGGCATCATATTCAAAAAGACTTGAGGCTGTAATTGCTGCCAAAGGTGCATCAACAAAGTATTGAGCAAAGGCTGTGAATACTTATGTACATGTGATTTCTTCGTTTTTAATTTTAAATAAATTTGCAAAAATTTCAAAAAAACTTCTTTCATGTTGTCATCATGGGGTGTTGTGTGTAGAATTTTGAGGAAAAAAATGAATTTATTCCATTTTGGAATAAGGCTGTAACCTAACAAATGTGGGAAAAGTGAAGCGCTGTGAATACTTTCCGGATGCACTGTATATATAGCTTATAGCTGCTTATACACTTACAAGCTGATGACAAGGTGCCAGCGAAGTGTGTGGCTGAACATGCTCAAAAGCAACTACAATTTATTTTGTTTAATTATTTATCAGTTATTGGTCACTGGGAAATAATGAATGCAAGTACACAACAAACTAGGAAACCAGTAAAAAAGCACAGTTTCTATTGCGTGCTTGCTCTCCAAGTCATGGACAGCTGTAATGCAAGCTTTGTGTTTTGCTAAGTAAGCTGCCCAGAATCTGTGTTGCCCGAAATCATCTCCTCTTCTCACCACTGAATCTATTGCGCTATGTAGATTACCCTTTGTAGTGTATAGGGATGGGGGTGACCCATTCCGATGAGTGAGCCATTCCGAAAGCAGCCCTTTTCTTGATTCTAGGCCTTTGGTTGTCTTGATTTGAGCCTGTTATTGGTGTTTGTCAACATGAGGTCCAGAGTTGTACTAATGAAAATCAAGGAAATAAGAAATGAGAAAAAATAATGAGTCATCAGCAAATATTGGGCTTACCAATATCAACTGTTTGGAAGAGAGAGCACTGGTGCACTCAGTTATCGCAAAGTACAGGGTAGGCCAAGGAAGACCCCTATAGTTGATGGCTGAAGAAAAATCTATAACCAGTATTATTTCCAACTTTGGTTCTCAAGTCTTACATCATAAAATGACTGCTACTGACACAGAAGCAAAAGGAATGTCAATTTATTATACAGAGATACAACAGAGATACATACAAAGTTAGACCCTCACATTATGTGATCCTAATACTGCAGGAGACAAAGAAATTAATACATATGTTACGTTACATCACATTACTGGCATTTGGCAGACGCTCTTATCCAGAGCGACGTACAGTTGATTAGACTAAGCAGGAGACAATCCTCCCCTGGAGCAATGCAGGGTTAAGGGCCTTGCTCAAGGGCCCAACGGCTGTGCGGATCTTATTGTGGATCGAACCACTGACCTTGCAGGTCCCAGGCATGTACCTTAACCACTACACTACAGTTATGTACCTTCACCACTACGCTACAGTCATGTACCTTAACCACTACACTACAGTCATGTACCTTAACCACTACGCTACAGTCATGTACCTTAGCCACTACGCTACAGGTGGGTCCCAGTCATGTACCTTAACCACTACGCTACAGGCAGGTCCCAGTCATGTACCTTAACCACTACGCTACAGTCATGTACCTTAACCACTATGCTACAGGCGGGTCCCAGTCATGTACCTTAACCACTACGCTACAGTCATGTACCTTAACCACTACGCTACAGTCATGTACCTTAACCACTACGCTACAGGCGGGTCCCAGTCATGTACCTTAACCACTATGCTACAGTCATGTACCTTAACCACTACGCTACAGTCATGTACCTTAACCACTACGCTACAGGCGGGTCCCAGTCATGTACCTTAACCACTACGCTACAGTCATGTACCTTAACCACTATGCTACAGGCGGGTCCCAGTCATGTACCTTAACCACTACGCTACAGTCATGTACCTTAACCACTACGCTACAGTCATGTACCTTAACCACTACGCTACAGGCGGGTCCCAGTCATGTACCTTAACCATTACGCTACAGTAATGTACTTTAACCACTATGCTACAGTCATGTACCTTAGCCACTACGCTACAGGTGGGTCCCAGTCCTGTACCTTAACCACTACGCTACAGGCAGGTCCCAGTCATGTACCTTAACCACTACGCTACAGGCAGGTCCCAGTCATGTACCGTAACCACTACGCTACAGGTGGGTCCCAGTCATGTACCTTAACCACTACGCTACAGGCGGGTCCCAGTCATGTACCTTAACCACTCTCTGTACATGTACCTTATCACTCTGATAAGCCTCTCATGCAATTATCTTTCATTCTGAATTCAGTTTTACTATTTTATTTGTGCAGGTGAATATTGTTATATGATCCACTTCAAATGCACATTTATTGATGTCAATATGAATTGATAAGTTCTGAGAAATATGTTCTCTTTGGTTGTATATTACCGCTTTCAGACAGACGGGTCTCAGAACCTTCGTGCTTTCTGGCGAACCAGCCTGTCCATACCAGTTTAAGCAGAACCAGTTCCACCACCCTCCATCATCAACATGACTATTTTTTGGTTCCAGCTGAGAACCAACTTTTCAGATTCTGAACCAATTTATTTTCGGTCTGAACGCCGAAAATAAATGCCGGTTCAAAATAAGGTTTGTGAACTGGAATCGGCACAGAGCCTTGCCGGTGTGAAAGGCCTATATGTTTAAATACATCCTGCTGATGTTTTTTCATTGTAGCGTGTAAGGGTAATTGATTCTTAGTTGACAATGTGTGTTAACATAAAGACAATCATGTGATTACAAATAACCTTTTAGTGACAATCCTTATTTCTATTAGACCACTTTCTCAATTAAGTGCTATATAACTATGAGTCTTTCTCTGTCTCTCTCCCCCCAGACAGACAGCCTTTGACCTTAATGTCTCTGCTTCTCAGCTAGCACATTCTGGTCTTACAGCAAGGTCAACAAGGGGTATTCAGAAGACAAAATACTGATAAATGTTAGTGGCCAGCTTCATGTCTTTTTGTTTTGGTAAAGCCCCCCCTTCTGGAAAAGTGTGTATAAGAGTCTTACTATGTCTGATGCAAATCAGAAAGCCGGTAAGCTTTCTCACTTTCTGTCATTTCTTTGCAAATAAATACAAAAGTTAAACTGAAGTATAGCTATTGTTGTTTTTACTGGGATCTGTTTCATCAGACGGTGGCACGGATGGTGCAGTGGGTAGCACTGCCGCCTCACAGCAAGGAGGTCCTGGGTTCAAATCCCTGTCGGCCGGGGCCTCTCTGTGCGGAGTTTGCATGTTCTCCCCGTGTCTGCTTGGGTTTCCTCCGGGTACTCCGGTTTCCTCCCACAGTCCAAAGATATGCAGGTTAGGTTGATTGGAGAGTCTAAATTGCCCATAGGAATGAGAGTGTGAGTGAATGGTGTGTGTGCCCTGCGATGGACTGGCCTTTCGCCCAATGTATGCTGAGATAGGCTCCAGCCCCCCTGCGACCCTGTTCAGGATAAGCGGGTTAGGATGATGAATGAATGAATGTTTCATCAGACGATGCTCACCTGTGAAATGTTAAAAAGGGCATTTTTCCCTAACAGTTTGGCGACGAGGATGGGATTGCTAATGTGGTTCTTCCCTATACAGAACAGTCTCGGAGTCTGTAACGCGGACAGACAGTGTACACTGCCGGGGGTTAGAGCCCCTTGAACTGAAAAACCCACCCCACGAAGGGATTGTAAGCAATTGCCTATGGGGAAGGATGATGGTATCTGGTCCAGTTCTGAGACGTTTATGTGCGGGGATAACCAATACACGATCCTAAAGAAAAAAAGAACACTCAGGTGAAGCCATAGTAAATCACTAAAAGGTACCTCGTTTGACTTGGGGCTGATGGGCCCATCACTCAGGGAGTGATTCAAACATGATAGCCAGAATGCTCTCACTAACACTCTAGGGACCGGGTCCCAAGCGCTGATAGAAGTAATAGTTAATAGTTAACTATCAGAATTGATTGGTCTTAATGAGTAAATACATATAAAAAAGAACTGAGCTCTAAAGTAAATTACCTTGTTGTGTAATATGGTATTTTTTGTTGTCCATGAGAGTGCAAGCTGAAAACAGGCCAGTGTGATATAGGTGTTGTGTAGCGGGTCTGTGTGTGCGAGTATGTGTGAAAGTGTCCACATTGGAGACAAATTGTCTTTTAGATTTTGAATCCGACTCTGACTAGGTCAGGTGCACCTTAAAAAAAAGTACCGTAATTAAGTAAAGAAATAAAATGTTTTAAAAATAAAACTTGCTCATGAAAATAAGTAAAAAGGAAAATGATTAATAATAAAGTACAGACTAGTAGTGGGGTAAGGTAATAATCATGAGCTCGAAGAGTTCAAAGAGGCAAGACCCAGAATTTACAGGTCCTTTGAAAATAATGCATGACAGTATGGGTCAGCAACCACACACCAGTGTGTTATCATTTTATACTGTAAAAATAAACGTATGTCTGAAGTAGATTTGTGGAAAAAAGAAACAATGTTAAGACTGGAAAAGCAGGCTAAGAGGGAAGAAGGAGATAAATCCGCAATGAAAAAATAAAATAATAATCAAAAATATATATATTTTTAAATGTATTACAATTTTTATTTTTTGTAATCTTTTTTATTTTTTATTCAGTGTTACCTCCTGTTGTGCATTTCAACTGCTCTTTTGATCCAAATTTAGCATAACTCGCCGGCATATACAAAATTGACCTGGACCTAGATTACCCTGCATGTCCGCCAGACCACTATGGCACCAAAAATGGGCCATAAGAACCCTGATCAATGGCTCAATAAAGGATATGCACTTTTTTAAAAAGAAATCTGTTAAAACAAGTTATCAGTCATAGAGTAGCATCAAGTGTTAAAATCATAAAGGCTTATATATTTATCTGGCTAAAACCAAGGGACCCTGTTAACAGATAGTAAATGACAAGAATAAGAGGGAACAGAAAACTGATGACTTCCTGGGGGTTGTTTGCTGCCATGGCACTGCTTGTTGTAGTACTAAAGTAGTGGAGCTTGATGCAGGCATGAGTTTGTTACAGTTGCACACCGAGGACCGGGGTTCAATTCCCAGGCCTGCCAAGGCAGAGTTTGGCAGGCGTTTGTTTGGCATAACAGGCTTGAAGAGGGACTCGGTAGGGATAAGCAGGACCGCTGCACACAATCGTGCCCTGGTGCCTGGGAATCACAATCATAGACCAGACCGTATAGCCTGAAGGAGGCATGTTACTCTCAGGATGCCATCTGGGCCACGGAGGGACGGAGTCAAAATGGTACCAAAATGGAAAAAAATTTAAAAACATGCTATTGTTTACAAAACAAATACAAAACTTTTGTATTCCTTTGCAATATTTTCCTTTTTTGTTTAGTGGAAAATAAAGTTTTTCTCTCTCTCAAAGAAACAGTCACAAAGAAATGTATCATAATACTATTTATTTAGAAATATATAATATAGAACAATCACATATTACAGCATTCACGTTTTTAGAATTAGTCCAAAGATATGTAAACATCTATGAAAAAAGGACAGTTTGGACTTGTATAATGAGATAAGGAGAAAGACCTTACAAAAAAGGAGCAGTTCTTCATTCAAACCATTTGGACTTTAGCTCTTCATTCAAACCATTTGGACTTTAGCTTCATTCAAACCATTTGGGACTTCATTTCCAATTTTCAAAGCCTCTTTGTTGTACTCAAAGCGCAAAATATATATTTACACACACACACATAGACACACACATACACACACATATATATATAAAGAACTTTATAAGAAATATCTATATAATAAATATGATATATATGTAAAAAGAACCCTGATCAATGGCTCAATGAGGCACTCAGTGAAAGATATGCCTTAAGAGGCACTTTTTTTTAGAAATCTGTTAAAACATTATCCGTCATAGAGTAGCATCAACTGTCCAAATCATGAAGGCTTATTTATTTATCTGGTTAAAACAGAGGAAGCCTCATATCTTTTGACAAGAAATAAATGACCAGAAAAAGAGGAAACAGAAGAGTGATGACTTCCTGGGGTTTGTTTGTTGCCATGGCACTGCTTGTTGTGGCTGTAGGTGTAGTAGTTGTAGGTGTAGTTGTAGTAGTTGTGCCTGCGTTTTTGGGATACAAGTTGAACAATTAATGTTTTTATGCAAAATACAAAAATAAATATCGTAATATTGTGTGACCAGCCTAGAGGTGAGGTTGGGTGTGCAAGGCAAAACTATCAGGGGGAAACAAGGATCAGGATTAAATAGGGCAAATGATTGTCAGGTTAAATATTAGCATTAACAAGCTGGTGTACAGGTCTACCTAATAAAGTGCTCAGTGAGTGTATAAATAATACTAAAATGCATCAGAACCATTTTAGATATACACATTTGACACTGCATAGAGGAAGTGTAAATAAGTATGATGCTACTTGAGTGAAGAGTAAAGAACTGACCTGCATCAATGCTGGATGGAGAGATGTCTGCGGTAACAATTGAATCATTAATGGCCTGCTCAAGGGTTCTTTCTGTCAGGGTCGCGTTTGGAACCACAGACTGGTTGTCAAAGATCAGCCGTGTTTCCACGTTTATTGAGTCCATTCGGTTGGTTACTGTGAAAGGACGCCCACGACTGTTCACGGGAAGGTCATAAAAGAGCAAGGGGGGAGGAGGAGGAGTGGTGGTGAGGAAAAGACAAAGAGATTACGGACGAAAGGAAAGAGAAAGGAAGGAACAGAAAAGGGTTGCGGGTTAGGCATGAAGCAGACGTCTCTATGGAGCAGTCATGGTCCTTCTGCCACTACAATATCAAAGTGGCTCAGTAGAAAAGGCAGCAGCACCACTAATAGCCAGGTTTCATTCTGGGCAGTGACTGCAGTAGAAACCCACATGGATGTGGCATGGAATTCTCTGCAGGCCCTGTGCAAATGCAATCTCTGGGCCCCCTTCAAACTTTCTAGTCCCCTAATACGACATCCCTGGTAACCAATCACCATGGCAATGTTATTACTCTTACCTGAAAGTTTCAATCCTACACCTGCTGTAGGTTCCACGGAATCCTCTGCGAAAGGCACGGTTCAACTGTGAAAAATAAGCCAGAACATATAAATGTTTGATAGCATTATCGATTTAAGCATATCACTTTTCAGTAAATAGAATTAAAACATAAGATAATTCAATGGTTGAAAGTATACAAATTCCGAAGTCATACCAAGGTTTTGTAGCAAATAAATAAATAACTGAGTGTCACCCAAGACTTGTGAAACAACCTCAAAAATAATCTGAGAGAATTTATAACATAAAATAATTAAGTTGCATGTTAACTTCTAAATGATTAGTTTAGTCAAACAGAGTTGCTGCATTTGTGGAGAGTTGCATTTGTGGAGAGTTGTGGAGTGTCATGAAGTGTTGTGGGGTATTGAGGGGTGTTGTGGGGTGTTGTGGAGTGTTATGGAGTGTTGTGGAGTGTTGTGGGGTGTTGTGGGGTGTTGTGGAGTGTTGTGGGGTATTGTGGAGTGTTGTGGGCTGTTGTGGGGTGTTGTGGAGTGTTGTGAGTGTTGTGGAGTGTTGTGGGGTGTTGTGGAGTGTTATGGAGTGTTATGGAGTGTTGTGGAGTGTTGTGGGGTGTTGTGGGGTGTTGTGGAGTGTTGAGGGGTGTTGTGGGGTGTTGTGGAGCGTTATGGAGTGTTGTGGAGTGTTGTGGGGTGTTGTGGAGTGTTGTGGAGTGTTGTGGGGTGTTGTGGAGTGCTGTGGGGTGTTTACTAATGTGCCTTGTTTGATCTGTTTTGTAAAGGAGAAGTCTGCTGTGTGCCTGCGCCCCTGATTGGATGAAAACCCGAAAGAAAGCTTAGCCCAGGACCATAAGAGAACCCGACTCCGTGTGCTGACCCCTGGCATCGGACAATGGCAATTCTCTTGGATTATGGACTTGTTGACGCAGACACTCAACTCTACCTCTTCCCCCACCAAACAGCAATAAACTTGCATGTGAACTTGAAGTGGACATTGTATTTATTGTATTTGGTCACGTGACTACTCCTACCACCCTGAAGTTTGTCACATCAGAAACAGGCTTTCATCAGAAAACGGTGAAGTTGAGATCTTAAATGGGGAATTTCAGCTTTGTCTTTCACTAACAGGATCTCTTGAATTATTTAATCTACAATGCACCCTATAGACAGTATTGCTCATTTCCTGAATGAGGTTCAGGTGTTAGGAGTCACCGTGGAAGCAGAACCTGCAATTGAGTTTTAAGAATATGATGATTTAGCCCCAACACTGACATTAGTTCTGACTTAAAGGAGATAAAACATTGATAAAGAAGTGAGTAATGACAGATTACCTCCGTAGTGATATTTCGTGATAGAAGCTGGAATTGAGGGGAAGCCTGGTTTGAGAGCTGTGGTGTAAAAGGTCTACGAAGATTGAATCTCAGGTCCCGGAAACCCTCGTTTCCTGATGGTGGATCGGTGGAGGCTGTTGTTGTTGGGGCTGCAGTAGTAGTGGCAGCTGCAGTTGTAGTGGGGGCTGCAGTTGTAGTGGGGGCTGCAGTTGTAGTGGCAGCTGCAGTTGTAGCGGGGGCTGCAGTTGTAGTGGAAGCTGCAGTTGTAGTGGGGGCTGCAGTTGTTGCAGTGGATTCAGTTGTTGTAGCAGGGGCTGCAGTTGTTGCAGTGGGGGCTGCAGTTGAAGATGGGGAAGCAGTTGTTGTAGCAGGCACTGCACTTGTTGTAGCAGGGGCTGCAGTTGTTGCAGTGGATTCAGTTGTTGTAGCGGGGGCTGCAGTTGTTGCAGTGGATTCAGTTGTTGTAGCAGGGGCTGCAGTTGTTGCAGTGGGGGCTGCAGTTGAAGATGGGGCTGCAGTTGTTGCAGTGGATTCAGTTGTTGTAGCAGGGGCTGCAGTTGTTGCAGTGGGGGCTGCAGTTGAAGATGGGGCTGCAGTTGTTGTAGCAGACACTGCAGTTGTTGTAGCGGGGGCTGCAGTTGTTGCAGTGGCTGCAGTTGTAGTGGCAGCTGCAGTTGTAGTGGGGGCTGCAGTTGTTGTGGGGGCTGCAGTTGTAGTCAGGGCTGCAGTTGTAGTGGCAGCTGCAGTTGTATTGGGGGCTGCAGTTGTAGTGGGGGCTGCAGTTGTAGTCAGGGCTGCAGTTGTAGTGGGGGCTGCAGTTGTTGTCAGGGCTGCAGTTGTAGTGGGGGTTGCAGTTGTAGTCAGGGCTGCAGTTGTAGTGGGGGCTGAAGTTGTAGTCAGGGCTGCAGTTGTAGTCAGGGCTGCAGTTGTAGTGGCAGCTGCAGTTGTAGTGGGGGCTGCAGTTGTAGTCAGGGCTGCAGTTGTAGTGGGGGCTGCAGTTGTAGTGGCAGCTGCAGTTGTAGTCAGGGCTGCAGTTGTAGTGGGGGCTGCAGTTGTAGTCAGGGCTGCAGTTGTAGTCAGGGCTGCAGTTGTAGTGGGGGCTGCAGTTGTAGTGGGGGCTGCAGTTGTAGTCAGGGCTGCAGTTGTAGTGGGGGCTGCAGTTGTAGTGGGGGCTGCAGTTGTAGTCAGGGCTGCAGTTGTTGTTTGGGCTGCAGTTGTAGTGGGGGCTGCAGTTGTAGTTGGGGCTGCAGTTGTAGTTGGGGCTGCAGTTGTAGTTGGGGCTGCAGTTGTAGTCAGGGCTGCAGTTGTAGTTGGGGCTGCAGTTGTAGTTGGGGCTGCAGTTGTAGTGGGGGCTGCAGTTGTAGTTGGGGCTGCAGTTGTAGTTGGGGCTGCAGTTGTAGTTGGGGCTGCAGTTGTAGTCAGGGCTGCAGTTGTAGTGGGAGCTGCAGTTGTAGTGGGGGCTGCAGTTGTTGTGGGGGCTGCAGTTGTAGTGGGGGCTGCAGTTGTAGTCAGGGCTGCAGTTGTAGTGGCAGCTGCAGTTGTAGTCAGGGCTGCAGTTGTAGTTTGGGCTGCAGTTGTAGTGGGGGCTGCAGTTGTAGTCAGAGCTGCAGTTGTAGTCGGGGCTGCAGTTGTTGTTTGGGCTGCAGCACCTGCAATTGCTGGAAATAAAATTCAATTCATTTATTTGCTGTAAAGTAAATCGTATTTTCATCATTGACTATTTATGTGAAAATATTACTTTTTGTTTAATCCATACATCATATTATTTTATATATGGATTCACTTACCAATTAATAGGAACAATGCAACAAGGTTTTTTCCTTCCATCTTAAATGTATCTTTTGAAACTGTTCCAACAAATCTAGAAGAGAATCAATGTAGTCATTATTTTAGCATCATTTCAGCGATCAGAACTCATCTGATACTGAGAAAATAAGGGAAATCAGAAAGCAGAAATAACAGAGAATCTTTTATTCAATCACTGAAGCCTAGATATTCATTTTCATGTCTTATTTCACAGTGAGTACTGACGGAAACTAAATAATAATTCTGAAATAACTACAAATATTTTGAAAAAGTAACGACATCAGAGAGTAACCCCTTAAGTCTGCACAGGGCTGGGCTGGTGTGTTTTTTTTATTTATTTGTTTTTTTGCTTTCATTCGGTTTTTCATAGTGCAATTTTCAATCACTATGATACCGTTTGAAAGCATGAAAACTCACAGTTCTATCTGTTTAGCCTGTTTTAAGATGCCATTGCTTTAGCAACAACATGTTGCAACAACTCTCCTTCCTTTATAACATGTGGGTGTGGGGGCACCTCATCTACTCTGCATTTTGGAAATTTCTATACAACGCAAAATAATGTCAGTGTCCTTTTCACGACAAGGGTCCAGGAAACCAAATACATAGTAATGCATGGTTTTACTTCTAAAAATGTGCTAACTCGGATAAACATTTATAGAATGTCCATGCTTTACTTAGAATTTCTCTGGAGAACTTATCATTGTTGTTCGTTTTGTCACTGCATACTCCAACAAAAGTATGTGAACGCTGTTATCTACATTTTGTATCAGCTCTCTGAAGCAAGAAGAGCCCACATACAAACTTCTCTGACCAGGTAATCCTGGTACACACTACACATTAAAGGAGTGATCCCGATCTGTGAGCAAAAAATACTGTTTAAGTTCAGCTGAACCTAGAACCGGCTAGTGGTATGGTATTGAAGTAACGACTGAGAAGCATTTTAGCTAATGACAGTATGTTTCCAACGGTGTATAGTTTGTTAGGCTTTCATAAAATAACACATTTCCCATACGCACGCTGTTGCGCTTTGGCAACAACTGTTCTTGAGATTTTATTGCCAAAAATGTTTATATTTTACAACAAATTTGCAATGCCTACATCTAAAAAGTGGACTTTTTTGGGGGGAATTCCAAGGCATCTCTTGTCTCTTGAGTATTCTTGAGCTAATATTTCTGAGGAAGACAGTGAAAACACCTGACTCTACGAAGGATCACGACACATGTTATATCAGTGACCATCTAAATACATTCTCATAATATTGTATTATCATTCAGTATGCTTATAAATAAGGAGAAAGCCTGATTTTGAATAATACATAGCATAGTGAAATTATGGAATGTGTTTGACTTGTTAGTGGGAGTTGCGTATTTGACAAAAACAGCAAAATACAGTATATTATCATGTTTCCATGTGTGTTTTTGGAGTCTCCAAATGTCCTTTTTGGAAAACTGTCTAGACATAACTTAGCAAAAACAATGCAGAATGCTTAATTTTGGTGATACTGACATCACATTTGAAAGCCACATAGACAGTGCCGCATTGCCACAATAATCTGTATCCACTCACGTACATTCAGTATCTGTGTTTGAGCTTCTGTAACTTTATTTTAGGTATAAATAGTAAACAGACTTTACAATTGATGTCTCTCATTCACACGCACACACACACACACACGCAGACATGCACACACACATGCACATATGACACACACACGCACACATGCACACACATACACACGCACATATGACACACACACACACACACACACACACACACACGCACACACACACACACATGCACACACACACTCACACATACTCACACACGCACAAACACACACTCTCACACGCACGGACACACACACACATGCACACACACACACACATGCACACATGCACGCACATACACACACACACTCACACACACACACACACACATACACACACACACTCACACACACACACACACTCACACACACACACACACATACACACACACACTCACACACACACACACACACACACACACACACATACATACACACACACGCACCAATCAGCTCGTCTTGAGAACCTGGGGTATTAATAGTATTAAAACCTAGAAACCAAATCCCCCTCAGTGTCTCCTACTTAGTCTAAGGACACTAAGCTCAAATCTTCCTCTTAATGCCGATGTTTCTGACCTATGAGTTTTATCTTTAGCTATAATTCTGTACTTTTTCTGGAGCTCTTTTAAGTATATATTGATGAGGACAGGAGCACATGAGACTAATATATTAATAGCTGCAATGGCATCCCTAATGTTTGTGCTGTAGCTTAATATTTAATTTGGTGAAGAATTTTCATGGATAACATAACATGATACATAACATAATGTAAAGAACAGGCCATTCAGCCAAAAAATGTTTTAGTTGTTTAGCTAAAGATAGTATCTAACATGCCTAGTGTGTCCAGCCTGGTCTTGAAAACCCCCAGAGTATATGTGATTACTACATGACCTGGCAAACTATTCCACACAGTGGCCACTCTCTGTGTGAAGAAATGCTGTCCTTAAACCTAATGTCCTTGTGGAATTTACCTTGTGTATGTTTACATGTAAGTATATGATTGGCTAAATGATTTACTCAAGTTAAAGCACTAGCTTTTCTGAGGCTGCAGGTCTGTGAAAAAGATATATTAGCAACCCAAATCGCACAGAATAAGATATTTCTGAAAGACAAACTGGGCTGGGAACATAATATAAACTCTGGAGAAGCTATTCACTCTGGAATGGTGGTCTCTCTCTTCCTACATTTTGTCAGAACCATATTTAGCAAATCAAGAAATTCTCAAGAAACAGCTTAGCTCAATATGACCACATTTCGATGAAGAATCCCCCCCTGCTTATTTCCCTCCACTGGCTGCCTGTCATGGCTCGCATCAAATTCAAAACATTGGTGCTAGCCTTCCAAGCAGTTAAGGGGTCTTCCCCAGCTTATCTACAAACAATCATCAGACCCTACACCCCTGCCAGACCTCTTCGTTCAGCCTCCACAGGCCGCTTGGCACCTCCCCCTCTCCGAACCTCCACCTCACGCTCACGACTACTGTCTGTTCTGGCTCCACAGTGGTGGAACAAACTCCCCGTTGAGGTCAGAACTGAAGAATCTCTCCCCACCTTCAAGCGCAAGCTGAAGACACACCTCTTCAAGCAGCACCTCTCCCCATCCCTCCCTACCTCCCTGTGAACCTTAATTGTTGTCTCTGTGACTTGCTTTGTGTATCGGTATTTTTAGTTGGCTAGGTAATCAGTGTTTGGATAGTGAACTTTTGCTCTGTTGTTTGTTTCTTTGTTCAAAAAAAATAAAATAAATAATTGGCCCTCGTCCTTATCTTTGTTGTACAGGTAGCTGTTGAAATTGTACTTCCCTCTAGGGTCTTTCAGCGAACTTATCCCCGGTTATGGGTATGCACTTTGTTGTACGTCACTCTGGATAAGAGCGTCTGCCAAATGCCAATAATGTAATGTAATGTAAAAGAATAACCATTTACCAAAACCTGTACATTCAGGAGTCACTGATGTTGAATAAAAAGAACAGAGGAAATAAAACAATAAAACATTACCTTACAGCTTGCATTATAAGAGTATATAAAAATGTTTTTACACTTACCTTGTCCTGCAATGCTTTTCAGGCACAAATAAGTATAGTCTTGATTGGCCTCTGTGGGTTGTCAGCTGAGATTATTGTGAAGCAGAAGTATACACCTCTAAAGCAGGTACGTTAGTTCCTCTACAGCTCCTGCTGTACTCATGTACCTGCCTTAGTCCTGCCACATTTATAATATGACAGATGACGTCAAATTACTGACAACCTAAATATGTTGATATACTTCCGTAGTCTTCAGAGAAAAACACACTCCTTAATAATTGTTCTTCCCGCAGTTGTTTGCCACACCCTGTGACATACAGAAAATGCTTTGTTCTGGACACATTGTTTCTGTCTTACTGGAAGGTAGACACCCAACATTTCACAACATTAAAAATGCCAAATGCATGAGTTTACGGTGATAGATAGTTACCATTGCATCTGTATGAGCTCATGGATGAGTCTCTTATACCCTCTAAGGAATATTTATATTTACATTTCGGTATTTAGCACTCACTCTTATCCAGAGAAACATATGCAGGTAAAATATATTGTTTTTAATTGATAATGAATTTTAAAAGCTGGATGTTTATGGAATCAATTCAAGTACAGCAACTTGTTAACAGGTACAATGATAGAGCCCCACCTAGAAATCAAATCTGCATTCTTTGTTGCAAATCCTTACCCATTGCATTACATTGCCACACAGATGTATTATATAACCTATAAATCAATGACAAACTATAATGACCCCATATTTTGGTGAGATCTTGGCACTCCCCCATTGGACCAAGTAAATTGTAGCATTACATTACAGTATATCTATTGTGACTGGTGACTTTCGGATCAGACCATACTGAATTTGTGACTTTGGCTGTGAACTGTAGCTATTAAATATCCCAGCCCACCTTTTGGAAGATTAAAATTGTATCCCTGATGTACTGGTAAAATCATTCTGGCACTTTCCATGTGACCTAAACATCCCAAACATCTGATTGCTAAGGCAATCCCTCTCATTCCCCTGGTTTTCAGTTTGAAAGAGAAATTGGGTCTCAGTTTACCTGCTTGGCTTTAATCATGTTAATCATGACAGACATAAATAAATTACTTTTCTTTCAGAAAACTATTTAAAAATTGTGACACAGCAATAAGGAAACGTACATAGAGAACGTTGCAGGCAGAACAAGTCTTTCAGAATACTTTGGGAAATTGAGTTATTAACATCTGAAATATTCAGAAAGTAAAGGAAGAACACACATTTTTATAATTGTAATACTTTATTGGAATTGTTACGCAATTTGCATCTCCTTTTCAGTGACTGGTTACCTTTTATTTTAGATGTAATTGTGGCCCATATATATTTGAAATACTTGACTTTCCCCACATTGCATTCTTAATCAATAAGATAGATCCCGAGGGAAATAAAGCTACAATATACCCCTCGCCATGACATCTTCCCCTGGATAACATGAAGATTCAGGTAACATCTGTAGACTCAATACCCAGTTCAGTGGATACTCCTATAAGGAAGAGTTGGCATAATGTACTTAACTTACGTGACAGACCAAAACCCTACACAGAGACTACTACATAAGCTCTGTTACTCTGTTACAAAAACAACCAGTTACTCATAAGCAATCTTGTTGAAAGGTTTATTACAGAACTGAAGACTTTAGCACATTGCCACAAAGAGGATTGCTGTCTGTACCTGACCTCAAAGAAGGGTGCTTTGGGGGTGTAATTATGATGAATAGTTCTGTTCTGTATATTTTAATATGCAACCCATTACACAGTCCAGATACGCACCGTCATTCAGTTAAATTAACAACATTGGACTGATTGGAATGAAGGCATGAAGAGAAACAAATATCCCAGCATTAATTACTGGAGCTATTTTTAACAAGGAGTCGTCAGACAAAATAATTGTAGGCGTAGACTATCACTTCTCTGTTTATTTGCTCTGTTTATTTGCTTTGTTGGCTACAGAAGCCCTGATGGGCAAGGTAATTTTTTGGGGGGGGGAAATTAAATATATTTTTCGCACAATTGTTAAGATTAAAAACAATTATGAAATGATAATAATTGTAATAATTATAATAATAAGCTTTATTTATATACCACTTTTCATACGTAAAATGTAGCTCAAATTGCCCTGCATGCAGCATGAAAAATCTAAACAATTACTAAGAATTTTAAAGACAAGATACTGTAAATGAAAAGAATACAGAAAAATATAATAATATAGGAAAGTCAGAATGTCTTTACCAACCTTGCAACAATAAAAAAATAAACAATAAAAAGTCTACAAAAGAGTGTCGGACCACCAAACCCTCTAAATGACTTACTAAGTTGATATATGAAGTTGTTTAATGGCATATTAAGTTACTTTAATAACATTCTGTGTCGTTTGAATGACTTAACTCACTAAACTCACGAACTCACTTTTATTTATTCGTAGAAAATGATTAAAAATAGAAAAATGCCAGGCCATTTCTACATTGCAATTTGCAAATGCTGCACTGTATAAAAGGGTGAAACTGGAGACGCTGCAACTAATCATACAACATTAAACATCCAGATTAAGCACGGGTTGACCCCTTAAGTACCACCCCTTTTTTTTCTTGACACAGGTTTAAAGATGACATACCCAAAGTAAAATAGTTACTGTTCTTGAACCCTTTTGACTACAGGCATAACCCCAGTCTCCTCTGAAAGGTGACCCCTGTTCATTTGATCCTGTCAGGTCCCAGGACCTCTCCTGGGCCTCCCCCCTCACCTGCCATCATGAGATGTCACGTGTGTCAGTCTATGAGATGTCACGTGTGTCAGTCTATGAGATGTCATGTGTGTCAGTCTATGAGATGTGATGTGTGTCAGTCTATGAGATGTGATGTGTGGCAGTCTATGAGATGTGATGTGTGGCAGTCTATGAGATGTCATGTGTGTCAGTCTATGAGATGTCACGTGTGGCAGTCTATGAGATGTCATGTGTGTCAGTCTATGAGATGTCATGTGTGTCAGTCTATGAGATGTCATGTGTGTCAGTCTATGAGATGTCATGTGTGTCAGTCTATGAGATGTCATGTGTGTCAGTCTATGAGATGTCATGTGTGTCAGTCTATGAGATGTCATGTGTGTCAGTCTATGAGATGTGATGTGTGGCAGTCTATGAGATGTCACGTGTGGCAGTCTATTACATTGCATTACATTATTGGCATTTGGCAGACGCTCTTATCCAGAGCGACGTACAACAAAGTGCATACCCATAACCAGGGCTAAGTGCGCTGAAAGGCCCTAGAGGGAAGTACAATTTCAACTGCTACCTGTACAACAAAGATAAGGACGAGGGCCAATATTCTTTTTTTTTTTTTTTGGAACAAAGAAACAAACAAACAGAGCAAAAGTGACCAAAGTTAATTATCCAAACATTGCTTACCTAGCCAACTAAAAATACCGATACACAAAGCAAGTCACAGAGACAACAATAAAGGTTCACAGGGAGGTAGGGAGGGATGGGGAGAGGTGCTGCTTGAAGAAGTGTGTCTTCAGCTTGCGCTTGAAGGTGGGGAGAGATTCTTCAGTTCTGACCTCAACGGGGAGTTTGTTCCACCACCGTGGAGCCAGAACAGACAGTAGTCTTGAGCGTGAGGTGGAGGTTCGGAGAGGGGGAGGTGCCAAGCGGCCTGTGGAGGCTGAACGAAGAGGTCTGGCAGGGGTGTAGGGTCTGATGATTTTTTGTAGATAAGCTGGGGAAGACCTTTTAACTGCTTGGAAGGCTAGCACCAATGTTTTGAATTTGATGCGAGCCATGACAGGCAGCCAGTGGAGGGAAGTAAGCAGGGGGGTGACGTGTGAGTATTTGGGAAGGTTGAAGACCAGACGAGCTGCTGCATTCTGGATGAGTTGGAGGGGTCTGATGGCGGACGCTGGGAGGCCAGCCAAGAGGGAATTGCAGTAGTCCAGGCGGGACAGAACCATCGCTTGGACCAGGAGCTGGGTCGAGTAGGGGGTGAGAAAGGGGCGGGTTCTCTGTATGTTGTATAGGAAGAACCTGCAAGACACCGCCGCAGTGTTCTCGGAAAGGGACAGTCTGCTGTCCATCACCACGCCGAGGTTCCGTGCACTGGGTGATGGCGTGAGTGTGGTATCCCCGAGGAAAATGGATGAGATGTCACGTGTGGCAGTCTATGAGATGTGACGTGTGGCAGTCTATGAGATGTCACGTCACCAAGTTTGTCGCCGCCCGGAGTGCACTCCAAATCCAGTAGCCAGCATCCTACAACTACAACCTCCTGCGGGATCAAACCAGTAATCCTCCGACAGCCAGACAACTGCTCTTACTGTCTGAGCCAATGAGACGACTGCTCTTACTGTCTGAGCCAATGAGATGACTGCTCTTACTGCCTGAGCTTATTTCGCCCCTAATCAGAGGCATGCCAACCAACACAAAAATATCATTACATGAAAACTAAAACAAATCCATCAACCATCAAAACATTTTTTTGAAATAAAACATTCT